>NC_045481.1:49632804-50307090 GCF_009650955.1 Corvus moneduloides | reverse complement strand
AAAATGGAACAGAAATGGAATTCCCCTTATCCTCTGCACTTTGACATCCAAGCATCTGGGGGCAATGTACAGGGATACTGAAAAGTCCTTCCTTGCCTGGAGAGAGCGTGGGGTGGGAGAGTGCTAACACACAAGCAGGAGGATGCAGTGAGGAGCTCCCACCCTGGGGCTGGGATGCAGCGCCTGCTGGGCGCAGGGGCGCTGGCAGGGGCCCCGCAGGAAGGTATGGACGCTGCAGGGCTGACGATCCTGCCACGTTTATGAGCGGTAAGCCCCAGGAAATGTTCCACATAGCCCTCATAGTTCTCCGCCTTCAGACTTCAACGCACACACGCGCACACACTCACACCGTCCCTTCTTAAATTTCCTTTGAGGTTTCCATGTACTGCTCTTTTCCCCCCTCAGGAGCTGCTTCTCCCCCAGGCTCTGTGCTGGGCTAATGCTCTGCTCTGCCATGCATAGCAGCCAGTTGCATGTACTGGGTACTAGGTATTTTGTCACTGCTTTGGGGAGACGTGGCCGTAGAGTGAGATGTACAATATTGACCAAGTGATCTCACTGAAGTTATCGCTGATCTAAAAGATAAGATAAGGAGTTCATTATGTATCCCCTGCTCTCACAGAAAGCACCGTTTCCTGGTCCAGTGGGTCACTTATCACCTCCTTTGAGGCCTATAGAGGTACTTGTAATAAGATTAACAAAAAGACATCTCAGATAGCACTGAATAAATAGCCAGCCTGGGTAAGAAAAAAGAAATAAATTCCAGAAGGTAATTTCTTGTGACTCTGGAGAGACAGAACATAGATCTGTGAACTGAACCTAACAGCAAAATGAGGAGAAATTCCATGTGAATCTGGATTTATACACACATGAACGTGTGTGTGTAGATACATAAATGTATGTGTCTATGTGTACATAGGTTTCTTGGTCATACGTTTATTATATGTTAGGTTCAAGTCCTAACTGTGCAAAGAGAACGTGATCCATCCTGGTGGCTTTTTTCCCTGTGCCCTGTTGTCCAGATGTAAGCTGTGAAACACATCCAAGTTCCTTAGAACGGGGAGTGTCGAGCCAGGCAGTTCAGGCTGAGCCGTTCCAGTTATCACTCCATTGAAAACGAACAACAAATTCAAATAACAGAGGCTGTGTTTGATTCTGGATCTTTCTGGGTTTTCTTTCTCTAGTTCCCACCCCCACAGTCTCACCTCTCTCCTACCCTTCCCTACTTACCATAAAGTTATGATGCCCTTTGCTATAATAATGAATGGAATTCCCAGATTATTATTTTAGGGGCTTAACTGATTCTCAGTGGTTTTCATGTGTTTAGCACTTATACAAAGAGGCTTTTTCATAGGTCTTTCAGCAAATATACAAATAGGCTTGGAGTCAGTATTCATTTTAATAGTTCCACCAGATAGTCACATTTATTTTCAGAGATTTATTTTTTTTCTCATTGCACTTTTGCATCGCTCTGCATGCAGCTGTACTGCACATCCATCTATAAACCTGGACCTAGCATCAGCAAGTAGAATATCTCGATCCTTAAAATAATCTTTGTATAAGAAGATTTATACATGCACAATGCTCATGGCACAAAACTCTAAACACATATAAGAGCAAGACTGTTGGAACCTCACTTTCCCTTCCGTGTGTTATTTATTTCCAGGTAATCTCAGCTGAGAGCTTTCTAATGTTGTCATGATGGCCAATTTTATATTGGACATTTTTCCCAACACAGATGTGTAGCTATTTGCCTTTTCTTTACCTCTCCATAAATGCCATAGGGACAGAAATCATTGAGTCACCAGATCATACATTTATTTTTCTGATATATTATGCTGTTTGATGTCATGTTGACATGTAATTGATGTTGGTTTTGCTTTTTTTTTGTCTTTGTTTTGTTTCTTGGTTTCAATAAAAAGAGAATTTAAAAAAGGCTGTAGAGTGATGACTTAAGGCACTGACAGACATGAACATAGTATGCAACTCTTTTATGATGTGCTGCTGAGTAAATGGGTATGTTTCTAGCTTTAGATAACATATAGGAGACCTCTGAATTTTTACTGTATAGCGAAGTATTTGTATAAGCCTAGCCTATAACCTCAAAAGAACTCGTTTCACTCGCAAGAAGTACATACAGAACATGTTTTCAATAAGGGCTTAACCCATGATTTAAGAGTCAATAAAGAAAGATTTTCTATAAAGAAATGGGAAAGCAACAATAGAAATAAAATACAACATAGCAAAGATTAAATATGTTCCATCAGCACAACAGAGTCTTTGTACAGTAAAGAGCAGAAGGGGATGATTAATAGTAAAATGGTATATATGTCAAAAGAAAAATAAATGCAATTTAGACAAAGTACACACTTATTAACAGAGAACATCATTTACAGTTATTCAGATGGGAGGAAGGCAAGGATGAAACTAGCAGAGAATCTATTTCACAACGTGAAGTCACATTCATCTTGGTTCAGGCTTCCCCCCCTCCACAGCTGCAAAATAAAAATACTGGTGAAATCCTTGCTGACATAAAATTAATGCCTAAGTACCCAGCGACTTCAGCAGAATCAGGATTTCACTCAAGATATTTTAAGGTGCAGCTTTACTTGGCAGACCTCGTGGATCACCAGTGGGAATGGGTACACACTTCCCCCTAGTTCCCACTGCAATCACCACCAGCTCTAACAGCCCTTGCACCAGACTTTTCTAAAGGGGACCTGAGGCTATGGGGTGCTTCCCACTCATCCTCCTTCTGAACGGTTAATAACAGGGTCAAGAGAAGCCTGGGGCTCTCCTAGGTGGCTTTACCAGGCACTGGGTTTTGGGGCATGGGGAGGAAAGCAGAGATGGAGGTACTTTAAAACAAGCCCAGAGACCAGGTTAAGCTTAAACCAGTGATGAACATGCCTGATGGACCAAATTTCCGTCCAGCACCAACCAGAAAGTTGTCACCTGACACCAACTGAAAGGTTGCAGAGGAATTGTTCCAGCATGGTGCTATACTCTGAGAAGATTTTAGGAACACCTCCATTAGACTTGCCAGAAACCTTATGAAAATGACCAGATGGAAACTTAGTATTTTAAACACTCCAAGTCTTGAGCTAGAAAGATAGAAATATGTTATCAGCTTGTATCACTGTCTGCAGAGCCACAGGGCTCCCGGAAGGTGCCCCAGCAGTGTGCCAGTCCAGCCTGTTTGTGGAAAGCACCTTCCACAATGAAACACAATTACAACCAAATATATAAAAAATGGGAAAATACAAGACAGAAAGAAAATTACCATTTCATTCTGCTTGCAAGAAACATTCAATAAGATATCTCCATAACCTCTGCCCACAGTGCTCTAATATTTCTAAATAAACCAACACAAAATGAATATGTTTTTACAAGGCAGGGAAGAAAGGCAATTTTTAAATGAAGAAGAAAGCTTGGAGAAGTTGCAAATTAGAAGAAAAAGTTTAAAAAATAAATTTTTGTTCCATATTGATTCTAGAAATTTCTACCACTCCTACTTTGCATACATAGTTACACACAAAATGGGAAAAAGAAGCAGAAAGACAACCAGGGCTATAATTCCCCCAATAATTACCTGGAAAAGAGCCTTACTCTCCTGATATTTGGTCTCAGTAGAAACCAGACAGGGAATTAAAGCCTATAATTCATAGTATGCATGGGTTTAGGGCACATGAGATAGAAACGTGGACAAAGCAGTAGATCTGAAATATACATCTCAAAACACCCATTCTCAAAGCTTCTTTTTAACTACCTCGCTCAAAATCCTAAAATGTCCCAAAAATATTTTGATTATGGTCTAATCTGTTCTATGTGACCCTTGCAGAAATGATTCTTTGCAGCTCTGGCAAGTTTCTTTCTCTACCACTTTTGTGAGATGAATGACTCCTTCCATTTGCAAGGAAGTTCTCAGGATCTCTGCATTATAGGACTATTATTATCAGAACTCATTGAGCTCTTGTTATGTTCACAGATTTAAATCTGAAAGCCAGAAATTATAAACATATACCTCATTCAAGATAGTACACGCAAGCACACATTATACAAATTATTTCTGCAGTGTACATTATAGCTACAAAAAGAATGACATCAGAAACCTTTATTAGCATCAGACAAGAGCCTCAAATCCTAAATCAACTCACACAATTTCTCTTTTTCTAAACTCCCTTTGATTTTTTTGCCTATTAAATCCAATTGCTATACAAGTTGGTGCTAGATGCTCCTGAAGTCACACAGAAATTTACCCATCCAGTTTAAACCATATTATCCTGATATAGCATTCCATATGGCAGTTCGATGGAACACCACAGAGACCACCTCTGCATTGCCCAAATTGCCTGCATCTTGACACTCCTACAGTTTTAATCCCAGTCATCAATTGTCTTCAGGATTTTATACTTTTTGAAAACAGGTGTTTCTGCACCTTCTAACTAAACTTCAAGTCTGCCTGCACTGCAGGACGTGGATGGAAACATTTAAACAGAAATGCTCCAATGTAATCCCAGCAAGAAAAAAAATTGCCAGCAAGATAATGACTAAAAAGAACTCAAAACTTAACTGAGCATTCCCACTTTCTAAGACTTTAGTTGGAAAATAACATTATATCAACAAGGCCAAATAATTCTCTCTATGAATGAAAGAATTAGAAGACATAAGCAGGTCAAGGAAATACATAAGAATGAAAGCCTTAAAAGGAGAGAGATTCCTTCTAATTACATTATGAACAAAGTCAATAAACATTAAATAGCCTCCTATCCCCCTTCCAAATTCCAGAGTAACATATAAATTATTTGCAATATTATTTTCACTTAGCAACACTACAATACACATTTTATCAACAATCCATTCTCTGTAATTCTAAGAACTATGAAGTAAATTGTGATTCCCACGTAAGTGTTTGTCTAAATTACGCACAATAGTCTCACTAAGGAGTATCCAGGCTTTTAAGAGAATTCCAAGGAGGTGATCTGATTTTAATCCTGTCATACTTTTAAGCAAATGTAGATTGACTTAAAGTAAACATTGCAGGAGGGAGCTCATGCTCTAGGCTTCACCAAGCAATCAGCAAGGCATCTGACACGCTACAGAAAACCTGCAAAATCCAGCAAATAAATCTTGTAACACCCATTCAGTACCCTACAAAGCACACAGTGGGGAGCTGACACATTATTAACTGACTGTAATTTTCACAAACTGTAACATACTAAGAGCTTTATGACGTACATGTGGTGAAATATATTTTTATCTAATATAAATGTCCATGTTTTGAAAGCACGTTAATCAAGATGCTTCAAATAAATCATTAGGTCATGTTTGTTTTTAAGTTAGTAGCATCAAAAATATTAAACATTACAGTAAGATTTGGGAAATATCTCCGTCTCATGACTCCACTCTAACAAAATCACAAGCTTTTGATGATGCAGTAGTTGTGTGTAACACAACAAAAGGACTGACCTGAGCAACAGAAAAGATAACCTTGGGACAGGCAATTTTCATAAAGGGGTACTTCCTTTAAATATGGGGTTTTAAATTAAATTATATTTTATATAAACTTGCTTAAACCCTGCTCTTTCAATGAAAGCAAATCCACAAGGAACAATGCAGGTTCCAAGGAAGCTCCAATGCCATCCATAAGGAAAGAATCGAAGATGGTATGGTGCAGATGTCAACTCTCAGCCAAAACATCTTTCCTTTTGCCTTGGTGAAGATTTATACAACTTTACAGAGACAAACCTCACCTGCCTCTCTCAGGAACAGCAGAAGCACTCCTGCAAGTGACAGAACACTGGCTTTTGAAGCCTTACATTGTTCTGCCACACACAGAAATAACTTGAGGTCCCAAAGGCTCATAGAGGAAAATGGCACTTTGCCAACTCTCATTACTGCCTGCCAACCTGTAGATAATCTTCTTGTACTGTACTTCATCTGATACTTTCACATTTACAGCCCTTTACAATACTCAGCAGTTTCTATTTAAATAAAAGTAGACAAGATTAAAAAAATAAACCTAAAGTAGAAAATGCAGGCTAGATGTGGAAACTGAGAGCATTTTCCTCACTATTGTCCATTATTCTTTAATGTATCATTCTCTTTCTGCATGTAGGCCAAAAAAATAAATCCAATGTAAACACAAAAGGCAAATACCTTTTGAAGGCCAAGCAAATATTTGAAAAGCAAAAAAGAGATTCTGCTTTTATCTCCAGATCACCCTACAATTTAATGGTTAGTGGAGAGGGGTTTCTTTTTTCCTCTCTTTCTTCTTTTTCTTTTTCTCTTTAGTTCAGGGAATGCAGCAGGGGCAGGTCCACACCTCATAGCTCACAGAATGGTTATCAACCTATAAACCAACACAATGGGATAACAAAGGTCAGGTAACTATGCCATGTTTGCTACACAGAGAAAAATTGGCACTATCAAAAGCTGTAAGGCAACAGACCAATGTATTAAAAATCTTGATCCAGTATTATTTCTAAATTATGAAAATTACATGCCTGACCTCTTAGTCTGATATCTGTAATTTATAAGCAAAGTGCAGGTGCCTGTATGGAGCTTAATGGTCTTTATGGGGTTTCATGAAATTAGAGTAATACCACTCTGAGGACTAGAGAGAGAGACTTGGGTCTTCAGCTATGACAATGGTATCAAATAACACTGAAGAGAAGAAAAAAGTATTATCTGCAAGCTGAAATGTTAAAGCCAGCAAAGCATTACCAGTGAGTCCACAATTACCTGGCAGGAAGAGTAAATGACTGAGTATAGGGAACAGTTTTCAAAACTGTTTTAGGTGGGAATTAAGCTGTTGAAACCAAAATGTAACACAAGCCCCCTTTTTTTGCCCCCTTATTACTAGTCCATGATTCTCAGGTCACCATTGAACACAAATGTACAAGTGTTCAGTAGTTCAAATTTGATACTCTCAGGCCAATTGCAAATCTCTACCAATCACACACGAATCCCAGTAGTTCCACAAAAATTCTGTAACATCATATAATGAGAAGCAGTGCTTTCTTAAATTGTAGGTTAAAAATCCCTGAATTATCACTAAAATAAGGCCATCAGTGGTAATGTTATTAAAAATATTGTAACTTTTGGGGTTAATTACTTGTCCACTGACTTCAAGGATGTAAGAAAACATTTCCTATGTGTTCAAGCTGAAAAGTATGTGTACTTTATTATCTTTTATTGGACAGAAAAGGGATAGACACTTCTTACAATTAAAGAAGTCTGATCAGCAAAGTAGGATGAATACTAGAAAGACTCACTTATTCTTGTAAGAAACATTTACAGATAAAAGCTATTAAAAAAAAATCTATTTTCTAGCAAACACAAAAAATCTAATTAAGCATCTCAAAGCTATTTTGATTAGGTTAATCTTCAGTTTTCACAACATAATATCACATTAGAAGATGATGATATTCTACAGAAGACAGTAACAGAAACAATGAGAAAAGGAATTATGTTCCAGACTACTACATAAATTAGAAGACACCAGCCCTTCATGGACTACTACAGATATTGCCAGGAAGTTATTTTTTTAAAGATTTTTTCCTCTGAAATCTTTCTAAAAAAAAGACAAAAAATAATTTTTTTTAAAATGGCAAAAATATTGATAATATCTCTATAATCTCTAACCACAATTTTAATAATATCTTAGCTAATAATTAAACACATACAATGTCCAAGTCTCTATTTGTTTAATAATAGAAATCCTTCAAGTGCAAGGTAGAACACAGGGATGGCCACAGGCCCACTGCTATGCTAGAACTGACACACGCATTACACAAATAAAACTGCTACCAATGGCCTGGAAGAATCATAAGCACTCTCATCTACTCCTGATTTTATCAAGTAATTCTCAATAATTTTTCCTGTATTTGTCCTCTAAATTATAGATTGTCTCCTCAGAAAGTAGGATTATATGGAAGACAGACAGTACTTCTAAGGAAGTGTGAAGCTTTGTGCCAAATATTAGTATGAAAATTACATACTAATATTACTGTGCACATGACCACTAGATGCATATATATGTTCACCTATATATTTGCATATGTATAAATACATGTAAGTAGTGGACAAAATGGACTCGTATCCATATGTGTATGTATGTGTGTGCATGCTTGTATACACAGATACACAAATATGTAGATCAAAGTTCTCTAACCTGCATATAATTATATGTTGTTTAGACTGACACACCTATACATAATATAGGTGGAATTCACTATGCTAATTGTTACCAGTGAGAACTACAGTAATTGATATATTGCTTGCTCACAAATTTTCTAAAGTGCAGATCTCTTCCCACTCTGGTTCTGAGAACCACATTACAGGGTCACAAAGCAATATATTTTTAAAATATTTTTTCTTTCAATTGCCTACTATATTATTGAGTCTCTATAGATTTGGATGATATCAGTCAACCCATTTTGTGTAGTTCTAGTACTTTTGAAGAGGTATTTTAACATACTGGTATATTTTTTACACTGAAATTGTTGCTTCACTGCTGGAGCTGTAGAAGTAAAATCAGATCACCACTGATGAATTAAAATTTCTACAACTTCTATGACCTAAGGCATGCTGATTGTACCCTTGAAGGATAATGAATGGTATGATAGGGAAAAAAACATTTATAAGAAGGCTGAAAAATTTATTTGCTGGCACCAAGCTTTCTTTCTAATTTATTCCCTGAAAACATCAGTTTAAGGAAAACAGGAAAGGGACATTTCTCATACAATGCAGAAATTATTATTGATACTAGTAGATGAAGTAGTCACTTTTATTTGTTTCTTTCTTTGCTTGCAGAGACAAAACAGCTAAAAGCAGATAGCAGGAGACAGAGGACCCAGTAACTCTGGATCCCATGTCACAGCTGTAGGGTGCAGAAGAGAATAACCTTAATGAAGTCCACATACTACCTTTAGAACTATATCAGTACAGTTAAAAAGCAGACTCTGATCCTCCCTGAAACACAAAGCTGCTATTACTGATTATTGTTTTAGTTGACTTCGACATCAGTTCCAAAACTTAGCTCTTTCTTTGCAATAGGAAGTCTAGGCAAGTATGCACTGAATGCCCAGATCTGAACCCCGACAAGCCAGGGAGGCTTATTATTCTGCTGCTTATAACACAGCAGCTCCCTTCCTAATAGGCATTTAGAACAAAACAATGTTTCTCTCCTGCAGGGTTTTATTTGGCCTATAGATTAAACAACACTCTAGGTTAGTAATCAGGTTTACCAGACAGTTGTCACAAGGTCACCAGCAGCTACTCTGTTTTCCCTCAACACTGTGCTCTCTAAGGTGGTGATAGTGTTAAATGGAATACAACTGATGGGAAAAGTAGAAAGATGAATCAACAACGTCCTAAAAATACTTTTCTCAAAGGAAAAGCAGTCTTTTTGAAAAATCACAGATAAGATTATTATAAACACTAGTAAACCACATATATTACCTCAGTAAATGCTAAAAGCCTACTCTGGTAAAGCAAGAACAAGGGCATTTGTGATTTAGCTCATATTTTTCATGCAAAAATTGGGATGCATGCTTATACACGTGGCTCTTAAAATCCAAATTCATAGGGAGGTAGAACAATTCTTTAAATTGGAACTAAACAAGCACAGTCCTGATGAAAACTTTGCTTTGGAAAAAAAAAAAAAATCCAAATAAACAGCATAAATAATTAGGATCTGGCTACTGCAATTCTCACTGAGGTTTAAATACGTGATTCTCCTACTGTAAAATGCCAGGAAACTTGCACACAAACATAAAATATTAGACAGCAGACAAACTGTTGTATATATTTTTACTTCATCCATTCCTGTTCAGAGGTAGAAAGGCCAAAAGGATGTGCATGATAGCTGCTGCTGAAGTGCCCAGCTTTGGCCTTCTCCCAGCACCATGGAGTTCAGTTGTTTGACCTACTGAAGCAGAAAGTGCCCTGAAAAATCTCCACTTTGTTCTGAACACCCCTGTTTGCCTACGATACTGAACACCTGCACATCACAACCTCATCAGTGCAGTCTGTACAAGAGACCCATTTGTGGGAAAACACTCAGTCCGCTGTCCTTTGGCTCTCACAAACTTGGGTGATTACAGTTTAAGTAAATTTGCTGTGGGTTTTGTCTCGGGTGGTTGTTTTTGTGTGTGTTTTTACTACAATTAAAACATTTGGTCTAAAAACCACAGAATAATTAATAACTACACCAACACTGATTTGTACTATCTTTGAAAGAATGCCAGCAGATTTTCCTCTGGCAACTACAAAAATACACCCAAAACCTGTATAGTAAAGACAGGCAGGGGAATACATTTTACAGTTCTATGGATGTTATGTGCTATCATCCACTACAGCCACAGAACTGTATTCAGAAGGTGAAAAGCGACACATTTGATTGTTCCAGGATTTAGTAGCTGAAAATAATGTGTCTTTGAGAATATGCTGCTTCATGGGTATGTCTTTTAAAAAAACTACTGGAACATGTTGGGTGTAATAAGGAACACATGTAACTCCTACTTCAGATGAGGAAAAAAAAAAGGAATGAAAAAATGTTTTCCTTTAGCAGCATGTGATTCAATTAACTCTTCAAGCTCTTCTCTTTTTGCAGCTGTTTAAGATATAATTATTTTCTATAAGACAGTAAAAAAGCTAGCCCCAAAGGCAAAATGAAATCTCATACAATTTCTCTCTGTTGTCAGACACGGATCAAGTGCTAATAAACACCTATGTATCTAACCAGCTTTTTTGAAACACATGGAACACTACAGAGTTTGCAGAAAGCAAAACACACAAGACGCTAGGTCTATTTTATTATTGTATTTAGATGAGGTAAGTTTAATTTGGTTTTTTTCAGCTCTAGCATTTTATAATTTATTTTCTTCCAGAAGAAGTGTTCAAATGATTTTATATTCTCTCTTTAGTATCTTGTAGACATTGCCCTGAATTTGTCCTTTTTTCATGAAATAACCTTGTAATTTAATATCTGACCACTCTATGCTGCTGAGGCTCCATAAGGGACTCAGTAAAGCTGGAGTTGTTTGTGAGCTCTTTTGGTAATACTACAGCCTGAAGCCAGGCTAAGCACCACCTGCCCCATATTTATCTACTTGTTTATGAAAGAGTTTCCCCCTCATTGTGTGGATAACTGACCTTAGCCATAGCTAATAAGACATGACCTTCCTTGAACTATGCAGCTTTACACTGAATCTTATAAAACACTTCAGTGTTATCCATATAGCTTCACCGAGCTCCTAATGAACTGAAACACATTCTCTCTCCAGTACTGTCACCACAGACAAGGTGTGGTCCAAGAAACAAAAATAACCTGGCCCAAACTTTGCTTTGGCCATCTGTTTCTGTAGACAAGCTTCTTTCTGGCTACTAACAGGTTTTTATAAAGTAGAGGATCAAGCAACATATAGATATTTATGCTCCACCCTCCACATCATCTCATCTTACTGCCCTGACCATGTAGTGACAAGAATGGCTTGCTTGCTGCAGGCTAACTGCTTCAGCAGCCTCCCCTGAGTGCAGCTGTGTTTCCAGATGTGTGTCTAGTCAGTCAGAGACCTCTGGAACTTCATCTTTCCTAGACATTAAGCCTTTAAACAAGTTGGGATCTACATAATCTGCGTTGAAGAAAATACAGTTTTACTTAACATGAACACCCTGCTCAGTCAAGCTAGTTCCAGTAAATCAGATGATGTTCTTATCAACCTATTCCAGACACGTCTAACTTTTTTGGTTGGAATTTTTTTCTGCATTTTTTTTCCTGTAATACACAACTGAGAACAGGAACTGGCACAAAAGCAGTGGTGCCAGCTAAACTGAATTGTAGGGGGACATTTTTCAAAGGTTACACTATCATGTTGTTGAATTTGAAACAAGTCACTGGAATGGCCACAAAAACCCCACAGTTTCTGCTTGATATCTTTTGTTTCTATTTTTTACTTGAGAATATTACTTTTATCCCAGTTGATATAAATAATAATAATTAAATAACAGCTTATTTACATGGTTTTATAGCTGTGGGGGATCAAGACTATTTCTGTTCATTTGCAGGTAGTGTTTGATGATTTAGGATTCTGTCAATAAGATAATGCTTACAATTAATTTTAAAATGAACCAGTTGAACCAGTACTGTGCTAGAGCTCAAGTGTCAACTACATATATACATGAAATACAATAAATCCTGAAGTATTACTTCAAAATCCAACCAATTTGTCTAATTTGTGGGTTAGTACACACATAAGTAAATAAGCACCTGAATCATTCCAAATAAGCATACAGGGAGTTTCATTTGGTGTTTTACTTTTTCCTCAACAGCACTACACTAGTTGTTCCCAATGATGTTCCAAGCAGAGCATTCCAAAGAGTCACTCGTGCAGGAAAGCAGTTGAGCTAAACTCAAGTTGCCAGCTCTTTTCTAATTTTAAGTCTAGCTTTCCCATTCTGAAGCAAGCATTCTTCTCCAATACTAGTTAAAAGAGCTTATCTAATGTAACTTTCATTTTTCCCTTAAACATCTGGGAAACTTCATTTCTCTAATCAGTTTCTTACTTTCCTCCACTAATTACAATCTTGTTTTTTCTACGTATATCATTTCCTGTGTGATAATTTTTTCATCATTGGGTTTCTTGCTCTTTATATATTTCCTAGATGCTGGTGTTCAAACTCAGAAAATGCAGCTTATTTACATTGTCCCTGTTCTCCTCAAAATACTCAGCTAAAATGTGCCTCAAGAAGTTATTTGCCTCTATGTATATCAGAATATTTAGCATAGCTTCCAAAATGCCACCATTTGTTGCCCTGATAGATCCATCCAAAGCAAATTCGGGGTTTTTAATTTAACATGGTGAGACGCCCTTCAGAGAACTTGGCCACCAGCTGTTCCTCTGCTCGGGGAGGCCAAAGTCACACGCAAAACAATGACGCTGTCAGATAAACACCACTTCTCCCTTTCACTTTCCCCACTTCCTCTTCTTCCTTTCTCTTTCTCCTTTGCCTGAGGCCATATCCTAATCCCATTCCCAAAATTAAAAGGTTTCTTCCTTTCTCTATGGCTCATTAAATGTTACCCCATAGACCCCATAGAACTACATTGCTACAGGGGCTCAGCCTTTAAATTTGGAATACTTGCAGATTTTATCTGTATTTTCATTCTTGTATCACCACAAATCCTTTCATATAGCTTTCAGGCTATTTCATGCACAACAGGCTAAAATCTGGACTTGGTAAACTCTTTCACCGAGACAGATACTGTAGTCACATCATGTGAATACTGAATTCCATTCTACAAGCAAATCAGAATTTTTTTAAGTACTACCAATTTAAGTAACAGCACACAACCTAGCAAAAGTTATTAAATGCTGAATACAGACTTTCTAGTTTCCACAGTACTAAACTATCATTTAAAAGATTTTGCACAACTCTTATAATAAGCTAAATAGTAAAGACTACATTGAAAAAAAGAAACGTTTATCATACCTACTTCTTAATGTCAGGGGCACAGATTTGAAAGTTTTCCCAAGATAGGACTTTGAGTTTTTAAAAATTACCAAACTATGAGATTATATTCAACTGATCTAGTGGTTTCATTTGCATTTCTCTGTATAAACACAGTGGTATATTTACCAAACATTCATTTCCTTCTAACCCCAGATCATAGATTTTTGAAAACCCCCCCAAAAACAAAAGTTTCTTAATGAACAGAAATGTGTTCACAATATCCAAACAAATTTAAATAAATTATTCTTACAGTGTGAAAACTAAAATCTAATAAATCTGGATGAAAGTGTTCTGCAACATAAAAGTTCCTTTAAACCTCCACAATATGTCCAAGCACAACTAAAGACAGACTTATGTAATATATTAGCTTGCAATTGCAAAGGACTCTCCAGGTTTTGTAATCAGTTCTCACACTTAACCGCAAGCCAGGAAAGAATTGTTATGATATTTCACAGTTACATGCATAGTGTAGCTTAGAAATATGGCTTAGAAACGTATCTTCTTACCAAAGTTAAACACAAGTTTAATTTCTTTCATTCATTTGAGGAAACTGAGGATCAACATACACTGTTTCACATGCTGATACTTTAAGTAAAACAACAAGGATTCTTTTAAAAACTAAACTCTCTTATAATGAAAAACAGAAAGAAAAGATTTTGCTCTTTTAAGATGATTAGCTTACCTGGTTTTGCCATTCCACACCGACAGCCCGAACAATATTATCAGCTCTTCAGGTACTAATTCTTGCTAACTGGAAGGATATTTTCTCTCTTGCTGGATTAATAATCAACTTTCCTGATAGTTCATTTGCAATTCTCTGCTGGTTAACCCTTTGCAGGGCTCCCATTTTGAACTAAGCAGTCTACACTGTTCGGCTCATTGTAATACAAAAATAACAAAACATAGGCTATCACATAAATGAGAACTAAACAACAAGCTAAAGAGAAAATTAAGAATAGGTTATCTTAAAAAACTAAAAGCTTACAAATACTTAAAGCAAGACTTCCTTTCTCTGAAAGACTCTAATTACTAAACCTAGTTGCTGGTAAAACAATGCATCAACAACCTGGGAGCTGTAAAGTCCAATGGCTCATACGATCGTGCACTCCCAGGAAGCCACAGTTCGACCTCTCATCTTCAGCCAGCGAGTAAGTATGACACATGCCTGCCTAATTCTGAAAATAACATCTTTTATTAGTGACTAGTGTGCTGAGAAATTGCCACAGTTATCAGTTTGTGCAAGGCCACCCATCTGTGTTGTCAGAAAGCAAGAGTGGCCAGGAGTAAAAATGAGATAAGAGAGGCCCAGAAAAGCTAAAAAAGGGGAGTTCAAATGAGGTCAGAACAGTTTAAGATGGGATACCTAAAAATTATATGTAATTTTATTTTTCAAGTGTAATAGTAGTAAATTACATATATGTTATCAATTTCATAAAAATTCAATACAGTTCTGGCAGCTCTGTTGTGATACGAGTAAAAACATTATAAAACAAACCTGTTAAAAGGGTTCAGAGAGCTCATATAAGAATGTGGAACATTCTGGAAATGTTCACCTAAAGAAACTAATCTTTGGGGGATATGTGATAGATCTCAGGATGTGCTTTGATTGTGGACAGAGGTAAGAGGAAAAGGAAAAATACACTTGTTGCACGGATGACTAAGGCATAATGCTATAAAAATAGGGAAATTATAAAGGGGGGGAAAAGTCTTTCTGAAAAACAGTGAATTGGGGTTTTTGGATGCTCTTGGAAAAATATAAGAGGTGACAGCTCTATTCACTAACAGAAATGCTTTCCTCATGAACTCCACTATAGCTGTTTTATTAAATAATACGACAGTAGTTCTGGATTTTTCCTTAAAACAAAGGCACAGAGTCTCCTAAAGCTTCTGCAAAGCACTGATAGACTTTATCTATTTCCCTTTGCATAAGAGTAGTCCTATAGCTAATCTCTTTTTACACAACTATAGGTCTCTGCTCTCTATTCAGTAGTGCCTAATACAGTTTGCTGTAAACTTTCTGCAATATGTGCTGTAGAATTTATGATTAAATGCTAGAAAGTTTTGAAGCAAATTTATTTCATATTTATAGCTAATTTTATTCTGTGTTTGAAGGAAAACCTTTTAAGAATGCCAATAATGTGAGAAAGCTACAACAACTACATTTATTGTTAAGTATCACATCAGTGGTACTCCTGGGGGCTCCTCTTCATGGGAAGAAAGCTTAAACAACATTTTCTAACACATTGGATTGCTTCCCAGAGATGTGATGGCCTACAGAGGCAGTGCTGAACAAAGCAGGCTGGAATAGTAAGTCAGTAAACAACCCTTTTCAGAGGATGGCCACAAGTAAGTGCAACTTTGTTTAATAAAGGCGAATTATAGTTATCTTTTGTTCTTTAGTAGGTGCATTATCTTTCTCTCCTGTTCCACCTGACTAAACTGGTAGTATCTTTTCTATCACCTGACTGAGTAGTTGGCTGGAAATAATGGGACCAAACAATCCACTATTGTTACAAGAGACAATGACCTTTCATGTCCTTGGAGCTCACCATGACCTTTCATCTTTCCTATCCTCCAATGGTCTCTTCTAACAACTAAAACTACACCCCGTTAGGCTGAATTCCAGATTGTCATAAAAAGCCCCTTCCTTTCGAAACAAAACCAATTTTTACACCAAGGTGGAGGAGAAACACAGGTCCATTGTTCCCGCACAGATGGAAGTTAGAGTTACTAAGGCAACAGCTCTAATCCCTCTTTTTACCACCTTTTTCACATCATTGGCCTATCAAGTGTGCTACCTTTTAACTCATAAGCTCAAAAGCTGGTAGTCTAACTGACTGCCCTAATTAGCTACGATTTTCACAGTACAGACAACATGATGAGCTAATCGAAATTTGCAAAATAATGACGTACCTCCAGCAAATATTCCTCCTCCTGAGGCCCAGTCTTAGAATAACAATAATGAGACCATTATTAGAGGAGGGCATTAAAATGCTGCACTGCTGCTAAACAGAGAACTTAATTGTTCTGGTCTTGTCCATTGAATCAACAACCTATTGTTGTGGACTTGAAAAATAAAGGACTGGAGAATGGGTGCCATAATGATTGGTCTGTGCTGCCATACCAGCACTCTGTAGAATTGTTTTCCTTTTGAAACTCTTGATGGACTAGTAGTTTTGTTTAAAAGTAATATAAAAGCCAATTGTCTGCATAAAAAGTCCTATTTATTGAAATCTTTAGAAGCAGTTGCATGGATTTGTTCATGACCCCCAAGATAAAAACATAGAGACCATAATAATGCTATTTGTGGCGACCACTGCTTGTAGTGACACTGCTTGTAGATAACGCTGTCCTGTCTAGCTACTGCAAAAGGAAGGAAGGCATTTCCTTTGCAGACAGAAATCATGGCAGAAGGTCAAATAGTGGACAGACCCAATTCATCTGTAAAATGAGGATGTTTTATCAAAAAAAAAAAAAATGGCCTAGTATGTTTGGTCATCATTTACAATTCAGGGTTTAGGACAAACTGATAAAGGCATCTTTAATCAGTCACAGCACAGGACTTTTTTTTGTTGATTAGTTTGTTAGATGTTAAAAATGACAGACTTTTTTTCTTCACATCTAAAGAATTATACCCTAAATTTTGTCATTGGGAAACTGAATAATGTACACCTTGATATGCAGTGACTGAACTGATGCAAATTGTAGCTTACTGTTAGCTTTGTATAGTCTTTATTTAAATTTGGGACTGGGAAGAAGAGACATCTAAAATCTCTGACATGCCTTTTAATCTTGGGGTTTTTTTAGTTGTTAAGAAATTAGAAACTACAACTTCTCACAAAATGTTTAAAACAAACATGGTCTTGAGAAGAAATATTTTCCGAAATCAAAAATCATAGTTTTATTACATAAAATCGCTGTTAATTAACACTATCCTGGATTCCTCTCTTAGCTTTCACTTCAATAGGACAGTTGAAAACACATAAGCGACAATAGATTTACACTTTGGAATGGAAACTAAAATCACATCTTATTGTATTCTTGTAGTTACGCCTCTTAATGCGTCTTTCTACACACAAATTGCTCAAAAAATAAGCTATGACTCTAGATTAATATAAACAATGAAAAACTGTACTATTTGGCCTTGCAAGAGTTTCCACTGGTAGTATTCTATTGATTTCAATGGGGAAAAAGTTTAGGGTTTAATTTTTCTCATTCCTATCAACATATTGTAAATCAAATTGAGAAAAATAATTGTGAACAGGGAAACAAAAAAAAAAAAAAAAAAAAAAAGAGAGAGGAAAACTTAAAGATTAACCCAAAAGTTATTTTCAGCAGTTCTAGGAACCACTCATAAAATGTAAAGTTTTCTTGCATGCATTTGCAGAATACCTTTTCTTTAAATTCCTTTCTTTTGTAAATTGAAAAATGCCTAATATAAAGTAGTATTAAATTGTAAATAAGACCTCTTGCTTCATTCAATCCATGCTTTGCTTCATTTATCTTCATCTTGTTAGGCTAAATTAATTAACAATCTCTGTGTTGCACACTTTCTCTTTTCATTACATCAAATAATGGCCTGGATATGGGAGAAAACCCTCACCACAGGGATCTTGAAATGCTACCTTGAGGAAGAGTCTCTTATATATGCATTGCTTTAGCAATATTAACTACCTGGATGTTATGACATTTATTAAATGGATTCTTCAACCCTTCACCGCTGTAAAATAACTGTTCTGATTTTATGAGAAACAAAAATATTTTTCAAAAAATCAGGGGCTTGCAATAGAACATGTTTACAATTTGGGAGCCACAAGTACTAGAAAGAAAGAAACTACATAAATAGCTTTAATCAATGTTTTATTTAATATAAAAAACCTGCAACTTGAATACAATTACTGGCCAACTGTGTATACAGTCTCAAATATTACTGTGTCAAATTACTCAAACCAAGCTGCCATATCATCTGTTTGTGAATGTTCTGTATATAATTAATTGAGTGTCTGGGACAGTTTCATTGGTAAATCTGGTTATTTAGATATTGTAATGGGGAGCAATGTGCTAAACTATTAGGCAAGTTTTCTTCCTTTAACCTACATTATGGCATCTAGAGTAAAAGGACAAAACAGTAAAGCCTTTTTTAATCTCACCCTGATCAAACAACCCTCTTTCTCCAATCACAGCTTTGTGCGTGATATCTTTCTGCTAGTGTTTCTTATTTAATTAAAACAGACACTGACAGAAGGACATGGATTAGGACTGTAATGATGCATTTACTTAGATTAATCGGAGGCTCCTTTTGGAGTAATGGCTTAAACAAAGAACAAAAGGAAATTGTTATGAAACAGCCTTTTATCCCAGGCAAAGGTCAAATTATGAGGTTTTTAATTTTTTCAGCCTCTGTTATATTGGACCTTTCTACTGGAACATGAGAAGTGCTTCTCTCCCCTTCTCCCCCGAGCCAAGCCAGTTATTATAATACAGCCATTAAAGCTGCAAATTAAAATGTCTGATTTTAAACCAGGTTGCTTAGCTTTCAAAACCCTCTAATTAGCATGTTGTGCGTTGTTGTGAGGGAAAGAAACCTAAAATGCTAATGACCTGCTGCCAGGTGACCACACTGCTGTGCAAAATAATACAGACTCATTCAAGTAGTAGTAATACCAATAACACCCAGCTCTTATGAATTACCCAGCTCCAGGTCAGCTCTGCACCACATGTGCTTAAAGAAACAAGCGTGCATCCAGCCAAAGATCAGAGTTCAGTAGTCAGCACAAGAGATTGTTGTATGTTAACTGGGAAGAAATCTGTGTCCATTCAGACACTGTAAGGCATGAGAAAAACATTTGAAATCACCATGGGCCAGGTGATACTTGGGCCAGGCACAGAGAAAAGCACAGGATGGAAAATTCTTCCCCTTTTGGGCAGAAGCTACAGATACACTTCTGTATATCTCAAAGGAGACAGCCCCAAATTGCTGTGATAAATTCTGCTTCTGTTCTTTGTTCACAAAAGGGCAGCAATGCACAAAAACACCCCAAATACAGGTATATTTTTGCCCTCTCCCAGTTTACCATCCATCGCAGCAAGGTCATTGAACACACAAAATTAAGTTAGATCATGATATTTCCTTAAAATATGCAATAGGAGAAAGTCTGGTAATGCGTCTTCAAAGACTCAAACCAAATAGAAAACATTTCCTTAAACCTCATGGTACTTGAGGCTCTAGGTTTTTGAATATTGGATTTTTAGCAAACTTGCTTCACACAAAATTTCAAAAGAAAAGAACTCTCACGTTCCGGTGACAAAAAGAAGCTTTCAGTAACTTCCTTTTTCGAAACTGTAGAAATATTCATCAGTCTTCTGCGCCACCAAAATTGTACACAGACCCAATCCTCCTCCTGCCACACAGTCCACATCTCTGGCAGGCTGAAATGTCACCCAGCACCCAGAGGGACACAACCTGATACCAACAAAGAAGCAAAGCTTTGCCACCAGTGCCAACACTGGGTCCAAACAGCAGCAGTAGAGGCAGCTGTTCAGCACCGCAAATAATACCATCCTAAAAAGGCCAAAATCATTAGTAGTCAAGATTAACCCCACTTGACTTGTTTTTTACCAACAGTTGAGGGAAAAACTACTTTCTCTGTAACTTGACATCTTCACCACAAAGATCGCAGCCTTCCAGACATACCAGCACAGCGTTGACAGCGTTCCTCAGAGGTCACAGTAGTAGGAAGTCGGATAAGATGTTGAACAGCTATGCTGGCCTTGGTGTCTGCTCATTCCCAGAGGTCTTCTGCCTTTCTCATGTGATCCCTAATTGATCGTTAAGGGACAAAAATGACTGCAAAGTGTCTTTTCAGTCACTTTTAATCCTTTGTAGCGTTATATTTTACATACAAGTTCATCAGTCTGGAGGGAAGGTACTGTGGGAATTCAATTCCCAGTGTCCCCAAAACTGCTGCTCAATGAAAAACGTGATCCAGTTGCTCTCCAGATAAATTACAGAGTGGCCAGGTTAAGCAAATTAAACCATATGCATGGTCCTTTATATATCATAATCTCAAACCCATGCGTCCACGCTCTGTATTGTTTGTCTCCTTTTTACACAGATTCTGCCACATTGCTGCCACCATATTCCCTCACCATATAGTCCCAATCCTGAAGAACAAATCGACAACCTGCCTTTGAAAATATTGACATGATTACATGTATGCCACTTAAATGACCTACACAGAAAAGGAAACTACTCTTATTTGCAAAGATAGTAAATTCAATTCACTTAACACTCAAATACCTGTGCTGCTTAAAAAGTAGCAAACAAAGCATTAATAAAATAATAATAAAACCATATAGTAGTATTCAGTCTGGTTAGAAATAGTCTGAACTTCACAGTAGTCTTCTACAACTTTAAGATATCACTGTCATCAGCCAGTAGTACCATTTATTTATTTTTTTAAACTTCTGTTCAGCCAAGATAATCACATCTTAAGATACGTGAACCTGTTTTCACAGACACATGTATCATCGACCAGTATTCTTTGGCTGCCTATTAGTTGTTATTTTTTCTTGAATAAAACCACCTCTGTGAGACAGAAAACACACTGCTAAGTTTATTTATAAAGGACAAAAAAAGAGCTAGCATCTAATGAAAAACAGACTTTGTGCATAGTGATAGGTGGCTCTGTCCTTTACAACTCACAGTCAGGAAATTCTCATTATGTTCCTTTGTAGAATTCATCCTAACAGTGTGCTTTAGAGGCATCTTGGTATGGCTACTGCATTGATATGCACAATGCAAATACACTGTTTCCCAAAAGATCTATTTATTCCTTAAAATATATTAAGTATGCCAATGCTCTTTTAGTGAACAAGTAATAAAATCTGCATTAGTATCCTACACAGAATATGAATTCATGCTTTAAGATCAGAGCTGCTTAGATAGCAAATTATCTGCATCATTTCCCATTTAGCAGCTAGAGAGCTGTCCAGGTACAGTCTGTGCCTCCATGAATATGGTACTTCATGTCCTGTGGTTATTGCTGAGTATCCATGTATTATGTAGAAAAACATGTAAAAGAACAGCAGTAATCTAAGAATTCCGTGCAGAAGCCTGACAAGAGCCAGGCTGTCAGAGCAGCAGCTAGTGGCATGGCATGGTAGATACACTGGTAAAGCACTCAAATACTACACAATCCTGCTGCTGTGGTCTGCAGAGCAAGGCACTGATTGGCCTTGGACACATCACAAATTCAACCGGGTCCATTAAGCTATACCTCTGAGGGGCTACAGTGCTCTGTCACATTGACCCTGGGAGCTCTGGTGGCCAACACTGAGCAAAGACAATCTGCTTCCTCACTTTCATACAGTGGAGCAAAAGTCACAACATGCTCTGCACTGATGGACAGCAGAATAAAATGTATTTCCAGGAAAAAAACCATCATCAAATTGTTGAAATTTCATGCATAATAAGTACGGAGATTTGACCCAAAGACATGAAGAAAAGGGAAGTGAGTTCCTGCTATGTTTCTTTACTCAAGTAGCCCCCTGCATCGGTGTATGGTTATATGTATGTATATGTATCTATATAATTGAACCTGTATAGTATGGGAATATATATACATAATAGAACCCACACAACAGTCATACAATGGAACCAAATTCTCTTGTCCAAATTAACAGCTTGCACAGAACAGCAATTTTCTCTATCTTCATATACCATGAAGAATGGTTCTTATCTCTGAGCACCAGCAGCTGCTCTCTGGGTTTGCCCCACTATGCACAACCTCTCTCAGTTTTTTCCTTGTTTCCTTCTCTACAGGTTCCCTGCATACCTGGTCAGTCCATATTGACATCACTGTATGCACAGCTTTGTATGTCTGTCAGCTGAGAGAAAGCAGAACTGTCTGCTCCTTGGGTTTCCAAAACGCTGCATTTGGGCCATACAAACTCTCTCTCAGCCCTAAGAACTACAGGACCAAGCAACTTAGATATTTGAATTCAAGTCAGATTGCCACATTCACCCCTAGAAATTCTTTTAACTATTTAACTCTTTTGCAGTCCTAGATATCCCATCTCACTCCAGAACTCCATTCCCATCTAATTTGTGAGACAATGTACAAAATGGTGCTCAAATCCTTTATAAATTTCTTATTTGGTTTTGGTACCCTACGAATTGGTTTTTTTACCCCTATGAATTACCATTTAACTTCTCACCCAACATGTTAAACTCTCCTCACAATTAGAACCTTCATATTTTTATACCTGCTAATTTTTTAAGTCCTGAGGATAAACTAGATAAATTATGGAAGAAAAAATATCACACAGTCAACTCCAACCTTCTGGTTATTATCACTTGACGTCAATAAATGATAAGGTTATTATATTCCAAACTCTCTTTTGCAAGAGAATACTGATCTATGCAATTTATCACTTCTTTTATAATGAGTGTCAGAAATTAATTTGATAAACTATTTCATATTTACATATATATATATACACACACACACACACATATATAATGCAAAAAGAACCTGTTAAGGGATTTCAGTTTGCTGTTGAAGCCACCATAGCTCAGAGAGAGAAACCACCATGCATATACAATTACAGTGTCAGACTTACACCCACAAGATAACCATGTGGTGAACTTCGATATCTCCTCATAAAATGATTCACTAGGTAACATTTAGCATTTGACCTACAATTTTCCCACTAGTCAAAATTTTCCAATCAGTATTCTCTAGTGAAGGAAGCACACAAAAGTGCAAGGCCTAGTTTTGACTCAGCATCTGACATGCTATTTACCTCTTTATGCCTGGGTTTACCTCTGTGTAAAACAAGGGAAACAACATCTCTATAAATCACCTTTCTAGACTGCTTTGAGATCTCCTGCTAAAAAGGAGGAATGAGAGAATCTGAATCTCTAAGCAATATGAAACAGGGATCACTTCAAAATGAAACCAGATAAAGAGAGAGAAAAGTTTGGGGAGTTGCTTGGTTTTAATTTTCTTTCTCTAATGTTGGCATTTTCAATACCCAATCAGCCAGTCATACCTCTGCATTGTTTTATTAAAAAGTGGATCTGAACAGACAATTTAATCAAGCCAGGACAGTGACTGCACTTTGTTTACACAATATATCCTGTCCATATCTGTCTTAGATTCAGACCAAAGTCCTGCTCCAGCTGCATCAGCTTTCAGGCTGACAAATCTTTCTGAAGCTGTGCCACACAGTGTTTCAGACCTGGAAAGTGCTGCAAACAGGCACTTTCACTACACTTCTCAAAGCCCCATATATCAAAGTTTCACACATTAACATCCCTCAAAAGGTACACCTGTTGCAGTTTAATGATATGCACCTTCCAGTCTTTGAGAACTCTTTTTTTTCTGCCCATATAATTATCAGGATTTAAAATCTTTCCTTTCTAAAGAGTGGCAACTAAAATATAACCTATCTAGAAAGAGGATACTGTAAACCACAGCACAGAGACTCATTTATAGCTCACTCTCAAAGAGCTTAGGGTAATAGGTTTTGAAAAAGTGTCGGTTTTGGTACATATTAATATTTTGGGGTATATCTAAATTTTTAGGAAATGTCTATTGCAACACAGCTGAAAACTATCATACTCATGGAAACTAAAGTAATTCAGTAAGCAAAGTAATGCAAATAAGTAAAACCACCTACATTTTTAATTACTGCAATCAATTTCAAATTCCACCAAGATAATTTAACATATCTATAAAAGTTTTGCTGGTAACCAGAGAGAATGAACTGTACAACTACCTGGTTTCTCCAACATTTGTGAAAAATATGATTATCCCAAATGGGTTTTGAAATTATTATCCCGACTGAGTTTCTATGATTTTTATATTTATATATATGTATGCACACCTTGCATGTGTGTGCAAACATATATATGGAGGTATATACACCCACATGTACAGCTACATTTAAACAAAATCATTAGGTCGTGTTTTCAGCCTATTTTTCAAAACTCACCACTTAGAGCAGATGGAAATGCAGAGGCATTTCTCTGCTCTGGTACCTAAAAGAGGACACCACAAGGTGCAGGACAGAGCAAGGGCTGCAGGTGAGCAGCCTCAGAGAACAGATGCTTCAGCAAAAGAGGAAGGAGCAGAAATAAGGAGAGGAGAATGAGAATGGCAACAGCTTGGGTGAGCCCAGGAACTCCCTACAAAACTTCAGGAACTTCTGCCTAGCATCTGTATTTGATGGGAAACATTAGCAAGCACTTCCTTCCAACAGACTTCTTCAGATTAGAAAAGGGATGTGAGAATTTAAAGAGTTAGATGCATAAATTTATTGCAAGGTGTAAAATAACTCCCATATAGAGCAAATATCTTAAATCCTAGAAATATAGCATTTTGCTTTATTTTTTTCTGTTCAAGCCAGCACCTTTTGTCATAATGAAATGCACAGTCAGCCTTCACTTGGTAAAATATTTGTGTTGCCATGCAGTTAAACAAATGTTTTTTCATTTTCTTTTAAAATAACCTCCCACCCATGATTCTCTAAACAGTGGTCCATCAGTCCAGCTGCATAACATGTACAAGCTGAGCAGTTAAGTCTCCTCTTGCCCCCATTAAAAGGGTTCTTTCATTATTTCATTAGCCAGAACACATGGGGAACCAATAGGACTTCAAAAATAATGGAGTACATCTGAAAGGAATCCTGATTTCTTAATATTCCCACATTCCACTATAACCCACAGCATCTGATCAGCATTCGGCATCACAGTTTTAGCACAGGCAAGTACAGAAGACCAAGGTAATCTTTCTTTATTTCTTTTACACGTGGATATCCATAACTCCATTCAGTGCTCTTTTTCTTCTATTTTTATTCTCCTCGATTCTTTATATAAAATATGAAGGACTCACAAGTATGATTATCAAATTTATGGTGCATGCCTGTTACACAACACATTACTATCTCGCAGTTGTCTGCCCTGCAGTGGGGAAGATTTTCATAGTGTTTAAATGGGCCAGATCTATGGTTAAAATATTCTCATGTTTATGTGTTTTTCTTTATCAACTAGTAAAAAAATCATATTTTATTCCACTGCAGGGCATTTGGTACAATTAAATGGAAAGGCTTTGCTCTGGTACTTCTTTGAAAAGAATCATGACCAAAAAAGACAATTTTAGGACACGTACCTGGAAGATGATAAAGAAAATCTCACTATTTCCATATGAGGCAATATCACAACCAAATATATCTTGTTGATATTTAAAATCTGAACATATTCCCTTCTGTAATTCTTTCATCTGTGTGCACAATTTATACAGGAGCTTTGAGAAGGGAAAGAATGAAATGTTTTCCTTTAATCCCAAGGGGGTTTTAGATGGGGTTGTTTTTGTTGGGTTTTTTTAAATCATTATACTCTCCCTTCCCATCACTGGTGACCATCACTGCAGCACCACACCTCCAGCTGTGAGCTTGAACAGACAGCTCCCTGAAGCCAGAGCAAATGCTGCTTTTCTGATTTAGAGCAAGGGACATTGGAAGTAGGGGGGAAAAGCTTAAGCTTCCCTTCCTTTTGTATTTCAGTGTCACCTCTCCAATGGAGCATATGACACAGCAACATAGGCAATATGACAAATTACAAGAATAGCTGCAGCAATTAAGATTACAGAAATTATCAGATCTTTTAGTGGCAATTAAATATTGTGTCATCTTCAGAGGGAAAATGCTTTAAATCACATTTTACACAACATATTTGGTAAGCCAGACACCCTAATTTCTAAGGCTTTTGTGTTACAGACCACAAGATGAAATTCTGCGCACCTGATGTTTCTCCTCTCAGGAAAGACTATTGGCTAAGAGGAAAGGAATTCCCACTTGCAGGAAATCCAGCACATGGTAGACACAGCCAGACAGAAGGACGGATGGAAAGAGGGTAAATATCAACAAGTAAGAGGACAGATTACTTTGGCTGTTGTGCAACAGTTACAGAAAAAGAATTTAAAAGAAAAGTGGTTTTTTTCTCCCATGAAGTCCAGAGTACACATTTAATTATAGTGAGCACTGACTTAATTTTCCAAGACTCAGCCTGAGACAACAGCAGCTGACTACAAGCTCAGCAGTGAGAAGCCTAAAATTAGTGTTTTTAAAAGTCTTTTTATTCTCATAAAATTTGTACATTAAAACTGACATTTTAAAAGGTTACTTCTGTGGAGAGGAACTAGCAGCTATCAAAACCTAAAAACACCAATCAAATGCAAACGTGTTTCAAAGTAAACTCCGGATAGCGCAGACAAATCACCGTGCCAAGCAGCGGCGCAGAGCGGGCGAGAGCTTTGGGAAAAACTATAAATTAGGTAAATCTTCAAGTTATAGTATTACTGCATCAAAGCTGTGGTTTAGACATCCTAGTGCTAACTGCCAAACTGGTTGCATTATTCTATGTTGTTAGCCATACTAAGTGGATTTCCAACCACTTCAAACAAATTATCAATTCCAATTGAGCAGGTTTGTGATAGAGCCAGAGAAAAAAGCTTTCTTTTAAAGCTTGCCTGCTCTATTTTTCTGCCCTACTGTAAAATACACCTTATTTGTATGGATTTTATATACTTTCAGGTAAGAAAAACCAGCTACTCATTAACATGTCCACAAGTGCATTAAAATTACATTCACCCCAGTCTTTTATATGTTAGTTTGTTTTTATCTATCACATACAGCTGTAAGTAGAAGAGACAAGTTAGTCCAAGGACATAATGTCTTTCAGGCTCTATAGCACTTAGCAGGTTACTGGGCCTCCAAGGCCTCACAGATTTAACCAAGACTTTTCACACAATCAGGTAAAGAGAGCTAAGCCAGTCAGCAGATGTCCCATTCAGATAACAAAGAGAATATTTTAGTGACAATGTGAGAAAACAACAGTAAAAATGGTAGAGAAATCCACTGAACCGTAGAGCTCTTTTTTTCTTTACAAAGAACTGTTGACTGGAGTTTGACTGTGACATTCACTGTAGTCCTCAGTGAAGGGAAAGTCAGTTGTACAACCTTTGTCACAAGAGATCTAAATAACCCACTGTAAGAATCAACTCCAACAATGCTGGGCAGTTTTCTATATTTTAATTTCCTCTCTGGATGTAGCATGTCTTCTTAGAAGAGCCATTAAAACGCCAGGTTGGTTTATGAAAGATTCCTGTCACACGTGTCATCACTAAGCTGATCCACATCATCCTTAATGATTCCATGATCCTATTGCTGCAGTTGTTCCTTCAGTTTCACCTGAACAAAATGCAAATTTTCTGTGTCCTCAAGTCCAAGTTAGCAATTTTAAAACTTTCAAACAAGAAATGGCTGTTGGTATCCAAAATGTCTACACCTACTTGCAAACCAGTGAAGAGGTAAAAGCACTGTGGTGTGAACAAAGCCAGTTTTAGCATTTGTTAAGGTCACTTCAGTTCCTCAAGTGGCTCTTCTTAGAGACCATTACCTCAGCTAAATACGCACACCAAACCATAATAATAATGGAGATAACCCATCTGAAGAATCCAGTTTGGGGTGTGGTTTTGAATTTGAATCAGGGAAAAGATGACTACACACTCCATGTTCTTGCTCTTATCTAAGGCCAAGTCTAAATAAAGAAGAATACTTTTCAGTTATCTTGGACCACATTTCAATGGTAAGGGAACTGTGAATGAAAGAAGTTCACAAAGGGGACTGTTAAACATTAAAGTATAGTATAATCACTGTGTGAATTAGTCATAGCCAGTTTAGGCACTGTCCAACCCACTTTCCAACCATCTGCAACAAATGTGCTCCATTAAAACAGAACCATATGGAAAACAAGCTAGCAATTAACACAGCTTCTATGCATACCTCTAATACAGCACAGATTTCAAACTCTGAGTGAAACTGACTGCTGAATTACTTCCATATTGCTGCTGTTTAGACCTTGGCAACACATATTTATCCTCACTCACTACAGTATGTCATCCCAAGATACTGCTATATCATCAAAATAAGCATGAAAAAACCACCCACAACTGAGCCACTCATTGTGGTTTATAGCCTCTGTTAATAAAATATTTGCAGATCAAAGTATAACAGACTTTTTCAAAGATGCGTAATACATTACTTACCAGTCAGTATCAAGACTAATAGCTAATGCAGGGCAAATCAATTAATTTAGTTGCTAATTGGTGATATCTTGTACTGTGATAAAAAAGACAGCTTCAGGTTTGAGTAGCTTTCTCCTCTCCCAGATTTTCTGAAGTGCTAGAGATGCTGCACTTAACACTGTGATATTTCCAATCCAAAAGGGACACGCAGAAATCCTTGTTCAAAAACTCAGAGCCCTTAAAAGTGACTCAAGGATAGTGAAATTTTGGTTATGTTTCTTTAATAAAATAATGAAGCTAGAATACCTCACAATTTTATATGTGTACAAGATGCAGAAAGTGAAGCTTACTATAAACAAAAAAAAACTGATTTGACGGAAAATCAAGTCAAAGTGAAGTGCCAATGCTCAGTACATACTATATGTTCCTTTCTACCCAGTCCATCAGAACTCTTCACCTGAAAAGCCTGGCTCTTTTATTCAACCTGTAGACATTTGTTCAGTTATGCCCAACAGTTCAGCCTACAAGGTTTGGTAGGGACATAAAGCTCCACAGAATAAGGTAAGTTGGCAGAGGCCTCTGGAGGCCTCCAGCTCACAGCAGCTCACATTGCTCAGGTAAAGAAAACTTAAACACTGTATTAGGAAAAAAAAATTATACCTAAATAATAAAAAACCCCATACTGAATATTTAAAGCATGCCACTTCTAGTGCAAATTAAGCTGCTTTAAAACACATAATATTAAAACTGGGGGGGATTTTATACTTGTTGGGGTTTTTTTTTAGTAACTGGAATTCTAGTTCAAAGCACCTTTATTTCCTCAGTTATCCAGAATGAAGTTAAAAAACTAACTACAAGCATGATTTTGCCACAGACTTCCCAATAGTCCAAAGAAGAGATTAATTTCATGAAACAGTACCTACACAATTTCAAAAGCACTAAAATTCTTGAAGCAGCCTTTCATGATTCTAGGTCATCATGAGCCACACAGTTTCCAAAGACCCACAAGAAAACATGACGAGCCTTGAAACAAAAGACTTAGAGGCAGAATTTCCCACATTAATTTAACTCTGCTCACACAGAAGTTTCTCCCCCATTAATCAGTAAACAAGAAGAACAAGCTCCACATTTCTTCCTGTGTGCTTTTCATGCCTTCAAAGGTTTGAACACTGACAGCAATAATACACAAGCCTAATACATTGATGAAACAATATAACTTATATATTATTATACAGGCCCATAGCTGCTGCTTAATTTTGTCCTTAAAACTGTCAATTGCAATAGTTATATAGAAGAACATATGACGTTTGATGGATTTTAATTGCCAGCATTTCAAGTTGTGTAATTAGGCTTCAATTTTCATTTTTTCCAGAGAGGAAAGTTCTAGAAAGCTTTGTCCTGAAGATTTCTTCCATATATTACACACTCCTAGGCTTAGGCACATTAACAGAAATTAAAGGATATAAACAAAAATCTTTTTAAAATTCAGGGTGTGGGGAGACATTATCAGCAATATTTAAATACCTAATAAAAACAAGGGCTTAAAAATATGCCTAGAGCATCTGAAAGAGCTGAGGTATCATTGAATGGGATTCTGATTAACAACATTCTGGTTTAATAAAAAGAAGGTTTCAGTGACAACCATATTAAACATCAGTTTGCAAATATGACTTTAAGTAAAGCATATGATTGTGTCAAAAACTGGCCTTCTGCTGCTGTATTTATTTTCTACATTCATTAAGTAAATGATAGCCAAAAAGTCAAAGTCCAAAAATATTCAAATGTTATTAGTACTGCAAAAAATGCAATGCTTTGGAATTAGCACCTAAACCTCCTGCATCCCCCATAAATTCTAATTAAATTCCTACTATGTTATTCCTCCTGTTTTCCTCACAGCTGTTTTATATATTTTCACCTGTTTCACTTCCCTTTTTGTTCAAGTAACAAAAAAAGCTTAACCTTCCTTGATTGACAGAAAGGAATAACAATATTTAATTAACATCACTTCATATGTGACAAATTTTAAACACTGCTCAGTCAATAAGGCTCTATGAAAGTATTCCCCCAACATTTTTAAAAGCTTTTTAAGAAAGCTCAGAACACTGTGTTCTTAATTCAAAAGCACATGCCGAGTTAATTATGATCTTATGCTTTGACCAAAAGTAGGATTTGCAGGATTTTCTTTTTCTTAAGTCAAAGGATTCAAAAGTAATTTATGAATGATACTGAAATAATGCACGAATTAGCTGCTAACATGCTGTTAGTTTCAAGTGTTAATTTTTTTTTTTTCATGTGCTGGGAGGGTCAGCATTAAAGTCATGCTGACTTGAAACTCTATTTATACTAAAAACTGCATTAACTAAACAATCATGTTATTCTACAGTCCTCCTACTTACTTTTAGGTTGTTGCTCTTGACTAGGTTACTTGTTTGGGAGATTTCTGCACAATTTCTGCCAATTCAAATATAGACGTTTCCATAGCTAAACAAATACTGTAACAGTGTCACATATACTCTCCCTAGAGTTACTCCTTCTTTATGTACACGATGTTTAATTCAAGTTCCCACATCTGTGTGAGCAGTCTCACTACAGGTGTATACTACTCACATCCTCATATCTCACTGTTGGGTTGTTTAAGCAACTTGCTTTACCATGACCTTGTTGTTACTAACAAAGCAAATTGTTTTACTGTGACCTTGGTATTACTAACACATTTCCAAGGGCTCACAATTTGATTCAAGGCACATTCTTGGGTGTGTGTGCATATGTGCACACAAATGTAAATTGGCCACAATTCAGTAATGTTTATCAAAAGCATTGCTATCTATGTCTCCGTTAGATTTTAAAGAGCATCCAATTTCCTGTAGATTATTGATTTAAAATGTGATCTCAGGCTCTAACTCATGTGGGATCAGCACCATTTATATCCCACACTGTAGCTGACAGGCAGAAAGGGCACTCAGGCTGGAGCAGCTTGTGGCAAAAAGAGACAAGGACGGTTTTCTCTCCCTGACTTTCCCTTTGTGCCATGTTCCTCAAGAGCAGACTGACCAGGCAGAGGCCAATAAACACACACTGCAGGGCCTTCCCTCGCTCCAGCCTTATCCAATCCTAGCTTGGGTCAGGACCAAGCTGATTTTCCCTGAATTTCTCATGGTATTCTACCAGTTTCTATATTAACTTCTTTTTTATCAGTAACAATAAACACTAATAACCATAAGCATTCGTCCAATGTATTCTGACAATCATTTCTGTTAGGATAATTTTAGTACACCATAAAATTATTTCAGCAAGATAAAATTCTCTCAGAAATGGTGGAAGGAGCTATTCTCTAAGAACAAGGTATGTGGAAGATTAATATCCACAGGGCTTTGCCATAATACTATGAACCCTTGCCTAACAGTTTTACATCTATTCTGCCTACTTTATATCTCTTGCCACAGTAACTAAATGAACTCCATGTGACTATTTAGGTATTTGCAAGAGGACTGTGCTTTTAAATCTACAATGCAAAATGTGAAGTCACTTCTGCACTATCCATTCAGCAAATAAATATGATCCAAAAGTAATGTATTCTGCAGCTCATATTTCTACTGCATAATTTCAGAGAGGTTTTTTTCTGTTTGTCCTATTTCAGAGGGTTTGAAAAACATCTTCAGCATATTCAATCATCAGTGAGGCCAGGGTTGCAGAGAAATAACACAATGTTATGATACAGAATTAAGGGAAAGGCCATGCCCATTCAGACTCGGGAAAGTATGGCTCAGTGACCAAAGTGAAATAATGCAAAAGCAGTATAAATTTAGTGACAGGTGAGTTGGGGACATCAAGCCTACATGGTGAGAAAGGGCACTTGGGCATCCAGAGGCAGGGGACTGGGCAATAAAGAGTTCCAGCAAGTACAGCACAAGCCTGTTAATAGCAGTGTCAGACTGGGCATCACAGGGGCCATGAAAATGGGGTAACTGAAGCTCTCAGAACCAAGACAGAAGTTGGTAAGAGCAATCCATCATAAATGCCAGTGCATCCACTTCTGCATCTTGCTGCAAGAGAAAAAGCAGCTTGCCAAGTACCAAGTAATGTTTCAACTTCCATCTGATTTTTTTAATTTTGTATGTAAGACACTTTTATACAGAAAATGTGCAAAACATGCATAGTTTTTCACAGAATAAAATGTCAGTATTACTTTAAATAATGCTTTAAAAAAAAAAGCTGCAATGACTGAAGTGATAGGAAAAATGATAGCTGCTTAAAAATGGTCTCAATGGTCTCTCAAAAAACCCAAAAAATTTTCTGTTTAAGTTTTCTACATTTTAGTTTCTCTTCTTGCAATATCTGCCAACATAATGTAAGGTCGGACTTAGGAATAAGAGCCGATATAGAATTTTAACATTGTTACAGTTTGTCAATTTATTTTTAAGGAAAAGAAGACTCATGGATTCAAAGTGCTATTGGACTTTTTTGTCCATTTTTTTTTATAAATCCCTTGTATCCATTTCAGGGATGAAACAAATCAAGTAAGAAGACAGGAGGAATCTAGACCATGGTAGAATAAAGAAAAAGGGACATAATTAAGGAACAGAGGGAAAAAGCAAGAGGTAAGTGCATACTTGAGTTTTAATGCTGGTACTTCAGTACTTATGTTTTGGGTGCCTTAATTCTATAAAGCATACATTTTTATAAACCTATATCATCAAAAGTATTAATCATTAAGAGAAAATCAGAAAATCTTCAAGAATTTTTCCCCTCAACTACCTAGTAGGGAAAGACTGTAAATTGTTTTAAAGTATTTGTGATGGTAACCCCCTCTTCTTTCACTCAATACTCCCAGTCTTATGCTTGAATAGATGAAGGAGAAAAAGGCTTACTGATTATTCAGTCAGTGATGTCTCTTGGATAAACAGAAAAAAGGTTTGCCACAGAAAATATCTACAATGAACTCAAGATAATTAGGGGGGAAAAAGCAACAAACAACTCTTCATTCATCTGCTAGAGAAGTTACTGCATTTCTAGCCCAGAAAAAGCAATTATTCAGACCTTGCCTCCTCTATTTCCTACATTGCTTCCTTCTTCTGATGAACAAGAGACCTTTCAACACAGATGTGGTAGTCTTGCTTTCTTTTCAGTTTTCTGCCCACAAGTAAATTTATTGTTCACGCCAGGTTGACAGCCTCCGAAACTGAAAGGCTCCATTTATCCTGAGAACAGACACTCCACTGGCCACACTGGCCTCTTCACATTGCCCCACCAGTCTGCATTGACCCTGACCCAGAAGGAGCCAGTGTCAGCAGTGGGCAGACAGATCAAGGTCCATTTCCATTCCAAGCCTCATACGATCCCTGAAGCTGCCAAAAAGACATCAGACAGTGCTGGTATCCAAGGGTCCTGTGGACACCTTTGTGGACCTGAACCATCAGTTAGCACAACACAGAGAATCTAATTGCAAAACTGTAACAAATATATGCTATTATTTACTTGGCTGGGTTCAAATCAGAGACCTTTGGGATGACAGGTTGTATTTCTAATTAAATCTTTCTTTTGTAATCCAATCCCAGGAGTGGGGCGGGGCGCGGGGGGGGTGGGGGGGAGGGGGAAGACCAAAACCCTAACAAATTGTGAAATCAACATTTACTAGTACAGGGAGAGAAGAGGGCTCAAAAACTGAAGGTCATGAGCCCCGGCCAAAGACAAACACTTATTTTTGTTTGTAATCCAATGCTGAAAGCCTTATCATTAAGTGTAGTAGGAAGAAAATCACCCTTCAGGGGCTAACTTTCAACTGCACCACACTCACAAGCTTAGTTTTGTTGCTAAATATCTGTTGCCCACTGTTGGAACTTAGTTTGTCATTTAGTAGCATGAATTTTAAGTGGAGCCAAAATGGTTACTGCAGAATTCAAGCTGAGGGGTTTCCCCCCTGAAAAGAGATCTCAGTTAAAGAGAGAGAGATTTTACCTACGGGTATCAATTTTGCCTACAGGTATCAAACAAAAAAACCTAAGGCAGAAAGGACAGCAGAGAAGTTGCTGCATATTGTTGGTCACTAAGGCAACCCATTTTTAAAAGACCTATTATACATTACCACCTAGATACCGCTTTTGTGCCTCTTCAAAGCAGACGAGAAAACCTTAGGGGAGATGAGCAGTGGGACAGGATGCCCACAGATGTGCTGACTCTACCTTTGGAGGTTTGGCAAACCCATCTGGATAAAGCCCTGAGTAACCTGTCAGACCTCACATCCAACCCTGCTGTGAGCAGGAGGTTGGACAAGAGACTTCCAGAGATCCCTTTCAATCTGATTTGTCCTATGAACTCCATCTTAAGGGAAATATCAGAAAAACGTGACTGAAAAACATTATGACTGAGTGATGGATATAAACACAGAGCAGCCAAGGCACTAAATGCCACCTTAATTATGAAGCTTTTTATTCTGAAGTTCTGCACAGTGATGGATATTACTGCTGGGACAGTGGACAAAGAAAAAATAAATTTGTTATATTATTCCTCTTACCATGCTCTCTAGTCTCTAGTAAACCTACTATTGCAGAACCATTAGTGTATAAAGCCTTGAAGCCTCAGTGAAGATGTAGAGAATAACACAGGAGAGTACAGTGAATGATGAGTAATGTGGCTAATCCTGGTGTATAGACTGGAATCTGAACTAGGCTTTCAGGCAGCAGCAGATGTTAGATCTCAGACAGCTGGCCACAGCTTCCACTGCCGTGCTTGCAGCAGCTAGACACAGGCAGGCTGGGGAAAGAGCAGATCTAGGTGGCATTTCAAGATCTCCAAGTATCCAGGAGATCTCTCCAGTTCTGGGAAAAAGAAGGCACCCTCACGTTCAGCTCCTTTAGGCACACAGAAAGGACAAAGCAGCGACAATCCTGGAAACTCAGCCAGTGTCCCTGCCGGTACCTGTGGCGGCTGTGCACACACTGGCTCTGCTGAGTCAGGAACACTCCTCTGATTCTTTTACATCCGTAGTTTGTTTCACCTTATGTTTTCTGCCCTTTACCTACTAATTTTTAGGTAACAGAATAAATCTCAGTGAGTCACAGGCTTGACTGAGTGCTGAGTGACCAGAAACAACACCCAAATTTATGTACTCATTCTTTTTTTTTTTTTTTTTTTTTTTTGGTGGGGCCATACCCTCCTGACATTTTGTAATTCAGGCACTCAGACCACCATCTTACATATTTTACTATTTTACCACTGGAGTTATTCACAAGATTGCCAGCCTTTTGGAAGTAATTTCTCCTTCCACTGCAGAGTTCCACAGGGAGAACTTAGCCTTTACAGGGAAAGCCCTAATGCCAAAATTTACTTTTTCAAATTAAAACTAGATCCAGTAGTCAAACTATTTAGATTGCATTCTGAACCACCTTGAATAAAGTCTGTTGAGCAAGAACACATGGAGTATTTATGACAGTATATCACTTACAGATCTCCTCAAGAAATTCAAACTTCTTATGAATTGGTCAGAAGGAAATCTCAACTATGCTTCAAAACCTCTATTTATGAAAGTAGTATCCAAATTTCCTTCTTCTCATTCTGTATTCAAATATTTTAATGTAAATAACTACTCAGTGAGAACATATTTTTCAGTTAATTACTTATTACAGAAAGGACTTTATACAAAGAATTTCATACTGAGGTGTGGTCTAGTAATTCTAATCATTGCTCTAACACTGACTCCTTGTCTTGTTAGCAAAAACTACTCCCATGTGTGAAAAGATTAATTTTTTACTTTAGCATTTGGTTGCATTGTCATAAAATAAATCTCCCTTGTTCCTGTATGTTTCCTCTGACTCAATAACCAATTAACTCAATCTTCTTCATACTTACAAGGTTTCTCAATAACTCCAACTTTGGTCTCTCTTCTATATTCTAAGATCCCCTCAAGTGTCATCTCTGCCCTTTTCATTTACCGCAATGGCTCCACTCAAACAAGTAATGACCTTCAGCCTGATCTGATCTTCTCTGGCCTTAGCTAACACCCTTTGCTCATAGCCCTCTACCCCATTTCAGGCAACCACTGCTCCCTTTCACCTCTCGTAGACCTACTATTTCTATCCACTCCCCTCTTTTGTGAGAAACTCAGATTTCAGATTTGGCTGAGCCTCATGGATCTCATGTCCTTACTGCCTTAACTGAACCCTCCACACTTTGCAGTCAGCAAAGTTTTTAAGACAATTCCTCATTCCTATTCTTCAACAACATGTCTGAAAACTATCCTTTCTTCTTTACATCTATGGCTGAAAAGCTGTAAATGAAGTCTTAACTATTCCAGACTCTTCCACTTGGTGCCTTCTGTCAAATTCTGTTTCTTGGAATAGTTGATATTTCTTTTATACTTCCACGCATCTGAATTCTGAAAGAACACTTAACAAAGACAACATCTGTGTATTACAAATCTGGGACTCTTGAAGGACTTCACTTGGCAGTCCTGCACAAAATGAACACTCTAAAATAGAAATTCCCAAAGGCAATATATCAAAAGTCATAAATGCCCAGAATCACTTGTGCGAGTTTCAGCGCCTATACTGATAATTTGTTGCCTTCTCCTTGGCAAAAATCTACCTATGCCAAGTATATTATGGAATCCTAAATTTACAGCATATGCATTCTGGTTTGAGTTAGATCTCAATAATGTAGTAGAAATGGAAGCAGGCACTGGATTGTCACAACAGAGGCCAGCATTTGAGTGGAAGAACTCTATCACAGGAAGTTGGTTAAAATCATTTCTTCCCTGCAATTTCAGTTGAAAGTGTTAACCGCTGAAGACCTCATAGTACCTCTCTCCAAACTGTAAATACACCGCAACACAGAATTGTCACTTCCATGGTACCCGTGTCCCCACATTAAAAACACGTACATTAAAACGAACCATTGCTCCTTTCTCAGTCTGCATTTTGCTTCACAGCCACAGAGCACCGGAGGAAGCAGGAAACATTGTGCTAACATGACTATAGTATTGATGAATAAAAACTATAACCCCCAGGCTAAGCTGCCAAATAAGTAGTGAATTAATTTCTGTAAAGTACTCCAATATTACAAAGGTGTGTTGAAAGGTGTCTGCTCATGTTTCAAATTAAACGCACTGCTGGTCAGCATTAGCACCTCAGCTTTGAACAGCAGCCATTTGCCTATAACACTTCAGGGGCTGGGAAAAACGGATTTGCCGTTCACACTGGAATAATTAGAACATGTCAGGAAGAATTAATTTCCTCATTTTTCAAAAGGATACACAGAAATTACCATGTTATTATATGACAGGGTCCCTTGGAGAATTGTATTAAATTTAATTTCTAGCGCAGCCCACACAACAAATTAAAGTCATAAATAAGATGGAAAGAAGCGGGACGCAGAGCATATGTTTATGGCAATGAGTGAAGCCAAGGGACCAGAAACAACTATCTTCATTTCATTTTATTTAAATCAGGCAGACACTGTGTATCTGAATGACAGCACTTGTTAATGGTGCTGAGATTATAGGCTCCTTAATTTTAGGAAACAGAAGCAGTCACTCAGTATTTGAAATGGTAGTTTTTTCCTACAATACAGATATTAGTTTTAAGTTGCTCCCTTTCAAGGCAGCTTCTTATGGCCCTGCAGCAATGTGCAACTTCATAACACAAGATGCACTTTCATTTAGAATTGTTTTATTTGGTCTTAGTAATGGAGAAACGACACAAGAAAAAAAGAAGTGACTGGTAATTGAGAGAACTAAATCTTTGGGCCAACAGAATATTCCAAGAGTGAGAAAGATAATGAGAATAGCCAGTTACCACCATGAAATTTTTTGCTGTTTAACTGCCAGCATCTAAAATAATTTTCTATTTTCACATAAGCCCAAAAGTTTTGATAGTACAAAAGAAAAGAAAATCAGAGCAAAATTATGTTTGTTAATATTCCACTCACATGAACTCCAGAGCAAGACATACCCCTCCTAACCCACCCCAAACTCCTAGGTCTCTCCTTGGACCCAGGGAGTCCTACGAAGTCCTTTTGTCCCTTCAGCAAAGAACTGGCACTCACAGAAGGATTTGTGAAACCGGTCATTTTATACAACGCTGAAGTCAACCCAATTGCGCTTTAACATTTATAAAAATTTAATAAAGGTTTATAAAATATTAACAGTACTTTAACTTATTTCAATACCTCCGTCTATATTATTCTTTGTACATTTCAATTTTTAATTGTTGTGAAACTCACGAACTAGGATGTTAAAATCAGACAGAATTACACTGAACATCCCCTCCTGTCTCTATGCATCTGCAGGGAGTAAGAAGATTTCTCTTCAAGCTTCTGTACATACAAAGACATGAAAAAGTCAGTGAAATACAGGATTTGATGTCATTAAATTCTGGAATCCTGGTTGGTGTAATTCTTACTCATCTGTATTATGAAACTAAAGCCTACCACAATATTGTATGAAATAATCTATATTTAAACCTCAGAAGATTTTGCAGGAGCACTCATAGTATTTCCCTTAACAGGAAACTAGTTACTCTGTAATTATCAGAAATTACAGGTGTGATAACAGGTGATAAAGTTAACAAAAACATTACAGATGACAAAAGGAATTGGTATTAAAAGATAGACGAAAGTTAATTTCTGGACAAGACATTAACCTTTTCTTGTTGATACCTGCAACGTTTCTTTTTCATATAGGTACTTGCTATGATACAGGAAAAAACCCTAGAGAAATCCTTTGAATACATTAACTGGTGCACTACAAACTGCCAATATCCAGCTTGCAACCATTTTATCATGCTTGTTAGCTCAACACAATCTTAAAAGAAAAGAGAGTTTGCACACTTTAAGAAATAGCTGTCATGGATCTGAGCACTCCCCTGGGTGTAACAAACTTTAAATAATTTGTGAATCAATTAACTGGCGACTCTCTACATAACACAGATTTCACACTCCCAGGTCACTGCATTATCAGCTTGATATGAATCATAACATTTTGGAGAAAAGTTCATAATTGAAATCATTAATTAATTTAACAGGAGCTTTTAGTAATGCATAGCATTACACAGCTGTAAAGGAGCAGAGATCAATTAGTTGTTTCTCTGACAATTTTCTCTACTTGGTGGAAAACTTTCAGTTTGTGAAGCGTATTACTTTCACAACCTTTTATAACTATTTTAAACTCAAAATGCTCAATATTATTAGATACAATTTTAATGCAAGAAGAAAAACTCAGATACTGTGAGGAAGAATAAACTTTGCAACACCAGGTATCATGTAGTAACCTATATTTCTTTGGACTTAACAGAAAATAAAGATAATTATATTTAAAAGAGGATCAAATATGTTTTACAGAAAAACAGACACAACCAGGACCTCAAATGATTGACTCATATTATTGAATTTTCTTACTTCTAACTTCGCTAATAAGCAATACAAAAGAAAGCAGAAGCACTTACATGTGAAATACATCAACTTTACAGGAAGAGAAGCATTTGCAAAGAGGGGAAGTTTTCAGTAAAATCAACTTGGTGACAACAGAAGTACTACTACCTCTCCACAGAATTCCCTTACAATTATGAAAGACTAATACAGAATCATGAGAAAGATTAAAATAATGGAAAACACATTCTGCAGTGAGACAGCCAAGTGGCTTACTCCATCAGATTTGTTGAAGGGAAAAAAAAAAAATCTTTAGATCAGAAACTAGCAGTATGCACAGGGGAAAGAAAACATGATAACAGAAGATTTTTCAACCATACAGACAAGCATGGCTGTAAACATAGATTAAACCAAACTAGAATTATGGCACACAGCTTAATAAGTGAGATAAATTAAACACTGAAACAAATTAACAAAAGATTCTGGTACATCTGCTGTCACTGTAAATTTTTCCAGTCAGGCTACATCCCACAAAGACATATCCCTCTAGCCATAGCTAGGGAACTTCAGGGACAGTTCTATGCCTGCATTATGCAAGTCACACTAAATAAATACTATGGACCTATAGTCTTAAAAGTTATCAACCTCTTAAAGCTGGAGTTTTTCAAACATGCATGTGGACTTTCACCACTAGACTTTCATGCAAGCACTCAGGGAAGCACCGCAACTAATCTCTGGCCCATATTCAGATGCTCAAAGCTCCTTTGATTAGTTTGTCCTGAAGGACAGACATCTAAACCTTTAAAAGTCCACAGTTTGGAATAACTGCAGAGACTCATTTAACTTAGGAATCAGTTTGGATGGTTATGATCTAAATTTACTATCAGTGCACAAGGATGAAATATTTTCCGTCCTCTAACGTTTACCTGCATTATCTATTTAGAAAGTAAACTTAGCAGCAGCGAAACCTTCAGTTCAAGGGAGCTCTATTTTCAGTTGAGGGCTTTACATACAGTGATACAAATAAAATAGGAAGAATAGGAATCCAATAATGCCCATTTCAGTAATCTCTGGCTCCTTTGGGGAAAGGTCTTCACTCCTATATTATAACAGCAAAATGGACACTTCATGCACGTTTACTGATCTGGAAACTAAGACAAGATGTACTGAACAGCTCACCCAACGACATACAAATGGCAACACAGGGCTAATTTTGAAGTCCTGCTTCCATGTTTACTAAACCAGTTCAGCCCATCTTTCATTTCAATATCATCATTTACATATTTTCCAACAATAGGAAGAGGATATGTGATTTTAAACAATATAGTAAGTAGCATTTTTAAAAGAAAATAAATATTCTTTGTAGCAGGTGAAACCAATTTTCCAAAATATTGCTTCGCCTCCTATAAGTTTGACAAATGCCACAAATTATGTTTCAGAATTTAGATTGATTAGTTTCTAATTCATGATCCTATACACAAAATAAAACCCATTTCTTCAATCATCGTAGGAACTTAATTTATCCTAAACACACTAAACAAAAATGAAGTATTTTCAGAAGAGTAAGGAATAATTAGATATTAATAAATATAATTTCTTTTAATGCTGAGAATTATAACTAAAATTTTTAAAAATAAGTTTTGTACTTGCCTTCAGCTTAAGCTACCATCATTAAGAACTTATTTTTAAGTTTTCATGTTTAGGATCTGGAACCCGATTTAACACATTAAATCATGTGTATACATTTATATCTTTTGTTTTTATTGGACACGTTTTCAAAATTTTCAGCAGACCATAGGGTATCAATAACTTTAGAGCAATTATTAAGTTATTTAACCTACATCCCCTTCTTCCTTTTCCTTTTATCAAGAAATCACTTTCTAAACATACTACCTAACAGGCTTGAAGGAGAATAGGGAGTAGAAAATATCATGTGAATCAGATACCCTTTTGTTGATTCATATGGAATGGTAATGTTGTGAATCCATTGCTAAGTACTCATCAGATCATCTCTCAGGGCCCTATTAAAAACATTGAGTATATATTTGAACATGAGTTATTCTATTTTGAATATATTTGAACATGAGTAACTCTATTTTGGTCTGACTCAAATCCATATCTATGCAGCCTTATGACAGTTTTAAATCCAAGCAGAAGTGAGCAGTTCTTATACTTACTGTTTTCCAAAAACCTAGATTGCTCTTTCCTGAAACAACAGTGAGCACTGCTGCTTGCCTAATCATCCCTGGAGAGAATTAAGGAACTTGAAGCCTAAAGATAAGCAGGCATTGGTGGGGATCTCAACCATCTTGGAAAGTAATGTGCTATGCAACCAGAATTCCTGCCAACTCAGATGACTCTCTTAAAATCTAAAGTGCAAGTACAGTTTCAAACTACAGCCTTCAGGGACACAAGGGCAGGTATTTCAGTATTTGAACTCAAATTCTGGCTCCCTCCTTAGCTGGAGGTCCATAGCAGACGAGGAAAAACAACATGAAGAAATGGTTCACTATGCTTTACAATTGACTCACTGATTGGCTGTGTAAGTGTCCAGATGTTCCAGCTCCTGTAAGTATGAGCACGGCTCCAAATTAAATAGCTGAACTGCCAGAGATATTGGGAAGGCCTAGTGCTGGCAAAGCTGAAGAGGAATCTCTCACTTACCACCCGCCCTCTCTCTTTGCTGGTTGGAGCCCCTACCACAGATCTTCGCTCGTGCATCTTCCCTCTCTTGACAGATGAGAAATTCAGCTGAATTGCAACAGCCTTAAGGGACTGGGAGATGACACTTCCCATTCCAGTATGGATCACAAATGTTTGCCAATTTTCTTTCTTGAGAAACCGATAGCAATTTTCCAAAGGCATTTAACGTATATCTTATTCAGTCAGCACACTACCCTCAAACATTCTACCATTATAACAAACTTACATGCCTTTCACATACAGTCTCCTACAGGTTTGGGTGTTGTCATCAAGCTTCAAGGATTACTGTTTCCCATTCCCTATGCTCAGCTCTAAATGAGCGCCTATACAGCAAAGCTAGTTCAGAAACTTATCTTCCTTACTCCCATCAAGGTCTTTTGAATCTCTCCTGAGGATCAAAATTGTACTCTACTCCATGAAAGTTTAGAGGAATGAGGGGAAGGGAGCTTTCTGTCATGGCTTTGCTTTGATTTTAAATAGACCTCACCAATTTTGTTGGGTTTATTACTTTAGAGCAGTGTTTAGTATCTTTCCTACATCAGGTGACAATTTTAGAATATATTTTATAGCAAAAAAATAGCAATATTTAATAAAAAATCCAGAAATTACTGCTGGGCCTTAATCTTATTCAGTAAAACAAAGTTCCTCCCACAAGTTCTCATGTCTTCTTTATATTCTCCACTTTTCTTACATCTCATATGGTTTTACATTTCTTTTAATACTCACAGCACCAATGGATCTTCACAATCTTATTCTTAAATAGACTTTGCTTTCTCTCAGCATTATATAAATTAACATATAGGCAGTTCTATGAACCACTCTCAGCCTTTGGGTCTGAAGTTTACCCTATGGGAAAGTTTTTGGCCAAGCAGGCTCTCTTCCTTACAAAATGAGGATGATATGAAGGACATGATGAAACTCAGAATGCAATTTCCACTTCAAATAAGACACATTATCATCTGGCACGTTTCATTAAGGCACAACAGCAAAAAAAAAAATCTGTGTCACAGAAAAAAGGCTCTTGGTCACCGCAGAACTCAGAAATAAAGGCATAAATGCCACAATGGATACATTTGGTTAATTAAAAGTCAAGATAATTTTAAAGGTGATGCCTTTCTTATTTGTTACAAAGTGCCCTTTTGATACCATGGAGATGAAAGGACAACTTTAACAAAGACTGCTCAGAAAAAAAATACCTACTTCTCCATGGCTCTTTTATTCACAGAATGTAATAGTGAGTAGCCAGTTGTCCAAGCAGTAAGAATATCAGCAATATAGAGCACATCAGCAAAACAGAGATGAAAATTTGCATTCATTTTCAACTCCTAAGAAAAATAACCAGGGAAAACTGTCAAGGCATTCATCCAGCTGGTCAAGAACACCAGCATGGGAGGGCCCTCCAGCCCTGCTGATCTGTCCTCCGGCAGCAAACTCCTTGTTGTGCCAGGGTTCCACTACAGATACCTGTGGCCCATGAAAAACAAACCCTGTACCCTTACCAGTGGGTTTCAGACCTCCCAAAGTCTGCATTTGACAGGTCATACCTACTATTAAAAGCTTGTTAATAACTACAGCACAACTAAATCATTAATAGATCATTCACTGGTATATGAGGTATTAGGGTCCCACTACTCAGCAGGCTACTTATAAAGATGTAAAATAACACCCACCTTCTCTTTGAGAGGCTTTTAAATGTGTTCTACCATAGGCTTATTGAAAAGTTTGCCAAACTGAGTTTTAAGTGGAAAAATAAGCCATGAAGTGAAAAGATTTCTTTTACTTCAGGGAAGAGTCTGCTTTCAAAAAAGTAATTATATTAAAAAGTTTACTATCGTTACAAAATTGACCTGCAATTCATAATACAAGTGCAGGCTATTTCTTCCAAAAACGGATTTCTCCCTCCTCTTTTTACCATTCCATATTGTGTTTTGGGGCTTGTGATATTTGTGGGGGTGTTTTTAATATTTTGTTCTTATATTTTATAGGCACGTCTAAAATTAATTACACCTATAATAAAAAGAATTCTATTAATCTTTTAATTTTTCATGGGATCAAAATGTTCTTTGGTACAACGGGAGGTTTTTACTTATCATGTCAAGTTTCTCCAAAACACAGGCCTGACTGAGTAAAGCAATGGGTCTTGTATAGAGTTTATTTATGGGGAAGCATGTAAATCAACTTTAAAGTGCTGCACTACTCCAAATAGGCTGGTCCAAAATTCACAAAAATATTTCCCTGGGCTTCTCAAGATTTCTTTCTTTCCAAAGTAGCCACATTGCTGGTGACTAATTATGCCCTCAAGGGTAAATAGTAAGTATTTTAAAAGTTTACTACTCTCAATGATTTCTTTTTGTCAGACATAGTCTCTGAAGCAAACTCGAGGGCTGTCACATGTTTTTTAGAAAGATACTGCCAGTTTCAGAACTCCCACAGCTAAATAAATGTCTCTGGAGTTTCCTTTATGCATCTAAAAATAATTAAATATCTTTTCTTTTTTTGTTTTTTTACTTTCTCTGTGCAAACTTTGAGCTTTTCAATCACCTAAATGTAATAAAGCCTGGCGTGATAGTACTAAGAATTCTCCTGTTTAATGTCTAGGAAATTGCAGGAAGTTTATAATTTCCTTTGATCATCTGCTGTATTTCCCTTCTCGGGACATCCTGCAAAATGCAGTGTTCACAAGCTGCATTTTGTGATGCAAAAATTAATCTTACACTAAACTAATTTCTTGCCAAGAAAGAGCAACTACTGGCCGAATCCAAGTCTCAAGTAACTCAGGGCTCTCCTTGTATCTTACTGTATTTCTCATTTATGTGGATCCTTTGCAACATGAGAATCTTCAACAAGTGTAAATTAATAGATATATGTACACTAAATAAGAGACCAGGACAAGATGTAGCACACCACCATTACTGCACTTGCATTTTGGCACAAGTGACCAATTTCAAGCATTAAAATCTCATAAATTCACATAAAATTGAATTAGCACAAGATCTGTTTTTCATCCAACAGGCAGAAGTTTCACACCCCACAAAGAATGAAGTTGAAGCACGAAGTGGGGCTCTTTCTGTAGAAACAGGAAAAGGTCATTAATTCAAATCAATATTTTCACACAAGCAGAAGAGTCAGATTCACTTTTTCGTAAAATAGGGAGCAGTCTCTCAAACACACATAACTAGTAAAAAAGTGTAAAATTCACAGCCCCCAGCTAAGAGATTTACCTTTGGAAATTTTGTTTCAAAACTGAGGCTGTGCTTGGCTGTCAGATCCTTTGCTTTCTAACAGTGATGAGGGCAAGCCACTCAAAGGTAGCTAAAAAAGTGCAAGTACCTTTCTGGAAACCATAGATTAGCACTTCCCTCCAGCTGGACATTTTCAAAATGAAATATTTCACAGTCATGTTTATAAGAGCAAATAAAGTTTTGAGAGAATTGTTACTGTGTTTCCTCCCTTTTAGGAAAGTGTTCAGCTAATAAACATACTTGTTTTTTCAAGACATTGCTAGCTTTTCAATTCTTTGTCCATTGTAGGTGTGGTGTTGTAGCATACCATTCCACAGGTTCAGTCTAATTTCTATGGCACCTACTGACTATTTCCCCATTTCTGGGAAAAATTTCACTACTTCACTTGTTTGCTGGCATATATGGCTTTCAGACAGGATTCTTCCACGTAGCTACTTGAATTTGTACTATGAGCTAAAATGATATTAAGTAACCAGGGCTGAGCAATTTTATCTTTTTCTGCAAGAACTTTGTTCTCTACCTTGGAATATTTAAGTACAATTAACCAGGTGCTCTAATATAAGCACCTCTACTGTTACAGTGTCTCACTATTTCTAGAAGTTTAGCTTTATGGCAAAACACCATGATGCCACCTCTTACAGACCTCTTACAAACGTAGGATTTTTGGGGTTTGGGGTGGGATTTTTTGCTCAAGCCATGACAGAGTAATGTAAGCAGAAGAATATCACCTTCTGTACATTTTCAAAGAGTCTTACATCTAAGAGTCATAGAAACATTTGGAAACACAAATGTTAAAGGCACAAATTTAACAAGGCAAAAATTATTCCCTTGCTTTGTTTTACTTCTTTGAGGGAGGACTGTTCATTCAAGTTTTTAACCCTAGAATTTAATGCAAGTTTTTCTTGTCAAAGACAGGATTCTCACTTGCAAAAGAAAAATATGGGCTTTTGCAAATTTAAAAGCTACATCTTTATGAAGAATTTCCATTTACAACATCCCATGTGAGTCCATAAAGTCAATAAATATTTTTGGCTTGAAGCAGATAACAGATACATCCAGACAATTAGAAAAGGCCAAAATATATTATGCAAATTGGATGTATTTAGCATGAACTCTCTGCAATTTCTATATAAACAAGTGATTAGAAGGTTCCCTTCAAAGGCCAATGTGATTAGCAGAAAAACTTCACAAATTCACCTACTGCCTAATGAAGTACATACTTTTTTTCCCTAGAGTTATCACAAGTTGGATGTTAGCTATCTAATCTAAAGCAGTGATTGTAATGATGACTTTTGTTCTAGGATCTCTTACAACATTCTCACGTTTTAGCTCTGGTTATCTATGATCCAGGAAAATTTTAAAAATTTTTTAAAAGAGGGAAACAAACAAGAATAAGTCCTCATCTTGGGCTACCCACAGAAAAAAAATTAACTACTTGAATGTAGGTAAGAATGGTTCAAATTCTGGTTCAACCACAGCAACAGGCAAAGAGGCTCCTAAAAATCTTCCATCTACACACACACTGAAATATTTACAGTTAGGCATTGATAACACTGTCTAACTTAGGAGCAACTACAGAAAAATTGAACTGGTTATTTTCCAGTTTACTGAACTAAGACCTTTTCTTTTTCATCTTGGAACTCAACCACAGATGTTTCGAGAGACATTTTGCAGACAAAAAAAGGCCAAGTAACACGTGTGAAGGATTCATTATGGTCCATAGAGTAAATAAGTTGGAATAAACGTTTACATGGAGCAAGACCTAGAAGGAGCTCATATTTCCTTGTTTGTATGTGTTTTAGTCAGACCCTAAATGTAATCTGTACACAGTTTTTTGTGGTTTCATAAAACGTTGTTAAACTGTCCAGCCTGGTGATAGGTACTATATGATGCTGCAAAAGGTTTACTGTTCTCAAACTCTTAGCGCTCTCGAAACAAACAATCAGTTCCATCTGCAAAAGGCAGCTGAATAAAAATAAAACCTAAATTGTAGTAGAAAAGAACACGTAGACAGCAGGGGAAAAGGATCAACTGCCACAATTTATTGCTATAGTATAAATGGTGCGGCAACTTTAACATGGCAGGGCACTTACAGCAATATTATTCTTGTTAGAGCACTGCTCTGTCAGAGAAAACAAGAGTTCATTCACAGACATTAAACACAGCAGAAAAAAAATGTGGGGAAGTGATTTGTGCTTCATGGCAAAATGGTATATCCTCCCCTTTCCTGTTTTGATCCGTACTGGAACATACCAGTCAACTATTGAATGTAGTCCACTGTTCAAACGCAAGATTAACTGAGATGCTCCATGGCAAGCAAATAAATTTGTTTCCAGTGGAATAATTATTCTTATAGAATGTCATCCTCTCTTACAGCAGAGAGAGACAGGTGATGACATTCAGTAAAATGTGATTTTTATTCCCATTTTCTTGACATGAAAAGATGTATGACTTACTCAGTTCCCTTGAAATACATGCTCTGAGGTCATGTCTTTTATTTTTCAGAATGCCATCACCAACTACATAATAGTTAAGTGACTAGGAAAAATGGGAATATTATTTTCCATTCACTATAATCCTGCATAAGCATATGAAAGAGCAGCTATTCATGTAATGGGCCCAGCAATATTGCAGTCTTTGTTTCTGTATTTTCAAAAGCTAATCCTACCTACATTTGAGCTACTTAGACATATCTACAGCAAGTTACTATGTGACAACTGTTCCAAATATGACAAGAGCTATTAACTGTAAAGAAAAAAAACAAATCTACAACTCTTTGTACCATCTAATATTCTTTAGCATTTCAAGTAATTAGCAGCTTATTCCAAAAACATTTGAACAGTTAACAGATTTGATACCTATGGTTAATCCTCATTAAAATTACGATTACATGATATAATTACATGTAAATAAGAAAAATGAATTCAATATAACTCTTACCCTTTTCAATGTTGGGCACTATGTTGGGAATCATACAGTATGTACAATTAGATTTATACTGCTAAGCTAAAAATATTGGTGAAGATCTAAAAATGACGAACAGTGCCTTTTAAATTAATGTCTTATTAGTTGAGTGAAGTACACTGACAAAGAATAATTTATGCTTATTCAAACTGCTCTCGACATCTTCAGGTGTTTCCAAATGAGCTCACAGAAGAGTGATTAAATGCATCTGATAACAAGCCACACATTGCTGAAATTACTTACCGCCTCATTTTATGATTAATTAAACATGTAGATTAAAGTTGCAAAAGAATTTAGATTAATGAGCAAGTTAAGTCTTGCTGATATAAGTGAATTGGGAATTGGATGCTCTGTGGAACTTTATAAACATGCATTTTATAATGAGTAAGACAAGGCTACATGTTGAATCCTGGCCACAAGGGCCTTTGACGATGCAGTCTTTTTTAACATGGTTTGACAGCTTTCAAATAACATTCTACTATAGACTTTAAACTTTGTGCATTGCTGTAAAACATGAGACTACATAACTCATGTATTAGGAGTACGATTATTTCAAAGCTCTCCAAGGTAATGACCCCCTGTAGCAGCAGCTGTTCAGAAAAATTACAAGCTCGATTGTTATTTTAATCAGAGAGAATTTAGTAGTTAAAAGCAGTTATGCAACTAGTAAAATTATACGACACTCCATCAGTAGCCTTATAACATCTTTCATAGTCCTGTTCCTCCCAATTCCCCTGCCAAAAAACTTTGGTCTTACTAGTAAAACAGGGTGCTCCATGATTCATGAAAAATTCAAAGCCATTTATTAAGTCTGGTTTCTGTGCAAGGCAAGGTAAAATTTAAATTTATGATTATTCTTATCAGCTCCAAGAGCATGTCAAAATATCTGCTAGGTTTGCCAAGTGCCCATTTTTCCACTTTTAAGAACATCTATACCTAATCCACCCATCTTAGTCTGCATCAGAAAGCCGAGTTGAACCTTATGGCTTTGCAAGGCGAAAGCAAATCAGATCACTCATCCAGATGTGCTTTGCTCTGTACAGGATGCTGAAACTGAAACTACTGACCTATCTGTATGTTTATGTCATTTGTAAAACTTTCCTCATCTACTGCATCAAATGACTCCTGCAGGCTCACCTGAGGTGGCTGGCTACTTTTAAACCATCCTGTTCTTATTTTTAAAATTTGGATAAGAACCTATTTCGTTGTCCTAGCTGTGTCCTTTCAATTTACATCATAACGTCAAAATATCAAAGGTCTAGCAACAAAATTCAAAGAAAACAAGAGCCAAAAAGGTCCATACAGCACAAATTGCTCATGAAAAATATTAACTTCAGGTCACTAATGTCTGCTCATTTTTACCTGAGCATGTGTACCAACAGAAGTACAATGCCTTTATTTAGAGTTCTACAACAGAGCACATACTTTGAATACTTTGACTTCTTACTGATTCACTATAACACTTCAGCAAAAGTTAATTATCAACCTTCAGCTGGACTGATGCACATCAGTATATCATTCAGAACACCAAGACTGCCAGGTCCTACTTATTCTGTGCAGAGTGATGCTCCAAGATCCCATTTGCTGCTCTAGGACTACAAGCCTCATCTGATTTATTAAAGATGGATACTGATTGTGTCATTTAGGGTCAGGGCTGTCCTGCATCCATAGAATCAGTCTTTCTGTTCTGTCTTCTAATTAAGTTTAAGCTTTTCATATACAACTACTGGGGTAATATAATTGAAAGTATCTTTATTAAAAAATAAATAATAATCCTTATTGTGCATGCAATGTGATAATTAATTCTTAGAACAGATTCCTGTCGTTTGCTAACCAACTCTACCTCACCTATGCATTTAGTGCTGTCTGCCAGGCTCTCTGGCTTTCCTTCAGAAGACACTGCTTATTTTATTAACCATGGCCTGGCTTTGTAATGTAGCAAGTAGCAGTCAATTAAAGGCATGAAATTACTAAAATGTAGCGAATTTTACTTGTAAGTTAATGAATTGGTCTGTTTTACATTCAACTTCCAAAGTGCTGAAACATCTGTGCTCTCCTGTTCCAGTCTGGGTCAATTACATCACACTCTGAACACACTCCTGATATAAAAATCTCACCATACTGCAGAACAAACAAGAAGCAACAAAGTACGAACTGAAAAAAATTGAGTTCATGACATGCTGGAAGTAGTCACGATAAAAAGTTTCATTTTCTTCAAGTGAAAAAATAAGTTTACAGTCAAATAAAACGGCTTTGCTGGAGCCGATAAATGCAAGTCAATGGCAAATCCGTGGTAGTGGCACAAGGTAGGTTGTGGGTGTTTTTCTATCTTTGATATTCAGTAAAAAAAAAAATCTCACAGTAGGTTAAAATTTGATAGCAGATAGCAAACACATGTTCTTAGTTATTAGAAAGTTGTCTAACCACAATGAATTTCATTATCCAGTTCACTTTTTCCATGTGTTTTTTGTGCTTCTCTGTCATATGCATTTAATGTACTCTACTGAAAGAAACTTAGTGTTTAGATGCAATAATACAGAATAGCACATAAAATTTTCAGAAACTAATATCCCAAAGGTTTTAAGATCACACCAAAGGATGGGACAAACAAACAAGTGGCAACTTGCCATCCAGCTCAGAGTGCAAAGGAACAAGCATTGAAAAGGTAACTCTCAAAAAACTCAAAAATGAAAGAATGTATTAGCTTTCTCTAACTTTTTTACCTGACAGAACACTTTTGATCCCTTTCCATAAGTTTACCACTAAGGACTACATTTCCTGGATTCAGCTATTTGCTCAGAGGGTGAGGCAGCTCCACTCCTCACCCTGTCACCATAGCACACTGAAGCTGTACTCAAAACAGTTAAAAGGAGGAAACGGAATCATTGCACAAACGGGTTTTTAAAGAGCAATCTGATCTTCACTGAAGCTTTAGGCTTCAGGAATACTACACAAAACGTACAGTTAGCTGATTAAACTTTTAATTAGTCGGTCAGCAAAGCTCTGTTCATCCTGTTTTCAACAGAAAACCTCTTGTAATGTATTTTAAAGGATCCTGAAGAAGAAAATTCAGATTCAGCAACAAATGAGAATTCTCACTCGGGTTTTAAAACAAGTGACTTGGACATTTACTACACATTGCTACTATAAACTTGCAGAATGATTTAGACTCCTGAATTGAACTGAGAGGAATTTTTCACATATTCCAGCATTCTATAAACCTCCTTACAACTACCATGCTGGCTTCAAACTTTTGCCAAACCTAAAGCAAAACTCTGACAGAAATCTGCTGGGATTTCTGGCAGAAATGACTGGTCACAGAGGTCCTGGTAGGGTCTATTGTCAAGCTTGTCTGAGGCAGATATCTGAAGCATTCCCTAGATATGCACAGTGAAACTGGCATTTTGTAACTGATACTGTGGTTATTAAGTCTTCAGATACTTTAGAAGTGCTCTGGAATAATATACTTCTGTGGTCAAAAGCTGAGACCACTTTTAACTCTGCAGCTACTTCTACCCTGTAAGCAGATTACTGAGACACAAAAATTAAAGCATGCAGATGAAGCATAAAGATATACAAGAACTATAAGAAATATTTTTCCCTGGAGATTTGCCAGTGGAAAATGTTGCTAACTTGTCTGTTTCTTCAAGAGCATACCCAGCAGATCCCATCTACTGTAGAATGATATGTTCTCACAGACAGGAAAGGAGATCGCTTCAAAGCTATCAGTCAGGGCTGACTACAGAGAAGAATCCTCCTACTCAGCTGTTCTCCAGAATCATCTTTCCAAGATGTAAATATGAACAAAACATTAACCAGAAAATTAATGAAAATAAGTCTGATTTATATTCCATATCTGATTTACACACCTACCTTCTATTGTAAGAAAACAAGCATTGAGAATTATTACCCTTTCCCTTTTTTTCCCCTACCTTGGTAATTGTACAGAAGCACTGCTAAAGGCTGTACCAGGGAACATTCTGACTTTTGTGCATCCAGCAGTACTTGATAGAACAAATTAAAGATGTAAAACAGCTTGAAACTCATTGCCTCAAAAGAAGACACCCTCACACTGTAATATAGAATAAGAAGGAACTTTAGCTGGAGGGAATTTAAGTCATGATTGTACTAATGCATGGAGCAGATACAAATTTCTCCTGCTGGCAGAGTAGGTTTGCATTCAGGAAGCAATGTTAACACAGGAAAAGTCCAGCATGGACTGTTAAAAAACAGACAGAAGTATGTGCATGTGCCAGTAGCACGTGGAGACAAATAGTCCAAAGAATGCTCAGATGATATTTGACGTTACCAGCACATGACAACAGACTGCATTATATTTAAAGAACTAGGATGACATGTCTAAGCTTCCAGAGCTCTTCATGTTACTTTCTCACTTAGCTTCTAATATCCATCTGGAATTAACCTTAAGCATCTCCCTGTACAAGAGTAAAAATAGGGAAAAGAAGGAGCATCTGCATATTTAATCCCATGACACCACTGACATTTTACCTCTTTTATGAGATGAATAAATGAAAAGGGTGATTCACAAAAGTCACTTTGATATAGTTTAGAGGTATAAAGCTAAACTTAGATTAGGCAAATCAAAATAATTCTGTTGAACTTGTACTGGTGACACTGAACCTCCTCAGCAGTGGCTAATTCACCCTGTTCGTTGAATGCAGATGTATGCTGATGAAATAAAAGAAAAAAAGGAAAAACAAAGCAACCTAACTTATAATTTCTATATCTTTGACCAGTGTCAATATAAGATGCAAGAGAGGATTCTCAAAACTCTGTATATGAGTTTCAATTCCTGACTGGGAACTGTGAGCAAAGCTATCACTTCCCCACTTTTTAAAACATTTAAAGTTAGCATTATTTAAAAAAAAAAAAAAAAAATTGGAAAATACTCAGATATCATGGTAATGATGGCAACATTAAGTACTCAAGGATAGTTAGCAAGAAAGTTAAGTAGGCTTGTGGACTATTACATAAGTGCTTTTCAGAGTCTGTCATCTCACACAGAAGAAATTACAGGGTGGGGATGTGGGAAAAAAAGCAAAAAAAACAGAATCTAAGGGGAAAAGAGAGCTCATTGTTCCATTGTCCTCACAAATCAACATTTTGAAATAACACTTGGGTTTAGAGCTCCCATTTTTTCTCCTGCAAAGTGAGTATTATTCATATTTATCTGAAATCTATCAGGTCAATGTGAGATACATTCAACAGAGAAAGACATTTTGGAGGGACACCACTTGTTGCATGTTCCTTGGTTTTAGCTTAAGCCAGTTGATCTTCATTCTGCTCTCTACTGGGTATTCAGAGAGCCAGAATTGGGCTTTATTATTCCAGAAAGCCACACATCTCCTATGTATGGCAGAAATTTAATCTTAATGGATCCCACAGCAATTCCATCAAGATACTAAATAAGAGCAAGGAAAAGCATAGGGTTGTCAAGCACTACAGATGAGTGCTCTGGGAGCAAAGAACTACTCATCCACCATGTGTCATGGGCTTTTCAACATATTTCTATCTTTCCCTGGGATTAGTTGAAGAATGGAAAGGAGAGTTTGGCAACCAAATATATGCCTCTGCTTAGAGGGAACCAAACAGAATGAGGATGGATTACTTCCCTTATTTCATGGGCAGGAAAAGTCATCCATCAGAATGACAAATGCAGTACCTTTATAGGCTCACAGCCATTCTCTGAGCAATTCATTGGTGCTGTTGTGAGCTCACTGCTGCTTTCCTGTTAATCTGCTTTAAAAAAAACCCCAACAACTGCTGAGGACACCGACAATAATAATGCTTTCAATAATAGCCAAACATTATGCACCTTAGAGCAGCTTTCCAGTATCTAAATGGGGGCTACAAGAAAGCTGATGGGGACTTTTTGCAGGGGCATGTAGTGATAGCACAAAGGGGAATGGCGTTAAACTGAAGTAGGTGAGGTGTAGATTAAATGTTAGGAAGAAATTCTACCATGAGGCTGGTGAGGCACTGGCAGAGGTTGCCCAGAGAAGTTGTGGATGCCCCATCCTGGAAGTGGTCATGGCCAGGTTGGATGGGGCTCTGAGCAACCTGGTTTCATGGAAGGTGTCCCTGCCCATGGCAGGGGGTTGGAATGAAATGATCTTTAAAGTCCCTTCCAAGCCCTTCTGTGATTTGAATACCTTAAAGCATAAGTAGGTTGACTCAAACGCTAAAAAGCGAATGGCACAGAAGGCCCTGAATGCCAGTTTGTGTTTGTAGGACATGAATGGATCAGAGAGTTAAAAAGAATGGATTGTGTCATGGGGCTCCTGAAACAATGAATGACCAGAACTAAAGAGAAAGCAGGAGTAATAAGGAATTCTTATGTTTGCAGCAAGAGCTATGAACAATTTAAGTGCATTGTCCGGTACAATACATGTTTAAAGAACTCATGTGGAAATATCAGGAAAGAATTTCAATGCTGTTGGATCAGGGATTTTTTTCCAGACAAGACAGAAGGGCAAGAGCAGAGTGTGGGTATTTAAATTTATAAAAACATTGAGGCTTATGATCTGTATTGCCATATTAAATGGGAACTTCAATAACTTCTCTGAGAAATCTTTTGTGTTAGAATTCCGTAGATTAATAGGATGCCCAAACTAATCTGGGAGTCTAGAAACAGGACTAAGTGGATATTCTCAAAAGACTGTGTTTCAATAGACCTCTCATGCACTGGAGCTTGGATAGGAATATAATGACTACTCCACTTCATCATCTAATATCTGTTAAAGACATTTAAATACTTCCTTAGTAATATTACTTCCTCCGGTTACAACAACTGCAGACTGAGACGTCCTGGGAAAATATTCTCTTATCTATAGAGCCTCTGTTTTTCTGTTACTATGAAACTTCTGTCCTTCATTAACATTCAAATCACCTTCTTTCTCTGCAGCTGGTGGAGAGGCACTTCACTTTTTTGTCCTAGCAGTGATATAGCAGAACCTTTAACCAAGAACAGGATGTGTCTGGGATCACCTTTAGAGTTCAAAGTTTGTAAACTCAGGTTTTTTAGAATCTTGACAGCAAAACAGAGAAACAGTCCAGGACATATCTGTAATTAGGAATCATCCTTTTCTTTCTTTTCTCCCTGTTTGTAGGACTGTTGTTTCAAATGTACTGGCCTTAAACACTGCATAAGGGGCTATTCCATGAGATTGTTCTGGTGAGACAAGTATTTGCTTTCTTAAAAAAAAAGTCTCAAAAAATATGCTACTTTTCCTAACACCACATAACTTCTCCCTTCCACTCACAAAAATACCAAAAATTGTAATTCTACATCTTTGAAGAGAGAAAGAACACTTTAGGACAGTAGAATTCAACATTCTTTCAGATTTTTTAGGCTTAGAAAGTGGTTCTGCAAACAGACTTTTGCAACACCACCAAGGAGATCCTTGGTCAAATTTGGCAGAGAAATTAGAAAGCAAGTTTGACTCAGTTAAGTAATCTAGTTTTCAGTGCAAAGAGCTAAAGGCTAAAACTGTTCCCTTTAGTAATATCACTTATACCTTCCCTGGACAGAATTACATATTTATAACACATTTCAGTGACTTTTCATATGCATTACTGGAAGGGTAAAAAATACCTGTTTTAATAGCTCTAGCCAATTATTTGGGAACTCCTAACCTGAAGGTTGAACACCAGTTCTCAAAATTTTTGAGTGTTACCAACAATGAATATTAAATTGTAAAGACAAAGTTTATTATATTTATTAGAAATACCATTTTCCACAAAATAAAGTTTTAGTTTGCAGCTGGAGTAAACACAAAATATTTCTAGATCTTGGAACTTACATTATACTAATTATATCTATGTTCTGTCACCATTGCATTTTAAGTTAATAAGTTAACTCTTAATTGCCATTTCTATTTTTTAACTGCAAAAATAATTCTCTTTCATTCTGTTCAGTCTGTAATACTGCATTTTTCACTACAGTAATTAATAGTAATATTGTGATTATATTAACAATGAATGGTCAATCACTTTTTACATCCCTGCTGTTTTTCAGTTTGTAGAATAAGTGCAACTAATTAATAGCAGAAGGAAATTCTTTTGGTGTTCACTTAATTTTATAGTTTCTACTTTGGAGTAAAACAAAAACTTCAATTGAATCAGAGACAACCATTTTAAAAATATATCTTAATCTTCTTTTTAATATTTTTCTGTTTGATGATGACATTCATTGGTCATATTCTCAAAATTTATTAAGGCTCCAATGTAATTACCTTGCTGAATCTGACCTAAAAAAAAAAATATAAAACCTGTCACATTTTGAAAGAAATAACACCAAACTACTGCATTCAAGGTAGTGAAAGCATTTCTTCGATGAACAGTAAATGCTCTATTGTGCTACATGGGAAACGTATGAACATATCTTACACAAAAAAAAAACCCAAATTTTTTCCATAGCTATATAGATGCAAAGTTCTCTGAAATATGGTTGGCTGAAGAAGTTATTTCTACAACTGCAGCTTAATCTGAAAATAATCCCTGGTGCATATTTATTGAAAAATGGTAAAAAGGGAAGAAACGTGTATAGCTTCTGTATTAACTAGAACATGGAGAACCATGTACCATTTAAAAGCAGTAAGATATTTCCTAGTGAGCAAGGGTAGCTTTAGAGTTATCAATATGCCAGTAGTTTAAAACTGTCCCTTCTGAATGGTGATACAAGTAGTAGCAGTTGTTACTACTACTACTGTATTTATAATTGTAATAATTGAAAGCAGTGTTAGCCATCTGTGGCTAATCCCTCTTTTGGGCACCAGACTTTGCCATCCCTTCTACTATAGCTTTAAAAATAAGTAAATAAATAAAATTATCAAAGATTAAGAAAGGAAATAAAGATGAAGTGAGATGCTCAGAGCCATAAAACCAGGAACAATAAACACAGGTGAACCTGCCTGGACACAAACACTGAATGACCTTGAAGGGTTTGCATTTCCTTAGCTCATGAAAACTTATGAAAACAAATATCCTCTCTCTACACCCAAACTGGAAAAAAATCTAAATGGCCACCAAGAAGAATGTTTAGGAAAAATATATCAGAGCATGGTACTTACCCCAGAAACAGGAGATTAGCACTAACTCTCAAGGAGAAACAAGTGCATAGAAGCTCATCCCTCCCATCTTTACCAAGTTAAACCACCAAATTAGTCTCCAGGATATAGCCTTCCTTCCATTTGCAGGTGCAGCTCCCCTGAATGCTAATGTCGATCACATGTGCTTACAAAGCAAAGAAAATTCCCCTAAATTTCATTGGGCTGGACAGAGCAATATTTCAAAAAGCAGCTGTTGTTGGTAGCGTTCAAGTTTATTGGCAATCCTTATAAAACTACCCCCAAAACACATACTGTATCTGATCTCATGTTAAGAAGGCTTTTCTCTAAAGAGTATTGAATCACTTTAATGTAGATTCTAATGCTGCCTTACTCCACTTTCAAGGTAGCCAGTAAATTCAGCTTTACTACAGTACTATAAAGATGTGAAAGAACTGTAACAGCATCTAAAAATGAGCTGTTGCCACTATACTGTTCAGTTTAGAAAACTCTAAACAGAATACTGATGAAAAATGTTAATGATAGTTTGCTGAGTTGCCAAGAGAAATGAGACAAGACAATTCACTATATTTTTGTTGTAAAATGTAAATTATAACATCCTAAAGAATCTGCCACAACTCCAAGAAGGACTAAAAGGAAGATCTAAACAACACAGTATTTCAGTAATTTAATTTTTAAAAAGAGCTATCCAGCAGCCATACTTACATAATCAGTAAAATCACAGCAAAGACCTCAGTATTCACAGGATTTTAACTCCTGCAAAGTCCTGTCTATTGCAATGAAGTGCCTCAAAGTACTGAAGGCACCTTGCTGAATTAAGGCCTTAATCACATATGTATGTACCTCTGAGCAGTTTGCATTAGATCACCAATACAGTCTCAATAGACTGGATAAGTAGGGAAATTTAAAATGCTCTAATAGTGTCAGGGGAGGATTAGGCTGGATATCAGGAAAAGGTTCTTCACCCAGAGGGTGGCTGGGTGCTGGAACAGGCTCCTCAGGGCAGTGGTCACAGTACCAAGCCTGACAGAGCTCAACAAGCATTTGGACAATGTTCTCAGGCACACGGGGTGATTTGTTCTGTGCAGGGCCAGGAGTAAGACTCAATGACCTCTGTGGGTCCCTTCCAACTCAGGATATTCTATGATTCTATGTGAAAAGTTAGAAATGCCCCCTGAGCCTGTGATCCTTTAGCTTTGAGGCAGTGGCTTGTCTCCTTTATCACACCCATGTCTCTGACCCTGAATTTCAAGACTGAGAATGAATACTGTCTTTTTTCGGTGGTGATAATGAAACTATTTTACAGCCCCAGCCCTTCCCCAGACTCTGTAAACTAATTCCATGGCATAACCTCAGTCCTACAACTCACAAATGGCACAGGAGGTACGCAGAAAAGGCAGAAAGGAGAGGCACTGTATCCCCTGGCATCTCTGCATGGCAGCTGGTGAGACAAAACAAAAAAAATCAGATCACTGCCTAGAGAGTCTATTGGCAACTCTCAGTTGCATCTGGGAACAATGACCCATCAAAGCTAACTACGCATTGTTAATATCCCTACCTAATCCAGGCAACGGGAAAGAAAAGTACAAAATGCCCCAGCAAATCCTACAACCTTCCAACTCACTCATCTTCATTTTCCTGAATCTGATAAGCATATAAACAACTACTGTAATAGCAGCGTCCCCAGTGCTGCCATAAACCTCATCTGGGGCCAGGTTGGGGGTTAGAGTGCATTCACTGCTGCCACAAGTATTTATCCCATATTTTCACAAAATCCAGAGAAGCCAAGGAGGTCCCATTTCATGCTTCCACCTAACTGGTCTAGGAAGAAATTAATGTAGTGCAGAACTTCCCTACAGTGAAATACATGATTCTGAGGGCTGGATTATGATTTTTGAGATACAGAATTTTCAAGCTATTGGGTTCTAAGCCTGCACAGTCTTAAGCTTGCAGCTATTGGCATGTTTGACATTTTAAACTATGAAATACCAACCTATTTTGAAATTGTCCAAATCATTAGTTGTGGAATTTTCCTAGCACTTCATGAATACCACTGTTAATTGGGCAATTAACTCGAAACTACAAAATATGCTGTGATGGCATGATATGATATAAGCCATGTAAAAGAAGGAACAGCCAAGCAACTCAGTATGTTGAAAGATATTAATGAAGTGGCAAAATCTGCCAGAAAAATAATAATGGGTGATTTTAACTACCCCAATATTAACTGGTTGAATAACACATCTGTACATGGTTTGGAGAAGCAGCTTATTGATACTATAAATGGCTTCTTTTTGGAGCAGCTCCTTCTGGAGCACAGAGGAGGAGGAGTTCCACTCAGTTAATAATTTGTGTGTGTGTTTGTGTAGAAAGCAAGCATGGGTGTTCTGCTAAGCAACAATGGCCATGGGACAATGAGTTTGAATCTCGATGATGAAGTATTTCAAGTGGTAACCAAATAGTTAATGGCAGGTGGGTGGGTGGGGAAAACCCATGAACAACAGGCATCTCAAAGGGATGGCTGTTTTGGAGAAATGAAGGAATTTATTCACACGCAGAAACAAAACACCAGAATTAAAAAGAGAAGGGAGGAAAATATATTATAAAAAGCTAGGTTAGCATGTTTCTGGGGTAAAGTACAAGAATCTATGAGGTCTTGAAAAATCGACTCTCTTTGAATGCATGAACTCTGCCTAAATGCTTTAGACAGGACATAACATTGATTATTGTTATAACTTACTGCTCAATGTTGCACAATATGAAACAAAACCATAATGCAAACTGTGACAATCAGAATGTATAAATTCAGTTAAAATAATTACATGAAGAGAAAGTTTTCTTTTTCCAGAATTACATAATTATTCAAGTTGACCTGCAAGCAGGATGCATATATGTTACCTGATGTACAAATCTGGAATCTGGAGTAAGAGCATACAGGTCTTGCAACTGTTTTGATGAATCCAGCAAAAAAAGATAATTGAATGTGCATGGTTATGCTTCCCTCATTGTCCTCTAAAAGTTACAATTATGTCCCTAGAAAAGCATCTTTAATAGCAAGAGATCAAAAAGCAAGTGACTAACAGAGAAATTATACACAGGCATGACGGTAATAGCCACCTCCCAGATGGGATTATCTAGGAATGGGGCTGCCAAGGATCAGAAATGCAGCTTGTTTGTTTCTTTATCACATTTCAAGACCCAAAAATTCAAGAACATATTAGGTTCCCATAATGGATCAAAAAAATCTTGGAGTGGACAGCCGCCGATATCTGATATTTCAGAGGTGAGTGAATATACTAGAGTTTGAATCAAGCAAATCTTTGGGCAAAAGATTCCTTTCAAACCTATTCCCACTTCTTACCAACACAGATATATAGTCAGGCTTTAGTGAACACAGTAAGGAAATATATGGACTATTTACTAGGATGGGATGCTACCTTAAAGTATAATCAATTGAAGAGGCCAATGACCTGGCAGTGATAAAAAGTTGTCCAAGCAAGATAGGATAAGAGATTTCTAATGACTTTTCTTTTGTGGGGAAGATATAATATGGTTGTAGGGTAAACAGCTATTCAAAAATTTATATTAAAATCACTATCCTGATTTGGAGGAGGAAATGTTCCTCTTCCAAATTAAGAAAATTAAGACTTTCTAACCATACTTTAAAAATACTGGGTTAAGAAGATGCAAAGTGACATAAAACTTGTGTTGACAAGTGAGAACTTGCATCTTAGAAAGAATAATTTCAGCTATTTAATGTCACTGCTGGATTTTACACAAACTATAATCACTTGGTAAAGATGGAACAAAGAAGTACAATGTCAAGAGTACAAACAAACCCTAAAGACATACAAAGAAAAGAGAAAATGTCCTATTTCAAATAAATTGACAGGGTGTGTTCCGTTAAGGTAGGGTATATCTCAGAAATACAGGAGAAGTAAGAATGAAATAATGGACATCACAAATTTTTAGTAAATCAGGTAAATTCTGGAACATTTTTACTTGTCTAAAAGGCAAAGCGCTGCCTGATGTGGTGTTCATAAAACTGTGGCTGAAATAGAATCAAGAATTAATAACATAGACTCTGAAGTTAACCACACTTCTGATCCCTTATGCCTGCTGTAGAACCACCTCTCAAGTTTTAGGTTGTTAATTATGAGGATTGAGGTGGGAAATTTTTACTTCGCTTTCATCTTCCTAAGCTTGGCTTCAGATTCCTGAGCTTTACTCTGATCAATTCAGCAGATCTAACTGTAGTTGTGTTGTACAAGTCACCAATTCTTTTTTAGAACGTGTTATATTCCAAACTAGTAAAGCATTTGAGTAGAAAAGATACACTAAAGAAGGAATTTCATATACACAGCCAGTTTGCTAGCTACTCATTCCTCTTCACTCTGCTGCCATACAAGACTTTAGATTTTCTGCAAGACCATGTGTCTCAGCTCCTGAAAACAAGAACTTTGAGTGAAGTTTTACACTTTGTGAACTGTTTCATTGGGAAAGGCTGAAGTGAGTGATTAAACTCACGTAACTTGTTTTGTTTTAGCTTTGGAGAATTGGATTAATTACTCCCTGGGGCTTTTTGGATCCTGCAGGGAGCATCTTTGAGACCAAGTTTCAGGGCCAGGATTATATTTACACAATTAAGTGTAGTCTTTGAATATTTTATGATGCACACTACTGAATCCATCATATGCATGTATTAAGAACAGAAGCTGCTCCCACTTACTTCAAATTGATTTTTTTCAATGTCTTCTTAATGTAGACACACAAAAATATCGATTCCTCATCACTGTGCATAACATAAATTATTAAAAGTTAAAAATTAACATTTCCACATTATTTGTATTTTAATTATTAATGAAAACATTGCCAAGAAGAAAAAAAAATTGATAGAAAATTAATTTTTTTTTAAATGCACTTATTTTTAAAGCTGACCTTTATACTTTATCTTATCTTTAATATCTTAAAGTAACAGTTTTAATGCAGGCTTCACTTTGATCAGCTCTTTTTAATTAACTTTAAAAATGGGAGTGTTTTACAGCACAGTCTTTATCAATTTTTTTATTTAGCTATTAACACTTATGTTTTACCTTCAGCAGAGCATTATCAGATTTCTATTGAGTCAGGCTTTGGTATATAGCAAAGATCTTGATACATCTAGCAAGCAGTTAACCTCTTAGTCTGCTCTCTCTTGTAACTCTGATTATGATGAATGAGTGGTTAGTTCTAAGCAATTCTGTTTTATGTCAATAAATTAATCAAACAGTCGTTGGTATATGGGCATTAGGAAGGCAGAGAGAAAATGAAGCTGTCTGTGGACACTCTATAACCCTCACCCTTTTAAGTAATATGATTTAAAAAGTTAATGCTGACATCAAATGTTGGTATTGCTCATCCATACTATAGAATATGACATTTTTTGTGTTATTTACATAAAATGAGAAATACCCTACTTTATTTATTACTCACAGCATAGCTTAAAGAAAATTCTCTTTACAGCTTTCCTAAGATACTGCGTTGTAGTTATTAAATTACCTGAAGCTTTGGGTTTGTGATAAACAACCATTTCTTCTACAAGTACCTGGGCTCTGCAAATGTCAATCCCTCGTTGAAAACCTGTCCAGGTACGGACTTGTGCAAGTACTTTGCTTCTACATTCTTAATTGGGCTTCTTAACACAAGTATTTCCTATTCCTCTCTCCCAAGCATTGCACACAACTGCAATAACATATAGAACTGTTTGGATGAGGATTTGCAATTTATTTCTTAGCACTTTTTCAAAGGAGTTTTTAGACAGCAGATGGATCTAGTGCATTGCACAGATCTCATCCAGCACACATATGGAGCAGCAGCAGAGCAAGGAAGCCCTTGCTTATATACAGAGCATGGCTGTCCTTTGAAAAAGAAAAAGCATTTCTAGCAGCAGTTTCACTAAATGATTCAACTTCATCAGAAAGTAAGCAGAGACCACATGTGTGGCCCCTGTCTTTGTGCAATGTGCCAGGAGCTGGTTGGATGGTGCTCTTGCCCACACTGGTGTCCTCGTTCCAGTAACTGCTAAAGAGTCTACAGCCTGAAACCCCTTGGGTTTATGTGAATTAAGACTGTTCTTTTGTGTATTTTCTCTTGTGCCATACATTTCGTTCTTCACAAAGAATTGAAGGAGACTGCTGTGCTATGCTAAATATCAAAATCCCAAATGTAGTTTAAATGCACTATTTGTTTATTATAAGAAAAACTGTCTAAAATGAATACAACGCTTTCACAATGCAAGCATTCTGTGTACCTATTAATTTTTTTACTTATTACCAAGACACAGACTGTATAGTTGATAGAGAAGCAGCCAAAAAATGTCTGCTGCACCCAGAAGGTAAATGGGAACTCAGATAGGAGTAGGTTTCTGGGCCAGCATCAGGCAACAGACTTTCCTTCTATTAGAACTAGAAGTCCCCAGGTGACCTCCCGCAACCACACAGCTTTAGATAAAATCACACAGGGGAGTCCATCAGACATCCCAGCTGGAAGCACGGGCTAGAGAGAGAATCGGATGCTGAAAAACAAACGGAATTTTTCGTATTCGAGTTCTGTCCTGTTCTTAGCAGAGGGGTGGCCCAGCAACCTTTCCCTCCCCTTGAGTCTTTTTCCCACACCTTCCCTCTTCAGGTACAAGTATAAAGCTCTGGATGAATGCAACTATGCAGCTATCAGATCCTCACCAGCAAATGTGTTTGGGCATCAGATTTTAGCTGAGTGTAAAGAAATGCTTTTCCCGCTTTCATTATCTTTCTACTCAACCTACTCTCTCTTAAAAACATCTAAAATACGCGTATTTAGGAAAGTTTTCTCAGACAAAAAAACTCTTCAAGGCAGGTGTCTTCTTTTCTATTTATTTGTCCCCCATGTTATATATTGGAAATTTGTTTCTTACCAGAAAATTTGTGTGTTACAAGCCTTACACAAAAACAGCAAGATAGGGTTCCACTAGAAATTGATTTTATAGTCACAATTTATAAAATAAACCCAGGAAAACAGAGCTTCAAATTGCTGAGGGTCTAGTTAAGTGATGGTTCAACCAGATCATTTTACATTAGCATGTCACAATGTTAGCAGGAGGGGAGGCATAAGAGGATAAAGGCCTCGGATACCTGCAGCACACACACGCCAAAAAAGGTATGGGTGTTGCAGCAAACAGAGATTCTAGTTAGGCATCACTTTGCTTTATTAATAGGAGCTTTTAAAGACTCATCTCTTTATAGAAAGAGGTATGTGATAAGCTGGCAAACATCTCCTTGATCAAAATGGTGATTAACAATCCTGTCTTACGAAGAGAAAAATGGAGATCAACTTTTTAAGACTTCGGTTCAGTATATTGCTTTTCTAGAAAGTAGAGACTGTATATTTTCCCAAATATATGAACTCAATTCAGTAATTCAGTAGAACATCACATGTTATCAATTAAACCCATAAGGTAAATAGCACCAAAGACATATATGCCTTCCTTTGCTCCAAATAAGCTGGGCTTTCTTTGACTTTGTTATACAAATATTCAAAATTAAATAATTTTCTCCTCTTAAATAAGCTGGTAGAAATACAAAGAAAAAATCTGTTTGGCCAGATGCTCTGTGGTGTAAATAGAAACAGTCCAAAACAGAAAAACAAAAAGAGTATAAAAGTTGCCTTAAAAATAAGATTGGGAAAAAATATTAAATATTGAATTTTAAGCAAAGCATGATTCTGTTGATATGCTGATTAGAGTGTTTGAAAAGATAAAATTTACCTACCCACTATGTCAGTTTTGTTGTGTCATAATGTGTGTGCATGTGTGTGCTCCCTAAGTTTTCTGGCTTTGTTCTCAAACCTTCTTTGGAAAAAAATACTAGTGTTCATTTTTAAAGAAATTTTATTTTATTCCCAAATACAATTATATTATTTTCACCATGTTTTCAATACAGGTGTTTCAAGACACTGAAGTTTCATGGGCTTCAACACCTCTCATTTCAGGTTTTATTTTTCTCTCTCTGTCAGTGTTTTCACATGGTAGCCAAGTCACAATAAAATGTTTACACAGAAACTGAACTGCTAGTAAATAGATATATCTAATTGCTGATGTACAAGCAAAATTTGGTCTAAATGCTCTGTTATTAGAGGACACTTATTTTGCCATCCATATCTTTAAATAACTATTGCAGTTTACTACTGGACAAACCTACTTGAAAGAACAATTAAATAAATTAAACCATGTTAAAACCACATTCTTGAAAAAAAAAGTAACCTTTAGTTAGGACAATTACTCTGTGGGCGTAAAACAAAAGCACAAATGTCATATTTTCCATGAAATTTACTTTTGTATGAATCATCAATCCTGTTTTCTCCTGAACTAGACTAGCCAAATATGACAAAAAAATCCCAAAGTTGCCTGAACTGGATGATCCAAGTAATTACATGTTACAGCAGAATGCATCTATGACAAAACTTTCAAAAATTTGAGGAAAAAGTTATTATAGCCCCTGGTTGAAATAGCTTTGGTATAGACCTATAGCAGTATTTAGCTGATCTTGCTGTATTCCCATATAAAAATATGCACAGTTTCAAAGATCAATCTTCCTAGCACTGATCTGCACTGCTTCCCTTTGGAGTACAGATCAAACAAACATGCTATAAAAACATGCCCAAATATTATAGCATAACATGAAAAAGGTATACACGTCTCATTAGCATTTTTTAAATACTGCTTCGAATTGAATCTTCTCAAAAGTCCTGATACGTGCAAACTTTTTGTCTTCCACACCGACCCCCAAAGCTCCCATCTTCTCCTTTGCTTAGGGCCTATTTGTTCAGCCTCAGGCCCTGATCCTCAGTCCATCAGCTTCAATGGTCAGCTCACATGCATAAGTATTTGCAGAAATCAAGTCTTTAAATGGAAAGGTACCTCAGGTCACAAGCTGTCCTGTTGGTCTATTTTATTTGTCTCCATTTATGACACTGTACATAGTCCTGTTAGTGCATAGTAAGAGTCTGTATCTGCCTGACTCATGTACAGAATATTTGTAAGTTTGGAGAGGTAAAATAGAGATGATTTAAGACGATCTAATCCTATATTACTGTAGAAGCTATACTTTAGTGCTGTTCTCAGTATGTGAGGAAACACAGGGCTGAATCCATCGGTTGTACCTCCTACATTTTATTTTATTTTCAGTTTATGTGAACTTAAGGTTTGCATATGTTTCTAGACATATAGTGCTAAACACTAAAATAAGTCCTTTAAGCAAAGAACAGTCAGCATAGTGTTGGCTTCCCCAGATATTCATGTCACTGTAATTGAAGTCTGGCTTGCAGAGGACACCTATCACGAGCCAGGCTGTGGCTCATCATTTCATACAGTCATTTACTCAGCTCCATTGCTCAGGCTGCTGAACCACATCCCAGCTCTCATGGCCACAATATGTCAGGTGTCTCAGCTGTACTAACAACTTGCCCTGCAACAGCCAGTGTGCAGTTGTGTGATATTAACAGTCCATACTTCTCATGGGAGTTTAAATACTTACTTGATTGATCTAAATACAAGAATTGTTGTCCAAGTACTTTTTTATGCCACTTTTGTTTACCACAGCTCTTTGTTGATGTCAGCCAAGAAGAGCAGCACTCAGATCAGCAGTCCACAATATAATTACTAAAGCCCTTTTTATGTTTGTAACACTAGATGAACATGAACTAAACCATACTTACAACTTCTCACCCAACTAGCTTGGTACACAAAAAGTTCACCATGAAACTACCATTGAATTTACTGCATTGCTTTCCTTGGAAAGTGTGCTCCATATTGAGGTATAAAGAGCTGCTCTTTGTATAGACTTATGTTACAATTTTCATTTTTAGAAGAGAAAAATGATGAAAAGAAAATGATGGCTTAAAAAAAAAATGCAGTAACAAAGCCAGAAAGAATATAACAAATTCCTCACTCTCAATTCAGTAATCACTTTATATTTCCTTCTCAGAACTATTTTTCAATGGTAATACTTGGTTTTAAACTGTTTATCTTATTTGATAATATTTTTCTTATCTCTGACTGACAATGCTCATTAAAAAAATGCTGACCTGTAAGTGAAGGAAAGTGCAAATAGCATAGCAAAACCATATGTGAAAATGAACATTTGTAAAGAGGAAGAGTTAGTAGAAATTGAACATATTTCCATATTGAGAGGAGAACCAGCCATATTTTTTCCCTGATGAATGCAGTTTTGTGAACATCCTTTTCCACAAATGATTGAATAAATATTTTTTCATAAACTGTATTTGTGACTTAAGAGAACAAGCTGCATAGATTGGTTTCATTTATACTACATCATACAAGAGGTGTTGCAATAATTTATATCATGCCAAGTCTAAGGCCCATTAGATTTTCCTTATTATACTTGACTAAAGCTAAACAGCAATTCCGAAAGCTTTCTATTTGTTGCATGAATAACTATCTTCCTCCCAGGTGCTCTCCTCTGGCTTTCCCTTTCTCAAAGCATTTCTCTTTAAGTGTAGTCCATTTGATGCGTTTGAACTTGGGCATACTCTGAAACATGTTCTTGAGCTGTGGCCTGAATGACCAAGGTTTTTCTGCAACCATAGAGGTCAGCTTCCTCCAAGGGATACAAAAATGTATTTCTAGTTCAGCAGATGTTGATCATCCTAGTGTTTCCTCAATAACACCATACAGCACTTCCTCTAAAAGTGCTGTCTATCTTGAGTCACAGCCCCAGTTCTTTTCTAGAAATTATTTTCATTGCAAAAACATGACGCAGTGGTGTCATTAGCAAGTGCCACCATTGATGTGTTACTGTAAGCTGTTCTCCCATCATTGTTATTATTATAAAAACAAAAATAAAGCTTGGAATAATAATATTTACTGTTAATTCAGAATTTGTAGCTCCTCTGAATAGCAGAAGCATAAGTTGGTAGCAAAAAACCTACCAAAAGTTTAAAAGTAGTGAGGTCAAATTCTTGCTAAATGAACATGTTAAAACTGTGATACAACAGTGACATTTTAAAATTTCTTCTATTCCCCATGTCAAAAGAGCAGTAGAAAGATGCACATAACAGAGAAAATAATAAATACTTACAAATACACAAGAAAATCAGCCCCAGCTCCCAGAAATCATGAATTCATGAAACTGACCTGAAAATATAAAAGAAAAAAAAAAGTTGAAACAAAAGAAAGCCCAGAACTGATAAAGGTTACTTTTTTATTATTATAAAATAGTTACGAGTTTTTACCATGAACTGAATAAAACAGAATACAAGACTGTTGTCACGCTTTCAGCCAAGTAATTTACACAGAATTTGTTTCCAGGAAGCCAATACCAAGAGAAACAATTATTTCATTGTTCTGCATCTCACACCATAGCAACCCAGTCCATTATGGCTTCTAAGAACTGTCATAAATGCAAGCATGGTTATCTTTTAATAAGGAAAATAGCTGTGAGGGGGGTTTTGGCTTGGAGTTTTTGCTTTTTTTTTTTATGTTCTCAAGTGTTACAGAACATTTATTACTTTTTTTTATTTAAGTAGTTTGTTAACAGCATTTTGCCGCTTACCTGGTGTAAAATTATTGTTTAGGTCGTTTAATTGGAACCTATCTAAGGCAAAATTTATACAAAGAAGAAAGACTAATGATTTTGTTCCCTTATGGTCTAGATCCCAGTTAGAAGCTTAGCCTAAGTACAATGCAGTCACTATAAGGCATGATTAAATCCAACATTCTTTTTCCTGCATACGCCTCAGTTCTAGTTGGAAAGGTAACAGATGCAACTCAAACCCACAGAGCTCGCCTTATAAAATTCTTTAACTAGCACAATGACTCACTTTATGCCTCTAAATATCCATGGTTTCCTCTCTCCAGAACCCCCATGCATTAGAAGGTAGTTCAGTAGTTTATTTTTATTGTTTGGTCTACATACAGCACATTTTTAGTTCTTAGGAAAACAAAGAAACTTTGTTGCACAGCCCTTGTTTTCTTTCCAAAATGTGAGGATGGATATGGGTAACATTAAACTGAAAATAGTAATGGAGCCTGGGCAACTAGTTTAGGTCAAAACCTTTTTGTTCTCTGTGAGCTATCTGATTAATTTGCAGTTCATAAAACAGTGGGTGTAAGCTCAGTTTAAAAACATGTAACTATATTTAAAGATGAAATCGTCATTTTTGTTAGCCCCCAGTAATCTTTAAGAAACACCTTCCCACAACATTTCTGTATCCTAAAGTGCACCAGCCAGTACTGCACAGTGCCTAGAGACAAGGAGAGAATACCAAACTTATCTTGATGCAGAATATCCTCCTTATTTCATACACCCACCCTGAAGTGCATATTATTCATTCCAACCAAGCCCTCCCCCATCCTGAAAGTACACATTTAATTGTGTCTTCTCTCCTGTAATACCAACAGAGAGTCAACAAATCTCATTTGCTCTATCAATGCAGTGTTATTATTATATATTTTAAAAGCAAGTCTGAATCTCATTATCAGCTGATTTATGCCATTAGTGTGCTTTGGAGCCACCAATTAAACAAGGACAGTGGTTCATGAGGTCACAGTTAATTAATCTGAAAGTATAAATACACTTTAATGCACACCACCTCACGTAGAGAATTTAGGAACAAAGCACCAAACCTTTATTCTGGCCAAGCAATTAGGGGGAAAGGTTAAATATACAAAATTTTAAACTTAGCTTTAGCACTCTGGAGATCTACCAGGGGAAAAGTTCCGTTTGGTAAAAAATCCTGCAGAACAATAGGTATGTGAAGCCTTGATTCTTACAGCAACAGTGCAAGTGAGGGAGAAGAACAGGGGTAACTGTACCCAGTGATCCCAAGCTTGTTGCCCAGATAACACCTCAGAACTGTGAATCAGCTGCAAGCTTATCCATTATGGAGCTGGTCAGTGTGGGGGAAAAAATCCCAACCCTAAAGAGCCTGATCTATTCGAAATGGACTCATCAGTGTGGGGGTGGCTGCTGCATTCAGCAGACTGTACAAAACTGACCTTTCTTTCAACCACTTTCCCTTAGTAAATTTAATAAAATAGTGCAATCAAGGAAGGGTTCAGTAATACCCATAGTCTACCAACACAAGCAGAGTGCAAGGAAAATGCTGAAAACAGTCTAATCGACCAGAAACAGCTATTCATAGTGACAATTCAAGTATGAGGTATCTAGACTTTACATGGAAGAAAATACCTTTGTCTTACTGCCTGGACTCATCTTACTTTGCACGGTTCTCTGCCCAAAAGAAAGACAACATAGCTAACACATAGACACACAAAAGTAAGGCACATGACCTGATTAGATGGAGTAGTTGTTATCTATTTTTTCTTCTCTTACACCTGTAGTCCTATATTCTATAGCCTCCATCACTTTTATTATTTTTAGATGCCCAAGTACTTTTCCTTAAACTGAAAATAAACCCTAGTTTCTTATCTACATAGAAAACTTTCCGTCCATCAAACACTGACATCACAACATTAATAACAAATTATTCTGTTAGCTCAAACCATCTACATTTTCACTTTAGATGTCTTGAGTTGAACTCCAGGTGACCACACAGGTGACCAGCTGTTGCATAAATATATAAAAGAACAAAGCTGTCTTTAAAGTATTCTGTTGTTTTAATTGGTACAAATCCCACCAGAAATTTCACTCCGATATTTTGCAGTTTAAGTGCTCTCAAACCATTCTGAATACCTGCAATTTCTGCATGTTTGGAAGGTTGCTACCATCCTTATCAAAGATTTGCTCTCCCAGTGCCACTATGAAAGGGGGGAAATAAATCTGTTAGAGCAGCTTACACTCTGATTTCAGGTACCTTTGCTAAAGAGTTAGTAAAGGCAACCACTCCTCATTGACCTAAGAATATTACACAGTCATCCAACAATTTAACAGAATCCCTCAAAATAACTCAATTTTCAAAAAGCTAAGCTTTTGCTTGCCTTGCGAGCACATATTGACACCAAGAGAACACTGGACATAAAACAGATTATGGACATCACTAAATGACGGTAGGACCTTGTTTACCATATGTGTTATGAACAAAAGAAAATTCCATGAAAAGCCAAATGTCAGTTATCAAACAGCCATCTTTTCACCCAGTCAGCTCTTAATAATTCCAATAGGTATCAGTTTTCAGAAAAAAAAAATTAAATGGTTTTGGAAAGCAGAAAAAATATTTACTAATTTTAAAAAATCCTTAATTAAAATATCCTGATGTTTCTAAGATAGAGCCTCTACAGGTAGCCTGTATTTTCTGTGCACAGTCACCAGTGAGCATGAAGGAAGCCTGGAAGCAAAAAATGGAAGCAGCTATTTAGTAAAAAGCATGGCATCATGTTATATCATTTGAGAATGTGGCCTATCATTGTGGGCTGCTGGGACTAAAATATGTATCATTTAAAAACTGTTAAAAAACTATTTTCAGAATTATAGCATGATGTGAAATGAGAAAAAGGAATAATACAGAAATGAAACTACACATTTAGGGCCTGAATCACATAGCAATTTCACACCCTTAAACGTGCAACATTTCACAATTAAAGCATCATTAATGACCTGTAAATGTCTAGACAGAATCACAAAAATTAAAGAAGGAGTAGGCTGATTGTAAGGAGAACCTTTGAACCAGATTTCTAAAAATCTTCCTTAATTCAGATAAAGGGCACAGTTTCAAGATGGTTAATGAAAAATGTTTTACTTACACGCAGAAAATTCTTCATACATGATCATTTTAAAACAGGAAAGCAAACGCAGTAGTTAACCACTATGAGCAAATTTCTGGTATCTTCCCTTTGTTTCACTCCTGCTCAAACACTCAAGGATTGTATTTTACCACCTTTGCTGGCTTGTTTCTTGAAATCTTTATTATTCTTGGTTCTATGCATAGCCAAAAAAAACCCAAAATCCCCAAACAAATAAACAAACAAAAAATCCAACCAATCCAAACTAACTACCACATTGTTTCCCTCTCGCTTTTCATTTTAGAATAGTCCTTCTGCAGTAATCTTCATTTGGATTTTTGTACTCCTTAACAGAGATTGCAGTCAAGTGATCCATCAAAGAAGGAATCAGGGCATGCCACCTGTTCCACAAGTGGTAATTTTAAAACACATTGCATCACAGTGAGTTAAGAACCACACCACAGCGCATAGAGTGTAAAATTGGTCTCCAAAGCTCTGTACTCAGTTGCTGCTTTTGTTACAGATTTTCTGCTCAACCTTTAGCAGAAGTTGCTTTGTGCTTCTTAGTTCCTCATACACAAAAAGGAGCTACTATTTCTTCCCTCTGTAGCAGTGATGCTTTACAATTCTACACCCCAGAAGCTGTGATGTCGTTATTACAGAAACGAGGCTCAAAAGAAGTACCTAAAATAAGCTACATCTCCACAGTTTTGCAGGGAGATATGAGCTCACTCTGCCCACACTTGGAGATGACTGGCCACAAACCCACTCTAATCCAGTTTAGCTCTGGTTAGCACTTACGTAAACTACATGACTTCCAGTTTAGAGCAACCTCACATCTGCCTACAAAAAACATGTCAACATACACATACAATGATGGTGTTTCTGTAAACTACCTCTTAAAGAAAAGGAGCCCCATAAACATCACCACTTTTGCCAAGCTCCACAGACAGTGGTTCCCCGTCTTTCCCAAAAGGGTGTCACTCGGTAGTGGCACATTACCTGGCAGTGTTACATTATATAACTGGCTGTAAAAGCTCCTTATCATCTCCTCTCTAACAAATAGTTGTGTTATTGTGTAAAGGTCTCCAACAGGCAATTCAGGAAGGTTCCTCTGCTGTCTGCTTGCAGATCTATAAAGCATCCAATCATTACAGGACGTGAGCATAGAATAAAAAATGTATGTAGTATCACTTCATAGCGTAGCATCAACTTAAGTCTAAAAAGGATTTTGATGAAAAAAGTATTGCATATCTCCAACAACTAATTTAAATATATTACTACATCTACCACTAAAATTACACTTGAAAACACCAAAAACATCTAATTCACCGTGCAGATGAAAGAAATACCTAAATATGCATTTATTCCTTCATTTAAAAGGCAGGGTGCTAGCATTCCAGATCTGATAAGCTTTGTGTGCATACTTTTGAGCAGATAAGAACCACAAGACATACACCACGCTGCTTGGAAGGCTGAAGGGAGAGGAGGAGCTCCAGTTATAACTCATCGGCTGCAGACAGCAAAAGCCTCCTCTGTTGCCCGGGGAAAGGTGGTAAATGCTGCTGGCTCCCTGCTCCCACATCAAGGGACTCAAATTTCCCTGGAGTTCCTGCACCAGCCCACTGTCACTCACATGGTGTGCTGGGACACAAAAAACACCTCTGAACTTCTGGTGAGCTACACGGCATTTTCACAGCCACAGGCTCGGGCGTTCCTGATCAATACGACTGAATTAAAGAAAACAGAGAAAGCTTTCACAACAGGGCTGTTTCTGTAGCATTTACATGTGCAGATCCATGTGCTGAAGGCACTACAAGGTAAATTAAGCCCTGAATGAAAATTTACAGCATTACAAGCCCCAAGAAGTATGGCCGGGATTTCAAACACAAGAAACCCTTGCAGTACTGTGCTGTTGGAAGGATGTAGCAAGTACAGAGAGAGCTTTACAGCTAATCCAAATTGCACTCCAGAGTTACTCTCTACACCTGGAGAAGCTGTGGGGGCTGCAGAGGATGTGGCTTGGAAGTGACATCCAGGGTCACTCTGCAGAGACTCACTTTTGTCAGGCCCCTGTGGAAATCAACCACACAAAGACCGAAAGGGCGGCGTTGGCATTGACCTGCATTATAATACTTGGCCATTTTTTTTCTCTTCTCTCTCTCTCTGGGTCTCAACTATACTCTCACCATGTGGAATGATAGCTTTTTAATCTCTTCCTATGGGTGTACTTGCAACTATAGCAGAGTCTCCTGGCATGACGGTAATACAGTCTCATAAGGGTTCTCCACGTGCAACTTTAACACAAAATAATAACATTTTTGTTCATTATATAATACTATCTTTATGCAACAATACACATACCAGGAGCTGTTAGCTTACCACTTGGATGTAATTTTTCTTGCCAAATTGTACTAAAATTAACAATACTTTCAGTAGTTTTTGGCTCCCTTTATCTTTTGAATACATAATGTGTCAGGTTCCCTTGCCTTTCATATGCAGACCAATGTTTAAAATAATTTTGCTGAAGAATTGGCTTACTGTGTTTAAAAGAGGGTATAGTCTTTCAGCTCAGTCATATGACTGAAAACAACAGTATAAAAAATATAAAATATTATTCAAACTGTAATTCACCATGCAGTTAAGTCTCTTTAATGAGCTTCTTGAGGTCTGGATTGGACCAAACTGAAATTCTCTTACACGACAGATTGGAATTGCATTGATTTTTTATTCAAATCAACTATCTATATCTATGGGTGCCTATTTATCCTCAATTTTTTAATATCCATTACCTATATATATTTTTATATTTAGATATAAGTGATGACCTGCTCTGAGCAAAAAGAAAAGGTCTTTCTGGAAAGAAAAATGAAAACAAATTACATGTCTGTAATTTCCTGGCCTGACAAAGCATCAAGAATTATGTAGAGTTGAGAACACTTAGATAACTTGGGAGGCTTTGAGTCACTGAACATCCCTCAGTGCCTGATGCTGTCGCACTCAGGCCACAGAAAGGGTTTAGGATACATCTTCATCAGGTTCTTTCACTGCACTTTGACTTAAACACCTACTCAACTGTACTTGTGCTACATTTACCAGATGCAAACTCCTTGGTACATTTTTTTTTATAGTGTAACACCTACATATGCATAGACAAGGCTTGGAATAGTAACAGAAAGCTAAAGCCCTTGAGCAAAGATATATTATATATATCTCTATATATGGGGGGCAGGGGGAGTGGTAATTCTGAAAGCCCAGTTTTACCATTCTACCACTATTTCCAAGAGTTAAAAATGGTAAGACAGCTGAAATGTTTAGCTGATATTTTAGAGATATCAACAATGATACTAGTGCATGGTAACACATCACCATATTTAAAATTCCAGCATAATTATCCCATATAGCATGTGGATTTGATGGTTCCCTGACAACTGGAGATTCAACCTGACACAACTGCAATGCACTTAAACAACAAAAAAACCATAGAGATTGATGGTTTTGATTAAATTCAAAAAAACAAGGAGGAGAAAAACAAAAAAGAATAGAAAAAGAGAAAAAGGGAAAAGGGGAAAAGAAGCTAAGTCAGCTGCACACAAACTAACAATTTTTCTGACCCATCTATTTTGTAATATTATAAGTGTGCCATTTGTTCCCATTGAAATTAGTATTAATCCAGACAAAATATTGGGATTCTGTATTGGAGAGTCCCATGTAACAGAAGCTAAGATTTTTCAAAGCTAGTTAAGTAGGACATAAAAATCAATTAGAAGGCCTTAAGAATGTCTGCCTTCAGGTCTACTTCCCTGGATTCCCTGAGGGACAAAACCTCCTTACTCCATATCTTGGAGTTTTCTTTCCCTGAAACCCTGAAACATAATAATTATAGCTAAAATCCTTTCTTTTCCGTTAGTCGTGTACTAACATCCCCTCTCAGCTCCCATTTTTGCAATTCATTTATCCTGACACTATAATCAAAGAAAAGGAGGTCCAGGTGCTCTATTTTTCATTTCACTTTAGAAAAATAAGTCAGTAAAATTTCTTTCTTCCAAGACCCATTCAATTAGGATCCCACCTTACATGTGGATCCTCTGTGAGAACTGTTTCCACGTACATGGCACAGAGTGCCCCAGAAAGGATATTGCTTTATATTCTGCCCAAAGGACCCCTCTATTTGTGATTATCTACAATTATCAGTCCTAAAGATAATTAACTCTCACCTGCTGGACAAATAAATCAGTCAAAAAAAAAAAGAAATGAACCACATTATCTCATCAAGCCCTCAAAATAAAAACCTTTTGGCCTTCTTTCAGTGTCTCCTAAAGCATGGCTACTTCATTAGTTTAAAAAGGAAGAAAAAAATTGTGTTAATTAAGGAAAGAGTGCACCTTGAAACAGAAATTTGCCTTCAATGGCAAAGCTATCAGTTTGATAAGGTTTTACCCTTTGGAGACTTTATCAAGTGTAGCCCTAGTTTTTTTGGATTTTTCACCTATGACATCTCTGTCAAAATCTGAACTGGGATTTTGACAAATACTTGTTGCCTATCATCTAAAGGTTTGGACCTCCTATTTTTTCTGTGACATTCTCCTCTGCCAGATATTTTGAAACCAGAACTGAAATATGTTCACCAAAGACAGAAATTCTTTCAGGCAATATTGCCCATCAAAAAAATGATATGATGACCCTTTACTCCAATTTATGTTAAGCACAGTCCTGGGTACTAAAGTCAAGCAGGTTAAAATGCTAAAGCACTACTTTGTATCAGCCAAAAAAAATCAGTTTTATGTTCATAGCCTGGTTTTTATACTGGTTGTAGGAATCACATATCAGTAAACTCAGAGTCAGTTACCCTACACTTTAGGACAGAATGTCCCAAGCTACAAATTTAAAGGCGAGTTTGGGGGAAGGGTTCAGTTTCTCATGTGCTGAAAATTATTTAGATAGTCACAGCCTCTTTAGACAGTCATATAAAACCATATCTCCAGGCACTTACCAGCATTGCTTGACATCTATGAGCCCCAGGCTATCTGCACCTGCCCTCAGCAAGGTACTGACAGGCTGCAATGAAAAGCTGATGGCTAGAGGGGTGGTTACTAGGCGCTTTGCATGCAATATTTCAAAAATGTAAGTGGAATACTGATCTTACTAAAGAAAAAAAAAATTTTTTAAATCACACTCAAGAAGTTGGCAAACCTAAAAGTTTCACCAAATTAACTCATCAGCCTGACATGTCTCTTTACAAGATCTTATCACTGCTTTAACTGAACAAAAGAAAGGAAGGAAGAAAAGAAAAATATGCAGAGAATAACTTCTATTTCTCTAAAAAGAAAGTTCTATAGGAAGTACTTCAAATGTGTTTCTCTCTTGTGCTAAATGAAGCAGGTCCTGCTGTGGAATTTTAGGGTGGTGTTTTACCCGTTTTCTTTTTAATGAACACCAGAGTGAACATCACAGCAACATCCATCAGAAATCATTAGAGCACAAGTTATAACTATTCCCTGGTACCCATAAAATATGTAGGTTTTCTTCTTTTTTATTTTTTATTATTATTGCAAAATTTTCCAATTCCTCTATTTTACTTTAACTCAACACACTTTGCTTCTTTGAGCTAGAAATTTCCCTTTTTCCAGGTGACCCTGCCCTCTTTTTCTGGCATATGAACCCTTTGGAATGCAGTGCAAAGTTAACTACTTATGTATAAGTAAACTTATAAGAAAAATTTCTGGGAAATTAAGAAAAGAGAAAATGTTGATATTCCACTTTCAAAAACCAAGATCATGTTCTTAGAAAATCTCTCTGACTTTTCTTATTCTTCCTTATTCCCCCTTTCCTTCATTTAAGAAACTGTGAAATGTTAGTTACAGTTCCAATGGTAACATTTATACTTTCAATTATTTTATTGCAAACTACTCCTTGATTCCAAATAACTTAATCCACTTTCTTTGCAACTAAGGGTGTCAGGGTGGTGCTGCAGGTCACGGTTCTTTCCAAAATCCCATTGTTCTCATTGCTGTGTAAATTGTCACAGAGAGACTGAAAAGTCTACAGTTCTCAGAGGACAGGAATTTTCAAAATATCAGCAGACAGAGTATTCAGTGTGGATAAATATGGTCCTTCAAAGAAATATAGCAAACCCTAGGGATTCCTCTGAATCCACAGGAAAGCATGGCTATTTTGGGGATACAGGGTTAAAACCTTCCTGTACTTGTTTTATCACAGAACAACGAATAGTTTAATGGGTCTAGGATTTTGCCCTTTGTTCTGTCATCCCAAAGATGTAACGAACCTTTCAGATATTTCCAGAACTTGACTGAATTATAATAACCTGGCAATTCACTGCAAAGTCAGAAATTACTATTGTTAATCACCACAAGAATATATTTTGCACCTATACAACACTTCCTAAAGTAATTTTAAATTACCTTACAAGAAGACAAATATTTGAAAATACTAGAGTTGGATGACATTTTCCTCTGCACAGAGTGCCAACATAAAGTTTTTGGAACTTTCAAGCCATAATTTGAAGATCTAGGAACACACATTTCAAATACCGGTGCCCTATACTGGGTGAAATAAGAAGTCACCTCCTTGAAAATCAGAGAATAAGATTCTACTTAATGAGATCAGAAAGAGCAGAATCCCAGTCTAAGCCATGTAGAGTGCTACAAAACTCAGTAAAAATACTATTAAAACATTTTTAAACTTTTAACTTTAAAAAAATTACATTACTCTCATAAGTCAGATGAATCCTCTGTGTAGGCATGCTGACTTGGATTCTGAGATGAACTCATCACAAGTTGCTTAAGTGCATGTACAAAAATTAACAGATAATTATATAAAAAAATTTGCAAGATGGCTCAATGCCAACAAGAGTCTCCCATCAATCACATATTATACTTTTCTTGATATCTCTCCCTATGCAGAGAAGCAGCTGTGCTGTGTAGCAAGTCCCAACAATTTTTAAAACCTGACTCCTGGAGACAAAATAAGATGGTCTGAAAACAAAACCAGTTAGACCCTTCTGGTTTTACTTGTTCTTATGTGGCAACACAAGTTGCAGGATTCTCACATTTTAGTGAACTCAAATTTCACACCATTTCAAAGATCCAGTCCAATCCTACAGAAGCCAAAGTACTTGCATGGTGTGAGTGATGGCTGTATTTGGCCTCATTAGCTCAAATATGCCTCATCCAAGATGTATTTCAACAAGCCAACCCTGCAATCACGCAGCAGTCAATGGTGATGCTTTTCATTATTTCAGTGACAATAACAACCAGAGTTTCAGGCAAGGGTAATAGTATTCCTGTGTAAAAACTGGAAGCAAATACTACCATCACTAGGATTTAGCAAACATGTAGAAATGCAAAAAGAAAAAAAAGTCACACGCAGAACTTTTCATTCAAATACATACAAAGCCCTCTGTGATTACAGCACACAAATTACTGCTATGCTGTTACCAGCCTTGACTGGAAGGTATTAAAATTAAAAGCCAAATTTTAACACTGCAGAAACAAATCAATCAACACTTTCAGCTTGAATGGACTCACTTTATGAAATCAAGCAACATTGCAGGAGTTAAAAAGTGTGCTGTGTGATCTGCTATTTAATCTTTTCATTTCTTTGCTCTAAATGTGGCCTGTCCAAATTCCTCCAATAGGAAAATTTTCTAAAAGAACAGACCACTTTTGAGCCATTTCAGTCTAGATGTGGAAAATAAACAACACTGCTATACACCTGAACCCAAAATGTAGGACATATTCATATTGTGGGAGAGTTACACATTAGCAGCACACTATGAAAACTGGGCATGCTGGGAAAATATCAAGCTATTTGAACAAAAACAGTATTATTCATAACGTAGTTTTTCCACTTTGGAAACATAACTTGGCACACTCTCTATTAGGCCCAAGTATTCTGAGCTTCAGATACTCCTACAGAGCAGCAAAGTGGGTTTTATTCAGCTACATGCAAAGAAATATAGTTATTTCTTTTCTGTGTCTGAAAATAACTTGTCCACTCCAATAGAAAGTCTGCTGCTAGAGAGGTTGATAATTAAGCTTTTGGAGTTTGCCATCCATTAAAACTTGATGATCCCACCCAAAGCGCTTCATCATCAGAACCATCTGGTGCTCTTTCTGCACAATTACCAAAATACAGAACATATTTTGACTTGGCACTTGCATTTGGTAGACACTTTAGTCATTTTATAAGCAACAAGGCAGCATCTTGCCAAAGCACGGCCTCAAAAGGAAATTTCAACACACCAGAATCTGACTTCTATCCCAGGAAGTTCTACCAGGGTAGAAAGAAGGAATGTCTTCGCCTTCGGTAATGTGCTCACCTTCACATACAAGATACCTCTTACCAAATTCATTTCTCTGTGTTACCTCTATATGTTGATTATTCAAAGCATTATCTAGCATATTAGGGGTAAAGTGAAGAGCCTCAATTCTGAAAATCATTTTCTTTGAAGAAGCCTGCCTCTGAAATCAAGCTAATGATCCACCAGAAATCAAATTATTAGCAGTAAAAGGAACCAAAGGCATTTCACAATGCTACTCTGAAGATGAATATGGAGAATATTTCACCTTGGACTCTCCCACCACATTTTTTTTCAGTGTCTGCACATAGTGCAATAGTGTGAGCACAGCCCTAAATGTAGGAAAGCCTGAAAAACAATGGGAGAAGTAGGGAATATGGACTAATCTTGAATGATACTTGACTTCTTTTTTGGCTCTTAGTTTCCAAGATTTTCTACAAAAAAGAAAACATGATGAGAACATGGAACATACTTCCAAAAGCATTAATAGGAGTCATTTCCAGATTGCCTTTAATTCACTTGTTTTAGTCATCTCTGCCAGAAAAATTTGTATCAGAAGTTGAAAATTCCTATGCAGTAAGGATGTTATTCTCAGCTTTCTCAGGACAGTATCAAGAACAGGAAAAAACAAAAATAAGAGAACTCAGTTGAAGTGATTTCTCAAATCAGGACATTTGAGTTACTTTTAGGAATTCTGAGGATAGGTCTACATTTAATGTCCCTCACCTATAAGCACCCCGTAAGCAAGGACACAAAACGATGCAAACATTTTGGAACATATACTCTAAGGAATTTACTTTATATATTATCCCTGGTGGAAATAATGTTTCTCACAAAGGCTTCTGTTTATTGAACATGCAAATTATTAACCTGGTTGGCATCAAAATGGGCCAACTGCTCCCCAATTAGTGAAAATATATGAAAAAAAGAAACAAGCAAAAAATTTTTTTTTAAATAGTGAAGCATAGAAATACATTCCAAATGACAACTGCAAGTTCCAGAGCAAATAAATAATTGTTGCACTGTATACAGCATGGAAGCCACAAAAATATATAGACCAAAAAACACAGGTTTTCAAACCCAATGGTCATACCAGAACATGGATTTGCCCCCATCAAAATTTTCATATATATAAAATGGATCACTAAAACATTAGAAATAACAGACAAAAGATGGATAATTGACAGGTAAAATAATAAAAGATCGAATAATTGTACACACAGACAACTGAACAAAAATTTATGAAAAAGTTAGTAAGAAAGTTACATAAGAAATTTGGATAGAAATTAAAGAAGCTATTATTGCAAGTAACATTGAGGGGATAGTCCCTCAACAAAACAACATTCTGAAGAAACAAGTTTCATGAAATTATAATAGCAAAGTGCAACAAAGGGATGTATAAAATATGTAATCACATAAAAATATTTCTGCACAAGAGTATAAGGCATGGAACTAACGAAAGTGAGAAATTAGAAACCGTCAATTTGGTGAAGAGATCTATGGGTGCACATGGCAATCTGAGGCATCACAATCACATTCATCCCTATTAGACAAGCCACCAGACAGGCAAATGTAATATATGAGCAAGTAAATAAACATTTGACTACATAGAGTGTCATCTTCATTGGGTGACAATCCAAAGAGTCTGTATCTTCTTGTTGGCAAAAACAAACTGCACATTACATCCTTATTTTTACAGGGGATCTCGGAGCAGATTTCCTAACATCAGAGATTTAAAAAAACAAATACGGCTTACTTATTCTCACAGCTTTTTCTCTTTTAATTTTATCACAGCCAACAGTATTGTAAAAAGTAGCAAATTGCCATCAAGTCATAGGCCCGTATTTTTTGAGTGCCAGCATGATTTCTTAAGTCTCTACCAACAAGTGAAAAGATCAAAAGTATTTACTTTCAGGAAGACTAATCAGATTACTGTCACCTTACAAAAGCATTACAGGGCGTCCTTGTTATTTCAACTATTTCATCACAGTGACATGTAACAACCACAATGTGTTGATAAAGCGCCAAACCCAAAGGGATAAATCAAAATGCATAAGAATTAAGAGAGAAATAATTCAACTTATACCTTAGAATCTTGAGCAACCTCTACACCACCACAAAAGCTTTGGAGGGGAAAGATGTTGGTGCTTTCAGGCCAGTGGAATTAATATTTTGGTTTAAATTTCACAGCATCTCAAAAAGGCCAAACCCAATGGATCAGATTCACTAATGTGTTATTTCAGTTTTATTACTTCTCAGAAACAGTGGAGCCTCATTTGCTTTGATACACAGTAATTAGATAAAAAGTCTACATTAAAAAAGAGACAACCTAATATCTCCATCTCATTTTAAAAATAAATATATATATATATATATATATATGTGATAGGTCCTTACTTTACTTATTCTAATAAAACTAGGAGTTTACCATTCATAAAAGTGACATGTTCTGGCATATTTTTTGATGCAAATTCTGTACAAGCAGTGACATGAGATAGTAGTAGACCTAATTCCATTGAACATATCAAGACTGAGTTGCCAGCTTTGAAAAATGGACATTTTTTGCTGAGCAGATGAGCTCATCATGAGCCCAGTGCATGGTTTTTCCTACAATTATGTTCTAATGCAACTGAGAAGCTGGAGGATATAAACAGAGCAAGATATTTCATCTGGCCCTATTCTTGCCTACCCAAATAGGAACAAGAGCAGCAGAGATTTCCCAAGTCCTTCCCATGCACAAATATATTCATTTCTATATGTTTTGGCCTTCAAAACTGTGAATCAGAAACCGGGATCAGACCAGAAATAACTGCAGTCTGCTTTTCACAGAAACACAGTTTTCTTGTTATGCCTTGCTATAGTTATCTATCTTGTAATATCTTATTCTTGTCACATCCTAAAAATCTGCATCACTTTTTTTTTCACTTCAGGATGAATTCTGCCTTCATCTGCAAACCAGGAGTCCCCACAGAAGCCACAGTGGTTGCACACTGATGTACCAGGAAAAACAGAACGTGCACTTCCAGTTAATCGTCTCCTACGTATTAACACATTTTTATAGTAATACAATACACACAGTTTATGTTGTGATTTAAGAATTAAAAACTAATCACATGTAAAATTGGGCCATTCAAGAAATAACTGCCAAGTAAGTTGGAATTAGAGCTGTATATGAACCATTCGATGCTTGCACTTGCACCAGTGAACTGGAAAAGATCAGTAAGCCAGCAAGGCTTAGGTAGAGAAGCTGACACTCCAGCAGCCTCCACAATCCCCTCTCCTTTAAACAATTAAAACAATCCTTCCATTTAATGGCAAGGAACAGGGAAGGAGCATAGAGGAAATAAGGAATGAAGGGTAAGGAAATAAATCCTTAACAGTATAACCTGCAATGATTTTTTTTTTTTTCAGTCGGGTCAAAAATTATTCCATCCTGTTTAATTCTGAAAGCATTTTAAGTTCCTCCTTGTCTAATAATTAATTATAATACAAAATTGTGTGGGGCAAAATAATACCTTTTCAAGATCCAAAAAAAAAAAAAAGCAGAAGTCTGCCAGCAAAAAATATATTTACCCAATTCTAATATGTGTTTCTCAACTTCCTGTGTACTTATTAGCAAGCACTTTCATCACTGTCTGGCTGAAAAACGTCTGTATTGAACAAACAATGCTATTTTTCACTGAGCTCAGTGGTGATATTTTCCTGGAATTTAGAACTGTGAGTCAGTCACATGACAAATTAATTTAAAATATCATCAATTGATCCATATATGATCAGGTTACAGCCAGGCATATTAGTCTTAGCAAATTATTGTGTTGCTCATCCTCTGGCATCAGCAGTCTCTACTTTATTTTTCTAGCTACTTGGCTGTCAGTTGGAATGAAATTTTCATTGGTTCTTTTGATGAACAGCAGATATAAAAGCTGAGCTATATCATCTATGACAGGCCAACTGCTTTTGGGGCTATTATTTTAGTTAACAGACAGTATAACTTCAAATTATAAAACATGTTTATACACATATATTTACATTCACAGCTAGCCAGATGCACACAGAATACTCCTGAATTGAGAGATATTCAAGAAAAATGAGAACATTACTGTTTACCTTTCTTCAACATTTAAAATCCTACAGGATCTATAAACTTGGGGGGGAGGAAGGTGTCTTTAAAGGGGGATTGTCTCCTTCTTTTTTTTCCCCCCTCCTTTTTATTTGCAGAAATCCTGCCATACCAATATGTTTTTAGCCATTCTACTGCATTCGAAATTCCCCTTTGGCTTTGAGATACTGTTTCTAATACAGAACAAATATGACCAGATGAACAGAAGTCTCTTCCTGTGAAACAGTAGAAGACAATGTAGAGAAACAGGGACATGGGGAATCCTGAATATGCAAAAGGAAAAGATATCCAAGTCTTTCAAGGAAGAGAAAGCTGAAATCAAATTATACATAACTTAACCAAACTGCAGCAGCTATTTAAGGGTACTTAAAATGAATCTGTTCTTAAAGTAGTTACTAATTTTGTAAGACTCCATCTTGAGATGACCCTGATTTTTCTAAAGATGATGCCAAAAAACGGTTCAACAGAGTCTCAAGTTCAACTCTAAAAACAAAAGCACACACAGCTGCTTTTGCATTGAAAATGTTGACATTCCGTATCTCCCGAGCTACTGGAAATATATTGAACAAATTCCTTGAACTTGTAAGCCAGGTAACAGGTATAAGGAACAGTCAACCATTATCAAATGAATTCAAGTAATTTTAACACAGCTTTAAAGAGAGAAAATGTAACCTCTTACAAAGGGAGAAAAAAACCCACATATAACTGACACTGAAAAGCTGGGTTGTGTAATAAGCCTAAGAAATAACAACATATAGTAGCATATTTGGCCTGCTTTAGGCCCACAGCAAAAGTTTTCACCTCTGAAAAATGAATGGAAATTCACAAATTCAGGCACAGATAAAATCTACTCTATATATGCTTTCACAGATGCAGAAATATGGAATACAGTATCTAAATATCTGTTTAATTATGGAGGAGAGAGCAAAGGGTACTTAACAAATCAGAGATCGAAATCTTATTGAAAGACCCTGTTCTTAGTGGAAATCTGGACTAGCCAGATGCTGCTGCATAAATGGATTAGCTGTTTGTGTATGCTACACGTTGGGGATGGTCTGGCAGAGTATCAGGGCTGGTAGGGCCACAGACCTGATGAGAGGCCACCGCTGAGGACCTGCAGCTTTGGTAGCTAGCAAAGCCATAGAGCTTCTGTATAGGCTGCAAGAGACAGAGACACACCACAGTCCATCCTCTGGTTCTGTTCTTGCCAGGAATGCCACAGAACTTCATTTATGCAGTTCCTGGCAAGCCTACTATTATTTGCAAAACAAATCTGTCCCAGCGTTGCTGCTGGGAAGAGTCGGAATTATGCGCAGGTGAAGAATTTGACTTTCCATCCTAAAATGCATTCGACTATGACTCGTGCCAGTGAGGTGCCTGAACAAATTACTCACCAAACCAAGCTTAGAGAGCAAGTCAGTCACCTCACCCCTATAAAAACAGATGAGTGGTACCCACACATGTGGAAGATGCATCAGAACTCTAACCTAATACTTTCACAAGGCACCTCTGGTTTTGTCTAGCGTTACCTAAAGCTGTTCCACAATTGTCTTCTAATGCCTAATTTGAAAGACATCTGAAACATCCTTAATTTACACAGCACATCATGACTACTCAATTAAGCAGGAAAAAAAGTATTTTCACAATAAAAGACCAGTGATATCAAGCCAGGTGATGTCTCAAATCAAAACACTGATCCTCACTCTTTCAGTGCCAATAAAATGAAAGATAAAATTGCTGATAGCAGTCAAACACAGAAGTGCTTTATTTTCAGACTTAAAGTATGCAAGACTTCTCTACCATAAAAACTGCAAGTAGAACACTTGTGAATTATGAAGGTCCTTCCTTTTTAAACAAATTTAGAAAATGTAATCATCCTTCACAGGTGAGATATTCTGTTTATTCTATGGAGAATCATTTCAGTCTAAATTAAACTCTTCAAATGGTTTTGATGATTGCTGCAATAAGGACACAACAGGGAAAAGATCTGGGAAGAGAATAACACGTGTTAGATGAATGGCTGACAGAAATATTTCTGGTATATGAAAACCACTGGTGTTTTTTTAACCAAATAACAGTATTATTTTTTCAAAGCACAAAAAGTAATCCTGTTTATCTGTCCTAAATAAAAATGCCAATTTGCACTCTCCTCTTCAATTTTCTTCAAACTGTAGTGAGCATATCAAAGAAAAATTAAATATACAGGTCTTTTCAGCATTCAAAAAATCCCACCAGTGATACAAAGACACCTTCCAGATAACAGTCTCAGAAAACCCTGGCCATTCACCGTGTAAAAATGAGGCCTTTTTGGTTGTTTTGACCTTAAGTAACCAGACATAGGGCAGACCAAAAATGACTTGTTTGTTAACAATCTAAGACATAAGTCCTGCTACAGACTGCTTAGAATTTATGCAATTCAGAATCTAAATTAGATTTTGATAAGACAAGTAGTGACAAAAAGCAAAGAAAGATGTTAAAAACACAATATACGGCATTCTCTGTTTATTCTGACCCTAACCTCAAACCTCACAGACAGAGGAAACATAACCAAGTAGATACTGAAAAACACTTGTGGAAAGAATTGTTTCATATACTCCTCTCTTCCAGGCTGTCTCTACACTCATACATGTTTAACAGTATGATTAAGAACAGTACTGCCAGCAGACATGGAAAATTCTAATACGAAGTCACAAAACTACACCATTACTGAAACACAGGTGAAAGACATCCTACTACATATTTGAGGGCTTTTTTGTAGTATATGACATGCTTGCCAGTTCATGACTTTAATTATCTCAACACCAAATGTTTTTATAAGAGAAATCTCAAAAGAATAACCAGGAATACTGAAATCCAGGTAATTTAAAAGTTTATCTTAAAAGATACCCTATAATCTTAATCATTATTTTTAATAATGATAAGATTATAAGATTATAACTTAATCATCCTGCTGCTAACACTCTTATTTCCAAGAAATACCCAGTGACCCTTTACATATTGCTCAAGATGAACTGTAGTAAAGCTGTTTGTCAAGTGTCTACTGCAAGAATCATTTGTCTTCCTTAAGGACATTTGCCTTCTGTAGCAATGTACCTTCGGGAGGCTTCTTGTACACACCAAGCAGTCAACAAATGGACTGAAGAAGAAGGAGAAGGCCAAGAGAGGCTGATTTCACCTCCATGGAGGATGTTTCCATAGCGACTCTTTACAAAAGCCAATGCAGCTCCAGGCTGCACCATTTGCACTTCTAGCCTCGTCTGAAATGAAGAAGTCTCACTGAAACCAAACCGTTCCTGCTATTGGAGTTGCAACAGGCACACTGAGAGATCAGATCCACACACACACAGTTTCTGCACGGCCATGCTCAGTCTGCTGCTGGTCCCAAGGACTTTGCCAGGTTTATGGACAAGATTTGAGGTTTAATACACAGTGTCATCTTCATTGCAGTAGGATAATGGGGAATGCAAGACATGAGCCTGCTGGCAGATTCAGAGCAGAAGAGCTGAGCAGCAGCTTAAGCTTAGACCCTTAAGAGAAGGAACTGAGGAAAAGGACCTGGGATGTTGCTCTTACTAGTGGGTCACTTTGAGATATGGAGATTTTGGAAGATAAGGAGTCCAACCTACATAAGGGTCACAGGTCTAAAGTTACCATTGTACATAATTAGGCAATAAGCAGCTTATTACGTGCCCTCATAATCAAGGGCTTGTTCCAAAGCCTGTTTAAGTCAATAGGAATCTTTCTATTGACTTCAAAGAGGCTTTTGATCAAGCCCTGCCTACTTAGTAAGATACCTCTCTCCCTATGTCATAACTTAGCAGTTGCCATCAGGGAGAACTCAAACTGACAGGCTCATGGTGCAACACAGAGGTGCTGCTGAGAGGACACTTTCATTTAAAGACATTTGAGCCCATTTTGTAACTTCATCCAACTGCTGATCTTCAGTACCTGGGACATTTACAGGGTAAGAACAGAAAAAATCATTGGCTTGAGGGAAGGGGTAGCACTGAGAGACCTCCTGTGTTCACTGGGTCTAATTTTTCTTGATGTACAGCCACAAGAATATTGCCACAGAATGTACAGCCACAGAGACTATTGCCACAGAATGTAAACACACATCTCTCAATCCAAACAAAAGGAATGGAGGAATCACCAAGTTCCCTCTAATACACATAATACATTATTTATATCCTTCCCTGACCATTAGGCAGTATCACATAATAATCATTTATACAGTTCCATATTTCTACATACATATTAATTCTGAAAATGCATACTGCGTGGCCACACTGTAACTTGTCAGTGACAGACATTGTGGAAATCCCCCTTATTTCATGGATCATTGATCCAATGTGTAAATCCTTCTTAGCTTGCAAGCCATTGACCAGATAAACCATAAGGGCTCCAAAGGGAAAGAGCCTTTCTGGTCTGTCGAGCAAATTCAGCAGTAGCACAAGTACTTCAAACCCACATGTGAAAACCTCTTTGAAATTAGGGTCCTGATCCTGCACACCCTTATCCCATAACCTAGAAGTCATCCCAATGAGACTCTGATACATTTGTCATGCACTCCTAGAAAAAGAACACTGTGCTACACCTTTAATGTTTGTATCCAGAATCGAGAACAAAATACAATCAGAAAAATAATATCTAGAATAACTCAGCCTTTTAAGGTTTTCCACTCCAAATAAATAAATACTACATACTACATGAAGCAGGAAAAAAATGTCATTTTTTTTAATTCAAAAAGTGGGAAAACATGCATCTATATGTACTGACTTTTTAAAATTTATATACTCTCCTAACTTTCAAAAGAGCTAATTGGACTTTCTCACCATCTTTGATACTAATAAAAATCACAGATTTTAAGCCAATTCTGCAGATTTACAGCTATAATTCAGCAGCTGAATGCCTTTGAAAATATATCTGCTAGTAACACAGACAATGCTCTTACAATAATATTTTCCCTTTTAAGCATTTTGTTAGATAACCTATATTTTCCTTAATTTCAGTTCTGAGGCAAATGCAAATTCAAAGCAGAGAAATACAAATGTTGTTTTCTGTGGTGCTGGCACACTGCTATTTTCCAGATCGCCCTAACATGAGGTAACTATTATCGATTATGAAAGCACAACAGGTGGGTCACATGAAAGGTCACATTAGTTTTGTTCACAGGGCCAAACAGAAGGTTTTCATTATCCTTAATAAAAACAGAAGCAAGTAATAAAATATATCATTGCAATAACATATCTCTCCATTCATATGCAATAACCTCATACATTGGGTCCTACCATTTCAAAATACTGTTGTTGGCTCCAGCAGCATGATTATTTTTGCGGCTGCTACTCAGAAAAATAATATTATAAATCATAGTTTGACTTGCAAATTTCCACACTGTTCTTTTGAACTGCTTTTTGAAATGTTTTTCTGGACAAAACTCCTCAAAGCATGAGCTTGCTTAGAAATATTAAGTAGCCTAAACGGTCAATAAGGCAGCAAAGATTTTTAGTAATTCCTGTCATTAGTGTAATAGCAAATCACGGCTCCTAGAGGTAGTCAGGCACCTTGTTTAAACCCTGATGGTAAGTTATGGTAGACTCATAACTCAGACATGGTGTAAAAAAGTCAGAACATATTAGATCCTTTCACAACAGTCTTCAGGACAAATGGATTTAACAGCTCTGTTCTGCTTGTGACACACATTGATGTACAGAAACACATCAGTGCACCAGCATGGACAGCAAAGGTTTACAGCTCAAAATCAATGTAACATATTGCTGCACCTACTGAAAGCATATTTTATTTTTGTCACTTAGGTATCTCATATGGATATCATCCATCTTAAATATATTTTGGTTCAAATTCTAGAAGGCCTGTGTTTAAAACAACAGCAGTTAGTCACATTTAGCATCTATATCAGAGAAAATGGTTTATGTTTTCTGTTTATATATATTTTTTTTATTTAAATTTTACTTTTATGTCTTTCTAAATGATGACTAAATATTTCTAGGCTGAACAATAATCAGTACACTGGCTTTTCTCTCCTGCTTTTTTCTAATTAGACTATTCTCCGATGCCCTCTTTTGCTGCTGTGCATACCCACCTCATGACGAATATACCTGGATATTACGTAGAATTGAAACAAAAAAAAAAAAAACAAAACACTTGTATTTGCCTAAAACATTATTTCCCAAAATAAAATAGGATATAGGCATCAATATTAACAGTCCAGTGCCTCCCTGCTGATAATGCAGCAACAAAGAGATGTCCTGCTCCTGAAAGCAGCAACTTGTTATCAGAGAGCAACACGTGTTATCGGAAACAGCAAATGTATGGAACAATGTATGGATATCTGCACACACAAAATACCCCTGGGAGAATGACTTTAGAGTCCGGTTCCAAAAAAGCGAGCTGCTTATCAGTCTGTCACCCAACTGTACAAAGCTCATCCTGGGGCATGTTGTGTCTGCAGAGTGCCCAGCATTCCGGCAGCACAGGGCCTCCCTCCCCGCAGCCCCCAGTCCTACCAGTTGGAGAACAATGCCTTTCTTTTCAGAGCCACACCTGCTGCCACTTCTGACCAACTATTCCGTCACGTGCTTCCTTAAGAGGTTTTCAAAATCTTTCTCACGATTCGAAAATACGGAGTCGCAACTTCACGCTATTTCATGCCTTTCCTCCTCCCCCCTCACAGCTTGATGTGCTAATATTAAAAATCCTAGAACATAAATCAGTAAGTATATTTCCATGTCAGGTGAGGCAAGGGTGCAGAGCATCTCAAGCATTTTAGGTCAGGGGAAAAAAGTCTCCTCAGTTACAGTCTATCTGATACAGACACACGCTGTGTGGTATTCTCCAGTGTACAGGCTATGCCAAAATCTTTATCTTTTAAAAGTAGTGGTAGGTAAATAATTTAGAGGTGAAAAAAATGCATCTTGAAAGCATAGTTTGTCCAAACAGAATGTGTTTTATTATCTTTCTGCTCAAGCTGAAAATTCCAAGGAGTTATTGGAATTTTTCCAATTTATTTAGATAGCCAAATTTTTATTTCATTTTTTGCTTGCATTTCTGTGTACAGTGTACTGAAAGCAGTTTTCAAAAAGAAATACAATTCAAAATAAAACAAAAAAATTCCTCTGATTGTATCTCTGAATTTTAGAAAAAATTACTACTTTTTGACAAGTCATCTAAAGCCAAAACTGATAAAGTAGTAAAAAGACTTTCTGCCTCCCATATCCGAGAAAGTTGTGAAGCTAAAGGAACCTAATCTAAAATCTTCTATGTAGCTGACTTTACATAACAAAAGTTTACTGTAAAAAATAAATATTGGAGGAAATTTTTCCACGTCAATAACATGATTTATATAATTTACAAAAAGTCAGTCATTTCTTGACAGTCTATTGAAAGATTTACAATATTTATAATTCAGTTATTCCTACATCTTTCATGGTATCTGCACACTAAATCGAACATTTAGCTTAATCAGGGCTCATATCAAAACATCATCTACATTATAGCTAAAATGGGGATTAATTTATAATCAGGGATTGTCCCACCTGCACGTGGAGCATTCCTCTGGGAATCCATGAGTGACCAGCTTTGTTACAAGTGTACAGAGAATTAAAGATTCTGCTATGGTAAGACTGACACCCATGGGAGACATATCTAAAACATAACCGGTGAAGCAGCTGAAACAGGAGAACCTAAAGCAAGATTCCTAATCCTAAATTCATATTGTAGCCACCAAGTCAAAGGTGGCCTGATTTTTGAGGCACTTGGCAAACATCTCTGATTCCAGCAGCAGGCAACTTTCAGAAGACTGTCACACCTACACTTTGAAGTGTTGGAGTGAATCATAACTCTAACTTTAGACATTCCCACTCTGAAAACATTATCCCAGTGTCCATGGGATCATGCATTTGGTCAAAGGTTGGACTTGATCTTGCAGGTCTTTTCCAACTTTAGCGATTCTATGATTTCAGTAAGACTTTCCTAACCAGAATTTGCAGCATATGATTGTTCTCCCCCCCACCCACAAGACCATCCCTGATCAATACATATCATGGCAGTCTCATTTCTGCCAGCATTCCAACCTCCCCTAATTTCATACAGGAGTTTACACATCCCTGTATTTAGCATGTTTCTGGTCTGACACTAATTGACTTTTTTGGCTCAGCTTTGAATCAAACTATTGCCTAACAAAAAACCTAGCACTTCCTTCCTTCAGGATCAAGCAAACATGCATGCACCCATGCAGATATTTTTGATGTATATATACCCCTTTGTAGGGAGAAAGGCAAGCTCCCTCCAAAAATATATGAAAACAGATGACAGGCACCTGTTGCATTCAGTCCTTCTGTAGCATATAAGATACAGACTGAAGTGCTTCTGTATTGCTCGTATTTGCCTGCCCACATCACTCTGAAAGCTACAGGCATGAATGGTTAGTTTCAGAAATAAACATTATTTTTCACCTAACAAAGAGAACTGGCAGTTTAGACTAAAATTTCCAAAGGGTCATGAAAGTCTGGAAGAAAGCCAACACATTCCACACTCCAAAATTGAAAAGCCTGTCTAACAAATGTATCCTCCTCCCTCTCACTTAAGAGTTGCTCTTAGGTCTCCAATATATTTCTTCAAAAGCAGTGAAAGTGTATGCTAACACAACAACCTTGTCCAGCTGGAAAAGCCACCTACGAGACCAAATCAGCAGCTTAACCTTTTAATTTTACTTGTTTGATTAACATGTAGTGTCTATAACCTTGATAGCAGTCATATGCTATTAATTAATTCCCCTAATTCAGGTAGCATACCCATCGACTTGAGGAAATTTCAGACTTTGGTCAGTATAAGAAATTATACTACATCCTGTGGATGATGAAAAAAAGGAAGGAAAAACCTTTGTACCTACCGAATTGAGCTGTTGTGATTTCAAATCAGTTGTTCTGCACGTACGGATATAATGACAGGAAAAAAAGTAATTATAATTAGGTGTCTATTTTGATTTTTCTCTTCATAGTATCCGTACTGAATGTCATTTGATTTTAACAAACTCTAAAGTCATTTCAGGCAGGCACTGTATATCCTTGCTGCTACCGGTCTACTTGGAATCTCTAGTTTATTTCTACAAAATTTTCATATGCAAGCATTAAAACATTTAAACATTTTTATTACTTAAAAAAAGAATACTTAAACAGTAAGCTGATAATCTAGAAAGGCAAAACAAAACTGATCTGAGCAATGTATTAACAACTGTTTTCAAGGGATGAAAAGAGAGAAAAAAGGAAGAAAAAGAGGGATGGGGAAGAAAATAAAGACAGAAAACCAGAAATCGGTGGGGGGTAAAGTCAATTAACAGTCTGATTTTACAACTGGAGCTATATTACAATTGAGCCCGCAAAAAAGTGTTATTATTTGACTTTAGTGGGACTTCATCATGTGCCTGAGACTGTAACTATGAGCAGGACATTCATTACGATTGAATTCTTCATTTGCAACAGATGTCTTCATTGGAATTAAATTTCTATGACCAAGATGCCAAATTTGCTACTCTTACTTGCCTAGAAATTTTCACTAGCATCAACTTCATTGGCAGCAGTAAAAATCTACTCTCACACTCTATCATTACCAAGAAACTGATAAATCAGATAAAATGATAAATCTTCTCAGGGAATATTCACACCACATCACTTCAGATATCTAGTGAAAATGCCTAAATGAGAAACTAAGGCTTTCCATACAACTACCAATGTTCCCAGAACCATAAAAGCAACATGAATAAGAGGCCTTTCTCTACTCTGCATAAAAGAGAAGTTAGATAAACTCTGCATACTACACAGAGAACATTTTCATTTGGAAGACAACAAAGCTTCTCCAGGAAAAAAATTATCTCAGGTTAAATGAATGGAATATTTATACAAAAACAAAATCCAACAAATGAACAGAATTCAGGAGGTGTCTAGGAATTACACTTCGAGAGAAGTTAGACTTGGCAGTTTCAGTAAGTTTTAAATGCAGATTTTCATCACAGGATGTTCTGATTAATACTGAAGATTCATCACTGGAGAAAAAAGTTAGGTAAAGGAAATTAATTCAATACTGATTAAACAGATTCTGATAATAAAACCATCAACGCAAGGAATGTTTTCCCAGAGATAGCAGTAAAAGTCTAAGACTGTGAATCATTTAATAATATACTAAATGTGATTAAAAAAATATATATAGGGGTGGCAACAATGAAGAAATATTTATACTATTAGCTGTAGAGTGTTTTACTAGCTTCCATTTGCTATGGTACTATAAACAGGAAAAATATGTTTCTTTAACAATAGTATCGTAATAGTATCCAAGAAGTAACAAAGCAGTATTCTCTCTTATTGGACATACAAGCTACTTTTAATTTCATAGGCATACAAAACGCCATCATTTTTAATCTGTACCAGACTTTCTGCTAGCTATGTCTAGAAATTAATCTAAAATTTCAGAGCTGGTAGCACTGAAGGGAGTATTGGAGCCATTTGACACCTATATCTCTGCATTCTTCTCAGGACCACAAAACCACCCCACAGTAACCTGGGATATCTGTAAATAATCCATCTTTATGTAGTTGTGAATATTAAAATTAAGGTGGTAATACTACCTTCATATCAAGGCCAATTGTCAATGCTACCACCTTTATAAGTGGACACCATTCACTCAAAACCGTCTCAGAATCACAGCCTTAGGAATTGTACAGTTTATAATAAAAAGATGTTAATGTGGCAAGATGTAAACTTACTCCCTTTTTCCCCTGATATATTTGTTCAAGTTAAAGACTTTGCTTCTGTTCCCTACCATAATCCCTCCTTATAATACATAATATCAGAAGTTTTCTAAACCATGAGACACTTCCAGGGCAGCAGTAGTGCATCTTACAGAGCTAGACTTGCATTTATTGAAAAAAAAAGTATTTCCAGCATAATTTTGCTTCCCACCCCACCTTCAGTCTGATATCACCTTCATTTGTTCTTTCAGACAAACACTTCTTAAATGCTATGCCTCATTCTCTTTTCCAGGCAGTTTCCAAGAGTCCCTGGCATCGAATGAGCTGTGAAACCACACTGAGGACTCAGACTCAACATCTCAGCAACAGGATGTTCGCTGTCTGCTGACCTCACAGCGAGGAAGATTCTACCTTAAGCTTCCTGAGTGAACAAATCTTTTCAGATTAGAAATACTGAGCAGAAAATTACAACCATCCTTATCAAGTTCGCACCCTGGAATCTGCTCTCTTTACCAAACACAGAATATCTGACTGACAAGTTTCCTTCTCCATTTGTCCAGCCTATTCTAACAAAGAAAATAAAGTTGGCACAGTGAGTGTTTTTTCACGCTCCTTGACTGAATGCTGTCTATCCCAGTCCCAGAGAAAAAGCAGTTGGAGTAACCCTAACCTACTTTTCTCTACTACTTTTGCACATGGGTACCAATTAAAATATTGAATCCGTGAGTTAAACAGGAGGTGTCTCATTCAACATCAATGACAACCCCACACCACACATAGCCTGAAAGTTAAAATGAATCTCTTTAAAAAAAAGAAAAAATTAGTTTTTAATATCAGCAAGCATGTTAATGGCGGTAAAATGAACAATGCTGAAATTGTTTGAAGGCAGAATTACATTAAATGAAATTCACAAACAAACCCCATTTAGAAAGTAACAACAGATTTTTGAACATTAAAGAGAAACTCATTATATCAAGACAACTCCAATGTAAAAGGCAAACCGACTTCAATCACTGCATATCTGCATGTTAATGAACTTGCTGTGTGCAGCAGGGACTGAACAGTAAGTAATGGGAAGACTGTCTTAAAGCATACAGCACACTTTAAAAAAAAACGCCACCTTTAAGCAATGAAACACCTTTTCATTCGTACCTTAATAGCAACTGAAATGATTTCAAACGTAACACAAAGGGAAGATGATACTTAGTAAAGGTTTCTTTAAGACATAACATTTCTTGCACATTCTTTCAGCATTCACATGCTGTCAGCATCACTGTGGCAAAGACTTTCAAGTTTCAGCAGACAGATACCGCCTAGTACAAAGTCTTTGTCATAATAATTTCATTGCAGCCCCCTGATCAAACATCTAGACAAATCTGAGACTGAAAAGTGAGAGCTAACCAGTGACCTTTGATTAGAACCACAAGCACCAGTTTTAATAAAATGCCTCATTCATTGCCTTCCAGTGCCAACAAGGAAGGTGTGTTTGAGCCTGAAAAATGTAGTCAATATACCATTTACACCCATATAATGATTCCTATTATTCACAGTTAAAATTTGTGACTGCAGCAAGTGAAACATAGACATCTTAAAATAGCTAAATGAAAACACACTGACAACATTCTACCTTTAAAATATATTCAGGAGCCTGCCTCTGCCTTTCTGTTGCCTGCTGCTGGCTTTCATGTTTTGCTGATCGTATTGTAATAGGGTTGGCTTTTTCCCCCCCACAAGCGTTCCTTTACACAATGTCTGGTTTGTTACTATTTCTCAAAAATCTATGACTGTTGGCAAAGTCCAGTTTTAAGGGGCCTTTAAATTTGTGCTTCACTTAAGACACAGTGCCCTATTCAAATATAAGTTTATAAAGCTGCCTTTTTGTATATTATACATGAATATTTATATATTAAATTTTGAAAATTCAACTCATTTTTGGAGCTGAACTTCCTATCTAACTTTGAGGGAAGGTTGTAAAAAGACCTAACAAACTTTGCAGTTGTTCAACACATGTTTTTGCTCAAAAGCATCCAAGTTGCTGCTCTCTAATACAGAAGTTCAAGGAAATACAATTAAAATCCATTTCACATATTTGTGCTTTAGCATGTTAGGCAAGAGGACAGAAAGGGGGTCTTATCACATTTATTTCCCACTTGAAAAGCGAAAGTCTTAAGAAGGGTAATAAATATTCAAATGACTTTGCACCACTGAGCTACCATATCAAGCTAATGATCTGTAGTCTGGAGCTCTATAAAAAGAAAGCTTACTGCCTGCCGTCACCTAGAGGTGTTGCTGTAAACACTGTGGGGGGATATTCTCCTCTCAGTGTGTGTGCATGTAACTACACTTAATGTTGTTTTCAAGAAGGAATATATTGCTGAGTTGTAAAACAGAAAGACGGGATGAAACACATGCGAGAAGAGAATGCAAGGACAAAATTAATTGAAAGGAAGTTGCTGGAGATTTAACTTAGCTTCTTTCTTCAGCGTGCTCTGAAGGAGCAGGTTGGTGTTTCAGGCCCCACTTGCATAGCCACAAATAGGAGAGATACAGATGTTCAGTCATACATAGGGTGGGAGCTCATGGCTGCTTAACTAAGAGCAAGATGAGTGAGCTCCACGGCCTGCCAGAGCCTGCTGCAATCTTGAATTCACTGTAACAGAACTACTGAGACCCTAAAGTTGAATGGTCCACTGCGTAAGGGAACAGACCCCTTCAGGCAGGAAGAAAACAGGAATAAATGACAGATTTGTCATGAACAGTCTGCATCCTCGCTAGAGCACAGATCAAGCAGACTTGTGGTCCATCTAAAAGCCGTGGAGAAAAGGCATCTCCAAGTACATTAAAGAACCACTTCTAGCCACATATGTAAGGGTACATAAAGTCTTATCTTTATTAAAAAATTTGGCATAAGAAGGAGAGATGGTCTGCAATTTAAGCATAGGCCTGGAAATGAGCCATATCTTCCAAGTTCGAATTTTGGCTAGGACCCAAACCATCTTGAAACCTTCCTGCTTCAGTTTCCCAACTGGAAAAGTGAGAATAAACATACTTGCCTACGGTATTTCTCTCTCAAGAGTGGAGGAATAATTAAACACAGGGCACTAGTATCTTGTCTATTTGGAAGCTCCAACGTGCCTTATCACCTCTAAACAAATGTAAAAGACAGATTGCAATTGTGCATCTTCCCTCCTGCATACATTCACTTTCTAACATGCAAGAGAGCTTAATCATGGTTACGTAGGTTATTTAGGCTGCTCAGAGGAAAAGACAGACTGAAACAAAACTGCATGAAAAAGGCATGCAGAATCAAAAGTAAAGCTCCTCCAAGGTCCATATTTACTTTCCTTTGAGTCTTACTCTTATAATAGCGCTGATCTTCTTCTAAACCTGGAGGAAAATGCCTGTCATCAGAAACCCTTAGGTTTCTCTCACCAAAGCCAGCAAAAGACAAGTAACCTGGAACTGGATACCAAGGGAGCATGAAACAGTTTGTTTCTCTCCCAACACAGTGACATAAGCCAGGTTTTTACTGTCTCTGCTTTTTGTTCTTGTAGATTGCAAGGCAAGCCACGCTAGCCCAAAGGTGACAGTGGTGCCTTCTTGTCTAACATATATAGTAACCAGGGCTTTGGCCTTTTAAAAAAACTTTCCCCAGTTCTTTGGGCTTTTAAATCAGCTGAAAGAGGCAAAGTTCTGCTCCATTATAAAAATAATATACTATCAGATACCAACTTTTGACCTATCATGATTCCATCAGTGCTGAGCTATTCAGGTTCACTCAGCAGCCATTCAAAGTCTAAGACCTGAATCACCCACAGTTTCTCCCATACCAGGACACAGAGAAAGGTTCTGTTCAGCCTCAGTAATGAAGGATGGTGTGCACAGGCTTTCACAACTTCCTTCCAGGACCTGCCTATAGTATCTCCAGCTCTGCTGGCATCTGCAAAATGGGCTGTTCTCTACTGACTTTTTATTTCTGGCAAACAGCTCTGAAACAGAACTGTGAGAAAGGAAGTGAGTCCTGACTTTGTGAACACAGGTAAGATGCTCAAAAAGAATGAGAAGCAAAGACATCTAAGACTTCTGTTGCATCTAAATGACCATTGTGACACTAAAAAAAAGAGGAAAAGGGAAAAAAGCTGTTATCTTTCATTTGAAGGATAAAAATACCTCCCCATTGGTATTTTAATTGTAACTCATGAGATTTATTTGTCCTCCAAAAGCCACCTTCTGAACTGTCCAAGCACACAGGTCCAGCTCATGCACAACAGACATTCAAACACTTTGCAGCTACAGAATCGGGCTCAAGGAATTTGATTCTGTTTACACTCAAAGCCCAAGTGACCCCTGAAAATATAATACAGGTTTAACATCCTGATTCATTATCTATTTACCAAAGCAAAACTGAATAGCTGAGAGAAGAAACTTTATCACCTTCTACTGATACTCCCCTGATAGTATTTATACATTTTAAACATGCAAGAAGAGACAAAGACAACTTCTCAGAAGTGTTTTAAGTGCTCTGGAGTCTAACAAAAGCCAGGGAAATCTAGAGCTATCTATCTGAAGCTGCCAAGGGATACTGTCTTGTCTGTGTGTGCACATCCTATACCTTTAATGACTTGGCAATTGTCTTTCATTCTATAACAAAAAAAGCTACTGCTAGAGTGACCTATCAGAAGGTCAGATTTCCTAGGTTTTGTTATATGGGCTCTGTACAACCACAGATACTAAAATATCTTTCAGATTTAGAACAGAATTAGCCTTTGTTTCCTCTAGATAATTTAAAAATTGCTTAATGTCCATTCACACACTAGACATTTTTTCAACTTTTCACATGCAGATAACCAAACATAATTACTGCTGTAACACAATAAAATACTACTGTTTGTTTCTTTCCTAGAGCTGCCTGGAATTACATGACTATTGCCACCAAAATGGAGCAAAACAGACTGTTAAGCATTAGCTCCAAGTTAAGTGGTAACATGATCTATTTAGTGGCACACTTATCAAGTCAGTTCTACTGCTGTTTATTTAAATAGAAATTGAAATATTAGCTGTTCAACAAACTCCAGGCATTCTGTGCAGGAAATTGAGAGGACTCTAGACCTTGCTATAGAGAGAGAATTTTTGACAAGCCTTCCCTAAACAGTTTCCTATTCTGAAGTACAGTAACATCTCTAATAGTCAAGGGGGGGAAAAAAAACAACATAACAAAGCTGAAAGAAGAAAAATGTAGCCAGGGCAGACACAGTGCAGACACATTCACGTAATGATGCTTGCCAGGGTAACAGTCCTTAGGCTCTGCAATTACAGCCTAAGTGAAAGGATACTCTATCCAAAATCGTAAAAGCCAAATGGATTCCTGATAGCACACACTGTTCACTAAAAATTTGTTTTAAAACACAGCTTTATATCATAAAGACTTCTACCTACAATCTCACACTCTTGGAGGGCATTAGAACTACTCAACAAATACTTTAGCCACAGTAGCTAACCAGTTTTTGTCATGTACCTTTATAATCACTTAAAAAATTCTCTGCAAGACCCAGCTCTACTATCCACATTTTATTTACATATATATATATATATATATATACACACTTTAAATTTTGTGATTCGAGATTATAGAGCTAAAGGACAATTTTGTATTCCACTGTTGCCACCTGTCAGTGAGTATTTCCTAAGGGTAGTGCCACTATTCCCAGAGCTTCACACCTCCATATAAAGGGTTGAGTTTTCATTCTAAACTATCTGGCTCTGAATGTTCAGCCATAAAGATTTTGATTTGCTGATAAGAGTGTTGCAATGCAGCAAAACCAAAGGAGAAGTCAAGCAATGTTATCTAAATAAACTAAAATCATTATGCCTGATCTAAGCTACCATACAGCCAGTTTTGTTCAATCAGCATAGCACAAATAGCATATTCTACTGCAAGATAAACTTCAGGATTCACCCTGCAAGCTTTCAGTGAACAAAACAGTCCCAAAATAATTAAATTACCTGAGCAAGGACTTCATAATCATACACAAAGACCTCAGAATCAGAAAGAAAGAAAGAAAGATCCCAGTGCAAAGAAAAAGGTACATTCTTGATGTAATTTTTCTCATGCCTGAAAGTATTAAATATATAGCAAAAATTACACTGGCGTCTTGTGTCTTATGACTAAACACTATTGTTCTACTTCTTAGTTGTAGTGATTTTTTTTTTTTACTGGGAAAGTACTACTCTATTGTACACATTTTCATTTTTAATGGATGATTCACTTGCTTGATACTAAATGGAACAAATGCCTTAGTAACGTAATCAGAAATATGCAGGCATGTGTTTCCAAAATTAATTTTGATATTTCCTGTCACTGAACTTGCCTCATCAGAGCATAATAGTAATTTTATAGTTGTAGCAACGCTGATTTCACCACATAAGAATCTACAGGAACATTTGAAGTTGCGCATGTAAAAGAATTTATTTTTTGTCCTGAACAGCTACACAGACAGTAAGTTTCAAATTCCTATCATCTCCCCAGTAAGTCACACAGAAACTGGATTCAGAATTTCCAAAGGGCAATAGTTTAAATTGCAATCTATGCACAGCTACAGCTTCTCTCTTACGAAAAGATGCAAGTCTACGTGATAACTATTGAGCATTTGCTCACCATTTAAATCACTTTCTTACTATTTAAAGTGTATATCTCGATCCTTTTAAGTAATTAGGCAATCAGTAAAAAAGAGAATTTGGGCTGTTACAATTATTGTTCAAGGGTTAATTCATATAAGCACTGCAGGGGCTGTACTGAACACTTATTTTATAAAAGACCTTTTCCTCCTGCTTCACACAACATTTTTCAGAAAATAAGCAGTTACACAAAAATGTTAACATATGGCAGTATTTTTGGAACTGCTGTAGAAATTAAAGGCAATAAAAATTGCCTTGGACAAGAAAGGACAAATAGGCCAAACCAAATAATTATTCTTGCAGCTTTCTTTAACCACTAACTCCATTTTATATGCAGTTTCCGATCTCTCATATTAAATCTGATCATATATATTTAATTCCATTCTTAAAAATTTCAGTAGGCAACTTCAGTGCTAACCTACAACTGCCCTGTCAGAAAATCTTTGATGTCACAGCATAATAGCTCCTGAAAGAACAGCACTAATACTTAATGTAACATGAAACCAGGGCCCTGCAGTGGGGCTGTCTGCTGTCAGGAACAAACAGTTTCACTGCTGTTCCCCAGAAGTGACAAGATTGAGAACTAACAGGGCAGCACCTCCTCGGTGCTACAGGAGACCCGTGCACCAGAGTCACTGGCAAATCCCACAGAGCAACATTACTAAACAACAAACAAACAGAAAAACACTCTAAATAAAAATGTCCAGCACTGCAGCCATAGATGTTCTCTTCATCTCTTGTAAATACAGTTGATGCAAAGATTAATTATTTCCATGCTGCAAATGATAAAACAGGAATCTGTTTTTATGTGGAATTTCTTTATATTTCATGCTTGTAAATAAAGATCCTCGTGCTGCCCTATGTATCTTAAATTATTTTCTAGAATTTTTTGTTTTGCTTGCTATGACCATTGGAGCTCTTTAGGTTTGGAGTAGAAGTTCTAAGAATAAAAATATTGCTAGCTGGCCTTCAGCAGAAAACATAAGATACTTTCGTCTGTCAATAACACAGGTGCTTACAGGTCCACCTATGAACTTATTATCAGATTTTGACTAATGAAAACCATTGCACCCCTTGTCAGAAAGCAGTGGAAAGATCAGGTTCCAAAATCTTGCATGCCCCCTGTTCTGAATGGCACTGAATGTCTCGTGCTCAGTTCCCCTTTCCACAGAGCTAAAGGGTCCCAGAGGGGGGATGAGATACTCACAGAATTGAGTCTCATATGTCTCTGCTTTGTGCTCCATATTTTTACCTCTTTTAAAACATTTTTAAGATTCACATGTAACATTGCTTTAGGTCAAAATGTATTTCTATACATGAGAGTACCGGACTCCTATGGAAATCAGTTCCATTGCTGGATTTATTTTCTCTCTTGGAAAGCTGACTAGTCTATTTTATAAACTAGCAATAGCTGTATTTTTAAAGTTTATAAAACCTGGCCTCTGGCTAACTTGTAAACATAGGATATATTACCCTTTTGTTTGTAAAGCCTAATCCTACAACTGTCAAGCTGAATAAACCTTTAGACTAATAGTAAAAATATTAAAAAAATAGTCATCACTAACAGAAAATTGAACTCAGATTGAGATAAAAATGTCAGTGGCACAAGTTTTTGACACATTTGGCACTACTCATAGAACTGGGAACACTTTTACCATTTAAATTTCTTAAAAGCATTCTTGAGCTATCTGATTTTAAAAGTCTTAAGGTGATAAATGTTTTTAAACCCTCCTCCTTCAATGAATCTCTGGTAACTGGCAAAAAAAAAGTCATAGTGGTTTAAGCATGTAGGACCTTACTGACACCGAATTGGAAATTAGATTCTTGTGGTGGATTCAGAGCACATGTCCATACAGCAGCATTAAATTTATCTGCTCATACATTTGCAACTCTTAGCATTTGCACCCAGAACACACTTAAACACACTAACCACAGCGCAAACACTGAGTTAGAGACATTCTTTAAACCTTGTAGTCTCAGCAGATTGCACAAGAGGAAAGAAGGGTACTGTGAGTAAAGTAACGTGTCCGTAATCACGGTCTGTGGCAGCATCAAAACAATCGATAACGCCAAGTTCTCCTCCCTCGCCCTGAGTGCTGGCGCCCACTGCTCCCCGGGCTGCATCAGAGGCGTGTGCTGCTCCTCCTCGTAGGAGCGCAACAGAACTGCTCTCCCTGCTAGAACTGGCTGTCCCTCCACTCAGACACTGCATGGTCTGAGCTGTGGTTTCAGCTACCTCCCTTCACCACGCAGTGACATTGCATTCGAAGCAATCACACAGTCATTTACTGCACCTCAGCCGAGAGGCAGGAAAGAGGAGCTAAACGTATGATTTCTTCTGTCCCTCCAGCTAGACATGCAACAACATGCCTGTCTACACTCTAATCTAGGCTATATAAATACTTTACCTCAGCTATTTTAAAGACAGAGCATAAAAAGAAAGACAAACAGTCAAGATTTAAGCTAGCACTTAACTGTACCCCTATTCCATCCTGGTGGGAGCAAGCAAAAACTCTTACACAGACAGTGAAAGTCTCTTCCCTCAGAGGTTTGAAAAGCTCAAGGTTTGTTCCTGCTGAGGAGAAATGGCATCCATTACCTTTCCTGGAGACATCTAGGATTTTTTCCCCAGCTTCCTTTTTTTTTTTTTTTTTTTTTTTTTTTTTAATTCAGTTTATTCAGTTGTGATGCTTCGTCAAGAATTTAGAGATTAATGGACAAATATTTATTTAAAATTCCTATATAATTGACAGCAACCACACAGTAACAGAAAAAGATTCTCTGGTTTCTGAAACACTACTGAGGTAGTGCCAAGATTTTGCTTCTTAACAGAACAGGTGAGAGGAGGAGAAGGAAAACAATTAGAACCATTACCTTACATGGCAAAGACATTTCGAGTCAAGACCAAATATCTGACAGTACTGCCTAGAGATCTCAGTTTAGATAAAGATCACTGCTAATAATTGTCTGAAGAATGATCATTTGAACAAGTTAAAAAAAAAAATACAAAGAAGGTGGTAGGAAGCAGAGAGACCTTGGAAACAGAAAAGTCAATATAAAAAAATATAATTCATTTTCAGGATTTTATATACTAGCTGTAGACAGCCATTATTAATTTCTGCAGATAAACAACATAGTTCAAACAAGGAAGAAATAAAATCTGGGTCAAATGTCGGTCTCCTGATCAAAAATCTTAGCAATTTCACATTAAACATAAGTTGATTATAAAGAACATATTTATTTAGCATCAGTAATTATGTAAAATGAGCCATTCCCTCTGGAGATTATCCATAGCCTTCTAGACAAAACAAGCCCCAGAAGTTTTTAATCCTGACCATGTTGTGGGCTGATCATTAAACAAAGGAGCAGGTCAGTGAGGAAATTCATAAGCCAAAAAAATATATAAACCACCACCAGTGAATAAGGATTCAGCCCTCCAAAGTGCTAAGCATGTTGGCCCCAATCCAATGAAGTACTTAACTACATGCTGAATTTTAAGCACATACATAGTCTCATTCCCACTGAGATTATTCCTGGGCTTTAAAGCTCACCATGTGCTTATATAGTCTTTTGAACTAGGACCAGAGAACTTGGTATCTTCGAGGACTTGAACCTTGAGTGTTAGGGGCTGGACCTGGAAGAGCTCAAGCATATGAATTTTCTACCTGTCCTAGTCAATAACTCTGAATTTCATTCTAAGGATATGAACCACACATAAATTACACGTTCAGATTTTTGACACCCAAATAAATAAATAAATAAATAAATATTTTCCACTACATCTAGACAAAGAACCAAAACCCATCAACTCCTCTGGCTGAGAAAACACACGTGCTGCTGAGTTCAGTTGTAAGAATCAATATTGGGAATAAATGCCAGCTCTCTAATTCATCATTGCTATTTATTTTATATGCAAAAATGGTGAGAAGAGGCAAACTGCTCTTCATACCTCTGATCATAGTCGTTATGGCTCCAACACCAGAGAACAGGCAGCCTGTGGCTGTCAATGGCTTCTGGCAAATGAGAATCTCTTTACCCAGCAATTGCCTTTACCACAGCTCTGGAATTCACCAGGAGGAGAGGGAGGCCCGAGTGTCACACTGATTATGCTTTCGGACAAGCAAAATAGCAGAAGAGCAAAATGCAAATAAATTCATTTTGCACATCAAACAAATCATGGCTAATATTAAACAGCCTTTTATCTGCATGCAAAAGGGGTTGTTTGTTTAATGTTCCGCCTTTTTTTTTAATTTCAGGGCCCTATTCATTGCAAAAAAAAAAAAAAAAGCTCTGAAATACTAAGTATTTTTAAACACAAGTAAAGTCATTTCATTAGAATCTGAACTTTTAAAAAGCTTCATAAGATCTTGACACATTAATCAAGTGAGTACTTGCACAGAGAAACTTAGAGGGAATAGAATGGACCACATGCACCTTTATGTCAGAAACAAGATTTGAAATAAATTGTGGAAGGCTATTTTGTGCGGTGGCTGCTGTGCCTCATTTGGACTACTGTATTACACTGTGGCATAGAAATGAAATAGTGAACATGCATAACCAGTCATACAGTGATCCTAAAATAATCAGACAGTTGGCTGCCACAATCTAGCAGCTTTAACTAGATGGAACATTGCTGTGGGGATCCATTTGCTGGTCCACAGCATTCACCAAGAAAAAGCATTAATAGGCTCCTTGGCTTTTTTTTTTTACGTGCTTAAGAATTCTGATGAAGCCACAGTAATGAATGATCCCACTAACCCTGGGCACTCTCAGAAGAAACATTGAGGATCTACAGATCCTTCTCTGGAAGTTTCAGTGGCTCAATGTATTTTATGATAAAGCTTCACATTTCTTGCGTTTTTGGAGTGGCTCCACATTTGTTACCTCTGCATCTCAGTTATTGAAACATGGGCCCAGCCCAGCCTACCACGCACAGCTGGAAGGCTGCAGGCCATGGTCCAGTTCTTCTAAAAGAACTGTCACAGGAAGTCCAAAAAACCTTCTTGCTAAAAGTACAAGAACGGCACTATTTTCCAGAAAGCTGCAAAGATAGAAAAACTACTTTTCCCTTTTACATAACAAAATATTTGCAGTTCTGGAGGTTGTACATCCCAGTTATCAACAGCTGTTCAATCATTACTCCCCCTCTAACCTCAATTAATATCCCATTTGATTGTGAGTGACAAAAGTGCTGATTTTGATATCTCATCCTCAGTTCTTGGAAAGTGGAAGAGCCTAAGTGAAGGAGGAGAATAAAGTAATTAGGTATGCCTTGAAAGGCTGCAACCACTAATGCTGATTTGCCCCCACACATCCTAGGGTTTTTTCCTGTCTGTCTGCTTCTCATCCTATCCCCTTTCTTCCTCTCATTCAAGTCGTCTCCCTCCCTCCACATTCCCAGAAACTACTTCAGATTCTAAAGTACCTATTTCGTTTCTGCTTTGCTGTAGCTAGTCTCAAAACTTCATCACCTACAAGATCAAAAGGACATAAAATAAAATCTCATTTCACATCTAAAATTCAGATCATAAGCTGGTGTGTATGTATATTGGGATTACTAATTTACACTGATCATCTAGAATCTGCTAATCCTCTCAAAAATGTTTGTTAACAATCAGCTGTTAGAATGATCAGTAAAACACAAAAATGTTTATGATTCGTGCTTACCATTCATGGGCTGATCATATAAATAATATTTATGTATGCTTGCTAAAAAAGACCAAAATGACCGAAGTGGTCCACTCAAACCTTTCCTAGAAACCTACATTTTCTCAGACAGCAAGGACAGATAACTTGTGTCCCAAAGAATTTGCTGTGAATAACTTGATGAGCAACAGAAAAGGAGTACACAGTTGAGTCTTGAATGCAGTGAGCCCTAAAGGGACTTCTTCAACCACTGCATGTTATCTTCTTAGGAGACATCATCACACCATCTATATAGAGAAGTTTTAAAAGTTGACATACATCAAGCTATATCCAAATACTATGTGACTACAGAAATTCTCTGTGCATGTTCAACAACAACACAAGCATTACAGTTGCTATTCAGTTCAATCATACTATGCATTCACTCACTCTTCCCTCCCATCTTTGTCCTTTCATATCCCTTCCCCTTCTCTTCCTCTCCCTTTGTTTTTTCATCCCTTCTTTTCTCCCACACACTTTCAAGAAGGCCCAATTCAGCACAGAGTGGCATCAGCAGAGACCAGTGACAGCTGCCGTTCCAGCTACAACAGTGAGTGGATTTTAAAAAAATTGAGGGACAGCTTTAAAGTTTGGGAGAGCTGTTTAAACTGAATATGTAATAACTCTATGGAGGATGTGGACTTTAGCTACACTCAATAGGGGTGTTTCATTACCTACTTGTGGGAATGTCACTTGTCTGTGATGAGGTCACAGCCTCCTGGCGGTAAATTCCGTATGTGCTGTTTAGCCCAGTCAGCTGAAAACAAACTAGCAGATGCCACCCTGATTTGCATCCAGTTGCTATTGATACTAAAGGGACAATATGTGAAAGACAGGAAGTATCATGTGGGAGCCACACTTCACCAGTGTGAGGGGAAACAAGCCTTCACCTTCTTTATCTAATCATCCCAAGCTGAATTACTGAAATAGAAAACTCTTCCACAACAGAAACACAGCAATCAAAACCAGTTTGGGGATGGATTTGACTCTTACTGGTTTATAGGTTATCCTAGGGATTTCTGTGCCACTTTGACTGGGATGGAGAGGAGGATTCATCAGAAGCAGGAACAGCTACAGCTTAAACCTTGATGTTTGCACTTCTAATGGAAATCACCCATACAAACAATTCAGCAAAACAGTCTCCTTCTGTTCCTTTTGGGTTTGGTGATGTTACACTCATACTGTGAAAAATTGAATTCAATCTGTCCAAGGGAAGACTTCATATTTAGAAACTCCAGCTAATCCTCCGTAATTACTCTTTAGGTACATTTTAACTCTCTCATCCACATTTTATCTTTCCCTGAAAAGACTATGTAACACAGCATTCAAAGTCTTTCACTTTTACACCATTGTGATGACTTTGTGTTCGTAATTTGATCCCATTCCATCACAGAGAGTTGTGCAATGGTGTTTTCAAATCAACTGTTAGTGGGCACACCCATGCAGCCCATAAAACACATGGCACTAAAATACACACCGGTGTAGCTGCACTGCCCCTGCTAGTCAGAGCTTTTGTTACAGTCTTAAACATCACAGATAGAACCATTCTTGTGTAGTGGAGGCAGCAAAGTTAAAAATAATGAGAATTTTCACTGACTGAAGAACAACACAAACCAGGAGGAAAGACTGTGTAGACCAGCAAGGAGAGAAAAGGCTTTTGGCTTTCACTAAAGGTTGAGGGAAGATCTTTGAAGCAGAGAACAGGGGCTCACTGAACTGCTTGAATACGCAGCAGACCTGGCTTCTTAAAGTCCAGGCTGAGTGTTGAGGGTAAGCACAGAGACACATGAGAATGAGAATATGCTTTGTCTTACTTCTTTTTCTAGAGCATTAGGTGGCAATATCTTTCTTTCTTGGTCTCTTCTGTTTCACATTTTTCCATATCACTACTCTTCTCTAAAGTGACTCCCCACAATCTGTGTAGCTATCATCTCATCCCAACACCAGTCTACTATCTTCTAGCTCATGAAATCAAGCTGAAAAGCTGATCATATCTAACTTGGTTTGAAATAAATTAAGATTCCATTGTTACTTCCAATGAGAAACACCGTGGGCACCATAATTTCCACGTGGAAAGAACGAGTAGCATAATGGGAGCTAGGGCCTATAGAAGGCAACCAGAAAGCATGAAAGCGTTTTCCTGGAATTCATCTTTGACCTTTTGGTTAAGCAAGGAGAGTAGATACAGACAGCAGAATGTAAGAATATGTGCATGTAAACCAGAGGTCAATACTAAATTTCACTCATAGGGACTACCACAACAAAATCACTACTAAAAATATGCTGAAACACAACTACTTAGGGACATTAAAAAAAATTTCATTGCATATCTACATATGTTTGCACTAAAGGTTAAATAAAGTATATTCCCACTGCGGTGGCCTACACGAATCCCTTAGCAGAAGAAAAATATGAAAGGACCTGCAAGAAGATAATCTGCCCTCAGCAGATCAGGTATGAATGAAAGAAAAACAGAAAAAAGAAAAACACACAGCCACAGTCCCCACAATTGCAGGAAGCCAGCAAGCCAGCAGTCAGAATCCCCACATGCTGCATAATATACTGTACCAGAAGACCTGCTGGAAGATAGATATGGAGGGACAGTTGGTCTAACATGTAGTTTATATGAGATGAATTCCTGTTAATATCATCCCAAAGCCATAAGAAACATCATGTAGGCAAACCTGATTCCACCCTGATTGATACCAAATTATTCTCTACAGTTAATCCAATGCAAACGTTACCTTGACTTGCAAGCCTCCTCCCCACACAGTCACAAAAAGTCCTTTCCATTGAACCCTAAAGGAACTGCATCCTGGCCTAAGGAATGTGATTGTGGCGAGAGTAAAAAGGCACCCTTCTGCTTAAGTAAACAGAGTTACACTGGCTTATACCAGCTGAGAATCTGTCAAATACCAAATTATATCAAAATATTCCTCTGAAATATTCCTCCGAAATAGCTCAACATTCAAATTCAATATATATCAAATCCTTCAAAATGCTCATTCTAATAACAATAAGCCAGTCAGACATATGGCAACCCTCTTATTCAGAAAGCTCCCAAAATCTGAGTCCTCATCTAGTTCTACCTATTACTTCAACAGGTGGATTTGGTCCTTCTGAGGTAGAACACTGTGAGTGTCCTTAGCACAACCACGGCACTGAGGAAAGGAAGTGAGGATTCACTGAGCCAGTTAAAACTACAAGAATGTGGATGAGCAACTCCATCCTATCGTAGCTGGAATTACACCACGACACTGAGGTTAACCCCCCCTACTTGTGCAAAAATACCACGGGTTTTCACTAACCACAAATGGTCAGGAGCTCAGTGGAACGAGCCCATGCACAGCAACATCACAGATGTAAAAAGCAGAACAGTCTCTGAAAGGGTGATATTCCAGCTCAAAGTACCCATGGATACATCCATCAATCATCACCTAAAACGGGAGAGAACTAAGCGAGGCTGCAAGACCGCTGCAATGCAATCACAGTGCAAACATCTGTTTGAGCACAAAGTCTTCCTAAAAGCTTCACCTCAGTAGTTCTGGAGCATTAATGGATAGAGCCTCTGTGGAACGAGCATCTCTGAGTAATGAGGAAACTCGCAGAACTCTCTGCCTCCTCCGCACTGGGACACTGACCAACACAGTTTATGAAGTAAACAATTCAACAGCAGCCCTTCCGGAACAGCTCAGGGTGATCCACTCAGGAACTACAGTTACATTTATTCCAGAGCAGAGTTTCCAGATAGGGAGCACCCTGCAGTATTTTATGTCAATTTTTCCACAATGGCAGGTCCTTGGAGTAATATATAAATTCTCCTTATGCTGTGTAACAGTTAGTTGGAATTAGTAAACACATATTGTTCCATTAAAAATATTATGTTCCAGCACATGCATTTAATTTGCCATAAAGTATGGTATGTAAGAAATCACACCATTTTCAATAAATCTGAAAAGATATTAGCATTTTTGTTTCTAATACAAGCTATTTTATGCAAGTCATAAAATTTCAGTGGTATATGGAAGGGGTCTTGGAGAAATACACAAAAAAATATGACTATAAACAAGCCATCATTCTGGTAAGAGGAAATACAAACAACCAGAATAAAAATAGTTGATGCACAAAAGCCATAATGAGGGGGTTGCTCAAAAAATAACTTCTACTTTGAATGGTTTGGATGAAATACAAATTATCCACAGAAAAGTGTGGACTGGCATAAATGTTTGTACAAAATTATAAGTATATTTCTAGAAGTATGCGAGAGACAGCCGCCTGCATGCTGCACAAGGTCCCAACAACGCTCTGTGTAAGTGCTAGTGCACAGAGTCCAAACCACTGCATTTTAATTACTATGCAGCCTCAGATATATTGCCTTTGATATGGAAATGTTCTTGTTCTCTCATCTTCACATACGGTCTCATGCACAGAAATCTTTATCTGATTCATAAAAAATAAACTAGAATCCAATCTCAACACCTGACCTCAGTGCTTAGAAGTTTTTTACTAAGCATGGTGTCACTATAAAAAGAATGGGTAATATTGATGTAAAGTTAGATATTTGGAGCAATGATATGAAGGATTTGCAGTTAGGAATCAAATCAATACTGCACCTCTGAGGTTTTAGAGTTTCCTATTGCCTTATGTCAGTCTACCAGTGACTGGAGACACAATTGACTACACCTTTCTGTCTAGCTCAAGAAGAAAGAAAAAATATTTAAATGACATCCTGTCTTACCACGGATGGAAGAGATGCAACTCCGCCACTTGCTGTACGGAATAGGTTCTGAAATCTAATAAATCACTAACATCAAACTTTTCACCTTTTTTTTTTTTTTTTAATTTGGATGTTACGTTCTTGAACATATTTTAAAGATAAGCACTACAAAGTTCACACAAGAAGAAGCAAAATATTTCCCAAGCTTTACTTCAACGAACAGGTAAAATAAACACAAAAATACTTAAAATACCCAGTACTTTCCTGTGTCTTATATTAATATGCTGCCCATAAGAAGGCTAAAAATTTTGCTTTGCAAATTCTACTAGTCATTCAGAAAAAAACATTAAATATTCAGACCTATTTAGGTAATTCTCCTAGCTCTGTAGAATTGCATTCTCTTTTTCTAAAGAATATGATCTGCGTGAGCTCTCTATAGATGATAATGACCCATCTGTAAATCATTTTGCTGCGGGTTATCTGTTTTTTATCACTGCTAGTACCTGTCTGTCCCTGATATGATACCCTTAAACACATTAACTTGATGGAATGTTTTGCCGGACTTCAAAAAGATATCGATTGATTCATTCTGCACTATAAATGAATTACTCTGATTAACCTAGTTTAACAATATACCTAATTTTATCTTACTCTTTCCAATTCACAAGGTTCAAGAAATATTTGATTGAACTAATTTCCAAGCGATGATTTTCAGACTTGGGACACTGGTTTTTTTCTTCTTAATTTAAGAAGACAAAACAGTAAACACAAAACTGATATGGGTGTTTTAAAATATACAAGAGGCGGAGAGAAATGTCTGTGTACTGATTCTTGTTTCTTTAAGAGAAAATCCATTTTTCAGGTTCCTGTTCTACTAATTGAAAGAGAATTATTTAAAACTTCACTGAATACTTGAATATACGATGGCTATCTGTAGCAGTTTCATGAGTTCCAAAGAACTCTAGACTTTGTGAAAGACAGTAAACTAAAAATTGGCAGGAAATCTCTTACAATGATGTCACAAATATTTGTTGTTGCCACAGAATAATGTTTTAAAAGAACACCTACTTCTGTGCTGAAAAGGCTTTGGGAACATGTAATTATCCAGTTTTATCACTGTAGAAATCGGCTGCTTTCCAGCAAATACATCTATCAGATCTCCCTCTTCTGTGCAGAACTACATCTAAATAAATAGGCGCTTATTTCACACAGGCATCACACCAGTCCAGTCCACAACCTTACTAATGACAGGATTTGGGGTATTTTGTTGTTTTCATAATATGATGTAATGGCCTGCAATGACACATGTACAGATACATACTGTGAGAGAATCACATGTCTAAAAAATTCCAAATGGCTCATAGAAAAGAAAAGAAAATTCAGTTTCTGTGATTTGGTAATAAGTCCCCTAAAATTTCCCATTCTTGCTGTTCTACCTGAGGAAAAACTGAGAAAATTGTGTAAATAAAAATTACACAAGAAGACACTGAAAGGGATGAACAGAAATCAGCTTGCTACAGTACAAACCTGAAACATGCACCTCTGTGTTTCTTGCTGCTACTTGACGAGTTAGTTCTATGTGAACTACCGAACACATCACACAGCAGCACTTCTCTCCCAGGTTCTGACACCATGCAGAAATGTTCCAAGGCTCTGCCTCTGTGATTTACTGTATGAACTGAAATGTTTTAAAAATATGTCACTGTATCACTGCAGTTGACATAGTTCACATGTACACAAACACCCCTATTTGCATAACTTCTGAAAACTTTAGCCACGACACGCAAGGCCTGCCAAACCAGCCCACTGATCTCTAAGGTGACGCTGTGGAAAAAAGGAAATATACAACATCCCATTGTATGGGGTGGAAAGGAAAGTGCATCCTGGCTTCTCTTTCCGAAGTAATTTTTGTTCTGGAAAATAAATAAATTAATTAATAAATACACTGAAGCCTTTGGAGTGTGATCTATACACGTCCAAGGGGGAAATCAACCCAAGTGTAAAAGATTAATGGATATGCTTCCTGAAGTGGTATCTCCCAAGGTGATCACAGTGTTTAGCAGATAAAAGAGGACTAAAGAAACTTTCTAATGCCAACTGAGGAAAAAAAAAGTCTTTGTTATTGCTGTCATCATGCAAAGCTTTGGCCTTTATTGCCACAAGATATTTCAAGGCCTCCAAGAACTGCAGGGATATGTGGATATTTTGGACTAAAAATACAATCAAAGATGCAAAAAACATGCCCAAAGAGATTTTTTTTTTCCTGTTGAGCAGAAGAAGTTCAGCGGGAAGTGACCACAAACAGTTGTTGGCCACATATTAAAAACCACTGGCGAGGGAACAAGCACTGGCAGTTCCCACTTGTGAACAAAATCAAGCTGACAAGTGAAGGCAACTAACTTTGGACATCAGCTATTATTTTCTACAAGTCAGGCACTTGTGGCCTTACCAGTGAAACTGATGGGCTCCACTTTGTTTCTCTTGTCGCTTTCCCCGGTGTGTAAACGCAAAAAGGAAAAAACGCAGCAGTTACATAAGTTGAGCGGAGAGTCGGGAACGTGCAGGGAGAGACAGCCATCTGTCTCGCTCCCTTTATGCTGTGTTATACACATGGCACTGGCTTGCACCCTGCGATCTAGCAGAGAAGGAAACCGAGGGAGCGCTGAGGCAGCCCAGCTCAGCCTCCCAGCAGTACCGAGACGGAGCACTGCGCTGCAGGGAGGAGGGACAAAATAATGCGTTTAGCAGAGGATGAGAGGCTGCCGACCAAAGGGCCTCTTACGCGCTCATCGCTGAATGAATTAAAGTTCGCGGGGAGGAGGCCGGGGGAGCCGGGGCGAGCGACGCGAGAAGTGTGACAGGAGGCAAGGGGCCGGGAGCCGCCAGCCGGGGCCAAGGCGGGCACACGCCGGCGGCCGGAGCCCGGCCCGGCCCTAAGGGGGCGCGGGGTCCCCGGCGCGGCCGCTCCCGCCCCGCGGGGCTCGGAGGCTCCGGGGGCCGGCCCGCCCCGGGGGTCTCTGCGGGGCCGGGCGCTGCAGCCCGGGGTCCCCGGCCGGGGCAGGGCCGGGCCGGGCCGAGCTGCCCCTCCGGGCCCGGCCCCGCGCCCCCTCCGCCGGCTGCGGGCGCCCGGCGCGGCCCGGGAAGCGGCCTGGAGAGCGGCGCTGGGAGCGATGCCCAGGGCTCACCTTCCCCTCCCCCCGGAGAAGCGCGCTTCAAAATGGTTTTGCAGGCGAGGCTGGCCAGGCTGCGCTCAGTGCAGGGCTTCCAAGAGCAGTGCCTGGGTTGGTTTCCCTATATTCTTTGGCTTTTAATAGCTAGCTGAGGGAAAAAAAGAAAGCATTATTGTTTTCTTTCTTTCCTTCTCTCATTGCCTATTCTAAATTTGACTCCAAAGTTTAAGCAGTTGAATTGGCTAATTCTGAATACAGTCTATTGAGAGACCAGACACAGCAGTATATCCCTGTATAGCAATAGATACAATGTGCTGAATTGGCAGTCTAATTATAAATGTGGCATTTGGACCTCCTTTCAGACCCAGTGCCACCTTACCTTATGAGGGAACTTCAACTACAGCAACTGTTCAAAACAAAATGCCATTACAGGATCAGCTTCACCCAATACTGGAACCAGCCAGGGGATTGTTTTACAAACAGCTTTTCTCACTTAACACAAGAATGTATTATAAGAAAAGTTATGGATAGTGCAGAGTCTGAAGAAAATGCGTATGTAGTTTCTGCCAGGTGTCGAGCTACTTCAAACTGCAGCATACTCCAAATGACCTCATTATTTTCTTTTAAATGTACTCACTATAAATAATTATTCCTTAGTTTTACTAGAATGAGCTGCTAGGTACGCTTGCTGTTTATATTCCAAGCGTAGTGTGCATGTAACGTCATGAGCACAGAAACCCACGAAATATCCTGGCTCAAAACAAAAACCTGCAATAAGATCTTGCCAAAGAACCATGGGGTGCTGAAAAAAAGTTTTTTAAAGGGTCTTTTCCAGGGAAATATTTGTATATAATGGCAGGCTACATGCACATATCTCACATTCATTCTTATTATTTACTTTATGGTATTATAATGGCTTAATTAAATGAGTGGGCACAAGCACGTCAATAAAACAAGTCAAGTCAAGTCGAAGTCTCAAAACAGGTTTCAAAATTGCTCCATTACACGAATACAGAAAGGGAAATTCGTTAATTTTTGGACTTCAAACTCTGTTTGAGAACTGGATAGAACTGTTCTCCAGTCCTCACGATCAGCACTGAGGATGGAAATGGCAAAAAATGTTAAAGTGATGGTAAAAGAAAGCAGTAGGAACAAAGTGCCGCTCGTGTGCCGAAGGCTATTTAAATTTGCTTAATAAACATATACCTTATCTACAAACAGCAGGCGAAGATATATCACTTTATCACAAAAAGTTTCAGCTCTCTGTTTTTGGGAAACACCCCTAGGACAGCACTAATCTGCCGTCCTCAGGCTCCCACCGGGCTGCCTTTCCCTGCGGCCCCCCTTCCCCCCACCCCGGCCACTCAGACACAACACTAATTGTCCTTTCACGGTGCCACTTTCACTCCTTCCCGTCCTTTCACAAATAACAAAACCGCAGCAAACCCCACGGTGAGACGGCCCGCAGGAAGCGGAGACAGCGCTCGGCTGGACAGGAGCGGTGCCTGCGAGTGACCTCCGGGCCCTGGCCGGGCTCGCCGCCCCGCACGGCTCGGGCCGCGGCCGGGGGTGCCGGCCCGGGGACACGCTCTGGCGGCCCGGCTGGCGCTGCACGCGTGGAAGTACCTGCTCGCATCACGCCTATCTGCTCTCCCTCTCCCGTATCTACACCCAGCCGCGACCCCGCCGCCAGTACACGCGTGCATGCATTACACGAGCGGGCAGAGCCGGTGCCCGCTCCTCCCCGGAGCAGGGCAAGCCGCAGAGGCACACTCATTAGCTCCCACTGATGATTCCTTTCAGGATCATGAATGGAACAATTGTCAAAAACTGCGGGAAAAAAAACAAGCCCCGAGACTATTATATACAGACACAGCTTGTGTGCGCGCATGTGACAGTTGCAGGCAACCCAGATTTGGCCATAAACTCTTCAGCATTATCCGAGATAAAACATCAAATTGCTTGTACGGTAAAAGAGGCTTCTTATCCCCAATCCAAAAAAATAAACAGCTTCGAAGGTAGTGGAACCCAGGAAAAGAATAAGCTCTCCACCAGACACACCTTGCCTCATTCGTATCCTGCAGCACCGCCTGTAAACAGCTGCTCTAGCTTGTTGCAACTGCCACTATTTTATTTTAAAAGAAGAATAACAGTAATAATAGTAAGTGAAATACTTCCTGAAAACTTACTTTGCATTTAGTTTAGGCACTATTCTTTTTTTCAGCTCGCAAAGGAAGCCGTTTTGTCCAGGTTAGGTATTGTCTACTTATGGATCAGCCTCTGGCTAAGGGTTTATTTTAATTTATGGCTTATGCATTCTTTTAAGGTCGATTTGCATGACCTCCGGCAAAGAGCTAAGGCAGCAAGAAATCCCAAGTCGACTGTTGCCACAAAGCGGCACGCATTTCCCCTTCCCCGGGTGTAAACAGAGCTCTCTGATGATGGACTGCCTTCTTCCCCCCTCCTTGTGTATCACAAATTAGGGTGCGATATCAATTTTAAAGTTTTCTGTATAACTTTATCCAAAGGCTCTGCTGGGAGGGATAAGGCGGCGGCGCAGCGCGGCGGCTCCTCGGGACAGCGCCGCGCCGTGGCCGAGCGCGGCACGGCCGCCGCCGCTCCCGCAGCTTTGTGTGCTCCCCGCAGCCGTCCCCGGCCAACTTCAAAGCACTCACCCACCTCAAACTTAGCGCAGAACCCACAAGCACCACTAAACTCCCTTCGCCTTTCTCCATCCCGCGTCTCTCGGGGTTATCCGCCAGGAGAAACCCACGCGAGCACTTCGGAGCAATGACAGCAGCGCTCCGCTCTCAAAGATTTATTTCGGATTTTATTTTTCCTCTCTTTCTCTCTTTCTCCCTCTCGTGTTAGTTCCTTACGTACAATATCTTCCCGCACCATGTGTTCGCCTGCCGTGGGTGATCTTAAAATACAACGCTGATCTGTCACTACATTTTAAAATAAACTCTACTCGGGAAGGATGAGAAAGTGTTGTGATTTCAAGGTACTGGGGTCCCTTAACGTCTCGGAAACCTCGGGATTCAAACAGCCCCGGAAACTCGCACGGGGACGAGACTATAACTACTTTTCCCCAAAGAAAAGGAAAAAAAAAAAAAAAAAAGAAGAAGAAGAAGAAAAAAGAAACACAACACCCTCGTGATATAAAAGTAAATAATCGTGCAGGGGGAGGCGGGGGGAAGGGGTGAATTCAGCAATGTTAAAAGCTAAACAACAGATCTATCTCCGGACGCTGCTGCTTCACTCAATTGCAACTAATAACCCATTAAAGACAGCGCAGGGGGAACCGGATTCTCTCCTGCAAAGCGACATAAATCCAGCGAAAACCCATTAAACCACCGCCACCGCCACCAAGCCACGCAGCACTACACACCACAGCAAACAACAGGTATACAACACAATAGGGCTGGTTTTCCTGGTTACCTCCTCGGGATCCAGTGTGGCACAAAGCACTGGGAGAGCCTCCTTTTTTTTTTTTTTTTGCAACGCGCTTCGGTAATTTTCATTAAAAAAAAAATAGAGGGAAGGAGGTGGGGAGGGGGGGGGGAGGAGGGAGGGGAGAGGAATAAATGGGTAGTAATTCGGTAAAATAAAATAAAATAAAATAAATGAACTAGAGTCTGCTGGTGTTTCTCCGGGCCATGGATGTGCAGGATCCCGATCGTTAGAAGTTTGCGGATGGGTTGCCTGGAGATTTGGTTACAATCAGGTTCATTTTTTTTTTTTTCCTCCTGAAACAAGTGAAGGCGATGGTTACTGCTGTCAATCTTGGCAATCAATGTGAGCGGCCATGTCGTAAGTATTCAAAGCATTTCCCGTCGTGCAACATCAGAAAGTGAGTGGCCAGGGCATTGATCTGAGGAAGGCAAAAGGAGGCAGGGCTCCCCCGCCCAGACAGCACAGGCAAGATGAGACAACACAGGGAGAGAGAGGAGGGAGAGGGGAAGGGAGGGAGAGAGAGGGAGAGAGAGGGAGAGAGAGAGAGAGAGAGAGAGAGGCTGGGAGCGAGCGGGGAAAGCAACAACTGCGGAGAAAGTGAGCACAAAACAGAAAGTGAAATCGGCGCGGGCTGCCAGCCGCATCCCCGCGCAGCTATCACCACTCACAGGGCCATTAGACACATGAAACCCTACACCGCTTGCTCTCGCTAATGACCACTGATTGCCCGGAGTGGTGAGGAAAGGTACTAGAAAGTTACCGGGGAGGGGGTGCGAGGGCGGGGCGGGGGCCGGAAAAGGAGGAGGGGGAGCGGGGGGGTCCCGGGGGAGCCGGTTCGCGGGGCCGGGGCGGCGCGGGGCTGGGGGGGCCGTGTCACACGGGGCCGGCCCGCCCTCCGCCCTCCCTCCGCCCGCCGCGCTGCGTGGGGACACACACGCCGGAGAGTCCCGCCGGCTCACGGGACACACCAGGAAAATAAAATTACAAAAAAAAAAAAAAAAAAAAATCTGGAGAAAGACGATGTGCAGGAGGAGGGAAGGGCTGGCGGCGTGGGGAGGGAGCGGGGACTACGAGAGGGAAGCACTCAGCAAGCGCTTACTGACAGCTGATAAATGGATCTCTGAAGAGCCCGATCCCACAGCACGGCCGGGGGAGGGGAATAAAAGGGAGATGAAATGGGAAGTATAAATTACACCAGAGATGGGAGTCCAGCTACAGGGACCCGGGGAAGAGGAAGGGGAGAGAATGCACTCAGAGTCCACAAACTATTTAGTGATGGATTCAACACAAAGGTGACGAGTGAGTGCAGTGAAAGGGGAAAGACAGGTATGGCCGGAGAGAAAAAACTGATTTAGGACGGACTCGAGCTGAAGTTGGGATTCTCGTGGCGACGACGAGAAATTTTAGCAGCGGCAATATATAAATATCCCTCTCTCTGCCTACCAAAAGGCAACAGATAAGGATTGGAATATCAGCTTGAATACCAATTTAGGAACTCACGCTCTCTTGGAAGTGCTAATTGGGGATGGGGGGGGGGGGGGAAGAAAAATCTGGGAGAAAGAAGGGAAAACTATAAGGAGCTAAGGAGAAAATCAACCAGTGGCAGAATACTGCAAACCTAAGAAAGTCTCCCTGCTGTATTTTTGCATTCCAAAGGTAAACATAAAAGAGTCTTTCAAACTGTCAGGGGCCCACAGATCAGGTGGGCAAACAGCGCTGCAGAGCGAACGTCTCCCTCTTTTGATATTATTCACACCTAGGCTAAACTGTTGTTAAGATGGGAGTGCGGAAAGCAACCTCAAGCCCACAAAATGAGAGAGAGAGAGAAGTTGTTGATTCATCTCTGTATTTTTGGCACTTTCTCCCCATTTTCCAGAAGGCGCCTGGAACAGTTAGTAACAGACAAACTTTTTAATTTTAAAATAGCTTCATAACTTATAGAGGCCAAAAAGACGAGGAGAGAGCCTGATTTCGCTTTCCTTCTCTCTCAAGTAGAAATTTGCAGACTAGGTTAGACCCAGAAGCACACTCAGCCCCACTGCGAATGAACCTGGCTTCAGCAGGACGTGATGAAAATTGAGCATTAACGCGATGGCACAGGACAGATCTGACCTGGCTCTGTTTCATTTTGTTAACAAGCTGTAAAACTCGACACACTGCTGGAGTCGTGCACGTTGCATCCTCTGCCTTTGCTATCCGAGGTGCTATCGCCCCGCTCGAGGCGAGTTCAGAGAAAATGAGTTGTAAGTCAGAACGTCTTGGAATAGTGGACCTGTTTTAGACAATATTTTTGGCAATCCCACTACAATAAAAGGAGTAACCAAGTCGTATTCGGCAAGCAGCAAACACCTTGAAATAGAACTTTATAATCATCTAATAAAGCTTTATAATCAAATTAGCTGGATGAGAGTATAGTAGCTAATTTCCATGCACTCTTTCAATTTTAATAAAGACACTGAAAAGTGAAATTCAGAGACGGGGGGAACTGTATGATTGTAAATACTGAGTTTGCATTCACCTGCGTTCGGCTAATTCAAAGTATTCACCTTGCTGCAGCTACCCGGTGTATGGAATTAACAGCAGTATATAGCTGTCTTTCGAGATATTTCTCTGTCCTTTTTAATCTTTAATTATAAGAATTCCCGTGATTGGCCACTAACGCTTTCCTTGTAACACATTTAAACCTGCTGCAAGTGAAGCAAACACCTTGACTTTTTGCGCAACTAGTGTAGCTTTGGCGCGCAAAAAGAAAAAAAAAATTAAAATGAGCTATGTAAGAAAAGAGATGTAAATCAGAATACAAGGACGAATAGTCTGCCTCAGTCTGCAACTCCAGTAATTTGTTACTGAAAGTTTTTTTCTTCCAAGAAACAGAAAGGGGGAAAAAAATCCCAACCACTCCTCAAATGTAGCATCTTCCTTATTAAATACGAAGCGGGAATGGGACAAGAGATAATTAAGGCAGCAGATAAATCCAACCGCCCACCTAGCTCCAAATCGGGGGAGCATCCCGCTGCACTCCCGAAATTCCAGTGCAGGGAATGACACTGGGTTGGGGCAGGACACGGCAGGGATGCGGCCACGCTCCCACGCGGAGCGCAAGGAACGCTCTCCAGCTTGTTGCTTCCCCTGTGTGATCAATTAAGTTACAGATGTAACTCACAGTGCCGGGGAGCGGCAACTTCTCGGCGGCAGGAGAAGAGGATTCCTTGGGCATTGTATGCAAATGTGCGTGTGTGCGCTGCACGGGGACAATTGTGCTTCCCTCTTTGTTTGCGTAAGTGAACACCCGCCGTGAGGATCCGTATACACGTGCCGAGAAACAAGGAAACGCTTTCACTTGTAGTGTCACCCCACGTTTAGAAACCGCGTTTGGAATTACTGTCCTTGCTTTGGCTTCATGAAGGCTACAGGCAGGCAGCGCAGGCAGATGTTGAGGAGGGATGCTGACCTGCTGGGGGTCCCTGCACAGGGAAGGGACCGCAGGCGCTCACATCACGTCGGGGCACTTACCTGTGCACAGCTGTCATGGCATTTTGCGCCGTGTGTCTCATTAAATGTGTGGAAGTAAAGCAATATTCAACAAGCGAGGCAACCTGTCTGTGTGCTAAGTTGTACGTACCGCATCTTTAACCTGAGCAGCAAACCTGCAACTCCTGGAGAGTTGGCGGAACAGCCTCAGAAGTTTTGGATTCAAAGGGCAAGGAATTTCACTTTAAAAGTCATTCAGCCACTTCTAAACGGCCCTCTCTCCCCAGTTAATGCCGGACAATTAAGAGGCACGTTTATAAATTCCCTCTGCGGACACTGTCCGACAATGAAGGCTTGTTATAGGCTTGCTAAAGATGTTCGGATAAACTTTTGCAAAATAATCAACAGCATCTGAGAGAAAGCTAAAGAAGTTAAAGCCTGATCGTCCGATTGGGAAAAAGTTTTGTTAGACTGGATAGAATCATATGACTGCACGTTTCTTCAAAAGCAAACCCATCACCTGATATGAGTTCCCCTAGAACAAGAACCTCTGGCGAACTCCTCCAAATTTAGGGGACGTTTGCATTTTGTAACACTCAAAGCTAAAGATCTGCCTGAAAACAAAAACTCTGAATTCCTTACAGCGTCATCTGCCAACAAGAATGTATTGTCTTGGCAGAAAGAGGATCAAGGAGATTTTAATTTCATTTTAAACTGTGCATCATCTTGATAGTGAAGGGAAAAGCCGCAGCAACAATCTCCCCTCTCCACGCCCCCGCCGTTTAAAAAAAAAAAAATTAAAAAAAAAAAAAAAAAAGGGGGGGGGGGTGAAGAGAGAACTGGAAAAACCACATAAACTTTTACAAAGAAAATAAAAGCAAGTTCGACATGAAAACCCCTTCCTGTCTCGGAAAGTTCATTTTAAAGGTCCCCTCTGTAAATCTAAAGTGCAAACACCAGGCTAAGGTAGTGAGTGGCTGGAATTTGCATGCTGATAAGAGAAGGCTGTTGTACTTACAGTGACAGAGGGCAGGCTGCGGAAGAAAAGCTGTTTGTGTTAGCCTGAGAGTCACCCAGGGCTGCAATGAGAGGAGAAGAGAGGAGTGGGAGTGCCAAGCTGGATACACCTTCACCGCATCTCATCACATCTGCCAGCCTCTCTCTCCCTCTCTCTTTCATTTCCACATTCCCTTTGTTCCTGAAAAAAAAATCTACACGTCACATCAGTCCCCAGATGCAGTCTACACCAAAGAAAAAAAATGAATAATTCAATCAAACTGTGCATAGTCTCTAAGGCAATAAATCTATTGCACTTAAAGAAACGAAGGGTAATTACCGCTATAGAATTAGAATAAGGCCAGAGCGCGCAGGGATCCCAGGGTCTGTAAACTCCACGGTCAAATAAAGTTTCATTTATTTAATCCTTTGACAACCCCAATGTAAACTAAAGGGGAGGATCAGAACTTATTCCGGTTGGGTTTGAGAATGCTTGAAGTGAATGTTATAAAAGCAGAGCGCCCGTGATCTGTGACAAACACAATGCAAGGGAGTAGAAGTGTTTCACTGCATCACCTCCAGGGTCCGTTCCCCCCTCCCTAATGAAGAGCAGACCACACTCCCACTTCCACCGGCTCCTGCTGCTCGCTGCAAGTGCAGCGGGGATCGCTGGCAGCCAGCAGCCGCCTTACCTGCTCCCGAGCGCCAGCACAGCCTGACAAAAACTCAGGGGAACCGGCAATTTTGTTCCACGCTCTGGCGAAGAGAAGCCTCGGGGGATTTGCACCGGCAAGGATTGCCTCGAAACGCTGCCCCTGAGTCGCGGATGTGTGCGGGGCTGAGGCGGGGGACTGCCCGCCGGGGGCGGGGGGAGCCCGGCGAGAGCGGAGCCCGGCGGGGCGGGCGAGGCGGCGCTGCCGGAGCGCGGTGACGGACCGGCCGGGGCGGGAGGCAGGAGCCGCGCCGCTCCCGCTCCTGCCTCGCAGGCTGCTCCCTCGGCTCGGAGGTAAGATGACTCTACATTGTGTTTGTCCCCCCACGGGTACCCCCGGGTGACAGGGGTGCGCTGCCCTGCTAACGAGGGCGGTGGCTCGGGGCTATGGCTCAGCTCCTTGTGCCCGAACCGAGCCGGAGCTTAACGTCGGCATCTGCTGCTTTACACTCTCCATCACATTCTTTGCAAACTTCTCCTGGGGGGCTGGGGGAGGAGTGAGACTGAGAGGGGGAGGGGAACACTAACCCCAGGTGAGACCGTGCTCTTCAGATGCCGCAGACCCTCGCTCCGATGCCGCTGGGCTCTGCGCCGACCGGGGAGGCTGAAACACCTTCCGCCGGCGCGGAGCATCGCGCACCTCCCGTCCCTGCGCCGCTGTAGCAGCGGTTTGATTTATCCGAAACATCACCGGGACTGTGATTCCAACGAAGGCAGAGCGGAGCGCGCTCCCGGCTGCCCGCGCCCGGGCCTGTCCATGTGCTTACCGCGCCACCGTGAGGCGGGCGCGGGCCCCGCACCGAGCGCCCGCTGCGCTCCCGGGGCAGCCGAACGCGCCGCGGCCGCGGGGACCCCGCCGAGGGCGGACGGGGGGCGGGCAGCCCGCAGCCCCGGGGGCTCCGGGTCAGGGTACGCCGCTGCCTCCCGCCCGCTCTCACAGGCCGGAGAAAGACGGGGAGAATTTAAGGAGAATTGAGGGAGATGGGAATACACAAAAAGAAAGCCCGCACTGGTGTTTTCTTTAACCCCCTGCCCCGAGACTTTCTACCTCCTTCGCCTGTCTCGGCGTCGCTGGGCGCTCCCCAGGGGAGCGGGGTGAGTAGGGCAGAGCGTATCTCGGCCCGCTCGTCCCGCCGGCACCACTCCAGTAAAACCCCTCCGACCCCCCTGCTGGAAGGCAGTGTCCCCTCGGAGCGTGTGCCAGGGAGCACTGCTGGCTCCTCTGCCCAGCCTCCTTCCCCGGCCAAAATCAGGCCAGTTGCACTGCCCGGGTTTTCCTGGAAGATTTTCCTTCTCCAGTCTTTTGGTTGATTTCAAGTTTGAGGCTGGGGTTTTGGTTAGTTTTATATTAATGGAAGGGGAATGGGAAAAAAGAAAAGAAGACTGGGCTGTCACCACCCACGGACAGCACCTGGGGTGACACTGCTAAAAGTTGTGGACAAGGCTCAGCACAATGTGTTTCTTACGCACGCTCCAGGCATGCAAAAGCTATGGGAATGGATCTACTGTAGGAGACAGATCCATTTATATAGGGGCACAACACATCACTTACCTCTCACAAAAAGATTTAACCCAGAAGGGGGTTCCTCTCAGGAGGCTTTTAGCAGCTGGTGGAAAGCATCCTAGCTACTGGAAAGCATCCATCATGTCAGGGCATCCTGGCACCCAGAAAAGCACTGACTGCACCGGCAAGGTTGAAGTCACTTAACTCCTAGCTACTAGTTGCACTGGCGGAGTAAGCTCCGCAGATGAACCATGAGAACACTAATAACAGGCTCCAAAAAATGGCAATTACATTCAGCTATGATTAGGAATCACCTCAAGATTGGATACCTGATGCTTTTCATGTATAGCTTAAGGGTAGAAAAACAGTAGTATGACTGTGGATGGTGCAAACATTTCCACTGAAGTGCATCTGCTGCTCCTAATCTGGGAATTTCACCTAACAGCTGGATTTGCCTGTTTGTCATCTTAATCATTTTTCTACTCCCATCTCTGTACAACAGAATGACCATAAAACACCGCTAACATACAAAAAAAGCAGCTCGAGATTAACAGTGATTTTAAATGTACTCTTTCAGAAGCAACCCAAAGCCAAGCAAGAGATGTTTAAAGCAATCATCACTCATACTAAGGCATCTCTTCCTTGAGCGTGCACCTGCGTAGCCTCACATATTATACCAATTTTCCCAGCTTCAGCTGGGAATAGCAGAACTTGTCTTGTGAATGGAAGGACAGGAAGATCTATGTCAGGTAGAGCTATACCCGCACGCACGTTTGAGGGGCTGGGAGGGGACTCGTGCTACAGAACCCCCTTACAGCCCACAGCAGCCCTATTTTATATTCCAGCCCAGAGTAAGCTCTAGGCCAGTGGTGAACATGAAGGTTGCTGAGGATCTCAGTGACAGAAAGCCCTTGCTAAAACATGATGACTGCAATCCCCTATCAGCACACCACGGTGCTTTTATTTTCTCACTGGCAACGTCCCATTCTGACAGCACATGCTGGAATTCAACAGAGCATGGACAGATTTTCTATTGTAACACTGCAATTATTCCATCAGTTTATTTTTGTTTCATACACCCACCCCCCTCAAATAAAAAATAACCCCACAGCAAAGCACAGTTTTCAAAGTCCCTGACTGAGCTATTGCACTACAAACAAAATACTGAGTAAAAAGAAATAAAAACAAACAAACAAAAAGACCCAAATAAAACCAAACAAAAATATCGAAAAACAACCACGAAGGATAGAATAAATAAACAAAGCTGTCTTTGACCTGAAGGCTGGCCCACACTGCAAATAAATGTATTACCACTTAGCCACATATACATGCCACATGAACAGAAATAAAAGAATCCTCAAGATAGGCCAATGATTTTGTATTTTATATTACTACCACTGTGCACCCATAAATTGCATTTAAGATGTTCCTTCGGGTTTGTGACAATATGGCCTTATCCTGCAAGCTCATGTCACTGCCAGTTTTTTCATCCAGAAGCTCAAGTCCTGTGCATGTAAAGTGCATGCTTCTTATAAAGAGAATCTGAATGATGATGCCAGAAAGGATTAACAGTTTAGAAAATAACAAGACAAGAGGTTAAAATGTCTGCAAAGAAATGTTGGGGTACAGAGTTGTTTCAAGCTGTCCAATTTCACTTGGAGCTTATAAGTATCATGGCATATCCCACATGGGTAGTATGGCCATGTCCTCCCTCCTCTCCTCTCCTCTTCAGGCACTTCACATTTTCTTACCCAAATATGCAGTAGTATCTTCTTGCAACAAAATTGACTAAGAAGCAGATCACTGTATAAATCTTTCAAAACATGTTTAAATATAGCTTAGTAAACCGGGAAGGTTGGGCAGAAACTGCTGAAAGCATTCATACCGGTAAAACTGAAATGTGACATGATCTCAACGTACTCCAACATTCGATTATATGAAACGTTTTTCCAGTGTAATATCAGATTTAAGACTGAAGTGAAGTAAATGCGATTCGACTGTTTTGGAATCTTCCTAAGACAAATGACTGAAACATCAAGGTGTTTTATTTCCTATTTAGATCAATGATCAATAAGTCTTATACATGAGAATCACACATTTTGAATAGAAAACACACTTTTTTAATAAGTGCAAGTTAGACTGAATAAAATGACTATGTTTGGAGAGCAAAGCTCACTGTTTTTTAAGTCGTTGCAATCTATATAATTATGAAGTAACTTGAACAAGGCATCTTACATTGGTCCTAAATTTTTTACTCAAGTAAAACACTCATTGATTCCAACATGAGTGTTGCCTGAGTAATAGAGTTCCCTGTCAAACTGTTAAAATCAGCTAACTTCTAAAAGCCTGCAGATTGGTGGAATAACGTGATTATACTAAAGGTATGTATTTAATACGGAAAAAAAATATTCAAGTTACATTTCACATTTACAATAAAACAAGGCAGTAATATAAGTAAATATTTTTAAGGGGTTTATAACTCTGTGCCTGGTCCTGAAGACACTTAAGCTTGTGACTTTATTTATGTAAGTCATGCCAGTGAATAAGTGCTCTCATGTCACAAGCATTTGAGGTTTAACATCTAGGACAATAGAAATAGGAATAAATTGCCTTTAAATATTCCACTAGCAAACCAAGACTGGTTTTTGCAGTGGATTGCACTGTAGGAGTTATTTTGGAATGTTGTATTTAAAAGTTTGTGAGTGGTGTTATACATTCTATCTGTTTTGAGTGAATAAGCTCATCATCAACGTTACATAGCAGAGTTAGATTTTAAAAAGGTTCTCATAGAAAACCAGAATTCCTTCACAAAAAACCAACATCAGACAAACGAAAAATACTGACATACACCTTTTTCTGATTTTTTTAAATGAAGTATTGAAAGCTTCATTCTAATAAGAATATTAAGTAAATAAATGTTAACTCTACTCAGTGCTATTAGCATAGTTGAAATAGTAGTTTATAAATTTTTGAGAGCATCAGCATCATGATATGGTTGTCATAGAAACTGCAACAATATGTCATTTCAATTAATTTTACATGCAGTGATGCTGAGGTCCGTGTAACAATTCTTTTAGGAAGTTCTAGAAGTAAATATTGAATAGCAGGAATAAAAACATTAATAGGTAATTGTACTCTTCAATTATTACTTAATTAACAAAACAGGGAGAAATCTAAATTATTCTAAAATAATGACTGTGCTGGGGGAATTAGTTAAGCAGACTTTGACTTCAAAACACCAAAATTAAAGACAAAAGCTATGGAAACATCCAAACTTTAAGTGAAAATGTATCTTTTCCCAAATGAAGCAGATTTGGAAAAAAAAATGTAAAAAAAGATTTATTCCTGATCAAGAAATATAAAACATGAAATAGTTTTAAATCATCAATGTTCCTTTTGTGTGTGTGAGAACCAAAAAGTCAAATGTTACAAATTCAGGACCATAATACAAGATTTTAAAAAAAGCTTTAAAGGTAGGAAATGTAACATGAATAGATTTATTTTTCCTGTATAATGCAGCTACTGTGTGTTATGAATGCTACCTTAAGTAAATCATTGCCAGACACACTCAACATTAATGACTTGATTACTAGAACAGAAAAGCTAACCAAAATAAAGGCAGTGTTTCTAAAAAAATAATAATTGTATTGTAGTAGTGTGAATTTTTTACTTATTATTTTTTATGTTATAGGGCAGCAGAAACATATACTCCTGTTTTCTTATTGCATTTGTATGATACAATACCTAACCTGATAGTTGATATATGAAAGAAAATACTGAGCAGACCGTAATGAGAAAAAAAAATTAGATTTTCAACACATTTTATACAGCAATCAATAATTACATAGTATATTTTGTTTAAATTTACTGAGTTGCCACAGAGACTAGAATGTGCAAGACCTTTCAAACCGAGATGTGAAACAAGCTGTTTGTAAGTAAATAAAAACTACCCATATTAAAAAAAAAAATTAAAAAGAAAAAAGAAGAAAGCCCCTAGCCTACGGAAGCTATCTGCAGTGAGAAAGGAGAAGCATCTAGAGCCCTCCTTTCTGATAGGATTAAGGAATGCTACAAAAGAAGCATTTAAATCTCTAGTTTTCCCTGACAATTAACAATGAAAAGCAGATGTTTACAAAGCTATTTTACATGCTCGTTTATAAGATGCTAAAAGATGGTTTGTGGATGGTAAGAAGGAAGAGCTGGATAACTGCTTGTCTGGTGTATATTTAAAAGCATTTTCATTGGCTCAGTTATTGTTAATAATGAAAGAAACACTTTGTGCTGTATAGCTGTGACTATAGAAAACTGCCGTCGTAAAGTCCTCAACAAACTCTTAAGATGCAATTTACAAAGATAATAATAACACAGAATTATTTCACTTCTCTGAATGCTACACATTTGCATACCAGGACTGTGTACAATATACTCATAATGCACATTCATAACAACAAGGACTTCTTAACATTGCAACAGCACAAGATCTGTGCATTAAAAATCTACAGTTCCAAGTTTTCCTTTTTGGTGGGAAACCATTTGTATAAACCAGATGCTCTGCATCTACTCAGAGAAAGCTCACGTTCAGTTCTACACCTTTATTGAATGGGATCATATCAAGAAAATTACAAAACAACGTAAGGTAGCAGCAATATTAATAAATTCCTCCTCATACAGAGACATGGCCAATTAAGTTTTCACGCAAATTTGAGCAGAAGTCTGGTCTATAACTGTGAGTCAGGAGATGTGGGCTCTATTCCTGGCTGTGCTACAAACCTACAGAGTGTTTCTGAACAAGTCACTTACACCAAGTCACTTGAGTAGAAAAAATGCTAAGAATGCCTGTGTCGAGCTCAATTTAGACAGATCCATATCTGCTTCTGTCAGATGCGTGCGAATGTGGGCATATTTCCCTAAAAACCTGGGGCCTACCCTTTTTGGACTTTGCATCTTAGCCTGTTTCTCTGCATGGAGGGAGCCTGTTGGGGGACTTAATTCATGAGAGACTCCTCACACACCAACTATATTTATGCATAACAAGATTCCCATTAAAAGCCCCAGCCTCACTTGCTTCACGCATACATTTCACTTCACACATTTGTAGGAGTCCCGTTTACTCTAATAGGATTATTCACTCTCTATAATTCTGGGCGTCTAAACTTCTGCAGTATCAGGAACTAAGTTAATGGAACAGATAATGTGTAGAAATACTCAAAGTTAGTAATGTGCTTCAGCCTTCACACTTACAATCCTGCATCACATTTGATAGAAGGATTTTTAAATATTGCTATTACAATGTTCAGGTACAAGTAAGACAATGCATAGCTGACTTGACATTTTAAATTTTTGAATTATTATCATATTTACATTCTCAAAACAAACAAAGCTCTCTTTGCAAAGTGTCAAATAATTCCAAAATCTGAAGTTCTAATCATAAAAGGCCCTCATAAATCACCTGTGTTTTGCCACCATCCAAGCTGCTTTTGGTGTCTGCCTCAGCCACTGAATAAATTCTAATTTTTGTTAATGCTTATGTTATTCCTACTACTTCTCCAGTTGTGAATGAATATATTACACTAAAGTACAAAAATATTTAATTCATATTAGTTGGCCAGATTTCATTTCCTCGATGGACTCTTCCGCAACTCAGACTTCCCCTCTCCGGGACACTCTCTTGGACTAAAATTGTGCTACATGCATAATGATATGCAAAGTAGGTCAAGTTTCCAATGTGCAGCTACAGCCCTCCTTAACTTCACCCAAATGGATATTGCTCACATGGTGAAAACTAAACATGCATAGAAATGTTTACAGAATCGGGGCTGAAAGTAGCAAACAGTCTTCCCGCCTTGGAAGGATTTTTACCATAACACAAATTATTTACACAGAAATCTAACAGTAAGGGGTAATTGAAAATATTTTGTCTACCTTTCAACAAAACACCATGAGGAAAATACCTTCCCAGCAGCTGTTATTGGTAAGGCAGAAGGGGACAAAAGAAGGAAACAGCTTCTCCCTCAGTCAGTAACAGCCTGTGCTGGTGCTGCACTACTGCCAAGTACCAAACCGGCTAATAAAACAGAGCTCACAACTGCCCACTTTTTCTAGTACCACATACCCCAGCCCAGAAAACACAAAAGGTATCCTCCCTTCTCCCTCCCCTCCTTCCCACAGAAATCACACTCCTGGCTGGATCCTTGACTGCTGGCCTGCCACAACCACAGAGGAGGGGATACAATCTGACTCTGTCTCAGTATTTTGCCGTTATTTTAATTTGATGGTATTTTAATAATATGGAGCGGTTAGACTCCTCAGACTGCCATCTGAAATGTTGGTGACTAAGAATTCTGTTCTGGGGAGGTTCTTTCTTTCCTTTTTTCAAAAATTTTTCTTCTCTTCTGGTTTGAACATTTCTTTCAATTAGCTTTCTCATTTAAGCAATAGAAAGGTATGCCCAAAGTTAGCATTATAGGGTTGGGGTTTTTTTTCAATTAACTTAGGAAATGTTTACGGTGTTCATCAAAGGAGCTCATGTTCCTAGAAGTTGGAATTAAAAGGAAAAACATGTTAAGCAAAAAGAGAGCACTTTATAATCAGTATGGTCACACACACCCCAGATCTCCAACTCGTATAGTCAGCAAGCAATCATTTATTTAGTATGGCAATTTTCCACTTAAGCACTGAAACCTCAACCTCGATTGTAAAGCAGTATTCAGGGGGTCATAGCTTCTGCCTTTGCTTTTCTTGTCCTTTCTAGAGCTTAGAGTTGCAAAGGAAATTTGTTATCTTATGGTTTTTTTAATGTACAAAAGTGGGGAGAGCTGAGTGCGGTGTAGCAGCGTATTAGATTTGAATGCACACCTTTATCACATTCACACATGACAAACCTTTTATAGAACATCCTCCACAGTCGTGTTCAGCACAGGGAGCAGTTCCTGAAAAATGACGCAAAATTCTGACACACTTCCTAAAGTTCTGGATCAAAGGAAGTGAAAGAGGGATTTGTCGAGGCCTATTTAATGAGTCTGAGGAAGGAAAACACTAAAATCTGTGGTTTAAATGTAATAAACTATACCAAATCCTTTTTTCAATTCGAAAAAACTCATCCCTCTCCTAAAACAGTATTTGGCACACTTGTTTTCCAAGAGTGAAATTCAAACTTTTCAAAGCCCTTACATAAGGAACTTGCTTCTTTTTATTCAAAAAATTAATGAACGATACAAATCCTTTGATTTACAGAGAAGCTTTTTTTTTGTGGAGAATATTAAGAGATTTTACTGTTGATATTTCCACATTAATATACATTATTTATCTCCACAGGGTGGCGAAAAAGAGAAAATTGCAAAGACTTACTGGGTGGCAGGAAGTGGGATTCACTATAATCAACAGCAGCAGGGGACTCTTTGAGGTTGTGTTGCAAGATATATTCAAGACTTTAGCAGAAAGAAAATAATTGCATTTAATATTGTGCTGGTGGGAAATAACATATGTTCAATCTTTTCCAGCTTTTACACTTACAGTTAGATTTCGACTCCTGCCCTTTTGATGCAGAGATACTACTCCTTAAAATCTGGATTTTTTTTTAAATTATTATTTTTAAACACACTTATGCAGAGAATATCCTGTTATTAGCCAGCTAGAGTTTTATGCTACTTGCAAATTTTACTTCAAAAATTTACTGAGGTTTCATGAACATATTCAGTGGACTAAATAAATAGCTCTATGTTCAATAAGCAAGCTATTGCCAAAACACAGTAGAGTTTCCATCATTATTTTATTTTAGATTTTTCTTTAATGTAAAACCAAAAGATTATATATTTTGTCAGATGTTTGCTTAAAATTTCATTCTGGTTCAAATCACTACATTTCTTAGAAATTCAGAACTTCTTAAAAATGGGTGTAGTTCTGTCTATGTAAAGAGTAAGTAATAAGTTGATGAAATATTTGCAGTTAGCTAATACAAAAAAGCTGACAGTCATATAAAGATTTTCCACACTTGAAGGGAATAAAAATTTGTGCATATGATAATTGAGCCTCAATCTTAGTTTATAGCTCATAAAAGTTCAGGAAATTAAAAGTAGCTGTCTAGTTTAAGCTAATTGTGCTCAATAAAGAATTCCTTTATAATCGAATACATACACACAGAGAGGTATCACCATAGCAGATTTCAATATTGCCTGGTTTGCCCATGAAGGAGAAGAGAAACTGGCACTGGAAAAGTCTGTCCCTTTTTCCCACCTTAAAAAGGATGTAGAAACAATTCACTTAGGCTAGATATCAGTATTTTAAAGACTGAGGCAAGTGAGATGCCTTCCAACTTGCACAATAATTGCAACTCTTGTCTAGCCTTACTGTTTACCTTTAGTCATTCCCTGCTGTGTGCTACTCCAGAATGGGTGTCTCGGGGCAGGTCATCACCTGTGTAAAAGGCTAAAGGGACAGTCATCATTTACACCATATGCCAATAAGATCAGCCTATTCCTTCCCTATGAATTTAGCTGCACACTTAAGGGAACCATATGAAATTATTTTTCAATGAAAATCTGTTAAAGTTGTAATTTTTTTTCATAACCCTATTGCTTTATTGATTTTCTCTGTAAATACAAATGGAATTACATGCATATATGAGTAAAAACACGTAACAGATTTCTGGAATATGAAAGATGCCAGACCTGGACTTTATATTGACAAGGGCTTACAGGTGGCTACAAAAAGACTCAAACTGGGAGCTATGTGTGGGAGGAGGAGGTGGGGGAGAACAATCTTCCAATCAAGAAGAGTCTTCTTAAAAGCCATGTCAAGGCTAAACAGGTTGGTTCATTGGCAAAATGTTATACGCTATATATGTACTTCACAAGCTGCAATTCCACAGTTACTTTACATGGCTTAATGGCTGGCATTTATTTTTTTTACTTTTTACTTTTTTAAAAAAATATTTACTTTTCTTGCTCCATCCTCACTGCCAGCAGTAACATAACATGGCTCCATGTTCTGTCAGCTGAAGCAACTGCTGTGGGTTTGGGAGGCAGGGAGAGGGGAGTCTGGTGTGATTTGGAGTAGTGCAGCCACACAAATACTAGTGCTGGCCCCAGGGGGAACAGCGGTAGGGAATGGGTGCTGGTGTGGAGATCAACCCAGAGAAAAGGTGGAACTACAGCCTGCGGGTGGCATCCGATGGCACCTTAAATCTACAAAGAATTCAGGTCGTCACAGCTTCGTCTAGCAACCAAGGCTTTCTATTCTTTCCCTTGCCTCAGCACTAACACCCACGTAAGTTTGCAGGAGCCAGCCCAGGGAGGCTGCTCGTCTGTAAGCTAACCCCACAAAGGGAAAAAAAAAAAAAAAAAGAAAATAACTATGAAACAAAAAAACTTTTCAGCCAGATCTGCTCCAAGGCGCAACTCACAGAAGGATCAGACAAGAGCCAGTGCCAGCACAGTGCAGAAGGTGGAAACACAGAGCCACAGCCAATAGAGAAGAGGACAAGGCAGCCCAAACTTAGATCAACTCCAGCTGTGATGGACCCAGAGCCGGAGCCAGCCTGACCGCTTAGAAGCTTCCTAAAACCTCTGCACTTCCCCTAAAAACACCGAGATAGAATGAGTAAGTACATGGAGTTTAAATTACCAAGATACCAGAGAAATAAAATCAGGATTCTTACTTAAACACTGAACAGGTCAAGAAGCAAGAAAAAGCCCTCATGGTCTTAAAGATATCTAGCAGAGTTTCTGTAGGGTGTGACAGGCCAGGAAAAATCCTTCCTGAGCTACACAGATCATACATGTGAGCAAATTTCTCCTTTCTAAGCCTTCATTGCGACGATGAGAAGACAAGGTAGAGACCGTTTGAGAAGGATTGAAAAAAGACTGAAACCAAAAATAGTAGGAGCTAGCATTTGGAAAATTAATAGTGTGGAAGACAGCACGTTTTTTCTCTGTGCAAATATCTAAATTCTGCCATTCCACACCCACAAAATATGAATATTTTCTTGCTTGAGGGTATGTAAGTTTTTAGAACAAACAGATTTATCTGGCTAACTAACTTTGTAAGGGTAAGTACATACACATGATGAAGTGTTGGACAACCAAATTTAAAAGAAAGGAGAAGAATACTTAGGAAATATAAAGTCAAGAACAAGATTTCTAATATTACACTCACACTGTAAATAAAACAGACAAAGTCTAATATGTTGACTACAGTAACATTATTAAGAAAAAAATCTCTGTAAAAGCTAAATTTGGTAATTGCAGACAAAAGCTGCAGGGAAGCTACAAATGATTGGTGTGTTAATTCCTAAAAGAGAATAGGCTATTTGGAAGTACATAAATAAACAGGTATTAGTCAGTAGGTTTAGCTTTCCTATTGAAGATTGTACTAGTTGGAAGGAAAGATAAAATCTGTCACTGATTTAGGAGAAAATACCTAAAAAACTTTAGAGAAGTTTATATTGACCATATACTTGCCAAAAAGGCCCAGAATGAAGAATTCTAGCAGACAACAAGGTGACACATGGATTGTTCCCAGATATACATTGACTAGCAGGCAGGTCTTTGAATCTAACTAGGATAAATCAGTATTTACACATACTTTTGTGCTCCCACTCCCTGTCTTCTGCTGATAACTTAGGAAATCAGTATAAATTATTTGCAGACACAAAAAGAGATGTCCTAAAGGTAAGTAGTGTACTCAAGGTATGTTAAAGGTTAACACAACCACATTCTGGAGGACAGCACTGGAGAGCAGTGTAAAGGATACTTCAAGGAGAAAACGCTGGAAATCAGCTATCAGATGAATTCAAAGAAGAGAAAAAAGAGCAAAAGTCATTCACATGCAATCAATACGCTTTCAGATTCGGAGAATTATTGGATAACAGATTTTTAGAAATAAAAGTTTCTCAAAAATAAAAGTTTCATGTGTTATGTCCTCTGGTCCTATGTACAGTTATTGAGGAGAGGGAAGGTAAGGAACTCAACTTTTAAAGCTTTGATTACTGGCCTGCCCTGGCTGAGATAATAAAAGCAAAGTTTGGTTAATCCAATTTGGATGTATATTGATTTGTTGTTGTTGTTAGCAGCATTGCTCTGCTGTACTTTCTGCCTTCTTGAGCAAGCAGAAAGAAACCTGGGAAGGGAGAAATGCATGGCATGGGGAAGAAGAATAGGATGGCATCCCTGAGGATGGGAAAATGGGCTCTGATGATACAGCTACAAAAACACCTGTAAATCCCATGTCTTTCCACTCAGCTTTGTTTATACATATTTGGTAGAAGTCCTCAAAAGTGGATTTTTGTTAGTCAAGCAGATCAAGTCCATTGAACTCAAACTGTAGGAGCACAGCTGAAGGATTCAACCGCTCTTAGTGGATGGACTTAATTAGAATCAACATCTGATTCATTAGATTCTATATATATCCTTAGGGAATTTGTCAGAAACAAGGCATTTTTTAATTGTTATAAAAACAAAAAAAACAAAACCCAAGAAGCAAAACAAAAAGCAATGAGGCACAAGTTTTTTCTTAACAGTAGATACATGAATAAGAATATAAGGACCACAGAATGTATTTCCCATGTACATTAGTTTAACCTAGAAACTACAACTCTTGCCTAAGCCAGTCTCCACAGAGTGGAGATTTTAACCAATACTTTCTTTAATCAGTAGGTGTAGATAAGACAACTGTGTACCTTTGAGGGCAGCCTGGAACTGCTGTCGTCAGAGCAGATGATCCAGGCAATGTTTGTCAATTATCCCATGCTGTGTGCCACAGGGCTGTTCAATCCAGCATGCTTCCTCACAGTCCTGCCATCACAACAAATTATGATACACATACAGGAAACTTTACTATAATACAGTTATGAACCAACCACTTTAATTTAATGGAGCACATATAGTATCCCAAAACAGGAACACATTTCTTACCTTAAAATGTTATTACAAGTGGGCAGAAATCACTGGTCTCCTTTTGTAATGAGTTCATGATATCAAATGTCCTCTTTATTGAATGTTAGTCACTGGGAAAATTCATGGGTGATCAGGAGTCTTTTAAAATCTGCTGGCTTGTCACTCATCTCCTGTAATACCTTAAGAAATATGTCCTTGCCTGAGTAGATGCTTTTGTACCATAAAAAGGAAGCAATAAACCCCCCCAAAACACAGTGAATTAAAGATCTGCAAATGCATATCAGTACAGCAAATATAAATTGCCTTACTGTATTAATTGCCTTATTTTAGTATTATAAAAACTTTAAAGTAGTTAAAGGGCCCTGGAAACCAAGGTTGCCTTTTTTTTTTTAACAGACTGGAGCCATCTTCAACTCATCCAAAATCCTAGCTCTCCAGCGGAAAGACAGATAAAAGGTTAAATCATTAGAGAAACAAAGAGTAATCCAAACAAATTCTTTCATCCTAAATTGTCACCAGGATTACAAATCAAATAATTACAATGCAAGAATATGAACTGAGTTGTTTATAGGCAATGTGCAAATTTAGAACTGCTCTACAGTGAAGGTTATTTTTTTATTCACACTGTCCTGGACTAGAACCTCTTTTCCTGCACAACTGTTAGAAGTCCTGCAAGTGTACATACACTCTGCATGTTTCTCAGGAATTACAGATATGAGCATTTGAAGTTAAGAATTCTCAATTAAATTATAAATAGTTACATACTATCTTTTGGTGTCTTTCTTACAATTTCAAAGTTATTTTAAAACACAGTACTTACCTATTTACACATTGAAAAGTTGTACTTTAAAATGGAAACAGTTATGGTTCCAATCTGCTACTCACAACATAGAAAAATAACAGATATACATAATTCCAGTAGGCACTGTAATTTATTATTTTATCCTTTACCAAGAAAAATATTTTCAGGCAGGTTTTTCTGACCAGAAGTTTATGAACTAAAGTTGGAAAGGTGGTTCTATAAGCCAAGTAAACAATTTCACTATCAATGAATTTCTCCCTTGCTTCCAAGGATCTATTGCACACAGAGACTTCATTAAAGCAGCTTGCAAAAAAAAAAAAAAAATTGTTCAACATATTTGCCTTTCATGTTGCAACTTAATTTACTTCAGTATGTTATCACACACTTCCAAATAAGAAATCTTAAATTTAGAATTCATTACTTTTTTCACCAACAAAAAAAATATAAATAACTTTAAAAGTCATTGTTCTTTTAATATGATAAATATTAATTTTATTGATAAAAATTAATTATATTGTTTTCCCAGAACAAGAAAACCACCATCAAAGAAAAAAATAGCCATTGTCTGCATATTAATTTTATTACACATGTAAAAGATTGTTGTCTCTGTTCATTTGCTCAACTGCTCAACAGTCAGAATTCATTTTTATCAGCCCAACAAAATAAATTCAGTCCCTTTTAGCTGTGATACAAAATGACCAAAGACTAGACAAGCCCAACTCACAACTGCATCCCATTCTACCAGGCACTACTCATAGACAGAAGATACACAATAAAAGACAGATTCTATCCTGAAAAGTCCAAAGTTTAACAGACAAGAGAAACAGAAGGCATGAGGAAAGGATGTAATGTCTAAATAAAGGTGTGGAATGTGGGGAAAAGAGAAGGTAAGAAAATGGCTATATGGTCACAGCCATTACATTACACACACATACATTTGCATTCCTACAGAGATATATAGATATATGTATATTTATATGCATGAAGACACAAGAAGACAAATACATACATAGAATATACACACTGATGATTTTACTTCCTGAAGAAATCCAAACACTTTGGAAAAAAAGAAAAACACCTTGCTCAACCACACTCATAATGCATGGTCATAAATTTTACTATAAACTTTTTTCCCAAGAAAAACCTTTGTTCAGATTTCCTATCATACAAACTAAATATTTTTGTTCTATCTGAAAAATAGATATATCTTTTTGTGTAAGTGTCTTAACATTTATAACCAGAAAGCAAAAACAATGCTCAGCTTTCTAACACAAGTGAAATTAGTGCCTATTAAAAGAGAAGCTAATAGGGACCAGCACAGAAAAAAAATGAAACTGGGTTTCTTCATGGTCTTTCTCACACACCTCTTGCTATGCCAGTCTGTGCAACGCTCTCTTTCATTGGCTGTTTGTCTAATCCTAATCCTTGCCTCCATGCAAGAAGACACGAGTTTTGTGGCAGTCAAAGCAAAACTGATCACTAGTACAAGATGTATGCTCAGAGAAGGGCAAAACACTCATGGAAAAAGGAAAATCAAAGATTTCCAAGATCTAGCACCACCCTTCAACATGACTTCAGACAAAGCTCCCCTGCTTACCTCAGTGTTGTAATCTTTGACCAACATCTCTGTCCCATTTCAAACTCGCACAGGTATCACCATTAGAGTCACCAAGCTGCTGCAGAGACCACAAAGTGATAGTTTTAAATAAAGGCAATACTGTTTAGCAGGGATGCTAGATGAGATAAATGATTTATTCTGCTGAGCTCCACAGAGATGTACTAGAGCCACGAGCATCCTGAAAGAATTCTGCACCTGCCTAAATTCAGAAAAATCTTCCAACAAACGGTAAGATTTTATTTTAGGTGTAATCTATCTTTTTTCTTCTGCTGTATTTCTGCAAGCATACTTGCCCACCATTTTACTTTAACTATCACCAAATTATATGTTTTGTTGTTCTGTCCGGTAGAGATTTTGTCATTCTTATTGTTGCCAGAACAATAAACAGCTCCAAATAAGTTCCCCTTACACAGCCTTGGACATGCTAAAAACTTACCTCTTAAAGTCTGATCACACATGAATTGTATTTGAACTTTGTCAGTCCTTAAAGCAGAAAGTTTTCATTTTTCCTGACAGAAACACAAGAAAATATAGATTGAAAAATTTATTAAAAAAAAGAAAAATAAGACACATCACTTAAACACAGAATTAAATGTATTTCTCAGTGGCAGTCAAGGAGAACACTCTGAATGCTCATTTAAAACAGAAAGTATATATGAAATATATACATGAAATATAATGCATAGACTTGTCAAACAGAAGGAATATTATAACAGCAGATCCAGGCCTGTTCCTTTTTTACTTTCACTAGTCCACAGTTCTCCTGATTTGCATTAACAAGACTGCTGCCACTGGTAAGTCTCTTTGCATTTGACATGAAAATTAACAGAAGACTAATTTTAGGAATATTATAAACATACTTCTAGAAGTATATCACAGGGTTTTTTCAATATGCAAAACCTTTTCCTCCTGAATACCAAGGAGAAAACCTTCATGCATATAAATATTCATTCATTTTCTAAGTTCCTCTTTAAAAGTCTAATTCCCCCACATTTCTCGGTTTTGGGACAGCTGGCCATCAATACTGAACAGAGGGCTGAAATTGTTAAAATTAAATTGAAATTGTTAAAATTAAAATGAAATTGTTAAAAGGCTTTCTGGAATGAATGTCTCCTAAATCAAATATTAGAGCATTTCCCTGAGTTTATAACATGCAGTATAGCCCAATGGCTTGTTCATTGCAGTAAATTCCCTTCTCTTCTGTTTTCAAGTTCCTTTTTTCTATTTGGTACACATTTGTGTCTATTCCTGTTCTTATAACACAGAATATATGGTAAGAGCTTATCCAAGAAACACTTCATGGTAAGAGATGATCCAATAAACACTTTTTAAAATGTCCTAAAATAAGTTACACAGATCACAAAGCACCCAAATAAATGGTTATTGCATTGAAGCACTCAGCATCTTTAACACTGTCCACAGCAAACCAAAGTTGTTTGAACAGTTGAAAATGCAGAGAGCAGCCTATATTGGTCCATCTCAAACACAACTGCTTAAGCAGCATGTCTTCACTGTGGTTTCCAGATTCACTAAGCAGAGATTCCTGGGAGACACCACTTTTTTGGAAGAGCAGCATTGCCCACTATGAACTGTCTTTCAAATCTCAACACTTAGTGGAGCCATACTGTACCTTTAAAGGTAACTACATGCACCTTTCAAAGATATTAAAACACATCTTGTAGCAGCCCACCGAGTGCTGCCAAAACGCCCTTGCTGTATCTACATGTGCTGTACCTACAGAGAAACAGAGATACAAAACGAGGTCTTGATTTATCCCACACACAAAAACCATCTTTCACATAACTGCAAGGAAAACTCTGACCTCTCTAGTCCCTATGCCTTAACCGCTTGACCAACACAGACACCCACATACCCTCCTTAGTAATTATTTCCTAAGAAATAAACGTAGCTCAGTTGCAAAACTGTAGCATAGATAGACTGAAATAATTCTTCAGCTGCTTGTACTTACAGATATAAACAGTACACAGCTCATAATCCACCTGCAGTTTTCAGAAGGTTTTGATGTCAATGCTGTTCAAACACATCCTCTAAAATGTTGAGTCTATAATCCCTCAATATGTGTCAGATAAAGGATTTCTTATTGATTTGAGGTCAGGATTTCAGCATAATGAAACTCATGCAAACTTAAGGCTTTTTATGTTGTTTCTTTTCCTTTGTCTGGCTACTCCCTTTCCACTTTTAAACACGCAATCTGTGATCCACGAGACTTAGGAAAAAATCCTAAACTGTTTTCCTTGTAATTCAGTACATCCAGATAAAACCATGCTAGAAGGTTATTATTGATGCCTTGTTTGCTCATGCTATTCTCACAATCTATTATATGTAATCCCTGGATATTCTGAAGAATCATTGCTAGAATTATAGAACCTTTGTTTGAACTTAAAGTTTTGGTGAGTGAAAGGTATCTGCTAATAGAAGACAAGCTTGGGAAAAACCTGGAGAAAACTGTATTTCCTTACTGCTACTATTTTTGCAAACTAGCCACAAAAATATCATCCTAGGTAACCTCAACAAATTGGTTCAGGTGCCTAAGGTTAATATTCACAGTGTTTTCCTGGGACATATCTTGCCCTCCTTAACACATCCAGTGCTGCATCATTAACTCATTAAGTTTATTTAAAAACCCAACTTCCTATTTGTGTGATAGGCTGCAGCTAACAGTCTGTTTTGTAAACTGAGCAAGTTTATTCTTGGTCTGTGTTCATGCAATGTTGAAGATTTGTCTACATACAAAAGTTATGCCTAATTACACTGATTTAATTTAATCAGCTCAAGCCCTGTACTGTGATGAGATCATAAGGTTGCTTTCTACATGTGAAGTTCCTCAGTGGGGAAGACGGACACGACCCTTCTACACTACTAAAGTTGCATCCACATGCTGGCTACACCTGCACAGTACTTCAATAAAACATTTACAGCCAAAGTATTTACACTGCTCTAGAACCTGTATTTTGAACACAACACATTTCTGAAAGAGTGCACGGCCCTTAGAAATTTTGGTAAGAGGAATTTTACTAGGAATTGAAATACTCTTTTTTGATGTGCATTATTTGAGAGCTGATGGAAAGTTTCAGATATAATAGTCAGTCCCTAGTCTGAATTCTGGCAGAACCAACTTCCTGAGCTTCTGTAGCATCCAGATAGCTGAGAAGGTGTTGCAGTTTCCACTGTGAACAATCCCTAACTTTGGATGCTTTTAAATAGCACTCAGGATGCATTTCTATTTGTTGCTTAGAAAACTGAAAAACTGAAGTTGCAAAGTCACCTGAGTCAACATAACCTAGTAAATATTTGAAATTTTAAAAAGTGCTGAAAATATTTCAGAATTTTTTTCAATTTAGGATGAGATTCTTTTCAGCAGATTGCAAAATGCAATGGCTCTTTGTTTCATGGTAACACTGAACTATAAACCAATGTGAAACATTAATAATTTTAAATCTTATTAATGGAAACACCTAATCAGAATACTTAATCATTGACAACATTGTTATTTTTGTAATTAAACAGAATCTCTATTCTAGGGCACTAGGAACTGAGGAAAAATAGCATTTAAGTATTGTGGTGGTCAGCTATTATAAAGCCCTGGAATACGTAGCTTCATTAATGGAACTTCAACAGGTAGAAAATGTTTTAATAAACAGATTGCTCTGTAAGCAGTGGAAATGTTCATAGTGTGGCTACCATGTGATTTTCTGCAAAGCAATCCTCTACTATAATAAAAAGTACCAAATAAAAACATTATTAACTCCATGGACATAATGACAGAAACATTTACATGCTAGCAGACTGTAAAAGCAGTATATTATAGACTCTTGGATTACTTGGGGACAAGGTTATGGAATATCCTATGTGAGTTTTCAGTGCTGGATAAATAACATCATTTGCATGTGGGAATTTTTAGGTATAATATTATTTCCTCACAACATTCCTGTAGATTCAGAGACAAAAACACAACAAAAAGTAAGATTTTTGTACATATATATACATATACACACACATATATACACAAATCACAGCGTGCATGAAAAAGACTATGTTCTCTTACTCATGTATTATATAAAGATTATAGATGCATATTCCCTTACAAATTGAATATCTTATGAAATTCGGTATAAGATAGTGAAAATACAGATGGAGCATTTAGGCTTCTCTCTCAATTCTTGTTATCGTCCATAAAGCAAAAATTGTCTGAAATGGCCAAACCTGTCTACAACAGACACAGCTTTTTAAACTGGATAAATGAAAGATACACGTGGCCCAAAAACTTTCATGTTATAAATCACTCCAGAAATAACGATGGATTTATAGCTCCCTCTCAAAAGTGCAGACAAGCACTAGTCTGATCCAAACCCTTGGGATCAGGCAGGTGGCCTGATATACCCTCACTCCAGACTGTTTGGATCCACCCAAGCATCAGCACTGAAAGTTACTAGCAAGGCATAAAGCATCTGGAACTGTAGCATATTTACTATTGTTCATATTTGAAATGTTGCTTTAAATATTTGGCGACTTTCTGAAGTTTTATTGAGGAACATTTGTTGGTTATTAAATTGCTCCCCGACTCCGTTGCTCTATAGAACAACACTGAACTCTCTTGAAGGCTTGGGTGGCCCAACAGTCTGTGGCTGCTCTCGGACTTCCCTTCCTAGATATATTTACCTTACTCCCACCATTTCATATGGAATTATTTGTTGGTTTCTGTGCCATTCCTTCCTCTGAGGCTGCACTTTCATCTTACTGAATTTTTATCTTTTAGATTCCTTTTGCTTCTTCAAGGGGTAAACAGATTGAAGAAATGACTCCAAATGTAACTCTCTATGCCTCCATCTCTTTGTGATTAGCAGGCACTTTCTGAAAGGCACAACGATAGATTCCTTTGTATAGTGATTTCTCTGCAGATCTCACAAATAAGCAACAAAAAAATTCTCAGCTAATATGGAATTTCAGCTTAGATGGTCACAAATTAACCAGAGAAGGGTGTGTGTTATTTTAAACAAATTACTCACATTTTCCATTTTTGGTCTATAGCATAAGAAATTAGATAGTTAATTTTAAATGCAAAACTTTGTACAGCGTGCAAATCATGTCTGTATGTCAAAGTAAAATAACAAACCTAATGAGGAATGTTAAAAAAGCAAGACCCATTAGTTTAAAGATACATGGAAGCAGCCAAAGATGACAAACATGCATAAAATTCAAAACATGATGGAAAAAGGAACAGGCACTGAACCACATAAATCAGTGTTTTGAATTCTATTTCTCTGTGGGTATAATTGTACCTTAGTTTCTTATAATGATTTATTGAGGTAAATAGTCTGTATGGTTTAACAGCTACAGCTTCAAAGTGTCAGACACAGACTCTCCTTTATTCATGTGGCAGCTGAGTATTGGGATGTGAATCAGCTTCTGTATTCTGGGACTTGGCAAAGTTTGTTTTTAAGGTCCTTATAAAGGATTCATGTTGATGCAGCTATTCAAATGTGAAAAACACTGTGCCGTAATGGATGAAATAGAAAAGCTTTACAGTAATTCTGGAGGAAAAAAGTACAAACACTGAAATAAACCATTCAGAATTACCTTCAGGAAAAGAAAGGAGCATCCCAGAGTTAATTTTAATACATTATGTCATTTGGGGGAACACAGAAAAAAGCTAATTTCTTGATGAACACAAAAGTGTGATGGGATTCCAGGATTTACTTTTAAGTTAAAACTAAAATAAAGTACAAGAAAGAAATGGTAGAAGTTTAAGCCGTGACATTCGCATTTTGGGTTGATTGCCAAACCACACGTTCTATTGCTCTCAGACCAGGATAAACCAACCATTAACTAATCAAAAGAATCATTATCCATGAAAGCTATGATGGCATTTTAACAGTTCTTAATCTATTAATAAGAAAGAATAATTTGCAAAATATATTCCCTCTTCTGTTTACATTCACAGGGCCATTCTTAGCAGAAATTATATGTAGGCTCCCATGGTGTAGAAACTCTATGAAAGCCATGAAAATTCACTAAGCTTCCTTACGTCTCGTGCCAAGATATTCAGCAGGAACTTTGGTCGTTGCCAAGAAACACGTGTGCCTCAGATACAGAAGCTCTGCGTGTACCGGTATTTCAACATTCCTGGAGAGAAATGTGACCCCTTGATGCATACACTGGTTTGCTGGCATGCTCACATTCCTCCCCATCTGTCAGAGTGGCATGCTGCCTTTTCACAAGGTGGGATGCCAGTTCTGGAGCACAGGTGCCAACCAAATATAGGTTTGGACTAATACTCTGCAAAATGTGGCAAATGACATTTCACCTGCAAGAGGACCATCCTACCTGTGGCCCATGCCAAATTAGGATGGCATGCTTCATTAGCAAAGGGGGTCATCAGCTGAAAATCACAGGCAGAACCAGAAATGCTGGCTTTCTGGATAACGTCTCCTAGCTGAGAGCCTGCAGCACTGAGGTTTAATTTACAATACGCCAAATTTTCCTAACATTGCAGCCATACAGCCCTTTGGAGCAAGATGCAGCAGACCATGGACAGAGATCTGTTGAATTTGTCCTCCCAGACTCATTTTTGACAAATTCCAAGATTCTTAAAACAGGCAAATGAATTAACAGTGGGGGGAAAGCATAAATAAAGATTTGTGTTTCCTCTAAGGGGGTTTCTAACACCACAAAGAAAACCACCTTCATTATGACTGTCAAAAAAACTAACATAAATTAACTGTTATCAACAAAATTGCTCGTATAATTCTAAAATTCTTAAAGTCTATGAAATATTCTTTTATAAAGATTGACATACAACATAAAAAGTCATTCGTTTCTAGTTTGAGAATTTATGTAAACATGAAAGTCATGAACAGCCATTATACAAAAATCATTCAACATGCAATGACAACACTGGATAATATTAAACGGTATTTCAATATCCGGAGAATGAAGTATAGTTTGAACCCTTTCATTAATAAAAATATTCCACGCTGTAGTAACCTAACAAGAAAAGTTAAACATTCAGTTGATCAATAAACAGAATAGCCACAAAGTAGTGTTGGTTTTGCCTCCAAATTAGAACAGCCTACTTCATTTATAAATGTACAAAAGAAAAATGAAGCAGTGCTAGTCTGAAAAAATTACCAGCTTTCAGGAAACAATTCTCCATCCTTTCTTTGGTAATTTACTATGATTCCTGTAATTTATTTATCCCAGGATGCCCCTGATATATCATCAGCTTTAGGTGGTTTTGTTTAACTGGCTATCCAAAAATGAGTCATATTATGCATAATTCTTCATTATTTAGGCTATTCAGAAGGCACGTCACTACTATTCCCAAATGACAAACCCAAAGCTATTAATTCTTACAAGCACAAAATTATAACTCAATACATTGAATTCTGTAATTACAATTCAATACACTAAGATGCAAAGTCCTGCATCTGAGATGGAATAACCCCATGAAACAGTACAGGCTGGGGGCCAACTGGCTAGAAAGCCTATTTGCAGGGAAAAAAACTGGAGGTCCCTGTGGACAAACTGATCACGAGCCAGCAGTGCGCCCTGGCAGCAAGGGCAGCCAACAGCATCCCGGGCTGTTTTAAGAGAAGCACTGCCGGCAGCTTGAGGGACCTGGTAATTTCCCTCTTCCTGGCATTTGAGTGACTGCATCAGGAGCAATGGTCCAGCTCTGGTCTTCCCAGGACAAGACAGATACTGAAACAGTGAAGCAAGACAACTGGGAGGCTGCAGTGTGATATACAAGATAGACAAGAAGTTGAGAAAGCTGGGCTTGCACAGCAGCTGAAGGCGAGAGCTTATTGCTGCTTGCAACAGCCTAATAAGAGGGTGTAGGGAAGATGGGAAAAGGCTCCTTGCAGAGGTGCACAGGGACACGACAAAAGGCAATGGACACAAGCTGAACTATTCCAATTCAATACAGGAAAAAAAAATTACCTTGAGGGCAGTCAAACACTGGGCTGGGTTGCCAAGAAACACTGTGGCATCAGCATCCTTGGAAATAGTCCAGCTTGACTGGACAGGGCCCTGTGTAACCTGCTCTAATTGGACCTGCACTGAGCAAGAGGTAGGCCTGGATGGCCCCCGGGTGGTGCTTTCCCATCTACATATTTCTGTGAAATATCTGCTAGCACTCTGTATGATGTACATCCCAGTTTTAACAATGTACAGGAACATTTCAGTGTATCACACTCCAGGCAGTCACTAAACTATTCAGGGACAGCAGCCAGCCTTACATTTGCTTTTCTTGTCTTTTCTTTCAAACAAAGTCTTTGGTCTTTTGTACAGAACTTATTTCTAGTAAATTAACAGCATTGGACAAGGCATTTATACTCTGCCTTCCCACTTTAGATCCCGAATGCTTTGGAAATGATGCACTACTTAACATAGAAACAGGCTCCTGTTATGCCCCCAGCAAAACAAGGAAGGTAACATAAAGTCAGTAGAACAGCATATTTTTTTTCCTGGCACACTGTGCCTGTATATCACAACCACTGTCCTAATGTAAAGGAGATTGTCCTGCCCACAATTTCATTACAGTCTTGGGCCTATCATAAATATCACCATATTAAGTGGACATGCTCTTTCATGCCTAGGTTAATTTATTTAAAATGTATTATTTCAGATTATTAAAAATATCCTGATGCTTGGGCTGCAAATTTCCGTGCTCAAAGTCAAAATGTACATAAATTGCTGCAGTATTGCCCCTGAAATTTACTGTCATTTATTATAAGAGTATGAATACCAAAATGGTAAACTCGACTTTAGTACAGGCAGAGTGTACAGCAGGCTGTTGGCAATGCTGCCAGATAGTTTACAGTTTATTAATAGAGTGTAGATCTTGAAAAGATCACTGCATTAATTTTAAAGACTTGATGTAAGAAATAAGATGTTGGTGTAAAACAGGTAAAGATGGTAGTGAATTTCCCTTTTATTTTTGTGCTTCTTGCAGTCACTCAAAGCCAATAGGCTGTGACTGAAACACAATTAATAACCCATGAGCCCAGTACAGGGACAAAGAAAATATGTATTTGTATGTCCTTTGTAGAGATTTTCCAGTAGCTAAGAGGAGTAAAAATCAGCACTGCCAAGGTGACACTCTGCCTGCGTTTTAAGGTACACAAGTCACAGAACACATCCAAACTGGCTAAATAAGAGGGGAAATGAGTGATCTCACATTTTAAACATATACTATCAGGACACAAATTAATGAAACCGTTTTTGCAGCAGGAAAAATCTTTCTGATGCAGTGACAGCAGACAGTATTGTGATATGGCTCTATCAGGGAGGTGCAGATACCGACAGGAAAAAAAATCTTCTGCAGTCTTCAAAGGTTATTAGGACATTGGGTACATATGAAAAGTCTATGTGCTCTACTTATGATGAAAGTTGAGGAGAAACATGTCTTTTCAGAAAGGACCCTGACTTGGGAGCTGTGCAGATATATCAGAGCTTTAGCACACCCATTTTTTTCACACCTTTAGAATATTTCTCTAAGGATCAAGTGAAACCAGCAGGATAAAGATACCTGGTGCTATTTCTTATTCCTTTCCACTGACCACTTCCACAAATGTTACAGAAGTCCCTGGGGAGAAGAAACTACTACAATCATACAGGTTAGGAAGGAGAACAGAGAGAGTCACAGTTTTTCCCATACCATTTACATTTCCTTCTAATTTCTCTTTGTTCATCCAATAAAAGATTCAAAGGTGTTAGGAACAGAAACAGTTATATGAAGAGACAAATTCTGTTTACAGACAATTTTCAGCAGACTTCAAAGACTCTGGCTTTCACAGCACTGTGTGACTCAAAAAAAGGGTTATGTTAATTTTGTTCAACCTTTCCCAGCGGTTACTCAGTAGAGTATGTTAAGCAGTGATTTGTCCACACCAATTTCAAATAACTCATAAGTTAAATTCACCAAGAGAGACAGATGGAAATGTTAAGAGTCTCTTTTCCCTAAAGCATTCTGATTTACTACAGATGGATGAAACAGTACACCAAAGGAAACAGAAGATACACCCAAGGAAGGATCTACAGAGTTTTCACTCTAAACAAACACAATTCATTTTGATAATACTGAAGACTTTTTCTCCTCATTCAGACTCACAGTAGAATAATTGAACTTGGCAGATACTTTCTGTGAAATGTCTTGTCTTTATTGGGGCTTTTATGTGCTAGCAAGCACAAAAGAAAAAGAAGGGAAAAAAGTGAGATACATAAAGCTGTATCTTCATTGCAATAAAAATGATTTTTACTCAGGTACAATATTCTAGCACTGCTCCCTGTGCTGTGGTAAGTGAAGAGGCCTAGTCAGTTTAATATGATGTAAAATCTTAAGAAAGCAAAACACTGTATTTCCTTATTTTGGGGTAGCTGGTTCACATCGGCTCCAAGTAGGAGATACATTGTTGGTCTTGACTGGCTACACTGATATAAAAACTACCTGGGGCCTGCCTGCACTGGGACTGTACCAAAACAAAGATTCTTAAAATACCTTTTATGAGGTTAAAAAATGGGAATTTAAAAAAAAATCTTTGTAGAAGCCTAATACATGCAGTGTTCCTAGAAGCCTGCACAGAGCTAGGTTCAAGGACATAATCTCTCCATTCTTTGCTTTCCTTCTTTGTTAAACTGGGGCAACAATTGTTTTTTTCTGTGGTATTGAATAATGGCCTTTTCTGCTAGTCCAGAAATAAAAGTAAGTGAAAATAGTCTTTGTATTGATGTGCTGTCTTGTTTATGATAGAAACTATTTTGGTTTTAGATGGGAAGTGTTCTAAAAAAGCTTTTACAACAGGTTCAGAAATATAAAAGCCATTTCAGGATGAGGGCCTCTCTATCCTTTATTTTGTTAGTCCTTGAAAGGGCTTTTTAAATGTTAACAGCTACGACTGCCTTCTCTCAACTGATGCTCTCTTCTCAGCAATCCTTCTGTTGACATCTCTTTGTTTGCTCTTAGCTTGTCTCTCCTTCTTCCCAACCTCTTAAAAGAAAACTTAGCAAGAGCTTGGAATTGAACTTTCAGCAGACATGGGGCCACTAAAACACATTGAATAAGTTTGTTGGGCAAGTCAGATTTCAGTAAAAGAGTTTCTTTCCTCTCTTTCAGTGATATACAGAATATTTTCCACTCTTCTCTGCAGCACCCCCCATATATTGCAGTGACAACTACAAAGCAAAGCTGCTCAGAAAACAGGAAGCATTTTCAGCTTAAATAGGTTGAAAGAGATGAAAAGGTAGGGTAAAGTCATGTTTCTTATTTGATATGAAATAAAGCTTTTTGCCTAAACCAGACGTAATTTAAACTGTGCACATAAAGTAGGTGTATGTGTACATACACATTTTTTTTGCTTCAGGCTGAAAAAAAAGGCATTAGTTTCCTTGTTAAGCTTTCTTACAGACAGGTACTGGCAGCATTCCCTGCCTCATGGTGATAGCTACTTGGAGTATCAGAAGTTCATTAGTAACAATTAAACATTCTACAGCACTTGAGAAGAGGTTGATCCTGTTTTATAAGCCAATGTCAGTGAGCATATTATAAATTACAGTAGTCCAATTACTCTACAGCTAATATTTAGCACTTATACTTTGCTTTGAACACACACTCTGCAACTGATAATTAATTCTTAACGCTGGCATGTAGATATATTATCCTAATTTCACAGATAAAGCAGAAAAGTGAGATCATTTGCCAAAAGCCACTTAGTCTTGAGTGCAGCCAGGACTAAACAGGGGAAGATTCAACCCTGTATCCATGGCTTCCAAGCCAGGGCTGACCACTATCTTGGTCACTATGTGACAGTTTTATTACAGCTTAGTCAATCACTGCACTGCAAAGACATCCTTATCAAATTATACTATGAGAAATTATACTGGCTGTCAGATCTGGTTCTACTTTAATCTACTCTAGCTCTACAAAAAAAAGCAAAAAAAAATATCAAGCAAAAAATAACTGTGAAGATTTATGTCAAGATCTTCACTCATGAAACTGCTTCCACAAGATAGGCCTGAACTTTCACACTCCCATTCCTTTCCACAAAAGCAAATGAAATCTCATTATTTCAATGAGTATCATTTCAGAGAGATTCCATTCATTTCACTGCACTTCACCTCATGCCATTCCATTTAATTGTTTTCACTTCATTTCAGAATTTTCTTTTGTTGCCTTGACAAACTTTTGTCTGCCTGAAAGTTTTTATAATGCAGACTGTCGAGCTTCAAAACTTGGAACTGGCCTGGGAAAATCCTCATTCAAGTGGTTCTTCTGACATGTCCTGTAACAGAGCTGCTGAACACCTACCCTGCACCCACAGAGACAGGAACCATCCACGGACTGCAGCTCACTACAGGAGCAGCAATATATTGAAAAATTTAAAAGAATCATCTCACTCTTACCTCATTGCCTCTGTTAATGTCCAACAAGAAAGCTCAGCCTTCCTCCCTCTTGTGTTTTTGCTACGCTGGCAGCCACTTACTTGAGGTTCTGTTTCTGCATTGTAGCCAGTTGTGCTTCATGACAAAATCTCAGCTCCTGTGAATTGGATGTTAACTCCAAGACAGTGTCTTCAGAGAGACCATGTCAAAGAAATGTGGAAAACTCACTCAAGTATTGCCCAGAATCCATACCTATTGTTTTGTTTGTATTCTAAAACAGCCTCAGAGACTGGAGAAGACAGGTTTCTTTTTAGTAACTCGGTGCCTCTTATTCTCCTGTGAATAATGACATTTCTCTGTTGCTCAAAAGAATACAGCAAATATAACATTGAATCCCAGCATGACAGGATTTTCAGAACTCCCTTACCATTTATCACTGTTCCTGGAATTATATAAAGCTCATGAGTCACACATCCTCAGACTTATCTGTAATATCTCCATAAAGATAAGCAAAACCTTTACATAACCATTCTGCTACTGAGAGAATCCACATTTTTGTTAGCAGTCAGATCACTCCATTTTTAAGTTATCCCATAGGTTGATGGCTGCCACTTAATGTTTAGTATGTCTTTATTTAGTAAAGTACCTCTTCTCTGCAAAAACAGAGCATTTTAAACAAGGGATCAATAAACTAAGGGGAAAAAAATTTGTCAAAGCCACTCACTAAAATATCAGCACCACACCATTATTCAAAATGTAAACAAAAACAAAATTAACAAACCATTAGTCAGACACATAAACATTAGTTAATTTCAGTTGTCCTGAAAAAGACCTGAACTTAACAACAAGCCACATCTAAGACAAAATTATAATAGCAGATTTAAACAGCCTTGTTTTTTGGACCTTTTTTCCCAAAGACAAACCTTCTCTGTTTGTCCCATAAGGGAAATGTAGCCATGAAGTTAAAATTTCACACTTGTTTTTATTGACATACAGGTCTTTAAGCATAATAGGGCAGAAACTCTAATAACAGCTTAACTGAAAAAAATTGAAAAAGTACAGTTTCACTGGTATTAGATTACCCCAATTCCTATTAAGTTAACAGACTAAAAATGCTGATAGATACTACTAAGAAAATCGAGTGTTTTAATTTATAAAGCAACATCATTTTCAGGGTTTTTTTGCAAGTCCCTCCTCTTGTTAGAAATAATTTTAAATGCTAAAATTTAAATTAATCCATTACTACATTCTCTATATAATAGTCTGTACATTTAAATACTTGAAATGAGACTAAAGATGCAAATATAAGATTGTCTCAGATTAATTATCATTTCTGCTCTTTTGTCATTGTTAAACAAGAAACAAGAACCACAGAAGCTGTAGAAAGCAGATGTAACAACTGTATCTTTCTGTTTGGTTTTGCACACTTGGGCAGTGCAATATATGCAAACATGAAAGAAAACATCACTATCCTAGTGCTATTCTGTATAAACAGCAGCTGAAAATAATTATATTCTACATATAACATTATATCATTCCATACCATTTATCATATCACACCACAGTTTGTGTTGGAATGGACCTTAAAGACCATCTCATTCCAGCCCCCTGCCATGGGCAGAGACACCTTTCAGTAGACCAGGTAGTTCCAAGTCCCATTCAGCGTGGTGTCACCACACCACACAGCTTGGAGTTGTCAGCAAACTTACTGAGGGTGCCCTGGATCCCACTGTCCGTGTCACCGACAAACAGTGCTGCTCCTAATACTGACCTCTAACGAAATCTTTAATTCTGATCTACCTACCCAAGACATCTCTACGTTATTAGATCTGCTGAGCTTTTTTGCTCCATCTTCCAGAATGTTTATCAACTCTTCTTTCGCTGTATTTCAATCCTACAAAAGAGCAGTGGGTCACAGCAGAATAAGAAGGCTCAGAGAAAAGCATCAAAGTGACTCAAGAGCTTAACTGCCATACAAAAACTCACTGAAAGTTAAAATTTCAGATTTGAGCATACTATTGAGAAGAACTGAAAATTTGGGACATATTCTGGCCACCTACACTGCCTTGTACAAAGCATAAAAGATTGGAGGGAATAAGCTTATGTAATTTATGGGTACTTAGATGAAAAGTCTGTGGCTGAAGTGACTGCATTTATGCACATGGACAACATGCACATACAGACTGCAAACTGCTGAAAAAAAAATGATCTAATTAAGACACTAACTTTAGCTCTTTGACACACACACAAAAAAAAAAAAATTAAAAAAAAAATTGCAATCGTTTGTTTTAAATGTCTCCAGAGAGGGAGACACTCTGGGCAGCCTGTTCCAGTGCTCTGCCACCCTCAGTGTAAGGAAGTTCTTGCTCACGTTGAGAGGGATCTTCTTGTTTATGGCCATTGCTCCTCGTCCTGCACCACTGTGAAGAGTCTGGCACCACCCTCTTGGCAGGCGCCTTTGAGATATTTATACGCATTAACAAATTTGGGAGCAGTGGATGAATCTGTGCTTTGTACACTTGTGGGGGTGATGGGACGAGCGGGAACAACAGTGGAGGCAAACGGCCAGAGGCACTGCGAGGTTAATGCGAACACCTGGAGCTCCGCACACAGGGCTCCACTCGGGGCACACGAAGGAGCAGAACCGGCGGGCACTGAGGCGAGCCGAGCAGCGGCCAGTGTGCCCACACCGCCACCCCCGCTCCCGAGCACCAGGAGCAAAGAGAAGGACCGCGCACCCGTCTCCCGGCAGCGCCACCGCCCGCCCCGAGGCGGAGCCCGGCCCATCCCGCCCGTCGCGGCCGCGGCGCCGCGGAGGCCTCTGGGGCGCGCAGTCCCCGCCCGCCCGCTCCGCGCCGCCGCCGCCCGCCCAGAACTACTGATCCCGGCGCGCCCCGCGCCCGCCCCCGAAGGAGCGGCTCCGGCAGGAAGGCGGCAGCGCGGCCTGGTCACCCAGCCGCGGCCATGAGCTCAGCCCGGGAGTCCCAGAGCCACCACGGCCTCAAGCGAGCGGCCTCCCCCGATGTAACCGGGCGCGGGGCGGCGGCGCGGCGGGAGGGGGTTGGCGGCGCGGGGGACGGCGGCAGGGCCGCGGCTCGGCGGCGGAGCCCCCGGCGGGACGCGGGCAGGCCGCGGCCGCCCGGACGGGCTGCGGCGGGGCGGAGGGGCCGCTCGGGGCGGGCGGGCGCAGTGAGCGTGTGCTCCCGCAGGGCTCCAGCAGCTGGGAGGCGGCGGACCTCGGCAACGAGGAGCGGAAGCAGAAGTTCCTGCGGCTGATGGGCGCCGCGAAGGTGAGGCCGCTCCGCTGCCCGTGGCCCCCGCCCGGCGCGGGCACAGGGACCGGGGTGCTTTCAGCGGGGTTCTGTGGGCCGCAGGGCGCGCTAGGGGAAGCGAGAACAATTTAGAGCTGCTGGGCTTTGGGGCTCTGCTTCCAGAAGGGTTTGGGTTCCACCGCTGTTGTGTCAGCAGCCGTGTAACACAAAACGTGGCTCGGAAGTTGTCGAGTCCCTGCGCCGCAGCTTCATCCCCACCCCACGCCTTAAATGCTTTCAGGCCAGCTCGTAAAATTACTTGACGCTTCGGAGAGAGTCCTTGTTACAAAATAACAAACCTAGGTACTAGGTCTGTAAATTTATCTTTCACTGGGGAAAAAAAAAAAAAAACTTTAAAAGAGTGCTAGCTGATTGATTTAATCAATCTAGGAAATATTTTTAAAGAAAAAATGCGCTAAAACTAAATTTCTATTACGTTTGCTGCAAAAAATGCTGCAAAACTGGTTAAATGTAATAATGTTTTTTTCATGTATAAAATGTTGCTTTAGTATTGCAGTTTTACTTACCATCAAAAAATATTTTTACTTGTACTAACGTATTTTGCTTGAATACAGTAATTTTGTAAGCTAAAATAGCTAACTGTATTAAAGAGGTGAAAGTTAGGACTTCTTAGAGGATAGGGATACAGTGTCCCATTAAAGCATCTCACTACCACTAATCTTAATGTCTGCTTGGGTACTTAATGCTGCTTGCTGTGTAATGCCAGTTCTTGCCTATTGGGACACATTTGCTAATGAGCAACTACTGAGCCAATAAATTAATCAGCATTGTGAAGGTCTTACCTGACACTGTGACCAGTCTGAAAGTGGGATCATCATAAGATGCACTGTTGCAGAGTGTCAGAGAAAGGGTAGATGATCAGAACCTGAACACACATCTGTCCAGCATCATGTAGTATAATTTTCATATCAGTGGCAAGAAACAGAATGAAATAGAACCATCTCTGGGGTCTGGGAAGAGCAAAGAGTGTGTAGTTGTTGTGGTTTCTTTTTCAGAAAATTCAGCAAAAGAAAGATGAAAGAAGTGCACCTAGAGGCAGCAGCTGTTAGCTAGTAAAACTTAGAGTCCTGCAGTTGGGTGGCAGGGTTTGACAGCAGAGCTTTTACATTCAAGATGTTCAGGATGTTGGCAGAGTTGTCAGTGCACCCTAAAGCTCCAAAACAAACTGCCTTTTCTTTTAGAAAGAACATACTGGCCGCCTTGTTATCGGAGACCACAGATCAACCTCTCACTTCAGGACAGGTCAGTTTATCCAACAGCTGATACAAAGTTGGAAATCGAACCCTAATTTAGGAACATTCCAGTACTCTGATCTTGGTAGATATGGCAGGGAGGGATTTCAGGTTTCGTGGCTGCAGCTGAAGATGGGTCAGGCTGTGGAGTTGTAGAAGTTCCTTATTTCTGTTGGGTTACTGACAAATGGTTTCTCTGACTGCTCGCACTTGCCTTTTAAAGTCCAGGTTCAGCAAAGTACCTTATGGTCAGGTACACTTGTGTACAAAAGCCCTGGAAATCAGGGCCTGTAGGTCCTCAATCTTATTTTGCTATCAAAATAAGTTGTATTGCTGTTGGCACCTATCAGTATATGCCAGGATATCCAAACTAAATTGTACATGGAAAAGAACAGGGGTTGATTTCTCCCTGACCTGGTTATCTATTGAATAGAAAGATCTCTGCCCTAAGGCAATGAGGTAAAAGCTGAAAAGATCTGCAAGGTCATCTTGGCAATCAGCAATAATTGGATGTCAGATAGAACTATGGTAACTCTTTATCGTGCTTGCTTAGGAAGTCAAAGTACTTGGCACTAAGCTGGGTTGGACTGCACTGCCTGAGAGAAGCTTTGGTAAAGCCTTGTGGAATAGCAACTGTCACCATTCTAGAAACCTTCCCTTCATATTCCAGAAAGCTTTCTCTGATATGCTCCACCAATCATTTTTCACGTGATGAAAAACTATCTATGGACCAAAATAAGGCTGAGGATTGGTTCCAGGTGCTGCTGCTGTTATTGTATGAGTCACTCCTTCATACCTGAATTTCCTAGAAAGGAAGTGATGCTTCTCTTTGGAGTCATAAAGAATCAGTACTGGTTTGTTAATAGGAAAAAGTTAAAATGATGGGGTTTTAAGATTTCTTTTGTCCAACATACAGTTACTGTCCTTTTACAGTAGCATACAGCTCTAACTTCCAAATGAGGAAATATAGATTTGCAATACAACCTTTCAGCTTCACAGAGATACAAATTAAAAACTAGTGTTGTAGGCCTCCTGGGGAGAATTAGAAATTCTTACCTTTTCCAAGTACATAGGATCCTTAATTATTTTAGACCACGTTTTCCCCCAGTGAATGTGATTATTTATTCACTTACTCAAACAAGTAAATAAAGGGCCTGTAGAAGTAGCTCATGAATATTAGTTTTTCTGCTAATTCCTAAGGATGGAAAAATGCAGGGCTGTAGTAACTGCATGAAACAGTTTCAGATACAGCTCCATAAACAAGAGTGGTGGTATTGTCCCGAGGCGTGATGCTATATCTGAGGGATGATTTAATCACAGTAATCCCATGTTATGTAGTGAAGGTCACAAAGTTTCTCCTTGCTGGGGCATGCTGCAGTACTGGCTGGAAGCACAGAGAACTCACACTGATTCCATTTACCTCGTTCAGTAGAACATAACACTGCATAGTGCAACTCTGGAATGCATCAGGTCTTACGAACTTCCCAGCCCTCTTTGTATCAAAGCCGTCCTGCTTGCCCACTCGATACTGTTGCTTTAAAGCCTGATGGTTTGTATGCAGTAATACTCAATCCTAGTTTAGAATGGTTACATTTAAACTTCTTGACTTTGAAAATGTGACTTCCTGTAATTTGGTGTCTTTGTTAATTTGAATGAACCATAACCAAAGTACCCTGGACAATGCAGGGGAAGAAGACAAGAAAATGAACGAGGAGTTGGAGTCTCAGTACCAGCAGAGCATGGACAGCACAATGTCAGGGCGGAACCGGCGCCACTGCGGGCTTGGGTTCAGTGAGGTACTGACTTCATTTGCATAATGACTTGGCTTTCACTTCACTAAGACAAGGTGGTACTGGGTTTAAAAATCCAAGCAGATTTCCATGGTTTGGGTTAAAGGACAGACTGATTGCAGGCACTTGACTGATGTTCGTGTATATACTGCGGCGGCCATTTAGATGCTCATAAATGAGTGATGCTTGTCATTGTTCTGAGAAGTGATAAGACGTACTTAATGCTCCAGAGTGGTCAAGACTGATTAGGGCACAGAGTGACAAATATATTAAATCAGAGTGTTGCTGAGGAATACATAAGTAGGCAGGATAAGCATCTGCACTGTTGTTAGCAGTATCATTGGATAACTTAAGCATTCCTCGTGCTGCAGTTTGCTAAGCTTCCTGTCAAAGGTCAATCACAAATGTGAATTCTTGATGGTCTAGCCTTTAGTTCCATTGTGTCACACTCTGCGACAAATATTCCAGTGTCAGTATTTGCATTACTGAACGGATGGGATCTGGAACTTCGGACTCATGGAACAGTGTCTTTAGGATTTCTGCTGTAACTAAACGAACCAGGGCTGATGAATCCATAGATGTCACAGCTGGCATGGTTAACCACTTCAGGGCAGTTGCTTTCTGTCTAATAATTCATGTCTTACAGGCCTCTGTTTAACAACGTGGCCCATTTTAGTACCAAAATGAAAGGAGCCATTACATGAAACATTCTCACTGGGAAACGTTAAAGTCTCCAGAGGAGTTGCCAGGAAATAATGTTTTATCTCTCTCATAATCTGAACTTACAGTTTCAGGAAGATGAACAAGAAGACGAGGCAGCTGGACACTCCTCTGATGAGAGTTCAGAGGATTCTGAAAGTGGCTCTGATTCGGAGCAAGAGGAGTCTGCAGAGGAGCTACAAGCTGCTGAAAAACATGATGAAGCTGAAGTTCCAGAAAACAAAAAAGAAGCAAAAAGCAACTATAAAATGATGTTTGTGAAAGCCAGTGGTTCATAACTGCAGATGTAACAGCTTCGTATTTAAAGTACAGTAAGCCTTATTGTTACAGTGCAAAGTGGAGGACTGCTACAGCACAAATCTTTGTATTTTGATTTTAAGACGACCCTCTTAGATGACAAAAAGTAGTATTTGCTTTCTGTTGCCATGGATAACATTTTTATGGGCGCAGTGATATTACTGGTTTTTGTAAAGTGTATAAAATCCTGGATGGAGAAATAAATTTGTTTTGTTCCTGCCCAGTCTTTACAATGTTATCTGAACTATTCTTCTGTTATTCCATGCCAGATAAGGAAGCTCCATGTTAGTGGTTTATTCAGTTAGTACCCCAGTCTTGAATTTTTAACTATTAAGATTACATGTGAATTACGTGATGTTGCATTAGTTGTAAAATACCAATATCAGCATTATTCTGTGATGTACTAGAGCTTTAAACAATGATTTTGTCTATAGATGTTAGTGTTGGCAGGGCTGAGAGGAGAAACTGCTCACTTTTGTGGCAGCATTAATCACCGTATCCATCTGAAGTCCTACAGCAATTGCATAGAGAAGATGTTTTAGAAAAGCATAATACAACAGAAGGCTCTAATTGCTTCTTTGGCTTTCTAACGAGGGGGAGGAACTGTAGTTGTTTCTACCTTTCAGTAGAAAAGAGTGATTTTTTGAATTACTGTTTCCTGGCTATAGCACTGCGCTGTTATTAAAAATAACACCTCCCAAAGAAACCAGTTTACTTTGAAAGAGAAAGTATACTTTGATAATGAAAAGGATATACAAATCATTTTAGCTTTTTTAAAATATAGAATAAAGAGTTAAATATGCGAGCCCTTCTTCCTTTTCTCCCTGTACATGCATCCCTTGGAGGTCTGAGTCAATTAGCACAAGGCTGTACCTCTCAAGTTGATATGCTTAGAAAGCCAGGAGTTCAGCACCTCCTTCCAGCAAGAATTAAACACATCCATTCCTCTGCAAATTCATTGCATTCAAGTAATGAATAAAATATCAGAGCTTTTTAGACTTTGTTTCCTCTTAGTACATCAGACAGATCACCTGCCTCTCCTGGCTGGGAAAACAGGACCTTGACCTGTACCTCTAGTACCGCCACAGCAGCGTTCCAGGGAACACTCGGGATGCTCGTGGAGACTCCCTTCCTGTGTACAATTCCTGATGTGCAGACAACATTTCCAAGCCAGTCGGCTGAAGGAAAGCAGCAGTTTGTACTATCATTGCCTAGTTTATTGAATGTAAACATTGCAGCATTAGCTATTGGGGGAGGACTTGGAATAAGTATGGAAAAAATAAAAGTAATATTGTAAATAAAAACTGAGTGTAGATTTTGATTACTCTGTTTTACTACACCTGCATTTACTACGAGTTTTTCCGCTCATTCAATTTTAAGAACAAAGCTACAGCAGCCACTAATGGTCAGTCATTTGTACTTGATTTGTGTAGATTTTTTGGTTTTCCCAATATTGCAAGCTTCTAATACTCAGAGAAAGAATGTAAGTTGCTTGTGCATTGTGAAGAGAGAAAACCTCACCAAAACTTAGGAAAGAGGCTGTATCCCTAGGAAAGAGTGAGATGCCTCCCTAAGAGATCAACTGATTACTTTCCTAATAGACCCCTTCTAGGTTTTCCTAGTTAGACACTCCAGTGACACTGGAACCAGCGTTTCATTGTTAAAATCTTTCAGCTGTGGCTGCCACTCACCTCTGCCTTCTCTGTCCCAAGACTGCTGCTCTCTGAGCTTTCCCACCAGTGTGCAGCCACTCAGAGATTCATGCTGGGATCTGGAAAGACCCAGGAAAAGTAGATCCAGCTGGCCAGCCCAGCATGGGTCTGCTGACAGACACAATGAGGGGCTCTTCCACTCAGCCTCTTGCCTCCTTGATTCGGCCATCAGTTTCAGTTATAAATAGAGCACACAAAGATTAAAAGAAAAAAACAAAAACCCCAACCTGAAATTAAACTATTCTAGATACAGCTCTGACCAGAAAAAAAAATCTACAGAACTTCCACTCCCCAAAAGTAGGACACCAAATATTGTGAACATCTGATGAGGTTTGGGGTAACAGCTGTGATGCTGACCTACAACTCACCTTCTCAAAATAGGAAGCGTTCTACACAGTCTTGTCTGTTTCTGTTGAACATTTATAAACATACTAAGAACTTGCAGACTGAGCTATGAAGCAGCATAAGAAGCTTCTGCACATATACCACGAAAGGCTGATATAACTCAGTGTAGTTTGTGCTTCGAATGTTTCAATTCAGGAGTCAGTTTTAGCAACATTTGATATAACAGTATCAGCAGTAGTGGCATGGATAGGAGCAGGATGGTTTCAGCTCATTGGAGACAGGGAGCACAGGAAAAATCAAAGTCAGTGTCTTGGTTGACTCCAGTCAGTCCTTTGCTTTTTCAGGTTGGTATGGAAGGAGCAGCCAGAGAGAACAGCAGGGAACTGTATTTGTCTATTAAAACAAGACTTGCCCACTGAAATTCCTCAACTCAAAGACCAGTTAATTTCCATCTCAATAGAAAGGCTGAAGTCTGCCTGTTCTCCTACACCTCAGGAAAGAATGACTGAAGTTAGACCACCGCTGGTTGTCACAGAACAACCATCACATCTGGTAAGTTTTCATCTGTTTCTAAACCACACTGAAAATTTACCTTACATAGGTGCATTCTCAGCACTTGGCTTTAGAAGACTGAAAACACCTGAACAAGGTCAAATGCACTGCTGTGCCTGTTCCCCTTCCATTTGCCCTGGAACCCCTCAAGGTGAGCTCCATCACAGCCCCAGTGCCCACAGGTCTGGCAGTCACCAAAGAGGGTGCTTCTAAGGCAGGTAAAAAGGGATTCTCAACATCCCACAGGAATTCTCTGAGGCCAAGGAAACCAGAACTGTAAGTTGCCCTGTAGTTTCTTGCAACTGCTTTGCAGTTTACTCTCCCTTTCTTCCTGAAGAGAAGGCTGACAACTTGATTCCTGAAAGCACAATTTATAGGCCAGCTTCAAAGCTATGGGTCCCTCTAAGGCTCTGGTTGGGGAATTCACATCAAAGACGACGTGCACATGTTCTGATGCCAGAGAGGATGGTTGGTAGAAATCTCCATGGATTTGCTACAGTCCCCAGTACAGGGATTAAATTATGCACTGAAGCTGCCTCTGTAAACTGCAGGAGACAAAGAGAATAAGTGGCAGTGCAATATCTCATAATCAAAGCCTGGCATGATTCTTTGCATCAATCTCTTGGAAGCTGTCAGGGGATTAAGAGAAGGGACATGTGTCAAAGTACCCTCAACTACAGAGCAGAAGTTGGTTTTGTTTGCTTTTAAGCCTGTCACCTCTGCACTTTTCCTGAGAAAAATATCTTAGTACAAGAGGTGTACAGCATCATGATGGGAGATAAGTTTCCTTAGTTTTTGCACAGCATTAAAGAAACACGTGATGATTTAAACCAAGTTGAGTTAATTTTGATGTGCAGGTGCAGAAGGAGCTCACAATTACAGTTTGTGCTATTATCTATCCAAACTCAGTACCATTTTTGGTGTCCATAGGAGGATCCAGCGGAGAAAAATAAAAAGGGAAGACTGAAAAGAACTTTAGATGCCATTTAGGAACAGAGCACAGCAACTGGCAATAGAAAAGACAATTGTCCTGCTACCAAAGAACCACCCTGAAGTCATCAGTGTTTCTCCTTCATCCACTGGCACCATCAACATCCCACCCCCTTGTTTAACTCTTTCACAAGGTATTTTTTGTACTAGGACACAAAACATTCTCATATGCCAGCTATTTCTTCTTCTTACCTTCCCCACTACAATTTAGGCCAAGTCCTTTCATTGAAGCATTTTGCTGCTGTCCAAGTCCACATATTTCAGCTCTTTGTGTCTTTTTACTACCTCTCACTTCCCACCACCAGGCTGTTCTCCATCCTCACCTTCAGCCTCTTATTTACATCTTGCAGATACATCTCTGCCATTATTTCCTACAATCTCACTACTCACCTTTGTTTTCTTAACCTCTTCCTTCCTTTAGTGCTTCCTTATGCTACAGCTCCTGGTGAGAGGATTCAAGAAAACATCACTGTCCTTCAAGTTTACATCTGGTAACAAAATTTCAACAACAGCAGCTCCAAAAATGCTAATTGTTAGTGTTTTCTTTGGAGGCTGTTTTCCACTCTCTGTAAGGCAACCAGGAGCACTGACAAGTAAATAACAAGTCAACAGTACCTAAATGTGGATATACTTTCTATATGCACTTACTTTTTATACATATGCAATACTTTCTGGGTTTATTTACTTTATAATTAGCACTTGAAGTTATTCCACCATCTCCGAGCAATTTCATGGCACCCTTTATCATTTTACCTCCCTCCTACATTTACCTGTAGTTTAAGATTCCAAGTGTGGTTGTTGCACAGAATATCTCAACAGACTTGTATTAAAAATGCTCTTTAAAATTCCAGAGCTTTGAACTAAAGAAATATCTCAAGAAGTTTTCATGGAAAGTTCATCGTGGTTGGTTCAATTCAGCTGCAGTTAGATGCACCTTTTCAAATAATGGGGGAAAAAAAATGTAAAGGGGTCAGAGCCAATCAATACAGTTGTTCAAACAGAATTTCAGGCACTGTGATGTGGAGATTTTTTGTGCTCTTTCTTTGTACTGCTCCACTACGAAGAAAGGTTGCTTTTGCTAGTAGAGCAATAAAAATCTTAGCCTTTTGAATACAGCCAAATAACCAATGGGAATCTTTACCAGGTGTGGAAAATACAGCAACTTTTTCATGTTTTTCTTGCGCACAGCTTTGCTCTTTTTATAACCACGCAGTACATGGGCACACAGACACACACACAGCACAAGCAAACACTTTAAAATACCCAGACAGACATAAATCAGAGGGGTAACATCACATCCTGCCTTCTGTATCTTCTAAGTTTTGACACCAAGTAAATCTGGTCTTTCTTTCATAGAACATCCAGAAGTTAATTGCTAAGACACCTGGGAAATAGGTGGTTTCATAGAGGGGAACAGATGCTGATATAAAATATATACAGATATATTTGAAGAGCGGGAAGTCAGAGGAGTAAATGGTGCAGAGGGAAAAATAATGGAAAGTACCACAAAGGCTCAGGAGCGCTCTGCTTTCTCACACCACCAACCCTTCCCTCCAAAGGCTGTGGGGTGCCCAGGACCACCATGCTGGGCTTCAAGAGTTTTTCAAAATAGCAGCACACAAGTTTAGTAACATCCTTCAGTAGCTTTTCCTTCCACACATAAGATACTCTCCAGAAGAAAATCTCTTAGTAGTTTCCTGAGAAACCTATCTACTTTTGGTGGATTTCTTTTTGTTTGTGGGGGGCATTTGGTTGTTGGTGGTGGTTTTTTCCTCCCAAGTGTTCCAAAACAGTCTGGATGTCTCTTAAGTACTGCTTACCTGTCCAGTCCTTTAAAACAAACAGCTTAATACAGATGTACAAAGACAAACAGTGCTGTAGCTCAGCAGGATTCCTTGCAGCCCAGCAATGCACACCAACTCAAAATGATAGTGAAAAACAAGGGTGGGAGCTGTTGTACAAGTCCAAAAAGGTCAAAGAGGTGCTACTTACAAGTATCAGGCTGTACTTTTATAAATGCAGCTGGCCAGTAAAATTTTAGTAACTTTGGCTGAAGAAATTGAAAACAGCTGTTTATGGGAAGAGAAGTCAGCCTGCAAAATTTTTGCTTGGTATAACATTACAAAACACTAATTAAAAACCAGCACAATCAAAAGAACTGATAATGCTTTCTAATAAGTGAGTTCAATTAGTCCCAAAGACTTCACTGTTTAATAGGCAGAGGCGAAAAAAAGGCCACTTTCTGACCAAAATTATATCGATCTGCTAGTAAACTTTTTTTTTTTTTCCCTAGTTTTAATACTAGGAAGTATCCTGTAACACCTAGAAAAGAGCATGTTGATTAAAAGAAACAGAAGTGGAAAAGGAAATTGACCCAAACCAAACACACTATCCATAGGAAAACTAGCCATTACTATTTAAAAACTACACCCATCCTTACAAGAGATGGTCACTAAGAACAGCATTTCACATATTAAACAAAAATTTTGGAAGAAAAATTATCTTACAATTTTTTCCCCAAATATGGGATTAACTACAGACATGACCAAAATCTTTAGATCAAGACTGGTTTTGTTGCAAACGTTAATGATGTATCTGCTTAGGGCAAAATCTTCTCTTCCACACAAGCATGAATGAGCAGATTTTGTGTGTGCGATCAAAGGAAAGAGAATGAACATCTCCCCCAACCTGCAGAGCAGCACTGCCTGTACTTCTTTCCCTTCATTGCTTTGTTGTGCCCCACAAAAACAGGACAAGCACATCTTAAGCAGCTCAGCTCTGAATTTCTGCCACTCACAATCAAAGGCCAAGGACTCAGTCTCAAACATTCGCCCTCGAATTCACACAGTCAACACTAAACCACAGAAATACTTTTAGTTGTTGCTTCCCATTTTGCTTGAGACATTGATTTTCAGAAGACTTCAACATTTCCACTGTTCTCCATCAACCTGGTGTCTTTTGAGGGAACTGCTGCAAAGTCAAACACTGCCAGTGAGCTGCAGCTTTGCCAGTGCCCACCACCTTCCCCTTGGCCAACACCCCACTCTTGCTACTCAAGAACAAAGACAGATTTCATCAAATGCTTAGAAAACATTTCTAAAAACAAAAGAAAAAAACCCCCAACAACAAAAACCAACAATAATAATAATTATTATTATTATAATTCTTCAAAGGTAGAATTGGCATAGAGAGAGCCTGATTCAAACCCCAGTGAAATAAATGCAAAACTGGAGAACTTCAATGGGATTTGAAACAAAGAAGCGCAAAATGTGATAAAAGCACAAATGACCCTGGATTTCCAACTACCTGGACACCGATAAGAGAGCAGACAAGACAGAGGCAAGAGGAGACAGTTATGTTAATATTTTAATCTGTACATATACCATTTTCCAAACTGTTACATTTTATTTAAATTAATGTTTTCTTGCAAAATATTCATTTATGCTTTCAAAACTTTTTTATAAAGGCAAAAATAAATCATTATTTTGGCAAAAGGTTTTGAAGTTGATACTGGCAGTATTGAGGTAAAATAGATTGCATTAGCTAAATATATACTTTTAAGAATATTTCTGAGTATAGTGTTAATATAATATGATTTGTCTTAAAGTCTGAAACACAAAGATCAATTCCAAGGGGGTTTTAGCTACTACTTGAATATAAGGAATAAACAAGTTAGTGGTTTCACAAAATACTGCAGAAGTATTTCTCAGTTATTTCTCATCCAGAGCTGAACTCAGCTACTAATTACATAACATTGGGAAGTTTTTCCATGTCTTGCATTCGATGCATACACAGGGATTTTTCAAGTATAGTTGCAGCAATTCATTTAATCTTATTTTCTCCTTGTTGTAACTACCTCACCCTTTGCCCTATGCATAAGTACAGCACAGAATTCCAAAGTTTGGCAAAGATCAGCACCAGGTGAACATACCTACAAAATTAGCAGGTGCCACATTCCATTCGTTTTGCTGTTTCCAGGATAAATACTAGTCAATATGTCATTTTGTAATGTCTATTGAAAAAAAAATCAGAAGAAAAATACATATTTACTAGCCAAATGACACACTATAATTTTTTATTGCTTACTCCACATATTTTAATTAAAAATCATCTTCTTTCACATCTCAACTTTCAAAAAAAAATAAAATTTGTTAGCTGTTTGTTACAGACGGGGCAGCACTACTGTCAAGGGCAACCTAACAAACTGTGGATTGATATCAGCAAGTTAATCATCTGGGATCAAAAAAAGGAAATGGGAGTTAAAACTGGCTTTCATTATGGCTTTCTTGGGAAGTTTCTGCTATACAGTGGTTACTAACACTTAGAAATTCAAGCTAACAGTTCTTGCAATGGATTATTTAATGGGCAAAAGGGTGGGTGATTAACTCTATAAAAATATTCAATCCAAAACACCCCTTCACCAAACCTGTCAGCTGCATTAGCTCTATCCATACCCTATGACTGTGCTTCTAGGTTTGTTCAAATTTGAGGGGGTTTTTTCACAAAACTTTACAATGTGCCTCTGAGCCTGGGGGGGGAAGTAACAGCATCGTTTAGTATCTATGCAAGAAGTGTCTTTTAAAATGAATTCAGCCCTTGATTTAAAAAAAAACCCTAAAATACATTGTTCTAAAAATACATTGTCAGTATTTTACAGAGTTTATTAAAAGTGCCGTTTATTCGTATAAAAAGTGTGAACTAAACTGAAGTAAATAAAAAATGATTTGCAGTTCTCTTCATTTTCATAGAAAATCCCCCTATTGTTCTCTGAATGTCGTTCCAGAAGAAGGTGTCATCAGCCAATGAGTATCTCCACAGAAAACTGGAAAAGAATCTCCTCTGTCTTCCATGAGGGGTCACAAGGTGGAATTTGCCTCGAGTCTTACGTCAGTGTTCACTTACTGCTTTGGCTGGTGTGAAGGAAAACAAACATGGTTAAATATTGAAGGGAGTCAACCAAAGCCAAGCAGTAAGCAATTGCTGGAAACCTTTTTTCTAAGCCTTTTGCAGTTTCACAGAAGGAACAATTCATACAGACACATTAAGCGAACAATTATCTCATGATGCCACTGATGCTCAAGCTCTGGCGTCCCCTGCATGGTGCTGGTTTTCAAAACTACTTTCTTCTTCTGAAGAAAATGTAAGTTTGTATCAATATATATCTGTAAGTGTATATCTATGTGTATATATTTGTACAGACATGTGCTAGACATGTTTTTAAGTCAGTCTGGAATCACAGAATGGTTGGGGTAGGAAGGGACCTCTGAAGGTCAGCCCCGGCCACCTGCTCGAGTCTCTGGCACTGGACAATTGCTTGAGTTACTCACGCAACCCTCTTTACTACTTCAACTCTGCTTTATCTTCTTGTTCAACTTCAGGCAATAAAATTAAGCCAAAGGAAATCAGAAAGATAAGAATAATATCAAAGCAAAATATGGATGCATAGCAAGTGTCTTAACTAGGGGCACTTACCAGTTGCATACAATATTTACACCTTTTCCTGTTTCAAACAGGGAAAACTCTGCAAATCCTATTGAGATACAAATCCAGATTTTTTTTGTAAGGACAACAAAATTATCACAATTTTAATACCTGAAGTGGCAAAATAACTTAACCAGAGACAGCAACCAACCTTCTGCTAACATAATCCAATGAAAGGCATGATCGAAGTCAAACATAACATTGCAGAATTAGTTACAAAGGGCCAAATCTTCAGCTCAGCTAAGACTCCGATGCCAGCTCCTGTGTAGGATACCAGCCCACAAAGGAAACCCCTGCTTGTACAAGGTGTACTTTGGATTCTCTCTTTATATGCCCTGTGCAGCCACCAGAGTACAGAGGCTGCTGAAAACCTGGCCCCCTGTTACCCAGAGCACAGATGTCTCCTCCCTTCACCACAGTAGGAGTGAGGAAGCACCTCACCTGCAGAGAGACAGCACTTCTCTGAAGACTCCATCAGCCCACGTGTTAGCTCATTAGAAGCAATATTTACCAGAATGAAAGGTTTCTGAAAAAGTAGCTGCATGCTTTCATTTGGATGTAATTTTGGTTTAGTAAAGAAGTTAAAATTTAGCAAGCCACAGCACAGGCACGATGGCAAATCAGGCATGCTGAGAGCAGTTAGTTCTTACTTGGAAGGTGTTTAAACAAATGTGTAGTGAAATCCATTGCTTAGGGGGGAGTGAGGTGGCTGTGGTACAGAAGGTGAGGGTGCTTTGGGTGGATAGGTCAACTGCTGAGCTAGAAGGGATCACACACAGGAATTAGGCTGCACAATCAAACATTCACATCATAAACGGAGCGACCTTAATTTTCTACCACATGAATAGGAAACCTGATTAGCAATGAATGAGGTGCTACACTATTTTAGTCACATGAAACACAATGTAAACAACAACATTTCTACCTGCTGCTTTTGTCTACACTTTGCATAAATTAAACAAATAAAGATTCCTATTTGGATGAGAATATGGACAACGTATCTCAAGATGAAGTTTTACTGGAACATTATGAAGGCACACAACACTGATACACTCTCATCAGCACTGCTTTTAAAGCTGAAGCTCTGGACCAGCACCTAGATTTGCTAAACTGATTTCAAGACTCACTGAGGCTTTACAGGTTTTCAACATTTCCTTTGTTATATGCCAGTAAGCAGAAACAAAAAAAATATATGGAAAAATAATGTTTAAAAAATTACATATCTGTATAACATTTTGCTTAGTGCCATGCGTGATACAGTAAATACATTTTCATATATCTCAGCTTGAAAGTACAGGATAAAGAATACAATGATTAAAAGTATCCTTGTTTATAAACCAGAGTAATAGTATAGTATTAGAAGACAATAATCATAAAATTGAAGAAATTAGAACTCAATCTAAAATTCTGCTTTTATATTTAGGAGGGCCAAAGCATACAATGTAGGAAATGACTTCTTAATACTCTTGTATTTGACTTTAATCTTCCAGATTCTTGGCATGATTTCTACTCAAAAGGCTGATTTCTTATTAGGAACACAGGAAACTCTAAAGTGGCACTATTAGATAGATGTACAATTCATCTTAAAAGATTTAGATTAGCATAATATCCTAACATAATTGGTTGCCCTGAATAATGGGCAAAGTTACGCTTCACAGTCTTTTCCATAAACAAATCTTTGTAAAAAAAATCTAGATAATTAATTTGGGATTTTCAGATACGGTCTGCTTCATCAACAAGGAGCAAATGATAACCCACACTTCGAAAATCAAACTACAAAAATAAGAATGTGAAGGAATCTGTTATATGAGACTACATGAGAATGTCCAATTAGCTGTGCAAAGTGTCAAATGCTTTTCTTTTTAATCACCTTAGATCATCAGAATTTAGGCCATACCTAAAAAACCTGAACTCTTTTCTGGTTTGTAGATTTTCTATTAAAACCAAACTACTCTTATTTTTGGCTTTTTTTTTTTTTTTTTTTTTTTCTAATACTATAAAGGCTTTTGCTTTTAAAGAAGTAAGAAATAATTGAACTCAAAGCAAGACATATTTCAAGAAGTGAGTTTTTGAGGTACAAGTGTGGCAACAAAAGCTGTGCACAAACATAAAGGTTTGGGATTCCTTAAAAACCTTAGTCTTTGGCTACTGTGTTAGGGTTTCTTTAACTGAAAGACAAAAGAGGCAGCTGCTGTGCCTCACAAGGAAAATCAAACTAAAACTTATCTCGCAACTGACTGCAAATTTTCTGAAGCAACACTTAAACATTTCAGTCCTAATACACACTTTAATTCCCTCTTTGAGGAAAATAGAAGAATAAAGAATATTTTTGTGGTTACATATACCTAAAATGTGATGGGTCACACTTTTGAGATAATTACAACATAAAAAATTAAAATATATAAATAAAAAAACCTATAGTAATGAAATGTGTACTACATTCACTACACAATATTTAAAAAAATCAAACCTATTTCAGTACTGTACCGTTGCTACAAGTTCAGGCACACCCAGAAGTAACTTAACTGGCCCCATGAAGACCTTTGAGCAGGGCAGGTGCTCTGCTCTTGTTGTACTGACACAGAGGAGTAATTTCAAGTACTGGCTGTGTTCATCTGGGCTGACCTTAGCCCAGATGTGTGACCTTTTCCCAGCAGAAGCTAGAAATTGAGTGGCAAAATGCTGCACTCCCTCACACATCATGAAAGACATTCCCATTCTATAACCAAAGGATTTGAGTACCTGTTACAAGGTTCTGGTCACTGGAACTGGGATCAAAACGCCTGTGAAAAAGCCCTTTTGATACACTGATGGCCTGAAGGTCCACAAGGTTACTCCTGAAATGCTCCCATGATCTTACAATTCTGTTCTTCTGTTTGTTTGGTTTAGCTTTATAATGCCTGGCCTCCTCAGCGAATCACTTTATTCCTGCCAGTCAGTTAAATTACCCCCAGAAACTCTCTGAAGTCTCAAGATTCCTATCTTGAGAATGTATTCCATCCCCTCAAAATGCCATTCCCCTCAGGCTTAGCTGGCACTGCATCCCTGAGTGTACAGCCACATTCAATCAACACTCTGTTACTGCAGATGCGCGTTACGCACTCCAATATTGGAATAATCTGTCTTTAATGGGAAGGTCTTAAGGGCTGCTGTGGCAAGAGCCATAAGTTTAAACTGACAACTTCAGATGAGAAATGTGCATATTTTTTCTCCATCATAGTTGAAGTTTCCATTATTTCTGTTCTCCACTGGAACAGTGAATGGTGCCAGTTATAAATGGCCAGTCAGATACTTGGGGGAATCACTGCTGCATGGATTAGTGTGTGATACAAATCTCTTGACATTTCTTACTTATTTCAACTATAAAGCAATCAAGAGTGAAATTATCACTTTTAGCAACATATTGAAAAGGATCTATTAATTTCCAGGCATCAAGCAGAATTCATGCACAGCTGTCTTGCTCTGACCTCTCACCCTGGTCACCAGACAGAAACATGCCAATCCCCATTTTACAAGGTCTTTTTCAGCCTGTTGTCAGACAGCTCAAGCTGCAAATGATTGTAGCCTAATCTCAATCACTGGACCAGGGAATCTTTCTCTTAAAAAAAAAATTTAAAATCCTCTTTTCTTGATTTTTTTGAAGTCACAGATCAATTTGCTTTTAAAAATGAATACAGAAATATTTGATTTAATATAATTATAGAGAATCAAAATGTTAATTTTTTTAGCACTATTAGAGCAAGTTTCCAAGTTCTGAACTTATTGACCATACTATTTTGCCCCCTTTATCCTGTCCACTGGAGGCCAAATACTCAATGTAAATCATTAGCCCCTCTCCATTTGTTACCTACATGCACTCTTCACTATTTTGAACATGAATTGACTAAAACTTTCTCTTATGCCAGGAATTCAGCAACAACCCCACACAACTTGAGAAGCTGGTAAGAAATAGCTGTTATTTGGTAAATAACTCAGCATTACCTGCTACCTCCTTGCTCCTCTGAGAGGCTTCAGAAGCCAGAGCGTATGAAATGGTAATGATGCGCTCCTGCTCCTGCAGCTGTGAATCTAAATCAATCGAGTTGTGTTTGTCCTGGGCAACAGTAGGCTGCAGATTGTGCATACTGGGGGGAAAGTGAAAAACAACATTAACATTTGCAAACATAAAGAATCCACCATGCAGATAAGAACAAGCTTGGATTCAGACTGCAGTTTTCAGATCTCATCTATCAAGCTCCCTGTTTTATTGTCCTTCTTTAAATAGGGTTGATGTTGTATGCAAATGCCTACAGCACATGGAAAAATGGCACAGCCACCTCACATGCAGTCAAAATTTCTGCATAGCCTTAAGAACACCTGAAAGTCCTTTGTTGGAAATATGCTGTTTAAATAAAAGCACTACAAACGTGCTATTTATTTGAAGTTGTTAGTAAAATTCCTTTCTAGTGCTCAAAGGAAAAGGAAATAACCTGGTGGTCCCTCAGGCTGTACCCCTTCCAAAGAGAGGACAGATCCTTGACAAATCAAATTCTTGAAACTGAATGTTCAGCTGACTCTGTATTAGCTGTAAGTAGCCAAAAGTGTTGTTTCACAACTCCGCTCTCTGGAGACAACAAAAACTTGCTCTCATGCTGACTTTTCTTCTGCTTTTGGTCAGATTCATGCCTTTCCTTTCCTTCCTCCTCATTCTCATCTACAAGTTGGTTGGTAAGGACTCACTACTACTTTAGGATTCTCTGAACAAGAAAATACACAAAATTCATCATTATCTCTTGACCTTGTTTTGAAAAGCAGCTCTAAGTCTACTACATAAATTCTGAGCGCATTTTCTCAAAGCTACATGGTACATTCAGGTAACAGAAATTAAGATTGTTGTATTATGTTAGTTCTCGATGTTTAACATGAGCCCCTGTATAAGATTTGGAAAAAAACCTAAAACCTAACCTTGATTTAGTAAGAATATTCTTTATCTTTTCTGCTTTCCACTGCCTTGCTGCCAGCTCTTCTGTAGAAAGGGGCTCTTCTGGCTCCAGCTCAACATAACGTTCTGGAATTACAACCTTCTCAGGTTTTGACAACTGTAGAAAGAAAGCAAGCATCGAGTTTTCAATAACGAAGACTTGAAAGAAATTGAGATTAAATCCTCCTCAGTGGGAGAACACAGTGAAAAGAATAAAGCATGGATTTCCACAGTCAGTACATGCACCTGATGCTAAACACCCCTTCTGAATTTCTAGCTGATGCCCTTTCAACAGTGTTTTTTCCCTCTGATTCTTTTTACTTCAGAAGATAGACTGAACAAATATTAAAAGGGATTACAGAAGCAATCAGAATCAACAGAAAACATTTCTTCAGCTCAGGCTTAGAGCCTAAAGTAGGACACTGCCTCAAGTTCTTACAGTAGAAAGAAGCAACCACTAAGAGTGGTTGACTGGACAACCCGAGATATTCATGTCATTATATTTGTGTCATGCCAGCCAGAACTTCCTACAACTGAAAGGAGGTATCACCTCAAGTTTTAACCTAGGGTCATTCTTCTGAGACTGGATAATTTTCTGTGAGCAGCAGAAGGAAACAAAAGGCAGAGAGAAATACACTACACTGTGCAACTGTAACAACACATTGCATAAACTAATTCTGAATAGACTGAAAATTGTAACATGATTGCATGAAAGCCAGAAACAAATTTTTGCTAGGATCCACTATTTTGTGGGAAATTTTCTCTCCACCCAACAAAAATAAAGTTTACAGACCTTGAAAACCAATTCTTATTATACAGAACAGACTGGTTTTGAAAATAAAAATAGAGAACATGTGAATAAATGGAACTAAGTAAAGGAGAGCAATTTTTTTTCTTCTTCTTCTTGGAATTTTGTTAAAACACTCATGAGGCAATGAGTTTTCAAAATTCAAAGTTTTCAATGAAAATAATCCTAAATTTTTCACCACTGACCTTGGCTCATTCTAATTCGATGGATTATGTAAAGTGGCCTGACCTAAACCCCGGTGCTTAGGCTCAGTAATTCACAGGCAATCGAAGGCCAAGAGCACACACTGACACACACAACTATATTAATTAATTAACTATATTAAAATCACAGCCTCAAGTTCCTTCTCAGGAAACACAAAGCCCGTGCTTCCAGAAAAATCCTAATTTTTCCACTACACTTCCCTACTTTTGAATCCAACTCCTCTATGGAGGTTTAGATACAGACATATATACACTTTTTAAAATGTGTATCTCTATCTCCATACGGTATCTAATCTAAATTAGCTCAACCAGTCACTTTCAGAATAACAGACCCATTAATCATGTGAACGGCAGATGGATTTCCTTAAAGGTACAACTGAGTATGCTCCCTTCTGAGGCACAGAGGTACCTCAAACACAGAAGTGCCTGCCAGGTGAAGAGGATGGCCACATGAAATGGAAAAGAACAAGGCCAGGTTGGATGGAGCTCTGGTTCAGTGGAAGGTGGCCCTGCCCATGGCAGGAGGCTGGAATTAGACAATCTTTAAGGTCCCTTCCAACACAAACCATTCTACGATTCTAACCAGGTTAACTGAGAAAGAAGCTTTACACTCAGGGCTTCGGACCTATTTCAGTTACTCTGAAGCAGGACAGAAATGCCTATGAGCAAAAATGTCTCCTATCCAAGGCTTAAAGGAAGTACAAAGCGATTCCCATAGCCCTGAAGGCCTTCTGGAAAAGAAAAATTAATAGCAGAGTGCAACAAGGAAAGGCAGTAGAACAAAAGTTATCTTCTGCTTCTGAAGTTTACAGAAGCACTGTATTTTCTGTAAAAATTATACAAAGATTAACTGAAAGATGCATTCATTCATAGAGTTCAACAGGTAACAACTCACAAAGTAAACATTTTACAAATATCTCTCTCTGTAAAATGATACTCTGCCAACAGCTTTCAGAAGAGCACAGGTGCTTACTAGTCTAATTATCATTATTAGTTTTACTGGTTTGCCATCTCCCGCGGCATTTAACACAGCACAAGGTACCCCCTGAAGCCTTTCCACTTGCTGTGTTCTCTCCTTCCCACCAGATGGCCCAATCGCATTTCAAACCAACATTTGCTCGGTTACTGGAGCTGAGAAAAGACCTCGTGCCCAGAACACCAAGCGGGTCATTCCAAAAGCTGACTGAAATATGTTTTCTGTTCAAGCCCAAATACAGCAGTGGTTCCTCTTCTCTATCACCTTTTGCCAGTCAAAATTAAGAGCAGTAAGGTAGCTCTGGGGAACTTTTCCTTCATTCCTGTTTCTCATTTTTAAATACTCTTCGTGTTGTCTTCTCATCTTTTTTTCCCAATTTATAGAACCTTCCCTAAGTTAATTGCTCTTTCCTTTATAAAGCCTGAGCTATATATTTCAAAGAGTAGAGCCAACTTTTCAATTTCTTCTCTCCACTAGAACACAATACGAACACAAACATTGCAAAGGTGCCAGATCATAAATTTTTAGTACCCAAAAGACTCCTTTTAGTTCAAACTTCCAGCTAACTTTTGAAAGAAAGGATGAGAATCTACTGCTGAAAACTTAGAAGGGTTAATGTTTTGGGACAGAGATTAGGAGGCAAAAGATTGCGAGCATTACCTCTCTGCTGATATCTAAATCATAGTCTTGAGGCTCCAGGTCAGTCTCTGTCACTGCTACTGGCTGAACTTTTAACCATTCATTTTCATCCTTGTCTTCTCCACGAATTGCCCTCTCAAGTAACTGCAAATCAAATTCTTGCTCTCGTTTCCACTGGTAATAGATACAAAACAATTAACAGCATTCAGCCATACTGCCAAATTCACCATATAGCAATGTATATTACTACTGCTGCAAACGCTGCACTGCTGAAAGAGTCAGCAGGGCAAACCCTAAACTGGCAAGAGAAAGAAAATACAACTGCATTTCTTGGTACATACGGGTGGGCGTTTTGATCTCTAGCTGTGCTGTGAGGAATTCAGAGTACTGCTTAATTTTACATGTTCAGTAGAATTAGATTCTAAGAAATTTATTAATCCCAATTTCACATTTGCTGATTAACATGGAACCAGCTACACACAAACATCTTTGGGAGCACAGGTCTCACTACCAGCGAGCCTACAGACTGACAGATTAGTCCTTGGCATTGTAAAGAGGCAGTGCTGTGTGGTTCTGAATCACTACACAGAAAGGCTACTTAGAGTGCTGGTTGAGAACCACAGCTTGAAAATTTTATGTATAATAAAATAATACCTACTGTTTAAAGCTGATAATACTTTGTGTATTAGTGTTAACTTGTCTTGAATTAAAAACTAATTAACTTTTAAGCTCTTCAGACTTTACTGAAAGCAGAGTCCAGCTACCTGCAAAAGTCTTTCACAAGGTCTTTAAAAGGTAAATATTTAGCAATATAAATCAGAGCTATTAAATATTTATTGATATTTAAATTTAGCATATTTAAACTAAGCTGCATAATGTAGAGTACCCAAAATCACTGCACACTAGTCCCTTCACAAATACATACAATACAGTTACATATAAACTCACACTTAAGGACACTACCAATACCTTTTTGTTCAAAAAAATTAAGTTCAGTTGTAGCATCATTCCATCCAGTAGATCTGAGCAACTTTACCATACACGATATTAAAACCAGTAGGAAAAAGAAGAGACAAAAACAACGACAACAACAAAATTATCTCCTCAAGGTTTTGAGGGAATCAATAGGAGAATGTGCCACTTTTATGTTTCTTAAAAACATCTCCAGTATTTCTGGGACAAATCTTTGGCTTGTTTTGGATGAAGTTTGAACTCCACATGAAGTCCTTAGACTTCATTATGCCACTTCTATTACTAAATCTAATTGAAACCTATTCATGCACAAGCTCTCAGAATTCACTCAGAAGATAAGTATCTTCCACGTATATTAAAAAGTTAAGTAGGTAAAAGGCAATTACATCTCAAAAATTAATATGTTACAGAATTCAAAAGAGAAAAGAACATTTTCTCATACAAGTACTCCAAACTCATTCTTCTACTCATATTCGAACCAGGCCTGATTGATATAGTATATCTTAAATACACAGTATCATTTTCAAGTTGTTATTGTATATAGGTAAGAAAAACATCAAACCATTCTTAAGAAGCAGTACTTTTATTGGCTTTGATGTTGCAACTTTTACATGAAAAAGGCATTGTATATAACAAATGAATTCATGTACTGTGATCAATACTTAAAATGTCATACTACACTTGAGAGCTGACCAATTAAAAATTAGAATTACACATACAAGGTATGTTTAAAGCAAATGTTACACACTGAGCAGCACTTCAATTATACATTTAACTGTTTGCCATTTTGGCTGCTAAATAATTGTAATGCTGTAAGTAATTGTGCTATCAAACATGCTCTTGCAAATCCAAGCCCTATAGGTACAAGAGAGGACCTCTACAAAACACTACTAGGGCTGAAAAACTCTATTTTAATTCTTTACAGCAAGAAAAAGACCAAGATGGCACCCAAATTTATAAATAAAGTGTTTGCCACAAATGTTAATAACGAGTGTAGTGAAAATGTTTTGACTTGTGTTTGTTATGTGAGTCAGAAAACATAAGAAGCTCAGATTTATTTCTTCCAATTAAAGTATGAAAGTAACAGTGATACTACAGTACTACAATTCCCAAACATTATGCACTGTCTTTAAAAAATTTGTGATTGCAAAACAGAAGACAAAACAGATGAATGTCTCCAAGCAGTGCACTCGTATTTACTGGGAAAGTAAATACAAATAACTGGCTGCAAATTAGTGCTACAGAACAGTGGGAATGAAAAGCTGAATATTAAAAGGTTTTTTTAATGCCAGCAATTGACACACATGTACTAAATGCAATTAAGCCTGGTAAAAATTGAGTAGTCCAGTTAGAAATTTTAAAATAACTACAAAATTCTGCAAATTAAAAACAAGCAAATTAAAAAAAAAAAAAAGAGGCATTAGGTATGATGAGTGACGGATCTAAAAGCAAGAGATCTTGTGCAATGAATTAGGTAAAACAATGTGATCATTCTAAAGCTCTAGCGGATCAAATAAAAAAATAAATTAAAAGACCACAGCATAAGTGCAATTACAGTACAATCCTGGTTTAGCACCAAGTGAGCAACTGGGTAACTTCACCAATTAGAATTGCTTTGGTTAGTATCCAAAATGTATCATTATAAACTTATCATCTGCACAGCATTTACTCTTAGAATGCAACAAAAATACTTTTCTTCAGCAGCTTAAATTTGAGCCTTATTAGAATATTCTACATTTTGAGCTTTAAAGAAGAATTTGTATCAATTAAAATACATTAGCTCTCACGTAAATTCCTAATCAGCATGATTATATTTTAAAACTGGTTATCCATTTATCATCTTTTTAAAAGAGAACAAACAAACACCACCTTGGTCTGATATTACCACCGACTATCTTGCAGGCTAATTTATGAACTAAAAGGAAAAATACCTATGGTGAGAAAGAACATTCTAAAAGGCCCATTCCATTATGAAGCAGTTTTAAAACTGTACAAGCTTCTGACGCTTTCTAAATACAATTCCAATTTAAAAAAAAAAAAAACATGGCTCTGAAATCACCCCAATACACTGGCATCTCCACTCATCACTAACCTCTGACCAACTTACCTGCTGAACCTGCTACATTTACCTTGACTACGAGTAAAAAAGATCATCTATTCCTCACACTCTCCGAACTCATTTGATACCACAGAACACTAATTTAATTGGACTAGAAGCATCACACACGCTCAAGTGAAAGTGCTTGCCAGGGGAAAATAAAAGAATAAATCCAAAGATATTTTTAGTTTAGTCCTTTTAAGGCATATCTAACATACTGAGCCTACGTCTGCAGACACGGGCCTGATGAAAGACCGAGATGAAACAGGCTGCCTTTCTCCTTGGCTAAGAGTTCTCTTGCGTTCCCGCACTAATGCCTTCTGATGTCTCTTCATTCTTTCTAGCTGCTCCTCTGCACTCATCTTGCCTCTTTGGTGGTCTCCAGAGTATAAACGTTCCAAGGCACTCTTTGGTCTCTCCTGGAGAAGTCACAAGGCACACAAAACACATGTTGTAATTAATAGTTTATAAGAAGTATACAAACAAATGAACTCCTTCTCCTACCTCATTACTAAATTTTATTCTATTAACTTTGCATTTCTTAGCATATTTAAACTCTGTATTTCCTATCAGTAGTGTTGACTTTTGGTTCTAAACCTTGTTTTATAAATCTATTTGAAATGCAGTAAGTTGTTTGTTGTCCAGTTCATTTAAGAAAGTGAAAAACTGGGACACTTCGTTAGATCACAGCTCTTGGTCCTCTCCCAGGCTACTATAATCCCAATTACAAAAAATATACTACTGCTACACAAAATATACTCTGGGCTTAACTATTTCAAGCAGTTCAAACAATTGCCTTCAGAAGTTTATTTAAAACTTACCTTGGACCTATCCCTTCGAAGTGTTGCAAACGATGAAATGGTAGATGACTGGTGCAATCTGGAAGTTGATCCAGACAAACCTTTATAAGGAAAAAGAGAATGCCTTAAAACCAGATGACAGACAAAGAAAGTGTCAGACTTTTTAAAAATAATATTATACTATTTCTGTGGCATTCAGGTTACTATTTTAGCTCACATTTTGCAATTCAGAAGATCATGAGAGGCATAAAATTTCATTCCAGCCGAACATAATGCATTTCAGGTCACTACTGATCAAAATTCAGAAAATCTGTAGTAATTTAGAAGCTTATATTAAATGAGGGATGGGTTGAACTCAGCTGTACAACAATAAATAAACTGTATAAATAATCACATCTATTAAGAAAATAAAACCTTAACATTCACAGCTAGAAACAAAAGAAATAAGAAGCGAATGGCTAAGAAATTATTTGCTTTTGGCCCAGATATCATCTCTGTCCTCATTTGTGAAACAGTTACAGGATTACAGCACAGTGGGGATGGAGTGTCAAGTCAGATGTAATGTTTGGGGCACTACATTCATATTCTTTATCGGTTGCATTTCAACGGCAATATAAATGTTTTAAAAATACTTAAGAGTTTGCAAAAGGTAGCAGAGAAATCATGAGGAAAAATAACTCTTAATATAAGAGACATTCTAATAGCTAATTCCATGTTTTGCTATGGGTTTTTTTAAGCCTAACATATAAAGTTGCTTTGCCAAAGGCTGATTGTCTGTAACAGCACCATTAAAACACACAAAATCCCTAGACTTTCCCTGTATAGTTTATCTAAATACAGTGATCTGGTCATAAAGATCATCTCCAGGAAATCCTACAAGAGAAAAGCTCCTATACAGACAGTACTGTTAAAGATCAACTCCATAAATTCCTGGCTTACCACGGGTAGGTAGTGTCTGGTATCCACTGTCAGGGCTTATTAAAGCACTGGAAGGGTGGCTGAGGTCACCCCCTATCATTGCTAGTTCTGGTTCACTCATGTATGAACGCAGTTCCACCTATACAGAAAAATACTCATCAACTCAAATGAAATCACAGACAGCAAGTCTTAATAATCCTAAAACAAATCCTAAATCTTTGTTTCTGGATTACTTCATCTCTCTCTGCCATTATTATATGGCATAGATCTCTCACTATCATTATTATCTCTCTGCCATTCTATATCATGATTACTTTATTAAAGGTCCATATATTCTACAGACAACAATAACATGTTTTATCCAAGGTTCCCATATCTTTGAAGAGCAGGTGTACAGGTGTGTGAGTGCTCACCCTGTAATCTCCATTTACATACTGGCCGAGTTCTCTGTCTCTCTTTCTCTCGTCTGACTGACGTTTCAGGCCCCGCACCGAGGTGTGTCTGATGACAGTGGCTTCTCTCGGGAGGGGTGGGACAGCTGGTGGCTGATCCTCAGGACTGTACAGCTGAGGGAGAGGAGGTCTGGGCGGTGCTTCATCTTCCTGGGAATAGGAAAGCACAGGGATTTGGCAAACAGCATGAAAACAGTCTGGCATAAACTGAAAGTTCATCGCATTATATGAATTATTCACGACTGCTTCAGCATGCTCTCCTCTGTCCACACCAGAAGCTTGAGGCTTTAAGGCCCAAGCAAGACCAAGAAATCAACCACAAAGCATTTCCAAGGAAGGCTCTGAACATTAGTATGTCCTAGACCAGTCTGTGACACTCTACAGGAGGCTCCAGGTTATGCACAAGTATTGTGCTGCATGTGCCACTTCTCAGTTCCAACACGAACACCCCAAGTGCCTCCCTGCTGTGCCTCCACACTGCGTGAACTTCCAACCACGACACTTCCACTGCTCCTGACAGAAGGGAAATGGAAACACTGATGAAAGAATCCCACAAGAGCAGTACTTACAACCTTTGGCTTGAGCTTGACTGGTGACTGAAGAGGTGGCTCTATTTTTTTCAGCTGCTGTGCTTGGTGCTGTGTCCTGGTCTGGAAATAAGGCTGTGGATACAGCCTAACCTCCAGAGGGGATTTAACTGGACTGCGTGGAGGGCTCTCAGGGACTGAAAGTTTGCTCTCCACAGTAGCAAGGGAAGCTGGTAAGGAAGGCACTGAAGACTGAGAAAATGAAGGCACTGTTTTTCTCTCTAGGGGAAAAATACACAAAAAACATTTCTTGATGAGGATCTAGCAAGTCTTCAGGCCAAAAATAAAACCAAATAGTTCAATATCATCCCATAAAGCTCCTGGTAGAGTGCAGTGGGAGCAAAGGGAGGAAAAGCCTGGGAGTCATATGAAATCAGTCCATAAGCTGCATCTGGCCCCATGCCACAGATTCCTTAAGTTGCCTACAGATCTAGACCATCTCAGAACTATTTTATCTCTGTATGTAAAAGGTGAGCAAAGATGCCTTAAACATAAAGTGCATTTTGCAGTAGGTATTACCAGGCTCTTGCTATCCCAATGCATTAGGTCTTGTCTTTGAAACACAATAAAGCCACTGAAATGCAGACCACACAGACTTTCCCTTCTTCTTTCTCTTCCAGATGTTGCTCTGCCCACTAAACATCTGCCTGAAGAGGGAGGGGGAAAGCAACTGCAGCAAGGACAGTTGGGCAGCATCCAAGTGGGAAAAAAAAGCAATAAATCCAGAGAAGAGCTCCTGGACAGGATGCAGAACAGACACCACACTGGTAAGGGCCTGGCATGTGACAGAAACCACTTCTGCAACTTGAAGAATTTAGCCCATTGTTGTTATTGTTATTCCCCTTATGGCTTGTTACATTTTAGTGCCACTGGTATGTGAAAACAAACAACAAAAATACTTTGTCACCTCAAGTAAAGAAACACCAAGTTAATGTGCTCAGTCAACAGAGATTTCTGACACACTCAATAGCAGAATTAACTGGATTTTCTGCAGCAGAACAAACTTCCAGATTATGTGCACAGACCCAAAGACTCAGTTGCATTGGTACATTTTTTATTTCTTCATCATGCTCTCCTTACCTGGATTCTTTATAGAGTCTACTATGGTTTTGTAGTTTGCTTTATTTGCACTCAAGCCAGCTGTAACATCTTCAATTCTCCACAAGTCTTTTTGTATTTGTGTTTTCTCCTGTTGTTTGTAGTAAAAGAAAAAAAAAATTAGTTATACCTAATTTTTAATTTATTATGAGCCTTTCTGTCATTTGATACCAAAACCAAATCACTATTTCAGAACTTACATGAAAACTTAAGAGTTTAGAAATGAGTTAAATAATTACTTTAAAATAAAAATTTAAAAAAACAAAGAACACCAACAAACATATCTTGCCCATAAAATTTATTAGAGCATTTTCTGACTGTTGGAAGACTTCTTACAGAAGACGGGGGGAAAAGAGACAAGTCTATATTATTTCTAGAATACTGTTCAGACTACAAAAACATAGTTTAATGTTTAACATAAAATGAGCTTCTAGAACCCATTAATTTGAACTTGGTTCTTAAATCCTATAATTACCAAACTTAAGACTCTTAAAGCAGCCTTACAAAACATCTTAACACATTTAAGGGAAATATGCTGTAGTAAAAAAGCAAAAAAACAAACTCAGAAGTGCTGACAATTTCAATTTCTGCTTATATTTTTGTTAGGCCTACTTGCCATGATGTATTTCAGGTAAAAACAATATATTGCTGCTGTTCCAGGATTTGGTCTCATCTTGCATCCTATTTCCTTTACCAAGGCTTTCCAGGAGGAAGGAAAGAAAGAAAGGGAAGCTTTGTCTACAGACTGGATTTTGCCTTTAAGTGCATCTTGCAGCCTGGCTCCTGAATGCACCATTTCAGTCATTCCAATCATCCTAAATAGCTGCTGCCATCTAATTAATTAAAGCCTGGTAACCTCCTGACTTCAAACATTTGCATCAAGAATAAACTTTGTAAAACCAATACTATTAAAGAAAGCGAAGGCAGTGAAACACTTAAGAATTGCTTACAAACTGCTCAAGAACTCTAGAAATCCATCACCTCCCACGAGCTGCAAAATAGCTACTAATTAATCCTATAAGGCTGAGGGTGAAAAAAAACTTCAGTAAAAGCTGTTACACCTCATAGAGCTAAGGAAGGCATATAAATTGCTTTCCACTTTCTGTCTTAAATCAGGAAATATGTTCAGCCAGGTTACAGATCAGCAAACAGGGTGCCAAGAACACAAACATTTAAATGATGGAGAACGTTATTTGCCTGTAGTAAACTCACTCGATAGATGGGACATATCTTGAAAGATTGTCAGGACACAAACTATAAATTTGCACATTTCATTTCATTTTTCTGAGATTAATCATACTACAAGGAACCAAATGATGGATTTACAATAATCAAGCCTCAGACTAGTGAAAAAAACACTACATCACACTGAAAATCCTGCTTCTGAAACCACTCAGAAAATGTTGGATTAGCAATGTAGAAAAGCCAGATCTTTTAATATTATTTCTTCCCATTACTTAAATATTGATGTGAAGAGAATATTTTAGATCTAAAATGGACCAGGGCTGAATGATAAGCAGATGAATTAATTTTAAAATTATGAAAGCCGAGATTGCTGTTTATAGAGGGGTATAAATATACTTTATTGGCAAGCATGAAAAGGTAACTTGGAAAGAAAATTTTATTTCTCTAACTTCCTTCAAACAGAAACATAATTTAGAATGACATAAAACCAGAGAAGAAACACCAACTAAAAAGTTATCACTGATAAAATAACCTATCTCAGTTAATTTCAGCATGCCCAGATCCTCCCCAACCCTTAAGCAAAGACAATTGAAGCTACATTCTAAAAAGCAAGATTTACTCCAACCAAGCTACTCGAAACATTTAGGTTTTAACCTCTTAATTAATGCTACATAAAAACAACATCAGTGGTCTCCTACAGCAACTTGAGCCTGCAAATTTACTGAATTTTTAATAATATTCCATGAAGACTGCATTTTTTTAAAATACAGTGTGTATTAATTTAGTGCTATTGGAAAATGCTAGATAAACAATCTTGAGTCTACACATCCTTGGGCAGAGATGAAAAAAATTCTAACTACTATGGGTACTTAACGTGAGACTTCTTTGAAGGAATACGGTTTTTTAGAATATTCAGTACTTTCTCAAAAAATCAGTTCCCCCTAGTATCTCCAAAAGAGGTATTCAGAAACAGTTTTTTAAAACTTAGCCAAACATATCTGTGCATACTTTTATATATGTGTATATATAAGTATACACACATACAACTGATAACATGCTTATGGCTGTGTGTGTATTTATAATTAATCACTTATGTGATATGAGATGATAAGCTAACCGAATTAACATTTTTTTCTGTGCAAGCCACATTCCCTTCCATATGTATTGGTGAATCCCATGCCACACATCCAGTATTTTAAGCATGCTCAGTGCCTAATTGGAGATTTTATCTCAAAGTAGCCTAAAAAGGTATATTTTGTTTAAATTTGTAATTTTCCTTTATTAAACAAAGTAACTTTGCAGAAGGACCATTTTATTCCAATATTCCCCTGGGATTTTTTAAAAAATGTATTCTACAGCTGAACTCAATTACATAATATTCTGACTCCAGAAACTGAATCACTTCCCCACCCCCCAAAATGAAAAGTAAATGAAAATATATGTTGAAGATTGATGCAATCAAAATAAGTTTTACAACTCTTGCTTTGACACAAAACATTTATCCATTAATAGTGAAAATAAACAGGCTTCAGATTATATCTGATCAGATATTTACTGCAAATAAATAAGCTAAAAAAATGTAACAAGTGAGCTCTTTTGGTCCAGGATATTTGGAAAAGCAGACTAAGATTTGAGAAAAATTTATACATTAACTGTGTTCCTTATGTTCTGTTCTGCTCACACTAAGGAAAAATAATCCAGTCTGTATTCCCTGCTCTGAGAATAAAGTCACCAGTTGTAAGCAGGTATGTAGAAATAATCTGGTATTTCATGTCCATTTCAGCAAAGAAAATAACTGAGCTTCAAACAAAGCTTCTTTTAAGATTTGAAACTGAATAATTGATTTAAAACTGAGATGCCTTCCAATTACTGATGGCTGTTAAACACTTATTCCACTTCACAAAACAATCTGCAGAGATAAATCTTCCATAAACAGAAGAACATGACAAATAACAAGCAATGACAGTAACAACCAGTGACTGGTGCTCTTAAAAATGGATAAAGAAGCCAACAATGTCAGATCAAATAAACAGAAGACTAAGAAGTCCTGCACAGTCTTATAAATTAAATACGTTATCAATGTCAAGATGTCAGCATGTAATAAAAATGTAATAAAATAATGACAAATTTGCATAGACAACTTATGAGAAACTATTGCATGTGCTGCAAGACAATGTAGTGGGTTTTTTTCACTGCACAGCCATGCTGCCACAGTGCCTGAACTCTGCAAACCAAACCACATGACAGCTGAATGCACTGCAAAAATGGCAGAGAATTTCTCTGACGAGATGGTAACTTGAAGTTCAGGAGAAGTCATCCTCTAAGTGTTTACAGTGTCTGGAACTGGACTCACCTGAGATACCAATGAACTGCTCATCTGCTCCTGTAAGGCTTTTTTCAGTTGGCTCACATCCTTTTCTAATTTCAGGTACTCATTCCAGGCATTTTCCATTTCCTGTTAACAGAAGGAATACTCTAATACAGTGCTAACTTCAAAACCACTTTATCCATTCTCTAATTGAGCACCAAAGTGTTTTGAAGTTACTGTTATTCTATTATAAAAAGAAGTAAATAATCCATTTTAGTCTATACTGTTACTTAGACTTGATTATACACCTGAAAACACTTCGTAGCTTGGAAGGTCAAGTCAAGAATCCCTAGTTAAAAAAACTCTGGCCAGGTTCCTGACACAAAGCCAAATGGTCATAGAACAGAATCTCTGCAACAGTACAGCCCATTTTATAATGATTTGCTATTTATGCCCAAAAATACATTTTAAATGCTGACTGTGAAAATCATACATTTTCTACAGGCACAAACTGACTCGATATATTTAAGTAATACTGTTATTTTAGTGATCAGACCTTACTATAGGAAAGGTGTTCATACAATTCTAGAAACAATCTTACAAGGAGCTAGTTACATTTCCATAAAGAGATAGTAATAATAGAGGGAAAACAACATTAAACTATATTTGAATTTTATTAAGTTATAATATCAATGGTATATTTATAATGAAGTATCAACAGATTTTCCCAATTCCTTTTACCCTGGAAAAACATCCTAGAATCACATTTATATTTTCAAAGGACTAGCTGAAATATTTGCAATTTAAGCCCACATATAACATATAAAGACATTAAAAAGATTAGGGGTTTTTGCCTGGTTTGGGATGGTGGGAGGCAGGCGTTGAAAAGTAAAGGTGGAAAGATTGTTTAATATTTTTGTTTGGTTTAGTACGCTGTATCTTAAGCAAAACTCTTCAGAACAGGTCTTAACTCCCCTATCCAATGCCCCTATCCAACGACCAACACAGTTTTGGTCTAACTGGGATATTAATTGTGGTTTTCTTGAAGCAACCAAAAACTCATACCGTTGAAACTTTGGATATTTCAGCCCGAATATGTATAAGGTCCTCTTGCAAAAGTCTCTGCTGGTAAGATATTTTTTCTGCATGTTGTGGTTGGTCTTTGTACTGATCCATCTGCCTGTGTAAAACCTCCAAAACAGACTCCAGCTGATCCTAACAAAGAAGATGGCAGTATGTTTACAATATTTAGATGGAAATTTCTGCATCTACTTGCAGGAATATGAAAGGTGTTTTCCATGCCCCAAGTCTTCCCTATAAGCCAACAGAAGTTAGGATTGGCCTCCTGTTTTGGAGACTCACATGTAAACAAAAAACTGCAAGAGCCTTAATTACCTATTATATCCAAAAGTTATCTCATATTTTCCATTAAGTTTTTCCATTAAGCAGCCAAACCATTGAAAACACAAAGCAGTGAGAGGGGACTTTTTCTGTTTACACTCTGTACAAAACTGCAATTTACAGTTTCAGAAAAACCCCCTTAAGCAGTACAGAACTGTGACAGCCTCACCACAGCCCAGCATGAGCTGTTTGTTTAAGGACATGTTCTCATTCACTGCTATGGGTAAAACAGTCATGTGAGGGATTAAAATATTGTCTAAAACATGAAACAGACCCGATTCATTTAGTCAGGAGTAAATAACATGGAATTAATTTTGCACAGTAGCTCTTCTGAAGGATCCACCTGAACATTATTTTCATTTTAGAATACTTTTTTTTCTGAACCACCTTAATTTACTGACAGCTATGGCTCGCAGGCAATGAGGCAAATGGGATTAAAACATTCCATAATGGGTATTCAATCCTAACACAAAACCCAATTCTTGTTATCATAGAAGTTTATACACACTACAGTGCAAGCAGCACTCAATTTTTTGTTCATAATTTCATATTTTATATTTCATAATTAGATAAAAGTTGGTATTTTATTTTACTAAGCCCTTTTTAATCTACTTACTTTATTTTCCTTAAGGGCTCTTATTTTGTCCTCCAAGTCCTGCAGAATTCTGTCCTGCTCACAGAAAACACTTAGCTTCACCTGGAAATGAAATCATATACATATACAAAGTTGGATTTTAAAAACCAAGCAGAAAAGTATCCACTTGTAACACTTCACCCCAAGGAGTGCAATAATGGTCACATAACTGTACAACAGAAATAGACAAATCAGTGCAAGAGGTGCTGAAGTGGTGTTTGATACTCACATCAATATCACTTTCTGCAATCTTGACAGGTTTTGTACTTCTTTCTTTTAATGAGTCACGTCCTGTCACCTAAGAGGAACAGGTTTTCAAAATGTAAGGAATTAGTTGCAAACTAAAACCTAATTATGCTTCAGCAGTGAAAAGAAAACTTTTGTTAAATATTCGTTTTTATTAAGAAAAAATTAGTAAAATTTTGGATTACAAGTATTTTCAAATCTGGCTTTAGTTTTTGAGAAGTGTTAACAAAAAGGATTACTAGTTACATTAGGCTATTTAGTAACTCTTCCAGTAGCTTGGAATTCTGGACAAAAGAGCATAATCCCACCTGTCCATGGTTATAAAAGTCCTTTTCCTGAAAAATCTCATAGTTTTAACTATGTTGTTGTGAGACCAACTATGAGAGTTGTGCTCTAATGGCTTTCTTGAAGCCAAAGACTGGAATAGTTCCTTTACATGCACGGTTGCAACAATAGCAGCATTCATTAATGACTAAAAATACAACTTTTGGCAAGTGTTTCATTCTACAAAGGACGGTATCTTCCTCAGCACAGGGCAAGTTTTATTAAAGACAGACTGCTATAAAAACGTTATAGTGGAATTAAATGTAATTAATCTATTTTGATGTGGTTCTAATCCACCAAATCTCTCATTCCATAAATCACTGGTTTCATATTCCATCTCTGGCGAGATTATCTCCTCACATAACACAGTTTTAGAATAGGTACTGAAACAATACTCAATTGTACTTCCAACCTTCACAGCAACCTTAAAAATTAAGGCATGTCTATGTCTGTAGAAATGTTTATTATTTCCACTGTCTACGCAGGACCCTCTTTGTGAACAAATGAGGTTAAGAAAAGAGCAATATAATAAAGCTCATTAATCATACATTTTTTTAAAAGCCTTAAAATCTAATGATTTAATATTGCCTGTTTGGAACACTTTTAAAGATTCATTAAAGCAAATACTATCTTACCACAGGACCAACTGGTGATTAGTAGTATTCATATACAGTGTATTCTTATTCATATGCAGGCAAAAACTTATGAAGAAAAATTCACCTCAATATTGTCTTCAGTAATATAAGAGGAGAGGTTTTGATACAAAAGCAGAAGTTATTGGCTTTTTTGGCGAGGTAGGAAGGGTATAAAGAGGTAGTTTGCTTTTATACCAACTGACTGGCCATCTCGAGACTTAAAGCTACATACTTCACTTACTAACCTAAGAGTAACCTAGAGGATCATGTTAGGTTTTCAAAAGTAATTAGATTTTACTCTAAGTGAGGCAAATATTGTCTTCTGTCCTCCAGTGGCAGACCCCATTCAAAGACTTCTCATGTACCTTTGTGTGGTGAAATATTACTTCACCACCAGAATCAAAAGTAATTATAATGCTTCCAAAAGCTTTCCATTTTTTGATTTTTTTTTCAACGATTACATGTTACATAGAAGAAAAATCGCTTTCTTTCAAAAGTATTAATGGAATTATTTAAATGCTAAATCCTATATATAATTGTAACAATTAATTAAATATAAACATAAAATACCAGCATATTAAAAGTAAAAATTTTGCATATTTAATTACCTGCAAGCTAAGACAATGCAAAAGCCTTTTTCAAAGCAACGGAATTAACATAAAAACAAGTCTACAGAATTTGGGGATACTTTAAATTACAAAATCAAAACTGTAAGGAATTTGTTAACTATCAAGCAGTGAACATGAGAACATAACAAAAATCAAGCATGCTTTCACATTTTCAAAATTTCACATAGGATTCACTATTCGACACATTCGTTTTCAAAACATGATAAAATGAAAACCGAACACTGAGGTCAGCCATAATTTCACATACAAACCCCAAAAGGGGGGAAAAAGGGAAAAAAAAAAAAAAAGGGAAGTAAAAAAAAAAATCTTACAGGAAGCACTGCTGTGTACCAAAAGACACCTGTAAAAGCCAGAACACTGACTGCTACTCGAAAAAGCAATGGGATGAGCACAGTTCAACGCAAGCAGTCTTACATGTATACTGGATAGTAACCCTTGTGCTGAGTTCTTTAGCACTTTGTATATCATGTTGATCAGAGGTCCATTATTTTCTATCTGTTTCAAACAAAAGTTTAGTCATAGCTTGTTACAGATGTCAAGATTTAAACCCCCAAAGCTTACAACTCAAAACTCCACGAGCAGCAGTGATCACACACTCTCAGGTCAAACCTAAGCATTAAACAGTTTATTGCTCAATCACAATTCCACGTTGAAAAGTTTTGTTCTGAAACCTCTAAGAGAGATCTTAAAAAATAATGGATTTAGTGAAAAGAAAAAAGCTTAACTCCAGTTCCAAAATGTTCAGTCCTAATTGAAACTGTTTAACCAGGGTGTGTCTAATTCAAAGCCCAGTGAAGTCAAAAGAGAGACTTGAACTAACTGGCTTTCCAAGTCTCCAGTGTCTTAAATGGAAAACATTACACACACTACCTGTGAATTTGCCATATTCCACCATTACTAAAATATGCACTCTTTTGTTTTCCTTATATCACAAATCAAAGCATTGCTACCTTTAGTGGCAAAACACAAATGTAACCATCACAAAGACACCTTCTTGAGTTTCACATGGTCTCTTTAATCTCTCAGCAATCTGACCTGAATTTTCACGTTTCTCAACCACGACTGAAAGAAGGTTATTAGGAAATGCTCATTTTGAAAAATTACATCATTCCTTTGGAAACACGCTCGACATTTTGACTGTCAAGATTTTCAAAAGGGAACCAACTGGCATTAAGTTTCTTTTCACAGAAATATCAAGTGCCCCCATACATTTTTCTTTCCGCCTGCTTTTTTTAGGTGCTACAGGCAGCAGAAAGGCACCAGGGGAGCTCCTGAGAGACCAAATAACTCCTCATGTTCCAGACTGCAACAAATTAACTGGACAGAATCTACTAAAAAGTTAAAGTTAAAAACCGCTTCTAATAATTTTGCTAAGCATATCACATTTCAGAGGCTTGAACCATGGTCACTTCAACTGTGAAAATTGTTGTGTTTCATAATGGACAAAACATTGTGATTATTAATAATTTCTCAACTCGTAAGACTTTTCAAATCGTAATTAGTCATAAAATTCATCTGATGGCTTGGGCTGCAGTTACATTTGGCAAAGCCATGAACAAACCAAGGACAAGGCTTAAAATTAAATGCATCCAACCAATTTTAAATTTGTGTATTAATGATTCCAACATATTTGAGCATTTAGACTACATATACATCACCCATATTATATGCTAAATATTGTATGTTTATACATATATGGTACTATATGTATGTATAGTATATATTACTAATATTTTCCATTTATTATTTGGTTAGAAATTAAGGAATTAAAACATCAGATAAGATTGAAATACACAAGCTCATAGGTGCAGTCAGCACATTAGCTGCACATAGGCAGCTATGCACATGCAAACCAAAGAACAAGGTGTCAAATTTCCCTTCACCTTGATTTTTCAGGAATCATTTTTATATGATTTATATATGGCAAGACATGCTACACACCATGGAAAGTGGCAGACTACTTTGCTAAGCAAAACAATTATATCTTTTTGGTGGTTTTTTTTTTCCTTCAAAACCTGATATTAAGAAGTCTAGATTTGCTTTCAAATTTCCAGCCATCAAGAGTACCAGATACAGAAGTAATTTAGATAGATGATAGGATCCTCAGTATCATATTTAATTATTTTTTAAAAAGAAATACCTCCTAACATTACTTAATCAGATTATATCTATGGATGGATGGATGCATTTGAAATCTTTTAGCTGTAATAACATGAAAACAATGACAGTGTTAATTACTCACACTTCCACAAGAACATACGGCATATTATACAAGTAAGGAAAAAGTCAGTTTAAAAAGATTTAAAGAGGAAAAGCTGGATTAAGAGAACACACGTTTTAACTTAGAGGTGTTGACTTCATACTTGTACTAATGCTACAGCAGAGAAACATTTTCAATCTGTTTATCTGATTTCCCTAAACCCACGTATCATTCATCTCAGTACCAGTAACACAAGTTGTTCTCACAAACTAATGAACTACATTTTCTGAGTTTGCACTTTAATTGTACAGTCATTACTAAAAAGACACTCAATATTCTAAGCACAACACTGAGGCAAAAGACTGTTTCCATCTCAGACTAGAAAGCAACTTTAAAATTTGCAGGTACAAAGATGATACAAAAAAGACAACTGGGTTGAAAAAAAAATAAAAAGTTAAGTAGAGATGTGTAAGATCTTACCTTTAGATCCAAATACTCCAGATCTTTTTTCAACTGGATATATGTGTCATCCGCCTTCAGGTAAGTACATAGGGAGAAAACAGTGCAATATATTTGAATGTTTGAAACCATTTCAGAATACTTGGATTCGCTACATACAAGAAAACAAATGAAAGAGGGAACAAAATAACAGAGTAGGAGCACATAAAAAAGCACATTTGCTCCACCAGCATATTGCTATTTACAGCTAAAAAATGGGCAAAATATTTCCCAAGAGTATTACTGTCTCATTACCCACCCTCCAAACATCTAGATTTTTGTTTCCACCTCTAATGAGACATAGAACTACCTGAAACAAGACATTTTCAAAAGCTGTTTTCTCAAGACCAATTTCCACTGACTAGTCCTTCACTGAAAAAGTTACAGTGGTGTTCTCCAGCACGATATGAGTCTTTGGGAGAAGACGAGAAGACCTGTACCTGACTAAATGTCAGGCATAACTAGAAGACATCATACAATATATCACTAGAATACTTTGGATCACAATTCGTAAGCATTTTAAGTTATGAATTCCTTTATTCAGGGAAAGTATGAAATAAGTTTTGTGAATAAAATTCTGAAAAAGATCTCACTTATATGATTATACAATCCATTTTGTCTTTTATGTAATAGCATTCAACTTGATCCTTAATTTTCATTGCCTCACCTGTAATTGCTATCAGCTTAATTTTATACACTCATCTAGCAACATCTTTATTACAGTCCCTTCAAGAAAAACATGCACAGAAGTCATAACAAAGATATTTCTCCTCTTTTGAAAGGGGATATTTGCAATACAAAAAGTTTAACTGTTGCAAATGTGCTACTTGTAGTTAGTCAAAATGGCCAAAACTTCCTAGAACTTTAACTGCTATTTTGTCAGCATTTTATATCCTGGGCGCAATTAACTTCAGAATAGAAGAAAAACACAACTATACCTTTTCTCAAGTTTTGAGCCAATGAGAATGTGTAGTTAGAAAAAGAAAAGAAAAACCCTTTATGCCATAAAATCAATATATCACTCTTGCATTTCTTTAGAGGTGTTCACTTACAATTCTTGTCAGATCAGCTTGTAAGACTGACTGAGGACTTGACTAGAAAGTCTGCCCATTTTTGGAGAAAACCCTGTTATTACCACCCATCTTAGTGCAATTGTTCTGTAGGTGAGGTAAGTCGGGAAATGAAACTTCTTCAATTCAAAAAAATTACTTTAGTTTTGGGCCAAAGTCTTCACCAAATCCAAGAAGAGTCACCAGATTTTACTCCCAGATGGCTCCATTTTTGAGGCTCTAATAGGAACCGGAGAGCTCTGTGAGTACATTTCTGTTTGGTCTCACATTTACAAGTTTCATAACACCAGTGCAATCAAGAGCACTGTAGATGATCTAAGACGCTTCTGAGCTTTTATGAACCAGTGTTCACCTGCAGAACTGACACAGTTACAAGCTCATATGAATGTACAGACTGGCTGATGCATTTCAATTTGCAGGTGATGCAGCATGTGGCACAGGGAGCCAATCCCACCATGAAAGCAGCACAAAGAAATGGTTTTGCTTTAGAATGAACTTATACAGTATTTCAACCCACATTTCTGAAGATGCAGCATTTTCAGAAATAGTATAAATACACAGTATAAAAAGGAAGTAGACCCTTTGAAACAGATGCACTGGCACCCTGTAACTTAAAAATGCTCATCTTTTATAGCAAATACAGTAAGCAAAGAAAAACCGCAAACAACCTGGGCACTGTGGAATACCAAAGAATGGGCAAGGAAGCACAGACTCAAGCATGCCACTAATGAAGCATTTGCAGAGTCACAAAATGTCACAGATGAGCCACGCAGCAGCTGACCTGATAGGTGGAATTAGTTGGCAAGTGCTGCAGTAACTGAGCGATTGTGTAATTTCTTATACTAGCCAACTTAGCCTGATGTCTCCTTAATCGAATGAGAAGCAATGTTAGCTCTTCAGGCTGCAGGTATTTAGACACATTGTAAAGAGGAAATTAGCAGTCTTCAGGGAGAGGAACTATAATTACATTTTTCACCTCAGTGCCCAGAAAGCAGTTACTTGACATGATTAAGCAATTATTTAATTAACTCTGCATTTGGTCAAATAAACACAATAAAACTTGAATCCTGTAACAACAGACAGCTCGCCCCTGTTCACGCTGCAGATAAAGGCAGAATTCCTACAGGCTTTACTGGCTTAAGATTAAGTTCTCATTCGAGTTATTTATGCTTTAACTAATAAAGTTAAGATTAAAGACTATGGATTTTAAAACTTAGCAGTGGTACTGCGAGGACACAAAAGGAGCTGTGCTCTGCACTTACCGACTTGCCGTGCAAGCTGGGCGCGCTCACAGTGTGTGTCATGTAGCCCATGGCAGGCATGGAGCGGCGATCCAGGTGAGCAGAGCTCTGCAAGAAGCCACAGCCAGAACATAAGCATTGTGTCCAGTGGCAGTGTGTTGCACCTGAGGGCAAATTCAGTCTGCACCTCTGCCACAGATTTTTTATTTAAAATCATGGCGTGCTTAGATCAGGGTAACACGGGCCAGCCTGATCCTTTGATGATTAAAAACTTAGGAATGAACAAATGCAAATTCAGCACCCGCGATGCTGGGCAGATCAGTGGGTTCTGGCAGTGCGAGATGCTTCAGCAGAGCGTGCAATGTAGCTTCCAGCAAATAAAAAAAAAATCACGAAGTTCCCCCCCACCAAATGTCTCCCAGAAAAAGGTTGGGCTGGATGATGCCCTCCGACAGCAGGCTTGTACTGCGCACAGGAACAACTGAGAATGCTCTCTTTTAGCCAGGGAACTCAAGCTCCTGACATGACTGACACCTTGTGGCAGTGGCTTCCATTAATACGGAGCGTTTTTTTAACAGTCATCCTTGATCTGCCCCTTTCTGCTTACAATATGAAAGGACACTGCACACTCATTCTTTCATCTTTCTCTTAAAGCCAAACTTCTGTGGCTTTCTTCAAAGCAGACTAAATGTCTCACAATTTATTTTTATTCCTGCCTCTTAATTTCACTGAATGCCGTTTTGTTTTGCCTCCCCCTCCACCTTTTTTTTTTTAAGTGCAGCTGGATGGAATTTAATAAAGCAGTCCAGGAAGTGTGGAATATCACAGATTTATGCAGGCATACACATTTAAATACTGTGTAAATGCTGTGTGCCTACATAGAAAAACACGAGCATTTTTCACAGAACTTTCATAGAAGTTCCACAGAGAAGTTTTAATTATGAGGAACTGTGTTTCCCGATATTGGTAAAGCCAGGATGCCATAAAAAGAGCTTAAAATTTCTGCAGTTATATTGCACAGGAAAGGAAAAGACTGCTGCACATGCCTTCATAAGGGATGTAATGCTCCTTCACCCTACACATGGAGAAACCAAAGTGTGGTAAAATATAATCAGGAGTTGAAAAAATATTGATTTCCAGTGCTGCACACCACTAGAATATTTCACCCTCTGACAGAATATTATAAATCTATAAATGCTGAAAGACATCCAACAGCTACAGAACATATACACTAGGAAAAAAATCTAAACTGTGCACAAAGCTGCAGCCTAAAGTCATGGTCATAAACACACACTGGGGTATCTGAATTTACAAGTCTCTCTCTTAGCAAATACCTTCCCCGTCAGAGTCCACAGCTGAGGTCAAAGAATTAAAGTGAATAGAGAGGCTTCCAATACCAATTATTCCAGATCTACCAAGACAAGTCAATCCTTCATTGATTCAACACAAATTTCCTCAAATTCCTTAGGCAAGGAGAGCCATTTGGAGTACCAAATGGGGAAACCTCTGTCATCTCTGGATTAAGAGGGTACAAGAGTCCCTACAAAAAAACCCACACCAAAACGATGAAAAAGGTTGAAGTTTCAGACCAATACTATTTGATTTGGGTTAGCCCAATGATACTCTGCAACGGACCTGAACTATTAAATGCATGAAAAATAATATATTTTACTATAGTAGCAATAATAATAATAATAATATGGAGTTTGCCATAACTAAAGGCAGAAACAGCTGTAAGACTAACCACAATAGCAAAACGTGTAGAGAAAGCAGGCACGGCAAACACAAAGCTCCAAGCAAAAATAAACAATCAACGGAGATTTTATCCCACTGAGTTTTATATTCTTGCCTACACACTCTCTATAACAAAATACAAAAAATACAAAATTTGTATACTTTATACGTCTAAGTACATGCGTTCCAGTTTTTTATTAAAAGTACTCCAAACCTACGTGATATGCCACCAATTTCCCTCTCCTAACCAACAAAAGTTAATAAATCCAAATGGTCAAAAGGGCAAGAGCTTGAGGAGAAAATTATTCATTGTATTAGCTTTTACAATTTACATGATCTTTCATACAGGAGGAAGGATGCAACAAGCCACAACTAAATAAACTCTCTCTGTGTTGTACCATGTGTGCAATAGTTTGTAATCAGTTAAATGGATACAAACCTTTACAGCCCGATTCCGTATCTTCCTGGGGGATCCAGCAAAAGGAACATCCACAGTCTGTCTCTCATCAGATGGTTTAACTGTGAGCCTTTCTGCAGGAGTATGTGGTCTCCGTGGGAGAAAGCTTTTTGGAGGTCCAGGTGGAGGAATATCAGATGGAGAGGGCGGAACAGATATTGATCGTGGAACATCTAATGAACTTTTTGACTTAGCACGATCAATGAAGTCTGAAGAACCTACATAAAGTGGGGCTGTGGGGCTGCCATGTTTGAACTGCTGTCTCTGCTGCCACTCATAGAGCTGCCAAACAGTTCCATCCTTATTTGCTTTCCTTTCCTCCTGGGACATCTTCAAGTGGCTTACACGATCTTGTGCATATTTGTAGTCACTCGGCAAATTGCGGTTTGGTGGTGGTGAGCTCCCTGAAGGCTGCCTGGTATTCTTTGGCAAAGTGTGATAGTTTTCAGGAAAAGGAGGATTGGGACCCTGACGTGCAAGAGTCTGATCAGAAGTGAGGCTGTAAAAAAAAGGGAAGAAAAGGGTACATTTTAGCATACATTGAAGAGTGGGAGTGACTGATAAAAAAACACCTCTAATGACATAAGCATAGGAGCTACAAGACATATAACAGAATTTACAGAAATATTAACAAAGCAACATTAATGACATCTATCCTGCACATAAACACTGCACTGTATAAATACAGGATTTTAGTTTAGTCTTTAACCTAGGATGAACTACTAGAAACAAACTTAAGGGACGGCAGCATTATATACTTAGACTAAAAAGAAAGTCAAGAATATGAAGAAAGGAATTATTGTCATGTTTAACGAGTGAGTCTGTAAATTAAAACACTCCTTTTCACAGAAAGTGTGCTCACCACTAGGTGGTGCAGTTTACGAAAGCAAATGCATGTTCAGTGTAAATATCTTTAAAAGCAAGAAGAAATCTCACCAATCCCAGAGTATCTCAGATAGTTTTTGTTCATGTGAATGAAGCAAAAAGAAAGAAAATGGCAGGGAACTTCTCAAAGTCCCCAGGTCCGTATGACTGACTTTCACCTAATGCTACTGGCTCAACTGTCTTGAGCAACATGAGGCATTTTACAAGAAAGGTCATTGACAAAATGTCAAGAGGCATTACATCCTGGCTTTAGTACTGCACTCATAAAATACTTAAACTGTAGAAAATAGATATTTTAGAAGGTAGTGCTAAGACAGAATTGGCAGAAGTTTTGACAAAGTCTAGTTAGCTCCTTCTCCTGCTTTGAAGTCAAAATCTTTCCGTAGCCTCATGCGTAAGAGCCTGCCTGCCTAATTTCTGACTCTTCAGTCAAACATCTGGGGGTTTTGTACTTGCAGTCATTTGCCCATTGATTCAGAATCTCCAAACAGAAAACCATTCTGCTAGGCTTGCTACAAAGCATCAACACAAAAAAAAAAAAAAAAAAAAAAAAAAAGAAAACAAAAAAACCAACCCAGCACAAAACTACACAAACAAAGAAACTCCAAGCATGTTTTCATTTTCATCACTTCACTCAATAAGTTCCACTCTCTGCATGAGAGGGAGACCTCGTGGTTTGGAAAATGCAGGAATTCCACATGAAAGAAAGGGCAGGATGGAAAAGAACATCTCTGTTCAGCATCCAAGAATAACACAAGCAAGAAGGAAAGAACTGCTACCAGTAACTGCTGCTCAGTAGTTGCCACCATCTCTTTTTACTTGCAGGATTTGGCACAGCTGGGCTGCCTTGAAATACAGATACTCTTAAGAGGATACATAATTCCTCATGCCAGCAAGCAAAAAAACTGTCCTGGAGGATTACAAATCTGTAAAAGCTCTGCTCTCTCATACCACAGAACCTTGATGTTACCTCAAATTTCACAGTGAAGATTAAAGCAGGCAGGTAGCATGAACACAGACAACTCAAAGATCAGCATACAGTGGTCGTGAAACCTCTTTCAATTCTCTAAATCATTGCATCATGTGTACTTTGAATGTCCCGTACTTTGCTGCCATTTTTTTCCACAGGAAAACAATGTGGTAGAAAGTTGGTAGAAATGTATTTTCTCTGATAGCAATAAGAACTGAGAATGCTTGGAGTGGATAATGCTTCAAAAGGACATCTGAGGCAGGCATGAAGCTAAGACAGATTCCTTTGGTGATTTCTCAGTGGAAAAATTTGGGGGGGGGGGGGGAACTTGACCACTCCTATACTCCAATCTAGTGGAGACCTCATGAAGGCATAAGCAAACTATCGAATGTTGCAAACCATCTCTGCGTGTTTATTTTCTAACTGGACATGAAAAGGTAGAGCACTGAGATCAGCTGGAATTGGCAGCAGTCAGTGAAGTCACCAGGGCTGGCAGCTTTAGGAGCAAAACCAGCCTGAAAACAAAGACCATGTGAGTTTTGCTGCGGGCAAGGGGAATCATGCCTTCCTTCTAGAAAAGAATGAATTTGAGAAGAACCAAAAACTGTTACTTTGAAAGCAGTATGTGGAGCAGCTGATAGGAGCCATTTTCATGCAAAACTTCAGCCTGCTATAAAAAAAGAACGAAGTTGAATGTGTGTAACATTGCACAGGCAAAGTCATATTCAGAGCTGAACTTTGGAGGCAACTGCCTACATACAGGCACACTGTGTTTTCTCAGTATCTGAAGCAGGGAGAAACCTCAAGCTGAGGATGACAGGCTTTAAGCTGGTGGCATCTCTACCACACAAGGTTTGAGATGCTTAAGATAATTTGCATCATATAAAAATAGGCACTGAGACACACCAATTTCTAGATGAAGAACGATGTCCCAAATGACTCAAATTAATCCACAATGGACTATGGACTACTGCTTTCTCAGAGACTAAGAGTAAATGTGAGCAAAAGCAGCCGTTCTTGAGAATCTGCCTCATTTGAATGAAGAGGTATAGAGAATATAAAAAGGAAAGCAGACATTAAAGAGTGAATAAATGGCCTGATGTCATATTATATGACTATTGGCCATGAAAATCATTCAGAGTCTGGCATGGGAAACAACCACACAGAAGATATCGTAAAAAGAGAAGACAGATGTTCAAAAGGCAACAAGTACTATTATTAAAAACACTGTGCCCATTCATGGGAATGCACAAAAGCCAACAAAGACAAGTAATGTTTCTTCCTTAAGCAAATCAGGAAAGAACGGAAAGTTCTGCATAACAAGGAAGGTTTTAACACTATTTGCAAGGAAGGAAATATCTCAACATGAGTAGTTGTGGGGAAATATTAAGGTTAATTGGATTTATATATTTTTAAAATGCAAATAAACTGTTAGAAATAGCAAATTCTTCATAATTATGCATTGACTAAGTTTATGCAGGCACTGGAACCAGATCAAAACCTAACAATTTCTGAACAGCTGACATTTGATGGTCCTGACCTTGACCTTTAATTGCTTAAACCCAAAATCTCCTAAAAGCCTCCTTTCAAACCCTCTTCCAGTTCTTCAGCTCTCTCTGAAAAGCTGGCATGAATCTTACCAAAGCAGATATTCCCATCTGCTGAGAGCAGAGTGGGATTAGATGGCTACACTGGATGTCACTGGAGTGCAGTGCAGAGTTCACTTGGAGAGGTGGATCTCCAAAGTGACAGGTAACATTTACAACTCAGCAAAAGGAGTGCTTTATTAAAAGGGGAAGTAAAACATCTGTTTGAAAGATTTAAAGATCTATATAAAAGGTGCCATTCCTACAAGTAGTCATATGAGCAACCTCAGTATTTGTGTGAACCCTTTATCTGAAAGAGTTCTTTCTTGTCATAATCAACTCGCTGGCAAGCACTGCATCTGTACACACCTGGGCCAGAAAACAAATAAAACTGTACTCATTCTGTGTTCAAAAATTATCCAGCCTTCTGAATCCTCAGAGGTTCTCTATTTGTAACATTTCAGCTGGAATAACAGTCAACATGGAGCATTAAAAAATTAAGTGGTCTACTACCACTTACTAAAATCAAAATGGAATGTCAATCAAATTATCATCTCTAGCTTAAGATTTCTATACCATGCAATCAGGAACATATTTGACAACTAACATTCCACTTCTATCCTTCATTTAACTACACTGCAGCAACCTCAGCAGGCTGAAAGTGCCCTTTAAAAGATGGATCTCTTAGTCTTTGGGAAGGTAATATGCAATTTATTCTGAACACAGAGAATATAATGGCATTTGTCAGGAAAAGGCAAAGAAAACAAGGTCAACTGAGCCAAAATAGACATTTTTAGAGATATGTGTATGCAGAAATAGATCTAGATCTCTATATCTGGATACAGATATACATAGATATACACATACATCTATCTTTATTTTCACTGAACACTTAGCAGCTCCAGCTGAGGTAGCTGGTTTTATCTGGAACAAAGCCTGGCACCTGCAACAACACTATCTTAACACTGCACCTGATACACACCCCTAAAGTTAATTTACTGGAACGAGTAATTAGGAAGAAAATCATACTTGTTTAGCTATCAGTCAAGCCTGTCACTGCCAGTACTTCTGATGTAAAAAAACACCAACAGAAGCTTTTTAAGCATTAGCTCATTAGTTCAATCGTTTCCTGCATTATTTCAGGTAAATCTATGTGTGTAATAAGAACTAACTTACCAAGTACTTTTTTTCATTAAACTGATAATTCTTTTGGGAAGCACTGATTGATATCCAAGCAAAAAAGATGGAAGTTAATTGACTCTAGCAGTCTAGATGCTAAATGATATCAAATAGTAAGAAAGCTTCTTCAAGGGTAATTTCAAAGATAAAAGAGTAGAAGAACGAACTTCCACACAAAATTAGCAAGCCTTAAACTTCTTACTGGTTCCAAATTGACAAATGCTAGCTTCAAAAACCATTTTAAAAACTCCCAAAATGTTTTCTCCCTCCTAAAAACCACATGCCAGTGTCTCTTGCTTGTTTATACTATAATTAGATTTGAGCAGATTTATGAAACACTAATTCAGTAGATTAAGCATATTTGAAAAATCCTCACAAGTAGCATCAAGCCCAACTGTTTTTCCTGCCACTTGACACAAGGTGACGTTCTGAACAGACGCACATATTCATCACTTCATTTTTCCAACTGGTACTTAATCTGACTGCAGACTTTGAAAGCAAAACAATTACAACATTTTCAAACTACAAAAGCATTCCAGTGCAGATTTCACCCATTGGTGCAATTTATATAGTTTATAGGGACTGAAAATGGAAAGGAGAATCCTGGAGACCATACTAGGACCTCTTCATTAATTAAATGAATATATGGAGACCTTTCAATATGTGATACACTGTGAATCTGAGTGCAGTGATCTGACACAGAGGAGTGAATGGATGTTTGGAACAGGAACAGAAGGGAAAAGGAAAGTAATCAGCATTCTTTACTTTTTAAAGTGGAAAACAAACAATTATCTGTAATTTATATTGTGCGGTTGTTTATGAATAAGAGGTAACTGAGGGTTGCACTTCACTTTCCGGCTCTTCAAAATTTAAGCAAATTTTAAGAAGTTTTAAGCATCCACAGTGATTAAAAGAAGGAAAATAAAACAGCATGCTAATCTCACTTACTCTGTTTGCAGTACTGTGACAACATTAAAGAGATTTGATTAGCCAATCCCATATCGGCTTTCCCGTGAGATAAATCCCTGAAAAATACCATTCTGCACTGAAGGAAAAAGTAACTTTTCTTACACGTTGTCTCCGTAAAATATTGTTCTGATTTGCACCAAAGGTATTACTAACACACATTTTCCTTTCATTTACGAAAATGTCACTTGGCAATCTAGCTAAAGATGGGCCTATTACTAACCTTTTTGTATCTCCTTTCTGGACTTTTACCCAGTGCTCCACTTGAGCCATGTTACTTTTTCTTTGAAACTGCTTATCTGGATTTGTTCTGGGAACAAACCCTCTTTTATACGAGCCAGTACCATTCTGCTCCACTAGGCCAGCACTCAATGAACTAGGAAGCGTTCCATTCTTCTCAGCTGGCTGAGGCTGAGCTACTTGGGACCACGATGCATTCGTTAAGTCTGGAAATAATGAATCAGCTTCTGTTAACGCATGCTTAGCCTTGCCCTTTTTGGTTTCCAGAGTTTCTTTTCTGTGGATGTAACGCTCCTCCTCCTCCTTTTCTCTTCTTATCTCTTCACGCTTATCATATCCAAGCATTTCAGCTGATTTCTGATAACCTTCTTTTGTGTCTGTAATCTCTGCCTTCACACACTCTTTGCAGGCATCCACATGATTGACTTGGGGAACAGCTTGCTGATCCACTTTTTCAGTTTCTCTGAAAAGAAAATGCATGTCAGTAATGAACACTGCTTAATTGTGGAAAGCTGGTGTGGCCTTGTTGCTCTTTTAGAAAGGATACCTACAAAATCACTGTCTGCAGACCGTGATAAATTTGGCATGTTAAGACAAATATGCTAAAAAAAAAATCAGTTGTCATCCGAGTTAGACAAAAGTTACATTTACTGTGCTGTCAAGGAAGCAGAAATTATTTATACACATCTGTAAAAATGACCAAAAATACTAGTATTGTATGAAAGAAGTGTTCAACATAATGTTATGTACAAAAAGCTGTAAGTCAAAAAAATCCTCCTATCCTAGGAAACACTGAAAGCCAAAAAACCAAAACTAAGCTGCCAACTGCTCATGGCAAAATATAGAAAAAGTCTTTCACATCTTTGTAGCTGCCTCAGGGACTAGACATTTCTGGCCAAGAGAACACAGCAATATCTACATTTGAGTCAGGACTATTGCCCAGGGAATTTCCATCGGGGAGCTATTCCTTAAAAAGAATAATTGCTCCATGCTGCAGTGCACATTAGTTTACTAGTTTACTTATTTACCTTACTGCCTAAAAAATAACAGAAATCTTGATATTAAACTTTGAACAAGCTATAAAATGTCTGAGGATTCTAAAAGTTTCAGGTTGCTTTTGACACATTACATACTTCAGCTGCAATTTTCTTCATCTCTTCATAACAATAAGCTTCTCAACAACATTTTTTTCTCTCACAATGTAATGGGTTATCGCTGATCTCAGGGTAGCACCTCATCTCTGAAACTAAGTTCAGCTTCTTTAGAGCTTTATGGAAAGTAAATTCTGAGTAAGTGCCATGACAAAATTGTTTTCACTTCAGTCTAATTAGAAATGAATAGTCTACTTAGGAGGAAGGACACTGGATCAATACTTCCAATGTGCCAGGCTTCCCCCAATTTTTCTTTCAATTATTCCTGTCTTTATAAAGAAGATAAAGAAGAAAAAAGCAGGTACCAGCTTGTTTCTTGGAATTTAAATTAAATGTAGAAAGCCTTAACACAAATAGGATGTAAAGCTCTGGAAGAGATGTTGATCCTTTGCTTATATTTGATTGGCCAACAGAGAGCAGCAGTGTCAGATACTCTGAGAAACTGCACCGTAACATTTCAAGCCTCACAGCCACAATGGTTACAGCAGGGTTGTCTCTGAACAGTCTTCCTTCACATGGAGGTGTAGGGAAAGAGTCACATTCCAACGCCAAAACATCAAGAAGGCTACATCAATTTAAAGAAAAGGAAAAAACTGGAAGCACATTTTGGCACAGCTGAATTGGTTCATAATCAGTTCATACCTGCATAAATTAGTTGACATCCATTAACTCTGTGCACTTATGATTTACCCATCTTTAGCATTCTTTTCCCCCTTAACAGCACTTCAATCCTAGTTCTAAACACTCATTTGGAACAACTCATTAAACTTCTGTTCTTTCTCTTTTACCCCTTTCTCCCAAAGGCTGCCAATTGGCTGCTGCAAGTGTATGAATGTGCCCACAGAAACTGGAGCTTCTTACCTGAAATTCCCTAAAATATTATACATAGAGAGAAATTAATCCAGGTCACTAAAGGTGGGCACACAATTTGCATGCATACACAAATACTGAACACCAGGTTCTCTTAATTAATATCAGTTAACCGATTTGCAACAGAATGCAAACGGAAAACAATTATTTCTTTAAAATGTGAAAGAGTTTTATGCAAATATTTACAAACAGCAGCGTCAAATAACCACCAAGGGCGTGATTTATGTAAGATACATTAAATTTATTTTGAATGTTTCTGAGTGGAACTTGCCTCTTCAGTGAGGAACGTGTCTGCATGAGAGCAGCCTGATTCATAGCCCGGATCCAGGCGTTCATGTCCTCCTGGGTGTCAGCACTGAAGTAGTACGTCCGCATCCCTGTGTGCTCTGCCTGAGAGCCAATGACAGAATTCTTGTTATAAATATATGCCCGCATACCTGTGTGAACAGCCTGGAAGGAAAAAGAAGAAATAGAAGTTAGACAGCTCTTTCACTTTTTCCTAGAAAAAACGTACTTAAAAACAACTTTCCAGATTCCTTGACTGTTTCTTGAATTTGGTGTAAATTATCTACCACAATAAGTGCAGCAGACTCAAAAGGCACTCCAATTTTTACTGAAATTCCTCTGCCTCTTTGTAGAACTATTAAGCTGAAAGCCCAGTGCTTCTGATTTTCACAGTAGGAAATTTCAGCCTTTCGTTTTCTTTTAATTGATATATTTAATTTGCCATAAATACTGGACTAAACAAATAGAAGAAATCCCTATACTAAACAAATTTAAGAAATTCTCAATGAGACGTGCATCAGCAAGTCAATTTTCCCAGCTCATTTAATAAAGAAATCTATTCAGACAAAACACAGACAAAAATCTTACAGTATAAGCAATTGAACTGCTTATTTAAGAATCAATTATAATGCATGTTAAGATCTTTCGGTTAAAGCATGCACTTGAACACATATTAGCTGCAAAGTCACAAGACTTACTGATAAAAGTTAGTAATACTGATAGAATTATCACAGCACATAAAATAATGACGATTATCTCTGCACACCAAAATACTCCATGAAATTCCACTGCAAACTAGTGGTACTGGGCAATTCCTCTATAAATATATTCAGTATTCAAATGGATTCAATATGGAATATCCTTGTAACTCTAGGCTAGTTGAATTTAATCAAATCTCACCCACATTTGAATTAGCAACAGTATAAATATTACCAAATGATGTAAATCCTGATACACTTCACATTAGTAGAGAGAGATTCATCTCCTTACTTTCCAAAAAAATTGAAGACAGTATACCCTGCTTGGAAGCTCTTGTAATGATATTAAAATCAAATTAGTAATTTAAACTTTATTTTTATAAAACTAAGCCTGCTATCACACACAAAAACTAATAGCATTAAATACTGCTGACACAGGGTTTTTTAAAAAGATAAAAATAATTACATCCAATTTTTGATTTGGTTACATCTGTTTTTAAAGGGTAAATGTATTTTGCAAATCCTGCCTAAATAATTGTTCTTTTTATATTGGTGAAATCTTCTCCCCCTCATTATTCTAAATCAAATTTTTGATTGTAGAGACAATCACAGATGGCTTCAGAAACACAACAATAGTTTTGACAAAACCCAGGCTATTTAATCCAGTGCAGCCTTCCCTAAACATTATAACTTCAGTTGTTTACCCTGAAACTCCCAAATTACCATAACCTTAGAGACTTCTTATCAACAACTCCAAAGAGCAAAATATGTGCTTGCTATTACAGTGCTTTTAAATAAGTTCTGCGCAGAATTTACTCCCTTCCTATGGCAGGCTGTTCTCCCGAATGTGTGAAACACGGCCTTTCCCTTCTGCGCCTCAAGCACGGATGCCTGAGTTTGTTTTGAAAACTGGAGACTGAAGTAGAACAGCCAGCTAGAAAAAGGAGGAGGAGGAGAAGGAAGAGAAGGAAAAGGTTACACAAAGAAGTCAAGACTCTCCTGTTGGAAAGAGTCTCCACTTCCCAACAGTATTGGTGCAAAAGGAATGAATGCAAGGTGGTTTCTTCTCAATTCCCACCATTAACTGCCTACCTGAACACAGGAAAACAGGACTTATACATGTTAAACAATAGCTCTGATCAATCACGTATTTAGGAATCAAAAAACTTTGTTCATGTTTGCCTGGTTGAGTTCTTTGGTTTTTCTTTGTTGTTATTGGGGGTTGTCTTTTTTTCTCCATTTTTAGAACACTAGAATGCTCAAAGCAAGTATGATTTAGAAGCATTAATTCACTACAATTTATGATTGCCATCCAGGGTATGAAGAGAAGAAAAACTGGCAGCTCCAGATATAAAGGAGAATGGTCGTTTTAATGTGAGACCACACATTACGTAGTATGACTTCAGAGGAGTTCCTTCACGGAGCAGGCTGAGCCCACAGAAGGTGTTAAAATTCAGAAGTGAACTGATTCCTGCAGCAAAGCAGACTAGGCATGTCCCACTGCAGATGATGCAGGAGGAGCCGACCATTCACTGGTTTTACACTTGCTTTAAAAACTCAGAATTTTCGTAACTATCTGCAGAGACTGCATACCACACCAAGAAATGGATTTAACAGCTGTCTTAATTGATCTGTACACCCTGATCAACATAACCCACTTGTGGTTTAGGTTTTCCTTTCAACAGAGCTGCAAGCACTGCCTAAGAGGCTGTAGGTGAAAACAGTATCAAAATGTAAACTGTGCTGCACCACTCTCCCTTGGGAGACTGAAGCTCTCACAGCCGTAAACATCCCTGGATTCAGAAGGGATAACGGAGATGGTGTGCGATTATCAACAACCACAAGATCCTGAAGTTTGCAATACATAACACTGGTCAAGGTAAAATTCCAATTGATTTCAGTTATTTATTAGTAGTGTGGTTTATATGCAAGAAAGCCACCTCGTGCCAATGTCCTGCAGCTGTCCCTGCTGGCAGACAGAAGCTAGCAGGACTTTTTGGGTTGGGATTTTTTTTTAAAGCCAAAGCTATTAGGATGGCTACAGCATACTAAAAAGCCTAAAACACAGCACATGCCCACATGTACACCATACACACAACAGGGAAAAAATAATATTGGTACCTATTCATGCATTCAGACTCCTTAATGTGGATAGATTGAGAAGAAAAGCAGTCTCTCTCCCATAGTGCACAGTAGGAGAAATGGACAGTAAACCCCAAGAGCATATCAACAGGACAAGACAAGGACAAAAAATTAAACAAGTTAAAATCATTAAAAGATTCATGTTTAAAAAAAAAAAACTTAACAGAAGACTGTACTAAAAGTAACTAATGCCTACAGCTGTTCACATCCACTTGTTCAAAATACCTAGGGGAAAAGAAGCCACCGTTCATAGAACAAAGGGATGAGGAAAGGAACAGTTTTCTAATAACTGTAATCTTTTAAAGCTGGTTCTGTCAATGAGCTATAATATACAGAAATTTCCTCCTTCTCCTTAATTTTGATATTTATGAACCATTTCTGAGCAAAAACTGAATTATTACTCTGAACCTTCACTACAAACTCAACAACAGCCCACTATGATCTAACTCATCTTTCACCCTTAAATAATACTGAGCTTTTTAAGGATTTCTAGAAGCTTGAACCCTCCCCTCCTGCCATTTTGAAAACAGCACCTCTCAAATTTACAACGTTTGGCATTTCTTCACCTGGCTCCTCAGACCCAGAGCAATATGGGAGCCTAAGGAAGCAACAGTGATTCAGAGAACATAATGGAATAAACTACATCAAATTTTTGGTAGGAAAACCAGTGAGATCAAAGAAACAGATAAGAAGTTTGCCCTGGTCTCAGCAGGTCTAAGCGACTAACAAATTCTTCCATTTGTAAGAAAGACCAATTAAAAATAATTTTCATGTTTGAGGACAACAAGGCCTCCAAAGAGACTGTGATGACATGAACCTTCTTAAACTGGTATTACTCCTGTTTAAAACTACTGTATTACTACAAAGTACAGTCAGCTCTTTCTTAATCCCAGGAAGTATTTCCAGCTATATACACTAATGTTGTGCAAGCCTTTTCACATTAAAGTCTAAACACTGAATTTGTGCTCACTCATACTGGTACCAACAAAAACTTACTATTTTAAAACGCAGCAATTAGATTAACTAAATATGTTTAGGATGTGAGCTGCTGAACTAAATAATGCAGTAAGGATCCCGAGTTCTAGGCTCACACACAGCTTAGTGACAGTGGCTTTCAGCTGGTCACAGCACTTTGCTTGGCACAAATAAAGGAAGTGAAAAAACTGTCAACTGTCGAAAATTGTATCAAGATAGATACTTAAAAGCACAGTTTCTAAACGAAAAAATTAAACTCCCATACTGTTACATTTCAAAGTAGGGGTTTGATGGCTTTTCAAAAGCCTGTATGCAGCTCTGGAGGCCTATAATTGTTGAAGACCCAAAGAGACACAAAAACTTAAGTTGGACCTCAGGAGGTGATGAAAGGAAAAGGATTTTGAGAATTCCTACAGCACACATTTTAACAGTTTGCAGGATTTAACACAGGCCCCAGTGAGCATGTATTTTACAAGCCTCCTTCTAACCAAATCATATGCAAAAAGCATCCACGTATTTGCTAAGCAGATTTCCTTCCTCTAGTTTTGCAAACACGAGAGTTGAATTTTTTTGCAGTTTTACTGTTTCGCTAGCTTCCAAACTCACTACCACTTCAAATGGGAGCCAACCCCTCTGTTGTAACAGAAGATTTGCAACAATCTCAATAAAGAACAGGCCAAATGTAAAAAGTGTCATGGTGCATTCTCCCACTCATTCAGGTCTTAAATGCAAAAAAAGTCTTCTCTTTGTTTTGGGCTTAATCTGCCCGTGTGTTCTATTTCTGGCTGCGCTACGCTGTGAGACAGAACGTCCATCTGTGCTCTGGGTCTCGAGGTGCTCTGAAGAGATGAGATAAAGGTAATGGCTGCTGAGTGATGGAATGCCAGCACGGGCGTGCTCCTGCTGCGGGGTGCCCACAGCCGACTCCATGACCACTGAACATCAATGTTGGACAGGCTCCATACCACAGCAACTGTACAAAATCCTCCTACTGCCCTCGGAGCTAGGTCCAAATAATACCAAACTGCAGCATCCAGCCTGCAGTCAATCATCAAACACCTAAAGCAGAGTTAAAACTGGCCTGACAAACTGATATATGTAATGTCGGTTTTTTTACAGAAATTTCTAGCATAAACTTTCTTTTGCTATCAACACCCTATTTCTATCTATATCAACCTTTCAGTAATGATCCTGTGTTGAAAGTCTCGGCTTTCTGGCTCATAATATTTTCAGAAAAAGACTCAGATTGAGTACCTGGTAGAGCTCATATAGATATCACACCCTAAAAGGAACAGGGGAAGTCTGCATTTGCTTCTGGAAAGGTTTAACCATGATTACACCATGGATTCTTCTCCCTTGGCCAGTGGTCACTCAAGAGCATGTGTGTAAACACTTTTGAATAAAATAAAAAGCAGAGAAGCCTAGAAGAGTACATTGAGTTCCCCTCTTTCAGTATGTGCTTCCTCCTAGGAAAAGGCTCTAGAAAAAGAGGGCTTTATGAATCACACTCAGTAAACGCTAGGGGTGGAAAGATTTTCTTAAACAAAGATTTCTTTGTAGCTTTATCCTGATATCTCATGTTCAATGCATTTGAAAAAGTACAATAAACATTTCCACAAAGTGCACTGGGTCTTTTTTAAACACATTTCCCAAGTTAATATTTGTTCAATAAATTTCAAACCAGTATCCACTTGAACATAGAACTGAAAGTAATAAAAGGCAGTCTTAATTTTAAAATACCTCAAAAAATCAAAATGCAAGAGAAAATCAGAAGTTCTTCATAATTTCAGCACAGAAAATATTTAAATAAAGATTTCCAGATCTCCTAAAGGATGCCTGATTGAAATCTGATCTGTAAATTACTTTTAAAGTAAATAACTCATTTGCTTGATAGAAAAACAAGTTCTGCTCTGACTTTAAATCTGCCACAGGGACAGAAGTTTCTAAACTTTGCTTAAGTGCTGCAGTTTAGACAGTCATTTGGAGTCAGGCTTCTGCACTATCAAGAAGTGTATGTTTTATTTCATATCCATGGGCTTTTATAACAAAGACTAGAATTGTAAATTATACAATTATATTTATTTTTAGAAAAAGAAAAAACACAAAACCACCCTCAAACTATATCGAACGAGTACTTTTTCCTTTAAAAATCCGTATTACTTAGGATGACTAAGTTGTCATTTTCTAACTGTGAGAACTGATTTGATTCTTTTCTTTTTAAAAAAACCACAACAAAACAAAACAGACATCAGTCCATTATGAGATCAAGGACTCTATTACAAAGTAAATTAGACAACCTTTCTTCCAATTTGTAAACAGTACTGGAACAACTTGTCAATACTAATTTCTGATTTTAGAAACAGGCTCTTTACTCACAGACACTTCATCAAGCTCTAAGGACACTTACAAAGTAACAGACATGAATGTCAATTTATAAGCAAAAAAAAGAAAAGCTATGTCACATTTGAACAGGCAGTCAATAAATCTGTCTGCTTTTAAAAACTAGTAACAAGTAAAATAGGAAAACAGATGATGTTCTTGTTTACAACAGCAGCTTTTCTCAGGCAAATAAACTATGATTAGCTGATAAGCTTTGCAAACAGTACCTTAAAAGAAAATTTGCGATTTATCCGATCTTCAGGTCCAACTGGAGATATTACGTAACTAGGCAATGGTATGCTCCCCAGAACAGACTCTTCTCTGCTGTCTGTGGAATCAAAAACCAGAATTGAAATCCCTGCACTGTTCAGTGGGCTAGCAATACATTCTCCTCTAAGGACACAGAGAAAACAGGCATTAAGTAGAAAGAACAGTGGTTCAGACTAACTATAAGGAAAAGCATTTTCCCAAGGACAGAGCAGCAGGGGCACAGGCCAAAGAAGAAGCTGTGCCATCTCCATCCTCGGAGGTTTTCAACACCTCACTTGATTAATCCCTGAGCAACCTGGGCTGACTCCTTTCCTGACCCTGCTTTCACCAGGCAGTGGGATAGAACACTTCCTCAAGTCCTTTCTGACTCGAATTATTCACTTATGGCACAACACCAATAATAAGTGCAGAAAAATGTTTTATTTTTAAAGAAAAAAGATTTTTTTTTTTTAAAGCAGTTTGGGTTTTTATTGAAGTTTTTTTCTTTTTTGGGGGGGTGGGTGGGTAGATGCTGCTTCTTAGGTTCAGCCAGAAGAATACAGTTCAAGAATAAAGCTTATTGTGCCAAATGAACTGTGACAGGCTGCGTATCATGATGGATCTTCCATTTAGCACCGTCCATCTAGGCTAATTGCTATAATTAGGAATCCTCTCTTACAGCTGGCTCCAAGTGATCAACAGCAGAAATGAAGCATCTAGAAATATGAATTCCAAGTCTGATATTCTGTAATGCTTTCCAAAAATTGTAGCACACAAAGTATTGAAGACTTGAAAATAAACTTACGTAATACCTAGTTTGGTCTAAGATCACACTTAACCTTTTTCTTTTTTTTTTTTGGAATTACTGGATTCAGAAGTTCTTACTCTTACTTTGTCCCTTGGATAAAAGCTGAACCAATGCCCTCATCTGGCCATAGTGCATTCTGAAAAAACTCAGATGTCCAAGTGCAAGCAAGTAGGTACCACAACACAGACCAGAGATGGCATAAATCTTATTTATTGCAGTCAGATGTTCTGCAACATAAACCATGGCATGCACCCAACATAAAATTACATGAAAAAAAATCATACAGCATCCTTTGCTTCCCCTACTCTGGCCTGGAATTTGCTGTGCATTTAAGATGTCTGGCCAAGCAAATGTTTCACTGTTCATCTCAGAACAGCTAACTTTATCTGAAGAGTTCAGCTAGTTCATGCATTCACCGTGGTTTGTGCAGGTGAACTGTTCAGACTAACTCAAAACAGCTGATACCAACTCACCTTTGTAGTAAAACAAGCAATAATCAGCAAGCACAAACCATCGTCTCTTCCATAATCGCATTCCAGAGCTATCCTGAAACACAAGAAATGTGATTTTCACTTAAGGAAAGTTAACAGATATAATGCTGATCCAGTGAGTAGTTTACCAGACGTTTACCTAAATATGATTGCTAATTGCAAAACAAATAGTTTATATCTCAGCAAAATATTATGTACTAAGAAAGATAAGAGGCAAAACATCCAGCTATAAAATAATGAGGGCAGAATATTCAAGCTGCTAATTTTCATTAAGTAATTAAACTCTCATCCCAAACAGCATTCAGATCAACCTTATACTCAACCAATGCTTATTTTATCTATACAAATTTATCTGCAAGGAATATATATAAAAATTCCTTGGAATATATTTCCTTTCTAAGGAAACCAAGTGTGTTTCTGGACGGCACAAACTCCAAAAAGACTGCCTGCAGTACAAAATGAAAATCACTACACAGCTGTGCATTTCAGGCAATGATATCCTATAATTCAATCACCATATGTTACCCATGCCTAAAATGTAATTTAATCAAATATTCCTCAGGAAATAAAACAGGACGTATAATGTGCAAATTTTAATGAAGTATGATATAATATGCCTGTGGAGATAGATATAGATATATATAACCTTGTCAAAATGAGTAATATTTGCATTGAAATTAATTTCTGAAGCTTTTAAAATTGTCAGACTATAACCTAAGCAAGTACAGCTTCCTCAGCTCAGGTAGGCTTTGATGAGACCAGCAGCATAAAAAGCACCTTCAGGCTTTAAGGGCATACAAGCAGAGGTTAGAGGACAGAAGAAAACAGGATATACAACATCGCTCTAGCTATTGCCCTCCTCCTTTCCACAGTCAAATTCAGTAGGGAAGGACTTTCTTCCCTTCCCATTTTCATGCTACAAGGCTGGCAACACGTACTGTGTCTGAGTTCTGATTCTGTCCTGAGAACTAATGGGCTTGGGTAGTGGATGTCAACAGAGCAGAGAGCAGAACACTGCAGAATTATATCTCTGCACTCAGGAGGAAGCAGAGAGCTGGCAGCTACTTCACTTTTGTGTGCATGTAAAATCATAACTGTGAGCCTCAGATTTCAGCCTTCTCCTACCCATCCCTAAACCTAGCTGCTGGATCTCTGGGGTGATAATCTGGGAGACACTGGCTGCCAAATTAGAAGCAGGGGAAGTATTCTCATACAACAAACAGCTTTATTTACTTATTATACTCAAGGATGTGTTTCTGTCAGCTTAAGAGTTCAAGATACAGCAGCTGCAGAATTCTGTTCACTGGGTAAATTTCTATAATCCAGTCTTTGCTGGCTACTGGTCTTGGTGACAGCAATGTGTGGGGAATGGGTCCCAACTTCCCGTAATTTTCTCCCTCCTACTTCTAGAGGACAAAAGGCATATGGACTGGAATTAAGCCTTTGATCAGGGCAGAAGGGCATAAGCAAGCAGATAGAATAAGGCCTCCACAGCCAGCCTCAGGCTGAGTGTGTTCTGAGGGAGTCCAAGATCAGCATGGCAACAAGCCAGCAGGATAAAACAGGGAAAATAACCAGATTTAGATAACAAAGTTATAGCCTTAACGTTGAGCTGTGATGGTGATGTCCATTAATTGGTTTCCTTTTCTGAACCAAACCCATTCATAAACCTTGGTTTTCACACTTGCCAAGCATGAATTTCTCATTATGGAAGTCTGTGGAAGTACCCAACACTGTCCTGTGTGTCACCAACACTCGAGCTTCTGCTTTCTCAGTTCCTTGGAAGGCACTTGGTCTTCCTTGATGATTGCATTGAGGTATATGAACAGAAACAGGTGCTCACATGCATACCTGTTTGTGCAGCCAGCCTCTTACGATCACAGGAACATTGGGATTCCTCCTGATGGCTTGTTCCCTCTTTCCAAAGCTATGAACTTTGTTTCCAGTCTTCACAGCCTGTAAAGAAGTATAATGTAGCATGGCTTTTATATTTACTGAGATCCATTTCATATTACAAATAGTCTCACTGCAATAACTTATACTTCATTACACAGCAACAAAGTATTCATGGCATTTTCAAGGGCAAGTAAACAGGCAATGATATTTACAGCAGAGCAAAGTCAATCTTCCACTTTCATCAGGATGGTTTGCCAGCTTGTGCTGAACAGCAGCAGCATTGGTGTGTCAAGTCAGAAAGGCGAAACTGTGGAAATTTTAGTGTGCCTGGGAAGAATTTTTGAGAGCTGCATGCAAGCCTCCCTGCACAATACTGCACGAGTTTCTTACACACACAGGACTTTGAGCAGATAAATTCTACTCTTGCTCTTCTTTGTTTGCACTTTGGAGGTCCTTTTTGTTGGGGATTTTTTGGTGGATTTTAATTTCTCTTTCCTGTTTCAATTCAAACAACATTGATAGCTTAATAAAATGCTTGGACTTTGGCCCTGCAAATGAGAGGAGAAGACAGTGACACTGCCAGGGAAGAGACCTAGATGGCAGTCAGTAGAAATCACAAGGACTAGGTAATGATTTGTGTCTTACTGAAACCTGTTTTGATTCACATGGGCTAAACTATTTCAAAAACAAGCAAGGCCCACCCACCTGTGAAAAAGCAAGAATCACTGGATGAGTAATTTGCCTGTTCTTTTCCAACCTCAGCCCAGTTTGCTCCACCAATTGCTTTAGGACAAACAACCCTTAGAGTTGCTCCCAACTTCTCCAAGAAAAGAGCTGTCCAGATTCTTTCCTACAGTGTCTCCCTTTTTGATCTCTGAGCTTGTCAGGGTACAGATGCTCTGTGAGCTGCAGACAAACAGCAGCTCTAGAAACAAATATATTTATCACACACATGGGACAACATCAGAAAAATATCTTGGCATACTGCTCCTGCCAGTCAGGCAACATCTGGACTGAAAGACAGTATATATGAGTAAATAATTCTAGCAATGTATGATAACTTAAAATGGATTCTGTTGATTTTGAGGCCAAACTTTACCAATCTGCATTAAATTTCCTGTCTTAAAGAAGGGTTAATATTATAGCTATAATCAGTACCAAAAAAATGCACTTCTTGTTTGGTGCTACAGCATATAAAACAGCGAAGTAGATTTAACACCTGTAAGGAGCTGTCAAAGGGCAGGTTTTCCTAGGGAGTTTCCCTGAGCTCTGTTCCCCAGGGAGCAGCATGTTGTGTTCAGCTCTGCCAAGGAGTCAGGTGAGTTGCATGTCCACAGTCACTTCAGTGAAACCCCCTGACTCTCAAGCGACAGGAAGAATGCCAAGGATGGGCTCTATCCCCAGGAGTGCCACTGCCCCAGACAGCTCTGCGAGAGCCCGCACAAGACCCACCAGCGTCCCAGGGCAGCACAGGTGGTCACCTGAGCAGAGAGCTGTCCAGGACTGGCATAAACCCAGCAGAGCAGGCTGTAGAACAGGTTTCTGAGGAGGTGCCCCTGCCACCCAGCTGGCAAAAACCAGTTCTCAGCAAAGTCAGGTGAGGATGCTATCAGCGAGATCTCCCAGCCCAAGTCTCTGCCAGACCCGTGCTAAGGCACTCAGCTAACAGGCTGCAGAGCACTGACTTTGGGCAAGCACAGCCATAGATGGGCTTTTTTTTTTTTTTAAGAAAAACAAGAAGTAAACAATTCAGCTGAGTATTGAAAAATTGTTGCCAAATGTTAAGATGCAACAGCTACATTAAAGAGAACGATGAAAAATAATGAAGTCCAAATTAGTTAAAGCTCTGAAAGCCAAAAAATTTATTTGTACTTTGTTTTTACTTTATTTGAACTGATGCCTTGAGAGGCCTCGTAGAAACAGAGACTAGACAGGAGTAAGGGAATAAAGGTAGGTATTTATTTGAAAGGCCTTCAAAGGTACCCCCTAGAGAGCCAGAGGCTATTGCCAAGACGGACCCTAAGATGGACGACAGGTCACAAGTTCTTCACACTTTTATAGGTTTGGTTTATTTGCATATCCAATTAAAGCTTCAGTTAATGATGTAATTTCCCCAAGCTTACCCCCCCTTAGAGGCCTTTTGGTTTATACTTTTGGGCCTAGGACGGTCTGGGTGTCCTTGGACAGCAAGCCTGGAGAGGTTTTGTTATGTCTACCTAGCACAAGAGAGCAGAAGTTAACAGGCCACAAGAAACTTCAGAGTTACACACTAAGCAGCACAGAATTCGAAAAATATAAAAGTTAAAACCTAGGGCATCAATACTTTGCAGCTGAAGAGAAATAAATTTAGAAAATGTACAGAATTTAGTTTCCTCATCTTTCTCTCATGTAGATCTTTGGAAGGGTGGATTATACTGAGTATAGCTGATCTAGCCTTAGAGCAGCATCTAAATTTGATTTTTTTAAATCAGATCATTTAACCAAGCACTTTCTCTGATCTTAATTTTTAAAAAATGCAGACCACAATGTAAAAAAAATGATCCTTGGACTTGGTCACCCAAGACCAAACAATTTCTATAGCATAGGAGCAGGAAAAGCTTTTCTGCTAAGGCTGTGTATTCTGTATCAATCCAGTACCCATAATGGAAACAAAATTATCATTTTATGGCACTTTATGTAATTGAAATTCTCATAACCTTCAGTATTGATCATCTCATTCTGCTCTGGAATAAAAACAAAGCATAACAGATACTGCATTACACAGTTTGCTTCCACTGGCTAGCCTAAAAAGTTGGTTTAAAATAAAAGATATATTTTTAAACTATTTCTCTGTACTGCAGTAGTCTTTTCCTAACTTAAAGTTTTCTGATATCATTGTCAGGGGTTGAAAAAGGCAGATCAGGACAGCTGTGTCACTGAAGACACAAAAGTCACTTTTGACTTCAGTACAATTGTTATGTTGATTTGCTCATGAACGATCCCTAAGTTTTTGCAACAAAACCCAAAAATGTCAAGAGCCAAAATTTCAAATCCTTTTCCATCACTGCCTCATCTTCTTTCTTACAGTACCTTGTAGCTGAGGAGGAAAGTTGCTAAGTTAATGATGTAATTTTTTTTCTCTCTTTTAAACACGACAAAGTATAGACAGACTTTTATTTGGAACAGCTCTAAATAGTAAACAGGAAGATTGTATTTTTGTCAAAATATGCAAATATATATGCATAATAAAACATGGAACTTGCAACCTAGAGAATTAAAAAAAAAAATCAACCCACAAAAAGCCACCTGTTTAAGTTATAAACTCTTTAGCTCAAAAAATCTCAGTGTTTCACTTAGAAACGAACTTAAGAATCCTCTCAGTATCTCTAAGAAAATGATACAACATCCTTATGTTTCAGATAGAAAAAACTGAAGCTCTCCAAAAATCCTGCTCTTAATTCTGAGCATTCACATACAGTGGCCATGAATTAGACCCTGTGTTCCACTCCAGCTCCAGACAGTCCCAGAGTTGGCACATCACATACCTGTCACCACTGCTTGTTTCAACTGCCAGACCCATTCTTTACTTGTATTCCTCGCCAGTGTATCTTGAAATACCAGCAACTACCCAGTGTCATCAACAATTCAATTACTTCTGTTATGCAGAACCCATCCAAAACATGCTCTCAAAATACAGATAGTAAATACATTCCCCTACTACCCTTTTGGTTTTGACTTGGCCAAAGTCCTGTGTGGCACAGTAACATTTACAAACTTCCATTCACACCATTGGATATTTTAACAGACTAAATTCCGAATGTACCTTACTGTTGAATGGAACCAGCTCCTTATTCCTCCATATCCTTAATTATTAATCAATATAAATGGCTTTTAATATAATCAATCATGTAATTGAATTGGCTACGAACAGAGAATAATTGCAGTTTATCAAAAAGCCCTTTTGCTTTTTATTTCCTCAACCCCATACCCCTCAAATGTCAAAGAGTAGGATAGACTGCATTGGTCTAAAGTCTTGAGATGACTTACTCGGACAGCTCCTGCATCAAAATACTGGGCCCTACTTCAATGTGCACAGCTCCATATAAAAAACCAGTTTGAATTTGGCCAGGATTCCAACACTGTGCATACACCATTCTGTGATGGCATTTGCAGGACAAAATAATGGACGCGTTTCATTAAAAAAATTATAATTAGCCATGGCTAAGAGACCTTTACAATGAACTTGTCTCTGGCTTCACGACTGCGCTTCATGTCTGCATCAGGGAACTTGTTACAGTGGGGATTCTGTAACATGAGGTATCAAACAACGAGGCCCGTGGAAAAGAAATATATATGGACCAATTCTTGATAGATGTTTCAGAGATGCTTATTTCTCCAGCCCCATGGCCGGGGCTCTGCCGAGGAACTGTTACAATCCAGGACCCGAGGGTCCTTGCCCGTGCTGGGGAACACAAAACAACCAATGGGGAATAAGGCTGACCAGGGGCCAGGGAAACCCCGTGTCTCCTCCCCAGGGCCCCTCTCCCAGGACCACATGGCAGGGGGAAAGGGACCCCAGCATTTCACCCATTTATTTTTAACAAAAAGAGATTTAAAACTTTACATTGAAAACAACTGGAAAACATAACAAGAACAGTTTTAAAACAAAACAAGCCACCCTCCTGAGTCTTTAAATGTCCAAACAGATTCTCTGGAACATCTTAAGGCTGACAGAAGGGAGACATGACTCTCTGAGCATGCTTTGTGGGGAAACTGAGGCAGGAGAGGGTTTAATTTCTTCCCTCCCCTTTTCATCCCCCCCTCGGCATTGGAGAGAAGTTGTAGGGAAAGGGAATTGTATAGGGAAACGATGGGGTGAAAAACGGATTAGGAATAAACTGGGGGTAATAGGATATAGGGTAAAAGGGAAAGGTGGGATTAGGAAAGGGAGACTGTAGGGGGGGTTTACAAGGGAGATATTGTCTAACATGACTACGATTTTTTGCATATATACTGCCTTTTACAGGAACACCATCAGGCCCAGTGACCTGCGATGCTTGTAACCCTTTTCTACCTTGTATAATTTTGAATTCCACCACCTCTCCATCTCCCAAGCTTGGGATGCATTTTTCAGGGTTATTCTTTTTAACAGCAGTTCTATGAACGAATGTGTCTTCTTGGTTGTCACATCTTGTTATAAAACTATAATTTTGTTTAACATTATACCATTTTACTATTCCTAAAACCTTAGCTACGGTGATTTTCTCCTTTTTCCGAGTGGCTGCTGTTTTCTATCTTGCTGTGTTTTTGCTTTCTCTTTCACTCGCTCCCATGTTGGTATTGTCGGGGCTGCTCGTGCCTGCGCGCTCTTCCCAGGGTCGCATTCGGGGCCACGCGGGCCAGGCCGGGCCGCTCAGCTCCCTGCGCTCCGCCGCTTCTGCTCTCAGCTGCGCTGCCGCCCCTCTCGGCCGGGCGTTCCCGGGGCTCGCTCCACCACGCGCTGCGCGGGGCCGTGCGGGCACCACCGGGTCCCGCCGCTCCTCGCTCCGCCGCCGACACTGCGGCTCGCGTGGCTCCGCCCGCACGCGGGAACTGCCTCGCTGCTGCTCGCAGAGCGCTCGGTCCATGTGGTCTGGGTCGCACGGTCCCTGCGCCAGGCTTCCCTTCGCCAAGACACAACTGACATTGCTCAACAGTCTCAGTAATTAAATAATATTCACGAAAATATTCTTCCATCGGCATATATTTTGACTCAGAAATTAACCATGTCCAAACAGTGTTCCAAAAGTCTTTGGTAAGAATTAAATCCCAAGAAACATAGAAGAAGTTCTTAAACAACCATGCCAGGAAGTGTTTCAGTTCCTTTTGAGCTTGCATTAAGTTAAAATTTACAAATCGTTGTTCAAGAATCTTTTCAAATTTAAGATAAATGTCCATATGCGGCTCAGAGAGCCAAGAGTCTTCCCACGGTTCCTCCACAGTTTAGATATGGAATAGCAAAACAAAAACAAGAAGAGAAATCCAGAATTTCTAGGGCTTACTCACACATCAGTCGCTTAGGGATCAGGGATCGTTCTGCCAACATTCTCCACCATTTGTTACAGTGGGGATTCTGTAACACGATGTATCAAACAACGAGGCCCGTGTTGATATATGGGCCAATTCTTGCCAGATGTTTCAGAGATGTTTATTTCTCCAGCCGCATGGCCAGGATCTGCTGAGGAACTGATCACAGTCACGGGACCCGAGGGTCCTTGCCCACGCAGGGGAACACAAAACAACCAATGGGGAATGAGGCTGACCAGGGGCAGGGAAACCCCGTGTCTGTCCCCAGGGCCCCATGGCAGGGGGTAAGGGACCCCAACAGGAACTCACTCTTTGAAAGAATGATTATGGAATTCATGGAAGAAAACATTTAGAAATAGGTGAAATTATCTTAAAATTACTCTCAAGCTGCCAAAAGTCAATCTCAATCTCAAAGTGGAGGGCACAGTTTCTTTATTTTACAGCCTTTGTTCTCATTGCTAGTTCACTTGAATTAATTTTTGTGTTAGGCTGTGAAGGAATTGAACTCTACAGAACAAGAAAAGTGATTTAAGCCTGTTAACACATGCAGTGATCAACCAAAGCATAGGTAAGAAAGATGCTGGTTCATTTTAATTAAAACTCCAGTATTTATTAAGGACCCACAGTAAGATGAATCTTATAAAAACAAACTGGGTAGAGAAGCAAAGTACTGGCAAACCCTCTGTGAGAGCTCTATTCTAAATCTAAAGTTGTGATGTGTTAAAAAATGCCACACCTGGCAACCTGCCAGGAGCATGAGTGACCACCCTTATACTGGACTGCAAACAGAATAAAAGACCAGACCAACCAAAGTTGTGGGAGGTGATTCTGGATATTCTCTAAGCTGTGATGAAAAAAGCATGACCCTCCCCTTTAGCTGCATGGTTGTGACGTGCCCAGTGAATTAGCCTGCAGCATTTGGGTGGCCTCGGGGTGAGCGGAACCCAGTCCCCATTTCTGATCTCTGATTAGATCAGACAAAGGGAAGCACCAGGAGCAAGTGATCCTGGCTAAGTTAAAGCCAACTGTGTCACTGGATAATTCCCCAGCTCAAAGCATTGTATCAGGTCTCCAGTAAGTTTGCTGGTTTTAAGAGGGGAAAAAATGAACCTTCTGCCCCTAATGCAGGCTTCAAAAAATCAGAGTAAAGAGGATAAATACAGTAAAAACAAATGCCGACATATTTTGCTAAGTTCAACTCTTCAAATATCAAAAAAGTATTTCAACTAATTCAGGTAACCTACCAAACTTATTGTTTTCAGTGATGACTCCATCTAGAACTATAAAGATATTCTTGAGATTTGACACATGACAATCTTTGTGTTGGTCCAATAACTCATACACTTAGGATTTAAAAAAAACAATTTTTGAAAGATTGGGTTTTAGCTTCTCAATAAATTGTTTGTGTCTTCCCCAATATTTAACCAGGCACATCAAAACATTAGCAAAATATTTTAAGTATCCCAACTAAACAAAGTATCTTTGCAATCAATTTGGCAAAGTCCTTTCTTCAACTCAGTTACATAAGAGGCTGCCCACTTTTGCTTTAAAAAAAAAAAACCAACAGAGAAGTTTAAGAACTGCAGTCAAAGTTAAGAAATTTATCTTATCTCTGCTAATTCTTTCAATATTGCCCTATTCCTTTTTATCCACCCACTACCATTCTCACTGTTCTGTAATGTAGTGTAAGGTCAAAGAAGCATTAAAATAGATGGTGACACTTCAAGTACAGCACTTTATTATATTTTGTTCAATAATGGACACAGGCCCTTTGTCAATGACAAGGAATGGACTTTTCTATTATTAAACACTATGTGTGTGAACTTGGTGCCTGCACTGTTTGTGCACTCCAGTGATGGCAGAAAAGGATTTAATTGTTACTAAGAGGAGCAACAGCAGCAAGATTTCATGAAAAGATAAGAACTGCAAATTGTAATTCCTAGTAGTCTGCAGCATTTCTTGCCATATACACCGGACCACCAAAACACTTGCTGAAATACTAACATTACATATATTTACTTCCATTTCTAAGACTCTCAAACTTTCCATGTCACAAAAATCTCTATGTTACAAGTTACCATTCAATGCTATCATGTGGTATACAGTGCTTCTAAAAGAGCTGTAACACTGCTGTTACAGCTGTCTGTTGTTAAAAGATTTGTGTCTGAGTAGAAGATATTACCTCCTTTCTGAGGCCTTACTAGACTTCTAGGCTAAATCCACAGCTCTACTGAAATCAGCATTAAAAGAGTACTCAATTAAAAAACAAGTGAAGTTCTGATCAACAAGCTGAAAAAATAGCTTTTTTTTTTTTTACCTTAGAGCCAGGTTTTGTATCGACAGCAGATGTAGTTACTGCAGTGGACGTTTCACTGACCATGCTTGAAGGCCTTTGATTTATTTGTTGCTTGGACATAGATGAATTCTGTCTAGAAAACAAACAAAACCAGATAATCTAAAGCACATTGTTTCAAACACTCAGCTTGGCCTTTTTATATGTAAAATTCACAGTGTGTAAATGAATGAGAAGTTAGTCAAATATTTCCCATGCATCTGCAAGTTCCTTTACACCACTCCTGCTATTTTGATTTCAGGTCTTTCTCAAGCAGTGACATCTGATGATTGGTATTTGTCTATTCATAAGGAGGGAGAAACCTGCCAAATTGTCTGCAAAGCCAACAGAGAATCAAGATATAACAATGAGTGTGGTAAGAGAGAAGGTAAGGCTTATGCAGTGAAACCAAATTGTGCCCAATTTAGAGGCTTGGCCACAAACCTGTGAAAGAGCCTGTACTGGGGAGAAAAGGACAGGAATCAGCACTTGGCAATAACAGGCTTCTTATTTAAAATCAAACTGAGTCTAGACTGCTGTTAGATCTTTCACTAACTTAATGCTCTATCTTTGAATCTGCCCAAAATATGATTCATAGCACAATATGAATTATTAAAATACCTTTTGAGCGAAATGGTGCAATTCAAGGCAGATAATTGTTAGAAATGTGTAATTTCTGAGTCATCCTAAGACTCCAGAAATCCTGGTAACTAGCTCAGATACCCATTTAAAGCATAAGTGAGGTCAATCCTACCAGAAGAACCTGTTCAACAAGTCAGAATTCAGTACAGCCATCCAGACGAAGAATTGAGAGTATAAATGGAAGAGCAAAATAAAATCTCTGTGAAGAGAAGCTTCAGCAGCCGATCTTGACACCAACATTGAATGAAATTAAAACCACAGGTGGCATTTTCAAAAATCATTAACAACATAATTTAGCAAATAACAAGTAGCAATACAGTCACATCAGAAGAGAAAACAAAACAAACAATTAACAACCCATGATTTTCCTTTTCCCATCAGTAAGTCACCAAAGCCATTTATTAGAAAAACCAAAAAACGCAGCATACAAGCTATACCAAACATGGTTGCTGCTACCACTGAAATCCAGATCTGAACACAAGAGAGAACAAAACAATTCTGAGCAGTTACCACAAGAACAGAGAAGAGTCTGTGATTGCAGTAGCTCAACACAAGGTTTAACAGAGCACAAAGTATTTGCTATCACTGCTCTTCCTCAGTTACAACCCGAACAATTACCTGTCCAAAAGCTTGTCTAGGTGGTTTGGTGTCAGGGAAAGCACATTTTCCCATTTGTGACCAGAGTTTCAATGAAGCTTGCAAGTAACACAACTTAGGTCCCATTTTATTTATACCTTGCGTATCTGGCATAAATCCCTTCTTTCTAGATTTTATATATAACCTCAAGTCCAAGATATAAGAACAAGCTACAGCAAGTCCCTAAAATTCCTGGCCATCCTTTAAAGCAAGAGAGTTTAATCATGTCAGTTTGAGTCAATTTGCCTCACCTCTTATGGACCAGGTACCCTACTTCAGCATTTAATCACCTTTTAATCCAGTCTCTGCAAAACACAGATTAAGAAACTTCGCATATATGACACTGCCTGACTAAGCTATTTCTGTTGACAAAAATTAAAAATACAATTTAAGTTTTGACAAATTGGAATTAATTTTTCCAATTAAAAATTAATAAGAAGGAGGAATAGCCACAGAGGAACGGTTTTACTTTAAAATTTCTGCTCTGATATAACAGATTTTCACTATTCCTCAAGATACTGTTTCACAGCAGGTTAAACATAAAGCACTTTAAAAAAAACCCAGAAGAATTACAGAGGAAGATAAGCTATATGGTTTAACGTGACCATCATCATCATCATGAAATCATAATAAAATACAGAACAATAAACAAGTAATTTCTAAGCATTTATTATGTGATCATACAGTGATTTCTCTTCCACTTGCTACTGAAAGTCATCACTGCCAAGAAACCAGGCTTTCCATTCCTCGTACTATCAAATTAATGACAAACTTCAAATTCGCAAGCAGAAAAATGCTTTTGTAAAAACGTGAGGTTGTTGCCATGGAAGAATTCAAATAGCAAGCAAAAGAGAGATTAAACCCATTAAAAGAGAAAATACATTCTCTTATTCTCCTAAAAAAGTCTTCGGCAGCAAGCACTGGTGATGCAAACTTGCTGTACCTGACATTTAGCAGAAAACACCAAACAATATGGCAAATTTATTTCAGTATTTGTATATAATATTTCAAGGATACAATAGATTTTTTGCATGAAATCAGAACATAAAACTCAGATATTCAAGTCTCTTAACAGCTAACCAACATTCTCAGTGCTTTTAAAAGCAACTAAAAATAGGCAGAATATGCAGAATTACCTGAAACATCCTTGCATGTTAATGGAATTAACACTGTCCTAATTATTTACAGATTCAACTTTAAAAATAAGTGACTACAGCATTGACTTTGTGCATTCAGAAACATCGGTTCAAAGTCACAATTACTAAAAATGTTTGATAATATCTGTTATCCAAGACACCCCATTCTGCCTTCATAGTGATTGTGTTTTTCTATTTTCAAGCTGGTTTTCTTACTGCCTCCCCCAAGAGTGTGCGTACACACACAGAATTGCAGTGTGTCCATTTGGGGCTCCAGTACTGTGTAAATTTTTTTAAGTACTTGAAAATAACACTCTATATAATATCTCCTGTCAAGCAACTCCCTGCTCTACTTAAACAGTGCTAGTATGTCTCCAGAAACCACATTTACCAGCTGAAGAAACGACATAGCCAACATCTGGGTTATTAAAAAAGCCCCAACACTGAACAAGAACAATAAAAAAAAAAAGACTGCACCAGTAGCCCATATTGAAAATGCAATACTCACGAGAGATCATAACGATCAGTCGACTTAGAAGATCCACAGCCATACCACCAACTTAAAAAGTTTATTTGTTGGAATCAGATATGATCCAATAACATTGTGTCAATGTAGTTTTAATGCTAATAAATTTCCTAATCAGCTAGATTTAAAAAAAAAAAAAAACTGTCCTAGTGTTTCTATACATGTAAACAAGCTAGATATTTATTTTCGGGTTGTTTGGGTCTCCTCTTTCCTCTCCACCTGATATTTTTGCTGCTATAGTAACCAAATGAAATAGATAAAATAAGATGGCTCTCTCCCCAGAGGTGATACACCGGCTTTACCAGGCACACAAAAACAGGCAAGAAAGAGGACAGCACTCATTGGATTAAGCACACTGTATTTTTTCCCCCATGTGTCTACATTTACATTCAAGTCTTACCTTTTTAAAGTACTCTCTTCTCATTCGCAAACACACTGCTATGACAAATATCATACAGCTCCTAATACACAACTACTAGTGTTTAGCATTAGTTATATGGCTGCACGTGCCTGATTCTTCCTTTCTGTCCCCAATAAAGAACTGTTATTTAAACAAAGATATGAGAAAAGAAATCTAAACATTATATACAGCTATTATAAGTAATTCTATCATAGATTCTTTTCAGAGAAATGCATGTGTAACAATGTAGTTAACTAAAAGCCTAACATCTGTCCGGCAGACTTATCAGTAATTCCCATTTTTCCACTGGTTTTTTAAGAAAGATCCCTTCATGGCCTAAAGGGTTCACTAAAAACAGGAAAGCAAAGCAGAGAAATCAAGAGGCAGTTGAAATGGAGGGGCTTCCCATAGAGCAAGATGCTCAGATTATTTCAATGTGATCCTAAAAACTGTGACGTGAACAAGTTGATAGAGAATAAAAATTGTTCTAGACAAACTACTGAAATGCTGGCAGAAAAAGATAGAAAAATAATCTTTAGATACAAGCAACCATGTGATAAGATGCCAAACTGAATTCACTGCCAACAGCAGAAAAGTAATTCAGAGGAGGAAGAAATAAAAAACATCTCTGCAGTTTTTATCACTCCAAACAACACTGTCAAGTAAAGGTTATTTTTAAATATCAGCTCAATGAGTAGCAGCAGCCAAAGTATGTTAAGAATTATTAGTAAAGGAATAGAGAAGGAAAAATACAATTAAATTATTGTAACAATGAGCTCATAGGCTGAATCTTGAAGTCACCTATGATCAATCATTCCATGAGAAAAAAAGACAAACCTAAAAGTGACATACAGAAAAGCTGGCTCTCAAGAGGAGGTAGTGAAAGGTACAGAACACACATCCCACACACCAATCGATCAAAGCTGCTAAGCTTGGAAAAACAGAGTACAAGGTGGGGATTTGATAGTGGTCCCAACTAAGAATGTGTTAGGAAATAAGGAATTACTAATCACTATTTAAAAGAAAAAGGAAATCTAAATTAGAATACCTTTAGGAAGAAGGAATAGTATAAGGATCAAAAGATAATGTAATTCAAAAGTCACAGATTCCAGTTACAAAGGAGTTGAGAAAACCGGATTTCAGCTTCAAAAGCAAAATTGATGTGATACTGTTTAAACGCCTTGGAAAAAGACAAGTGAAATACAGTCTCAGCCTTCTACTGAAAGTGTCCAGTTCTCATTTGATCAAGTGAACCAAGGGCATGTGGTTCACAACTGAGTCATAATCAAGCTAGGATTACGTCACTCATTGGTGTTATTTTCCCAAACTTGTTTCCAAATCTGCTTGCCAGAACACTGCTTCCAGGATGAGGAATGGCCAGAGCAGTCCCCACATTCATCATTTCTACATGACTGTAAATTACTTTTCTGATGTAAAATGTGTCCTTTTAAATAGATGTGTTTTGCAGCCTGAACAAGTTTGTGCTTACTTCTCCCCAATAGCTCCCAGTCAACATCTGCTGACAACTCCTTGGCCCTAATCTTAAATGAACATCAACCAGTCAGTATTAATCATGTCACAAGAGCACTAAAGAACAAATCACCTTTTATGAAACCCTTGAGAGTGCTACTGCTTCAGATAGGATTCCTCAGCTACAGGAAAAAGGAGTCTTGGTCAAAGGATCCCACAATGGAAAGTTCCCACAGACCACGCCAATCCAGAAACTGCCTTTCTGATCTGAGTCCTCCTGGCGGACCTCATTTCATCACATGATAGGGATCTACAACACTGATTCCAAACTGATACACGATCAACATCACCGATTCCAGGAAATCCCTGATGCCTGAGGGAAAAGAACTGAAAGCAGGGCACAGCTCCATTACAATTCCTAGGCCTCAGGACCAGGAGGTGCCAACAGCTCCTCTGATTTCACCATATGAGACATCCACGTGTGTCAACAGCATCATCTGACAGGAACTCACATGACCATGGTGAAGAGCCTCTGTGTAAACCTCCACTGATGCATAGAAGTGGTAAAAAACTAAGGAAACCAGAGAATCCCACACATTTGAAAAAGACATTTTTAAAGCAATTTTAACTGACAGATTAAAACCATCTAATTTTAAAAACACTGTATGTTCTTCAGGCCAATAATAAAGCTTTGAGAAATATTCTTGCAAAAACTGTTTCCAGAGCAGTGACTACATGCATATACTCTTCTCTCTATCCCTCCAGCCATTCCCTCTTCTTTTAGAATTAAAACCGCCAATCTTTTCTAATTCTACTACAGTGTAAGATTTTTTCCTGGTTTTGATACCATTTCAGTGTGAGTAACTGAAGTCTACATGTTCAGACTGCCCTCCAAATAAGCACTTCCCCTTCTCTTCCAAAAAAAGTTTCTAACATACATTAAAGATCACTAAATCCATGTGCCACCACAGCAAGTACTTCTTTCAATTCTGTTTTTAATATTTTATCAGCTACCGTTACTACAAAACCAAAAACAGCCTAGGCAAGTGTGACTAATCCAGGCAGGCCCTCCAAGAGGTTATCCAAACACCTATTTTCCATTACATATGCTTAAATACATATCAAATTTGACTGAGCCTTTACAACAGATAAAGTAAAAATCAGTTAATGAATGGAAGTTGGAACACTGATGCTCAGAGGCTGCTGTCCATACTGTCTGTGAAGTTTGCTCCATTGCAACATACTTGTTCTCCTCACTAAATGAGGTGGAGCAGCTTGTTTCATACCTGTAAATGAGCAAAACCCTCTGAGCAGCAAAGCACCTGCATGCCATGGGACAGCTGGGGTGACCTCCAGCTCATCAGCCACCCCACAGCCTTCATACCTAATTACAGGCCTCTCCCACAATGCTGTATTTCATGTTTGTTTTCATCAGACACCTTAACACAGGATTGGCCTTGGCTTTGCTTTGACTTGAGGGAGAGCAACTGCTTAGCTGGTGGCTTTTTTAGGGGTTTTGCTGCAAATTTTGGTGTTAGTTGGTTGGTTTGGCTTTTAAACTATTTGAGAAGCTCTTCTCAGGCCTGTATCAGAACCTCTGAGCTCTACAGCCATGTTCTACTTCTCCAAGTCACAGGAGAAGACATTGCCGGAAAAGGTTCGGTCTCCTGGGAGTGTTGAACAGCCTTCCTCCAGGCCTCATTTTTCTCAATGCTGTAACTGCTTTTGACAGCAGTCCTACCCAAATGTAAAGCAAACTAAATGTCACAGAATTTGAAATGTATAGAGCTCAGAATTGGGCAGGCAGCCACACAAACCCCACATCCAGGCCATCACAGCAGGATGCCCAGAATCTGCAAAGCATGAGGGGGTAGAGGCTGCTTGAACAGTGCTGGAAAACTGGGCTGAAAAAGGAAAAGCTATCTGATGTGCCATTCTTCTTGCCCTTTGGTTTTAGAAGTGATGCAGAATTTTGTCCAAGGCTCTGTCTTCTGTCTAAGGACGATACCCAGTCATTCCACTACAGAAGGATTGCAGGAGCAATCCTGGCATGCAGCCAGGGCAACAGGAGGAGTTAAAGCCTACAGGGAAAACAGTGCATGATCCAATCCAACACCAATCCAAAGGTGACCAAGTTCACCAGTGTGAAAGCATACATTTCCTCCTTTTGGTTTTTTTTTTTTAATCAGACAATCAAGATAAAATACGCTGGTAACAAATATATTAGACACCATTTCTCTAGAATAAAGAAAAACAGCTAATCAGTGTAGAACACCTCATATGTAAGAAAACCAAGGAAATACAATGGAAGCTAGTAATATTTTGTGTATTTCAATTTCAGTACAAACCTTCCAGTATGCTCCAAAAGCACTTTACATTTATGTTCTGTTTACCTGATATTTATATAAGACTAAAGCATTATTGCTTAAGTATATTTTGTGGGTCTTGTTATTTTATTTTTGGGTTTGTCTGGGTTTTTTTGAAGACTTGATAAAGATTTTCCCTCAAGTCCTACCAGGGAATCAAAAACATACTATCACAATGAGAAGCAAAATTTTAAGCATAAATCTCAAATTTTTCTACAATGTTGGAAGAACTGTCAATAAATTAAGGTACTAATCTACTGTAGGTAAATGTGTTACTCTTTTAGATCTCTTGACATGGGTATAAAACTACTTACTCTTCTCGCAAAATAAATTCAATATTTTCTGGAGAAACCTGTCCTGTCACAGGATGTCTAAATGACGTGGTCTGCTGATTATGGCTGAAAGGAAAAAAAAAGAAAAAAGAAAAAAGAAAATTAATATTGCTATGCTCAGTAATACATGATCTCTAAAAAGCAGAATTTTTTATATTGATGTTTTGCTGCTCTATTCCAGAAATTAACATATTTCTGAGATACTTTTCAAGTCTGAAATGTTTTTTCAGCTCCTTCCTATGTTCTTGTTGACTTTGCCAATGGCACACTGTACCATTTAATTATTAAACAGGTTAATGTTTTAAAAGTAAACTAGTTGCAATCTTTAGTTAGTGAGAAGCACTTGAATTTATGATTATTTACACCTGGCTGTTACCAGATTATTTAGATATAACATAGAAATTACACAACATAAATTTCTGACTTGTGCTTCAGTAAATTTTATGGAACAGAACCAGTAAAATAACTTGAAATGCTGCTGGACAACATTTTACACAATTTATATTATTGAATGAGGTCACAGAGAGAAATTATGTGGAGGCCCTTTCTCACATGTTTCTTTTTCCTCCAATATGGTATTTCTCCAATGATTTTTCTTTACACCTTCATGCAGAGGATCAGATAAGACCTTAGCTATGCAGCTGCATGGTCTGTATAAAACAACATAATTTAGTGCTTCATCAGAACTGAATTAAAATCAGGGCTTTCTATAAACTCTCCCCTGAGAGTACCATCTAATGCTTTGCTACCCTCTGTGAAATACTGTTATTCATTAAATATCTTACCTCTCTGTGAACCAAGCACTCATTTATTTAAGGTTCTAAATTTTTCTGGGTTTAGTTAACAATTTTTAGGTAAACAACATCCAAAATCAGAACTAATGTCAAATGTAGTAAGATAGTAACAGTGTGAGTATTCAGAAAATACAAATAACAAGGCCATTTAAAGAACTGTACGTCAAAGAGGCAAAAAGGAAAACTTGATGCCTTTTCTTGTTTAAAGATTTTTCCTCCTGTAAAGCCTATTTGGTTTCAAGCCTTACAGATTTGACCCTGTTGTCCAGCATACCAGGATGTCCCCCAGCACAGAGGAAGGCATAAAGAAATATTTTGATGTTTCAGAGTAATGAAGTTCCTAAGAGACAACACTCTGCTGACTAAAGGACAGCTAAAAATCAAACAGCTCACAAAGCCATAAGATACCAATGTAAATAGCTCAGGACATGTCTCAATTTAAAAGCAAACCAAAACCAACCAAACAACAAAACCCTAAAAATGCCAAAAACCCCCCAAATTGCTCACACTAAGTCCCACTCAGGCCACAAACAGTAGAGGATATTTGGTGTGTTGGAAGCTTTTCACCCCTTTTCCAACACACCTTGCAACAGCAAGTCAGACACAAGGAACCCTATAATGAACATTTCCAATGACAAGCTGAAAGCTGTAACAACTTAGGCAACACCAGAACGCCTTTTTCCAGCCTCACCTATTGGAAAAATCCTCACCCTAGAACCATCGGAAACTGTGAACAAGATATGGGCTATCAATTACTCCACTGCACCAGGGATGGCATTTGTTCCCTAGACTGGTGAGAACTGACCTGTCCTACAGCTGTGGGTTAATAAAGTTTAACCAAGTTTCTAAATCTTGCATTTTTCCATGAAATCAGAGATCCAGAGAAAGTATTTCCAGTAAGCACACAGTGCTAACATCTACAAAGCAACCAGGATCTTTTTCCTTACAAAAAGAATGAGGACTATTGTTTTCTAAAAAAGCATTTCTGTGTGAGTTTAATATTGTGTCTACATCCAAAGAGCGGGATAGGAACTTGAGATGTTTTCAAAGGAAATAATAAATAAATTACAACCCTAACATTTAAACTCCATGTCTGTCACACAGTCCAGTTTGAAGTTGAAAGCCTTTCCTTTAAAAACCAGACCTGAAGCAGTCTATTTAACCTTAGATGCTTAGGCTAGGATTGCCACCAAAACAAGTGCAGATACCTTGTTAGCTTAGAAAAAGTGGAAGTACCTTGCCAGCTATATTCTCCAGGGGCAGAGGAACTGCCAACAAGCTCTCAATCTGCAGGCTCTCAATCATTAATAACTCACTCTTCAATTAAGACTAAGAAAAATGACTGTATTCCAGAAGTGCTCCAGGGTTATTTAGGAAGGGAAGTTTCCCATTATACCATACTAGCACGTACACAAATGCTTTATTCTATCCCAGGAAATAAATTCACCAGAAGATGAATTAGTCCTTTTAGTTGCAAATAAAGAGTAAGTACATTACTAATAGACTAAATATTACTTACTAATAATGAAAATATCAGCTGGAAAGTAAACACTTTTTTAAATATCTGAGCAATGCATTTTGGGACAAGTTTTGCATGTCAAATACTAGGAGCAGAGAAACAGAAGGATGGCCTGTTACTGCATAAAATGCAGATGGTAATTTCACAGGCAAGGAGAGGGCACATAAACCCAAAACTTCCGCAAATCTGCAGCTTCAATATGTAGGACTTCACTGGGAAGAAAGAAATGAAACCCCTGCCACTAACAATTTGTTTTGCAGAACACAGTGGTTTATTTGAATTTGAAAAGTGAGAGTTTAAGTGTTTTTGCCTCACAGGACTCATTAAGACTAAGCGATACTATTCAAAGCAACCTATACAACAGATGGCTAATGCCTTGCAACAAGGAATTAGATAGCAGGGAGATTTTCGTTCACAATGAGAGCAGACAAACGTTGGAAGAGGTTGCCTAGCAAGGCCGTGGAATCTCCTTCCTTGGAAACATCCAAAATGTGGCCAGATAAGGCTCTGAGCAACCACATCAAACCTTATAAGCTGGTTCCAACTTTGAAGCTAGCCTGGCTGGATGTGATGGGATACAGAGCTTCCTTACAACATAAATTATTCTGTTCTGTCATTCTCTGCTGCTCCCTCCACCCTTTCTCCACAAATACAATTTAATTCCTATAATACCTTTGAAGCTTTCCCAGTATTTAAATGGATTTATTCCAAGACTATTAGCAGTACCTTGTTTTTATTAGGACAAGAGAAACCGAACAGATTTTTAGATGATGATTTTTTGTTATTGTTTTCATTTCTTTTAAACATTTGCTTAACAGTGATATCTGTTTATATGACACTGGTAACAATGATGTCACCAGTGAGAGTGCTCTAAACTTGTTGCAGTGCAGATTTTCCTTCCTTTCCAAGCACAGACTAAGAAAACACCTGACACAGTTGTTCTCTGGGCACATCAGCTACCCAAGAAGTAGTTGATCACCTGTATTTCCTCCAAATGGCAACTATTGAATGTGTTCCTATTGTCCAGAAACCCACCATGTACAACAGGCACAACAAATGTGCCTTAATAAAAGGACATGATATGCTGCTCCACTCTCCAAAGCCCCTTTTATTCTTTTGTTTTTCACTAGAGAAAGACATAATAGCATCAACAAAATTGGGAAAGGCTTATGATGCTTCATCGTGTGAATTCTGAATGCCTTGGAACTTGTATCAGTACACCACCACACATGTGAAATGCCAAGCTAAGTTTTCTAGCAACACTACAAATTTTGAATTTGTGATCAATTATGGCATTTTTTCCCAACAAGCATCCTTTAATTTTAACAGTTTTGTATTATCCTGATTTTGCACAGATACTGGTAATCAGAGTCACCAAAACAAAGTAAGTATAGCAACGTGAAAAATCCGCAAAAAATTACATTCATTACCATCTACCACTACCAGCGTTATTAAATTACACTACAGACTGTTAGAAGTTATTCTGAATTTCAAAGTTACAGAACACCAGGCTAGTAATAGTTAAGACTTGGACTCTTCATAAAAGAATCACAGTTCAAAACCCGTTTCTTTGTAATTAAGATACCTCAATACAAATTCCATTATTTCACAGCATGTATATACAACTTTTACAAACACAAGAACTGAGAGTCACCCACTGTCTTAAGACAGATGCAATCCAGGCTCTAATCCTATAGTATAATGGACACAGACAGGCACTTCTGCTTGCATGGATCCTTTTGCAGAACTCATAATTAACATGACTTCGATTAATTTTGTATTTGAGTCAAAGCCAAGTCCTAATTATTAATTTTTGGACATGACTGATGCTGATGACCTTTCATTTGAAGTCAAGCCAAGTGTATAGATTGTCTCTGGAGTAATTTAAATGCACAGGCAGCTGAAACTTGAAATCTGTGAATCAACTATTGATGGAGTCTACTTCACATTAACAGCAAATTTATAAGTTGTGAGAAAAATTCACGTTGTCATGGGACAGATGTCCTATAAATTATTACAAGCCATTTCTACAGCATTTACTTTCCAGGTAGGCTGACTCCTTTACACTTACCTGCAAGACTAGATAAGCATAAGCACCTTTATGTTGAATATCCCAAATGGTGATGACAGTTACCTGTGGGCACCCACCCACACCTCTACGGGTGATTGCGGTGTGGGTGCAGCTGACAGAAGAACTCATGCAGCGAAGAACTGTTCAGCCAGTGAGTTGTTACTCCAAACAAGTGCTTGTATCTAACCAGGCAAACAGCCAGGAATAGTTTGCTTCATTTCATAACATATTTCTGAAATACATCAACGGCTTCAAAATAGTTTCAGCACTGCCTTCTGAGTATTTTTCGGATATTAGCTTTAAGAATTGGTTAGAACAAGTACCAACAAATAGTCCAAGAAAAACAGTGCTCTCAAAGTTCTGCAAGCTGGAAGAAAAATGCAGTGTAATACAGATATAATTTGGAAGGATTAGGAACAATACCAACTAATTGTATTACTCAAGCAAAAGTACCCACTACAAGCTGCACATACACAAAACTCCATCTTTTCAAGACCCTGAACATGATCTACTAGTTTAAAATAGTAGTGTCTCATCAGAATCGCAGTAAAACCCTTGCCCCACTGTAATCAGTGTCCAGGAGACTTTCATAAGGTCAAAATGTCAGCCTCTCATACAGTTTAATTAGCATCTTAACGTAGGAACTACTGGTAAGGATCACAGATTAAAAATGATTCTCTCAAATCTTACATCCTACTCAGATGAGAATTCCTAAGTGTTCAGTTGTTTAGTTCGAATACAATTCTGTAACTATCTTGAGCTGCTGTGTCTGTGACTAGCAGCAGCCAACACAAGAGTCTGGGCTTATAAAGACAGATGAAAGGGGACAAGATGGCCTGACATCAGGTTTTATCATACATTCACTTCTCCTGGTAAAAGCTTGCAGACAAGAAGAGTTTGAAACAAACAGTAAACTAACAGTCATGTTCATGTAGTGTTGTCCTTCTACCCAGTTCACTAATTATGAGGTTAAATGGGAACTACAAGTTTCCAAGGACCTGAAAAAATTCTTTCTTCCTGTCTTAATGAGCTACCAAAAATGATTTATACTATCCAGTAGTATCAGCAAAAAAGATTTTGTTAATGAACATGCTTTTAAAACCAGAGCTAATGAAACAATGGTAAGCTAATACAGAAAATGCCATGGAATCACTACAAGTATTTTCAGTCATTAGAAGCACAGATAAGAGGATGAATACACTATCATCACAGGATCAACACAGATTTCCATGAGTAATACAGGCTGAAGTCATCTGCTGATTCACAAATCCTTTTGATGCATATCACGTGAAACTATCAGGATTTTATTAACTCACAAAACCAAAATGCATTCGCTGCATTTGAAATGAAGGGGGGAAAGCATGTTAGTCTTAGAAGACAAAGAAATCTTTTAAAAAGCTGAATTTGTTGCTATTTTGTTACTTTTGCAGTTTTAGAAAATTTATAGTCCCTACCTTCAAAATCAAAAATTAAATTAAAAACCTCTCTGATAACACAGATGCACAAACTAAACTAATAAATTCATTCTCTAATTAAAAAGACAGTGGTGATATCATTAATATGATTAAAACACCCTGGGTAAAAGCAGCCTACTCTCATATTCCAATATCAACCACAATTTAAAGAGTTTAGCGAGGAAGCTGCCCAACAAGCATTGCCACATAAAGGTACTATTTTGGAAAAAGTATTTAAGGGAAACTTTACACAAAAATATCACAGATCTCAAGTTTTAAGCCATAACAAAACTGGTTAAAATAAAATAGGTGTTCACATATACAGCATCTAAATTTACCAAAGGAGGCTGAAAACCCACACTAGTGCTATTTGAACCTATAACACTTTGATGCAAAGACATCATACATATGATCACAGACAACACAATCCACGTTGTTCTAAATATGAAAGCACATACAAGTTTTCCAGCATTCAGTTTTCATCTAAGTAGCAAACCATACAGTGTAGAAAATGAAAACAATAATACAACAGCTGTAAGAACTGAATAAAACAGATTTTGAAAACTGTCTGCTGCCACATAAGGCATATAACCTTTAAAACATTTTCTCTTCATTGGCTTTTTAATGCTAAAGATAGATTTTAAGATAAATGCACTTCTGATTTATTACTTATTGAATTTAATGCATAATACAAAAGAAGTGATTATCAGAGGACAATACTTCAGACTGAGAGCTTGCTGTGTGTGCACTCAGACAATGTGGAAACCCTGCCTTTTTCACCTCTCCATAAAATGGAAATGCTTTATCTACCACCTATACCATGGGAATGGCATTTTAATCAAATCCTTACAAAATCACAAGTGTCCAGGACGGAATGAAGGAATTATAGCTAGTATCCATCAAGCTGTCCCAGGGCTACAATCTAGAATACTGAATCCAATTTTGGACTTCCTCACACAGGAAAGGCATCAACAAACTGAAGTGAGTTCAGCAGAGGGACACTGATATGGTCCTGAGCACCTGCTGTGAGGAGAGGATGAGGGAACTAGCCTTGCTAAGGTTCAGGATGTCCTGCCAGGACTAACCAAGAAGGTTCTTCACTGTGGTACCTCATGGGAAGCAGGCTTAAAACGAAACAAGAAGCCTTCAGACTGCTTGGAGAAGGAACGTTTTCCCCTTGAGGATACAATTGTGCATGGTAAGGATGGCAAAGTATTAGAACAGGCAGCCCAGAGAGGTTGGGCAGTCCCCATCCTTGAAGGTTTTCAACACTAGAGTGGAGGAAGAACTGAGAAACCCGGTCTGACCTCACCACTGACTGTGCTCTGAGCTGGAGGTTGCACAGGAGACCTGAGGTCTCACCCAATCCAAGCTGACCAGCTATGGTAAGGTTGGGTATATTTGCTATTTCTATCACAAAGGCAAAAAAGGGCAAACAAAACCCAAAACAAACAAGCAAGTTTCACATAATAGATTTTACTAAGAGGGAAATGTAAACACCCCACATTATTTAGAAAGAAAATCTCATATGAGCATTAAAACCTGGTTTCCGCCTTCAGTCTTTAATAACACCATTAATTAACTCCTTCAGCAACTAAATAAATCTAAAGTGCATTTACATTCCACTAATAAATATTCCATTAAAGTAGAAAATTTATGCAGTCTGGGTTCCTGTACTTTTTATCTGCTAGGACACAACTTCAAACCAAAACTTTTCCCATAGTTAAGGTAATTCAAAAAAATCCATGGGTCTGTCTCAGTCCCTCTGTGGCCCTACCCATGTCCTCCACAGCTTTACAGTACTACTGAGGTACTGACCATAGTCCTACAAACCTCATGCCCTTCAGACACCAGGCTAAAGAATAAACAAGGATATCAGCATTGTGTTAACCAAAATAACGTTTAGTATGAAGAAACCACAATTCCCAGAGAGTACACCTATTCTTGTGGGTTGGCTGATAATGTTTACTGGCACGTATATTAATAAAAGCTCCTTCATTAGTAACAAACTGTTCCAGCCTATGGAAGCCTTGTGGTTAATTCTGACACTTCAAACTCTATTCACTTGCAGCTTAGGCAAAAAAAAAAAAAAAAAAAAAAAAGAAAAAGTTACAGCAGCAAAGTCATTTCCTTTGGTTTCTGTGTTCTTGATTGTTTTAAAGGAGTTCCTTCTTGCCCTATCTCACTCAATTCACTGTGTTGGATAAAATGTAATACATCTCCTCCAAAGTTAGATGCATTTGTAAAATGTTTTTTCTTATCAATTCTTAAGTATTAAATGGACTCCGGCCCTCCTGAGAGGCGCATAATAGCAAGCTTTTGCTTGAGAGAAGATTAGCAATGCAATATCATCTTGCCTAGAGCAACAGGTATAAATTAATGGAGCTTTTCTGGCTGACTCTTTGGAGCTGTGAATTTATACACCTCATTGTTATTTCCTTTCCAAAGAAGCCCAGCACCTACAGCACTGAAATACTAACACGTTCTAAAGCCATGACATCAGCATCTGCTCACAGAACACTACTGCAAATCACACACAGAGCCAAGATGAGTACATTAGGGATTGGAACTGTCAAACAGATATGGAAGAGTCTCTTTTTAGATTATGCATAGTTTATATGGCACGCAGAAATATCTTTGTAATTCAACAAAAAGCTCTTTGGCATTACAGAAAAACAGGGGGGATTCATAGCTATATAAATATAAAAAGATATAGCTACCTGAAGTTGACTATTTCAGTATAACTTGCTCAAAGAAATAACCTACAGCCAACTTGTCCTTACAGAGATGTAGAAATACTCAGCGGCCCCAAGTCAGACAAGCACAGAAACTACTCCGACATTTCCAAACAATCACAGAAATAGTGCTGTGGAGTTAAAGTATTTTCTTTGGCATCTACAGAATGGAAAATATGCTAAAATATACATAACACTACTAGAAAACATTTTTACAAAGAAGAGAAAAAGCAATCATTACGATATTAACCCTTTCAACACTGTACTAAATAATTCTAACCTCTAAAGCATCTCTGGTTCAATTCTCCTTATTTTACTCAATGCAGAAAGCCAAACAAACTTCTGAAATTTTAGTGTGTGTATTTCCAGAATCTTCTTTGCTAAACACAAACCAATTAACTATTCTCCAGAAACACAACTATTTTCAGTCAGCCAGTGTCACCACCCCAAGCCCCAACTCCCCACTATGTAATCAAAGCATGTCAAGTCACAATATAACCTATAGCAGTTGGTTAATAACAATTTACATTACTGGCATAAGTTGTTCTGAGTTAAGTGTAATGGATGTCTAAGTATGTGAACCAAACAAATGAAACATAAGAAAACTCTCATATAATCACATTCTGTGCTAAATGTCTTGAGTCAACACTGCACTGTCAGAAGGTGAGCATTTGAGAATAAAATAATATAATAAAATACGACAAGAGTGGCACTGAAAACAACCCAGCTACAGAATAAACATTTGCATTTTCTTAATGTCTCTAAGTAGACACACTAACAGTGCCCAAACAACCAGTTCAGAAAAAGTCCACAGCACACACAACTGATGACAATATGTAGATCTAGTGGCTAAGCAAAATAGCACAAGAAATGTATTTAAAAAAAACACTTTCATTCTTCCTGTGCTTAAGCTAGCAAACACACTTTTAAAACAACCTTGTTGTTTTTCCATGAAGTGGTTCAGAGGTTTCATTTAGATTAGCAAACATCAATATGCATTATTAGACAGGATGTAGTTTTCTGGGGACAGCATGAGACTTCAAAATTGGTTCTGAATGACACTCTGCATGAAACCACATTATTCCATTGCAGAACATGAAAATCCCTTCCTTAAGCACGGAGACTGCTATTATTTTTTTAAGTAACTGGAAAGATGAAGCAACTACCACTTTTCACAATGTGTCTGGAAGTGAACAGCCACCACGGATGAAATCAGGCTCCTTAGCTTCAGGGAGCAAAACTGCAGCACAACCCAGCCAAAAGCCAGCTCTTAGCACATCACTGTATATAGGGGAGCTATCAGCTGCATTCCTCCTGGGCCACTTGTGCAGCATGTTGTGGCCTCTTGGCCTGGTTCTTGTCCTGTAGCTCCACGGCACTGCGGCCCCTGCAGAGCCCTCCCTTGTCACCGGAGTGAAGCCAGTGCAGAAAACACCTCCAAGGGTACAGCAGCGCTGCTGCTGCTGCTCTATCACCAGGGGATCCACAGCCTGCTCAGCTCCACAGCACAGCTCATGTGGCCAAGCATCAGGGAGATGTGCCCCTAAACCAGACCTCAGCCAGGGCACCTGCAGCAACACCCACCTCTCACCTTGGCAATACAAGGACGAGTTCTCTGCCACGTCCCCAGACTGAGAGGACAGTCCCATGCGGGTTCCCTTCCTGACCTCAAGGCATCCCCCTGTTTGCTGCTGTCAAACAACAGGTCCAGGGCAGAGCACAGGCACCAGTGGGACTGCACGTCTCTGCTGGGCTGGTTTCCCCCTGGCAGCCGAGGCACAGGCAAGGGCAGCACTGGAGCAAGAGAAGCTGCCAGCAAGAGAGCTCTCACGTTGCTGACAAGGCCTGGGGTGAGAACGGGATTAGAGACTCAAAGAAATTCCAAAAACTTCTTCAGATCCTGCATTAAGTCCTTTCAATGCCAAGAAAGCCTCTATCAAGCATGTGACTGAAACTTGGCAGCTACGGAGGTGAAGTAACTACACATGAAATAATATTTGTTCTTTAGGCAATTATTTAACAGAACGTACGATGATAGAATGCCTTTGAAAAATGTGGATCTTTTAACTTACAGAAAACTTTGTAATCTCTTGAAAATCCAGATATCAAATAGTCCTTCACCATTCAGGGAATTAAATTTTTTCCCCTTTCAGATACAGCTAGAGAAAAAAGTGCTCTAAAGCATATGACTGAACAGAGCCAGACTAAGAGCTAGACATTCCCAGTAAATTCAGAGCAACATATCGTAAAAAGGGTTTTATTCAATGCTAAGTTTTAAAATGCAAAAACTCCAAGTGCACCATGATGAGTATTACATGTATTAATATTTAATCAAGAGGATTACAAGCAGCACAATACCTCTCCATGCTTTCAGTGCTTCCATTGTACTTTAATTTACTTTCCCCTTTACTAATTGTAGAAAATGTGCCATGTTTTTAAAAATGCTTACATAAATGTAGAATCTAGCAATATAATTATCTGCAAAAGAAGATTCAGTTGTATCAGTAGGTTTTTTGTGTGTTTTGGGTTTGTTTTACATACTCATTTTTTCTGGGATTTAATCTAATTACAGAAAGCCAAAACTTTCAAAGAGGAAATACAGTAAGTAATTGGACATACCCTGTATTATTCAATTTTGAAAATTTCCTATATTCTGCACATAAAAACTTATATTCAGATTAGTTTCATTTTAATTTCTCCCCATCAGCTATGGGAATTAATCAAGGTCATAAATCATTTCACATGTCACAGTGACATGTGCTGTCACTGAAATGTTACTTAATAGACTGAAATTGCAGAGTTTACTTTAAAACAAATAAGAAATTTGAAAGTAGCACTGAATAAAGAAATCAGAGTGACTGATTTCTGAATAAGTCTTCACTTACAAAGTGATTCCGCTTTGAAGTTATATTAATCAGTTTTGCATTATGAAATTGAAAAAATTTTAATTCATGGAGTGACGAATTTCAGTTATTTTGGATACTGCATTGGGACTTGAAAATGTGTCTTCACAGAGAAATTAAGTTCACCCACAAGCAAAGTGAAAGAAGTGTCTAGATTTGCAATTACCTGAAGTCTTTCTGCACCATTAACAGATTTAAAAAGTTAATGGTTTTGGCACTACTGCGTCGGGATTTGGGAGATGAGGATTCAGATTTTAGCTCTGAAGCAGATTTCCTGTGCAGTCCTCCTATTTTTATGAGATCACCACTTTATTAACATTTAAGACCTTCAAAAGGGAGAAAAGGTGTCTACCAATTTAGACTCAACTTCATTTGCAGCTTTCAGGATGCTACTGCAGTACATACAAGCAAAAACATTCATTGTTTTGCAATAGTAAAAAGGACTACTTCAACCTATCCAAAGAATTCCAGCAAAGCTGGGAAGCAAGAACAGGTTGAAATTCCTGAACCTAGATAAACAAGACACACTGCAGTCTTTCAGATTAATTGCTTATGGATTTACAGAAAATCTCTCCCACTGCCTAGAACTTTGTTCTTTAAAATATTTTCATCCAACATAAAATCATCTTTATTCTAAAAACAACATTTTGGCAACATCAGTGCTCTTTTCACTTCAAGAACTAATTGTATGGATGTGGGAAGAAGGTGGTTGCCTTTTTCCACCTGTACTCTCTCAGAGCTGTGAGGTAACACACTGTAAAACAGGCTACGACTGTACAAGCACAACGAAGCCTAATGCATTGCAACACTCACAAAGCAAGTTCAGCAAAATTATTTGGCAAGATTACATTGCCAGTGCGCTTCTTCAAAGCTGAACCAATCAATGCCACCTGAAAACTTGCATCTCCAAATGCAGGTTTCCAAAACTAAGCTCACTCTGAGATGAACTTTCCTATACTACTTAATCAAAAATCCTTCTGCTCAAGTCACTTTCTAGTCCCTCTAAACTTAATTCACCCAGGTACAACTTATAAATAACTGTACCAAAACATCAAGTTCAGCCTAACATGGCCCAGAAAATGTTTGCTTCTGTAGTATCACGTTGTCATTTTATTACTGTTCTTTGAAAACTGTCTAAGAATCCAAATCTAAGCCAGTGATGTTAATACAATGAAATTCCAGAAGCAATGAGTGGCAATATTCATTCATCTAGAAGTACAACACTAGAAAGACACAACCACATTGTAATGCAAATTACTGTCACGTCAAAGTGAAAGGAAGGAAAACTTCCCATTTCTGAATACAAAGACACCCTCTTGGAAAAATTTAAAATAAATAAATTATTCTTAACTTGTACGACACAGACTTTGTTTTCTATCCAACATTCTGGGGTAGTTGTGTTATATGCCATGACTTTAAGTTTAAATGCTTCTGAATTTTACTATCAGAGAGCTCAAAAATCCTGCAAAGACCATGTGCATACTCTACATCCCTTGGATGTGGAAAGGTTTGCAGAATAAGACATTGTGTTCTAAAGACACAAAGAAAGAGCAGCTTGATCTTTTTGGCACCTCAAAATGTTTGGTTCTAGATTCCTTACATACTTGTTTTCACTCTCAAATACTTCTATTGACATAAATGTAAACATGAGAACTACAAAATAGATACAAAAGTTATTTTGTTGATGCTTTAGAAAATTACAAGTGAGAGTTACAGTGGGAACAAAAAAACCCCACTAAAGTTCTATTTGGAAATAGACAGTACCTGGAAATAGACGGAGTTTTAAGTAACAGGATCTAAAGAAAATAAACAATGTAACTGACTGAAGTTCCAACACGAGTGTTTGTGACTAGTCAGCATGCCCTGTAGGGAAGGACAACAAAAGAAAAAAAATCAGTCCGATACCTTGCTGTGAATTGTGTGTGAGACCACCTCCCTGCATCTTGTATTGAAAATTTGTTGGAAGAAAAAAAGAGCCTTGACAGCAGGACCTAACAGTCTTCCCCAGGAGTTTACCCAAAGGAAGAAAAAGGACAGATATACCTTTCTTATTCAGTGATCTTACCCTACACATAAAATCACAAATGCAAGGATGGTGGTCCCATTTTGAAAGTATTTTCTGCTACAGCTAAGAACAAATTCTTAAGAGAAAAGAAGTAACCCATATCCATGACATGTAACACCAACTATTTTTGGAAGCAAGGAACCTTCATCTAATGCCAAGTGGCATGTATCAAAGACACATGCAAGATCCCACATTTCCAATTGCTTACGAAAGGAAGGATAAAAAAAGTCATTAATAAGCCAGGCAACAAATGCAAGGGAATAATTTAACTTTTTCAAGGACTAAGTTGCATTAAGTTTATATAGCCTGACCTCCATTACATGCTTGTAGAATTGGTATGTCTATGTATTTGGTAGAATAGGTAAAGAGGTCACTTAAGATACTAGAAGTACATATTAGCTCTATTGTTACCTTACATAACTGTTAAAACGTTAGTGTACTTTTCAGCTGGATCCCATTAAAACAGAATTCAGTTAAAGAAATGGGATGCATATCTAAGAAGTAACGTCACTCCAGTGTAATTTTCACAGAATCAGAATGGTTTGCACTGCAAGTGACCCTATGTATCATTTAGTTCCAACCCCCCTGCCATGGGCAGGGCACCTCCCACTGGATCAGGTTGCTCAGAGCCCATACCAACCTTTCTTGAACACTTCTGGGTATGAGACATCCAAGACTTCTCTGAGCAACCTGTTCCAGTGTCTCACTACCCCCACAGTAAAGAATTTCTGTCTAATCTAAACCTGCCCTCTTCCAGTCTAAAGCCATAGGATGCGGGGCAATCTCCACACTCCAATAATGAAACCATCCCCACCCATAAGCTCCCTCTAAGTACTCAAAAGCCACAATAAGGTCTCCCTGGAGCCTTCTCCAGGCTGAATAACCCCAAGTCTCTCAGCCTTTCCTCACGTAGGAGGTGCTCCAGCCCTCTGATCACCTCTCTCTGGACCCACTTGAGCTGGAAAACTGTCATGAGAGCTCAGAAACTGACTACTACCTAACACCACCACGAGTGGCTGGACTAGCAAAAAAAAAAAATACACATCCTTCATTAGGCACATGGTATTGCAACACACAAAGCTCTGGTCACAGGACTTTCCTTTAGGCAAACAAAATTCCAACAACCAAAGAAAGTCATATAAACACTGCAGGGATTTTCCTTGCTTCCTAATCTTCTACAACTGAGATGTTCTCTTCTGTTCCTTGAGCTCCCAACTGTTCCCTGGGGCTGGAAGTACAGGTAGTTCCAGTTCTTCACAGAATTATCCTGTCCTCCTCTTCACACAACTAATGTGTAACAATATTATAATCACATTATAAACATATAGGTTATATTAATGTACAATTATACAACTTTTACAACCAAGATCACTATATATTCATAAATTCACGAATCAAAACCAAAGTGTTAACAGACCTATGAGATTCCAAATTAAGCAGACTTTTTAAAATGCAGAAAATTCAGAATGCAGAATGTGGGACATTAGCAGCAGCAGTTGTATCTACAAATTAAATCTCAACGGTATCAATTAGCAGATTTCTCAGGAAATAATTAAAATGGGATTCTCAATTCAGTCTTCACCACTTTAACTGCAACCTCCATAATACAATAGACTCTTGGAAAACTTTTCATTTTAAATCTTCTCAGGGCCTGCATTTACAGTATTATTTTGTAAATATGCTTCAGACACTCCCATCTCCACATATCGTAGCAACACTGTGCACGTATTGCTTCAGGCTCTTCCACCCCCAGCCTCTCTAAACTATTCACCCTCCAGCAGGATTTTCCCTATGCACTGGTTTTAGTCCAAACAGCCTGTCATAACACTGTGGTCACTACAGAAATCCTGAACTAGAAGCACAGACAGAGGCACATTTTATCTTCCAAAAACCAGCTGAAGTTCAAGACGCATCCATCTCAACCTTTCTCAAGATTATTTCCCACTAACGTTTTACACTCTTCATTCACGGAGAACTATCAGCATCTGCAACAAGCTGGCACTAAAACATACAGAGAAAATTAGAATGTAAGCCCTTGAGTTATACAATAACATTGCTCTGGCACACTTTCTCTTCCTTACTGCATTTTCTTCATCTCTGTCAGGAATACCATTTTACACAATCACTTTCTTGTTACTGAAAAGTCAGAATGACCAGAGAGAGAAAACTGCACTACAACACTGGAACTGTATTTCCATTGTGGAGTTTCTAAGAACAAATTTTAACAGCTAATACTTCTAAAAAGCATGAATAACACTTATTACAGCTAAACCCATATAATTTACTTAAACATCCACAAAAGCCTGAACTATAGCAGGTAATGCTTTCTGATCATAAATTAAAAACTACTACAAAGCAGGTAGCAAAGTACAGATTAAGGTAGAACTTGTAAAATGCTAATTTTTCTTGGCTTGTGCATGCTTTTGTCCATCTAATATTTTTGTAGTTAAAAGTCTAATCACATTATTTTAACTGGCAAGAAGCAGAGTTCCTGCAGAGGATTAAGGAATGAAGTATGAGTTACAGGCCCTTATTATTTTCCAATTTGAAATATGGTTATTTTGCACAAAAGGCAGAGATCACATTGTTTGCTGACTGGATCACAAAACAGTTTTGCCTCACATTGCTTATATTAGTCACATTAAAAAAAAAAACCTATTTTGAAATACTTCCATTTATTTTTCTTTAAATGACAAACTTCTCCATGCATTCTTTTCTCATACACCAGAACAGAATCAGCTACTGTATTTTCTGAACCAGTACTGTGTACATTATTTGAATGAAAATGCCTAGAAATGACTCATCACACTAAAAACTCCCTTAATGGAAAGTAATTATAATGGGCAATATGACTATAGCACCAAAGGTATTTTTGCTAGTAAGAAAATACAGCACACTACAGTTTTAAACACAAAGCAGTTTAAAACAAACAAACAAACAAAATATTGTTTAGATAATTAACCAGAAAGTGTACTATATTCATTAGGAAGGGAAAAATTCCTGCAGGGGCAGAAGCCACAATTTCCAAGGAACAGCAAGACTTTTCCAGTACTGCAATAATAATACCCTTTGCATAGTTGAGACATATAATGATATCACCTGAAAGTCTAAATTACAGCTTTGGTAATATTTAAATTACTTCATAAACAAAAAAAAATCCATATAAATGAAATCTGAAAAAACTGAGATGGCATTTACCTACTACAATGTAAAAACTGGTTAAAGACATGCTTTGTTCAAATGGGACAACTCACATTTCTCAATGTCTGCAGAATTAAGATCAATGGACACCAACCAGTACATCTCCTCCTGCCAGTCTGTAAACAATTCTTATGTCCAAAAATTCTTATTTTTGCAAAAAAGACATCTTAAAAATCATTACCCCCAGGAAGAGTTAAAACAGAGAGTGGCAATCTTGGACAGTATAAGTCTATGGAGAGAATATATAGAAAACAATGATACTTAAAGCTTGTATGCAGTAAAAATACACTTCAGTGCTCTTAATGTAATGTATTTAACCTCATGTTTAAACAGTGTTTTTCATGTAAGAACACGTTCTGAATGACTGAGCTCATAAAGTTATGAATCAGAAGCAAACAGAAAAAAAGGCTTTGAATATCCTCAGTTCACTTATTTCTTAGCAAATTAAACCAAATCCTGTCAGGGTTTACCAAGCACAGAATGACAGTTCTGATCTAAGATATTTCATCACCTCTGAGAAAAATTTGACCAATTTGGTCAAATGCATAGTTACGGAGAAGATATCATTGTATAGTCTCAATAGAGTTTTCCTCCACAAACACAGCAGTCCTTCAGCTCGTCAACTGTTCCCGTGACAGTTTGCACAAAATAAGGCTTACAAGTTTTCCTGAACTACTGTGTGGCCCAAACCAAAAATTAAAATTATTCCCCCCACCCCCAAATATGTCTACAGATGGATTTTCCTGGACTTTTATAGACACATATGCAGAAAGAAATATACATGTAAGATATGTACATGTACAAACATATGTGCATACCTGAGGTTTTCACTTTGAGGCTCTAGACATTTCTGAAGTTACACAGATTTCCTAAAGATTAAAGTTCTTAAAATGTACAAAGTTGATCTTTTACACATCTAGTAGCAGCATGTAGGTTTTGATTATGATGTCCTCTATGTAATAAAGGTATCAAGGGTGTCAAATTGCACCAGTTAAAATCCAAGAGAAACCTTCAGTTCAGCTGATTATCAGAAAGCTGATACCTCAGTGAGGTACTATAAATTAATTCATGTTTACCAACAGTAAAAAGAACATGAGCTCAAGCAGCCAGGTGAATGCATTAATAACAACCTTCAGGAATTAAAATATTCCCCCTAGAACAGCTCTCGGAACTTAAAGAAAGTACCTTACATTTGAAGAAAACCAGGTATGTGGTAACGAGGGTTCATGTGACTGGATTACTAGTGAATACAGAGTTCTGACACAAACACACACTTCAGTACAGTATTACCTAATGCAACCACAATTTACAAACACAACCATAGCTTGCAAATCTCACTTCCCTCATCATTTCTAAAATCGTGGAATTTACAGGGGTAAAAGCACTGTGGAGACTGTAAAATCAAGAATGCAGAACTTCCCTTGCTGAGTGCATAATGCCCACCATACATGTGTTGAAAACCCAGTAAAGAAATCCTATTTTGTCCTGAAATACTTTCTGAAATATTGCAAATGTTCATAATGGAGCTCTCAGTAGCAATTACTCACTTTCAACTTGTCACTCAACTGTCACCATGACAACAACAAAAACCTTTTCATGCCTACAGAAGACAATAGGAATTTAATTAATGAAATTCATTCAGCTGACAGCTTGAGTGAAACTAAATTCTATTCTCTAAACAAAATTAAAATACCAATTTAAAATTGCAATAATAATTTTTTTTTCCCCCCTTGAACATCCTGCTCTTTGTATTTATTTCCTCACATTCAGATATCACACTCGCTATTTATCAAATACTTTGGTTAATATGATTTTTAGGATGGCCGGCAGAATATTTTTCATGTCAATGCAGACTAAGTCTTGTAATTCACCTCAGCAGGAAATCTCAAGTGTTTATCAGGGACTGATTGTCCAAGCCAATATCCCCACAGATTGGTTGGTTACCTGCAAAGGAGTGGAGGCAAAGCTGAGGGCAAGATATCTCATGTCTTTTCTAGTCTTGGGGGGTGGGAAAAAAAATAATTATAAATGCAGTTGTGGGCTTTATAAAATATAATGGGTTAGATACTGTTTAAAAAAAATTCATTAAAAGCCATCACGTTCTGAATCCTGCAGATTCTTAAACATAATTCCCTACCTTGACAGGCCTATTCATTGCTCACAGCATGCATAAACAATTCTGGGGATTAGAAAACATTTTCAGTTCCCTGCTAAAAATACACAAGGGGATAAAAAGCGGAACACTTTGTGTTAATTCTTCTCCATGCTACCACGAAGTACAAACTACAGCAGTTATTTATATAACCACATAGCCATGTTTTTCTCCAACAAGCTGGCAAATGGATACACCTTGATAATCTCATAATTTGCTGTTATTTGTAGCTGTTCCTGTACCATAGCTTATCATCAGACAATACTATTTAAAGTACATTCTGAACATCAATCAAGTAGCAAAGGACAAGAAGTGGAGTTGACTATTCTCAGGACACACATATTTTTCTACCAAAAGAGTGTCCTTGTGTGAAGAGTTAGTGTTGGATTACTGAAGATCAGGTTAGGTCACATAACAAACAAAAAACTTGACTTCTTGGCCTATATCCACCATGACATGTCCTGTCAGGAAACATAAAAAAAAAAGAAACTTCTATGATGCAAGAGTATACAAATCAAGATAAAAACGCCAAATAGTGGAAAAACTAATATTTATACATGTTTCAGAGCATATGAACCAATTGGGAACGTAGATGGATTGCCCAGAAAAGAAAAATTACCTTAAGGACATTTGTTCACACCACAGTGGAAAACAAAACAAACTGGACCACTAAGCATTAAGTTTTGATTATGCAAACAAATTCATACAGATTCAGAATCACAGACGCAATCAGGTTGGAAAAGACCTCTGAGATCATCAGGTCCAACCTGTGAGCCCCACCATGTCAACCAGACCACGGCACTGAGTGCCACATCCAGTCTTTCCTTAAACACCTCCAGGGATGGCGACTCCACCAACTCCTTGGGCAGCCCATTCCAATGCCCAATCACTCTTTCTGTGAAGAAATTCCTCGTTATATCCAACCTAAACCTCCCCTAGCACAGCTTAAGACTACGTCCTCTCATCTTGCCGCTGGTTGCCTGGGAAGAGACGCCGACCCCCACCAGGCTACACTCTCCTTTCAGGCAGTTGTAGAGAGTGATAAGGTCCCCCCGAGCCTCTTTTTCTCCAGGCTAAACACCCCCAACATGACTAACTGCAATATGAAGAAGAACACAAAGCAACAAAGAAAAGCACAAAGGAACAAAGCAAACACTCTGATACTACAGCATATCCTTATGAAGTATGGATTCAACCTAGACAAGTTCTTCTAGTGAAAGTTTCCAAAACAAATATTCAAGAAAGACACATGGAAAGCATCAATTCCTGCAAGTTTCAGGTTCAATGGGCAGAACAAAAACGTGTTCCATAAAGTGAGAAAGAGTAACTTTTTATTGATCAGAAGGATCTTGACGTGACTGAGAAGGCAGTGTTACATGGAGAATCATGATTTTGCTATTATCTCTTGAAAGTAAGTGAGATTGCAGCAAACTTGAAATTTTGGGAGGATGCATAAAATTGAGTATTTGAGGTATTAATGTCTGAACCAGTTTCCCTAATATCACAAATAGTACTGACAGTGCTGCACTGAAGCCAAGTACTTCACAAATATTGCAGAAGCCTCCAAACTGTCTAGAAATAACTTTTTCACAGGAAGTGATTTAAACCACGAAGACATTAAAAGAACACAGATGGCAAGAAAGGAACAGTACATGTTAAAAAGTACATGGCTGTTAGATATAGTACATAAAAAATTTCTCATCTTAGTATTTAGCTGCCTATGTAGCTCAATGGTTTGGTTTATTATTTTTTCTAAGTCAAGGGCATCATTTTTATTGTCATCCAGAACTCATTAAGACACTCAGTGAAGTAGCAAAGGACAAAAAGTAGAGTTGACTATTCTTAGAAAATACATACATATTTTTCTACCAAAAAGAAGTATCCTTCTGTGAAGAGTTAGTGTTGAATTGCTTATTACTCTAAGGGCAAGAAGTGGTAGGGAGCCAAAGCCCTTTATTTCTGCATATTGTTCCACACCATGATCAAGCAAGAGTGATGATTGCCTTTCTAAAATGCAGCATTTAACAACAGCAGGCTTATTCACACAACCTAGCAAGTTCTAGAGGCAGAATGTTCTAAATCAGCACCAAAAAAATTCTGGCATGTATACTGGTAAAAATCAACTAAATAAAAATCTGTAGCATTAATAACCTGTATTTACTTTGTTTAATCTATCATACTCCAGAAGTTAACGATTAAAACCAGTAGAGGCTTTATCACCAACACTGACTTCAGTCAAATTTCCTACAGGAACCAAACAAATTAGGAGGACTCCTGCAATTATTTACATTAATAACTTGAATCCAGACTGGGTTGATAGAGACAGTACACCACTAACGTAGTGCCTGAATAGAGATTTTTATGAAATATTAAGGTAGTCAAGCCTTATCACAAAAGCCTCAATTGATAGCAACTGCTAGTATCAATTGAAAAATTCAAACCTTTTTAACAAGTGTCAGACTCAGCTATTTGTCTTACAGCTAATCACTCACAGCTGTGCTTATTAGGAAGAAACACAGATGTGCAGGTTATTTGTGCTACAATATATCTAATCTGCTAAGATGCAGTGGATTTCACTTCAACTATGGTTAAGATCTTTGAGTGCAGCAAAGAAAAAAAAAAAAGATCCGAATTCAAGATGAACAATCCACAGTGTGAAAGTTTTAGAGTAATATCTTTAGAAATAACCATTAAAACAATAATGAAAATAACAAGTTTTATACACACACACACAAACCCATTGTACTTTCCTTTTCACAGTAAGATTTGATCCTATGTTAAAGCTTAACCAGTATCACAAGTCGAGTGAGAAAGGAGTGATCTTAGCTCCTTGGAAATTTACTATAGCCTTAACTGAAGATTAAGCATCTCTGAAAGTCAAATCTAAAATAAAGGAATAAACTTTCATCCTGCCAACTACTTAATTATTACCTTAAATCACTCTCAACATTTTCCTGGCTATCTTTAGCACTCTGACTTGCATCTCCATCATATCCCATCCACATAATACATAAAAGGGATAAGAAGAATGATTCTGTTACTGCTGTCTTTGGCTTTCCTCTGTTCTGAGAAATGGACTTCATCTATTAGCAATAACTAATTACATTTGTGCTCTACAACACTTTGATGTTGGATTCCTTATATTGTAAAATTTATCAACAAAATTATGAAGTGATGGAAGCCAGTATCAACTACCAACATGAACTCATAATATTAAACTAAAACAAGAAGAGCCAATAAGCCAATTCCAATTTTATTTGTTGAATTATAAAGCCCTCATAATTGGCAATTTCTCAAATACTGTGAATGCTTCCGTTTGTTCTATGCACAGAAGCATTTAACTTCTGCTGTATCAGAATCAAAGGCACTAGTTTTACTAGTAGAAAGGAGAAGGGACCCAGAATCACCAGCTTCCAGACACCAATAGTATTAATCATATTAATCAAGCTACTGGAATTATTTCAATCATTAGCTCACTTTCCTGAAGGATCTTAAAGAACTTCCAAAATCACAAACATCAGGGTACATGTTATAAAAGGCAAGTAATATTTTATGAGCAAAGTATGAACATTAGATTTTTAAGGGTAAAAAATTTCAGCATGTAGTATAACTTTAGGGAAAGCAAGTTCCAAGGTAAAACTATAACCACCCCTTCCAAAGTAGGAAATAGAAAAAAATGCACATTTTACATTTTGCTGTATACTTAGAAATTTTAATATTTAGAGAAGAAGTTCTTCCTTTGTTTACACCACAAAACTGTTTGCCTCAAAACCACACCAAGAGATACCAGCTGGTGCTTCTCATGTAACCATCCTTTTGTCTCTACATTCATAACAAATCAGAGTTAAAAATCTTTCGCTCTTCACTAATCAAACAACAAAAGAAATCCTCAAGGAATTAATCTGGAGATACTCTTACAAGAGCATTCGTAGTGATTGCTCAGTGACCAAACATCCATCAGATTAGATTCCCGTGTAATTTCACGCAAGCACCAAAACACAGTGATCCAAACAGGCAGCAAACACATTTTTTGAAACAGACCTGCGGGGCACTGGTGCTTTGCAAAACACAAGTGTGTTGTATGTTACCAAGTAAGGCTAAATTATTACCATTTTCATTTAAAACCAACCAATCAACCAACAATCCATCAAAACAAACAGATTAAATCAAAGAAGGGCAGCAGAAGACGAAGTTGCATGGGAAGTATGGTGGTAGAGATATCCAGGACACAGGGAAACAATCCTCATGTCTTCTTCAAGCACCACTTGTGTTACTGCTGCTGATCTCACTACTTTGGCAGCATTTTTCCAGAAGAGTACAAGACACCTGCTTAGGCAACCACCAAATTACCAATCACACCTGCCCAAGGTAGTAGAACTATGGGGGCGGGGGTTGTGAAAATGTTTAATTAATGTCCATGCAGCGGCTTTGCAGTTGCCTGATATGAATATTGAGAAGTCACCTCTGTCCTATGGGTATCTCCTACCTCTGCTTTCTCTCCTGTCTTTATCAACAAAGAAAACTTCCTCAGCTTCTGTGTGAGAATTCTCCATAAAACCCAGCAATAAGTGCAAATGAGCACTTATGACCTAAGCCCTGCCGTGACAACTTCGAATCCAGAATAAATCAGCAGCTGAAACAAAGCCACAGACACCATTTGGAAACAAATGATGATGTTTTGAGCTCAAAAAGCTGGCCTTATTACTGAGTACCATGGTGGTTAGCATGGCTCTGACTGAAGCTTTGAAGATCGATATTGTGATGGGTAAGGAAGCTGACAGTAGCATAGTGGTCTAGTCAAAGCAACCCTTGCATTCAAACCAATTTCTGCAGATTCTCACAGGACAATTCATGCCACATGAGTTTATCAATTTGGTCTACAGCAGTTTTTCTTTCCACTGTCCAAAAAGGGTATCTTCCTTTGAAAGAACTAGTTCCACCATCCGAACTACACTCCTAAACTTGAACCACAACTGCTTGCACAACACAAGGTGCCTCTGGCTGGGCTCCAGTCAAGGCTGCCAGCATTTCATCAGAGTTCTACGAAGCAAACGCACATGCATGGCTTTGATGTGAGACACATGTCCCAACACTTACGGATCTCCACTTCCAAATCAGTGCACTTAACCGTGATCAGCAGATTAACAATGACCACTCTACCAAGAAAGTTCTGGCTAGTACTCAAGCAGGTCTTAATATGCTGTATGTGATGCAAGGAGAAGCTGAACAAACTGTCAAGTCAAATATGCAGCATGAGGATATTCACAACTGGAAAAACAACCAAGGAATAGGCAATAGTTTAAAAATAACACAGCAGAGAATAGATTCATGTATTGGGACACAACTACTTAACAGAACGAATTAGGCACCCAGCATTGCTTCAGAGAACTTCAGCCCAAACTCTTATTGCAGTTCCTGACCCACCCAATACTCAAGTAAAGAATAAACGCTGCCATTGACTCTGCATCTGTAAAGCTTTCAACTTCTAAAACTTCAGAGTCATAATATAAAAAACAGATTTTGGGAGTATGTTTGTGAACTTTTACAAACCACACTTCACCCAAGTTTAAACTGAAACTGGAAAGAGTAGAGAATATTTTAGAATACTATTTTAATATACATTAATACTGATAAAGTATACAGGAAGTTTCTTTCAAATCACTGCAGTAAGTAGAGTATGCAAACTTCGAAAGAACAGACATTCGATGCCTTCGTTATTAGGAAAATTTAGGTTTTAAAACATGTAAAATTATGACATTTAAGCAATTGAGGTTTTCAGAACAGCTTGTACTTTAAAATAAGGGGCTTATCTTCAGGAGCTGTTAGCATCTGAAATACAGCAAACCATGACCCAGCAGGGTGAGAGTGGGCAGAAAAGAATACAGAGAGAAAGCACAGTGGAGTGAAATCAAGACCCATGGTGCAAAGCAATAGAAAAGTTTACATTACCAAATCCACTGCACATTTGCCTAGTGTTTTCAGCACATTCAGGCCCAGCAGACAGTAGCAATAAATCCATAAAAGAAAAACACTTCTGCCAGGGAGCATAAAAGACTCTTAGGAGGCATTAATAGATCCATGCTGCTTGTCTTTAATTGTAACAATTCTGAATTGTGAAGTGAGATTTTAGTATAACAAGTTGACGCAGGCCACATACTAAATATTCTGCGTTTTATCCATCTATGGTAACACAGGGCAGGAAGAAAACAAACCTGCCTTTAAGGTTTCCACATGAATAGTCAAAATTGGAATGACAAATTGATTCTATCTTTCCCCATCCAAAAGCTATACCAACACTTCCTACTGTTCTTCAGAGATACAGAACAGCTGAGAAAAGCTGGAGTTAAAACACCAGAAGTACCTGGTGGACACACATGAAAATCATTCTAAGTAAAACTCAGTTGATTTGCAATACAAATACATTTTTCTAATCAATACACACATGCTGACTTTTCATTAGTGGGAACAATCCACAGCAGAAAAACTCTGGTGAACAGTGTTTCTGGATCTGTGAAATCACCTCAAACCTCACCCTCCCCAACAGAAGACAAAGGCACCATTAAAAGTCTCCACAATTATGGGTAATGTCCTAAGTTTGTCTTTTACTTCCCTTCTTCCCTTCAGGCAACCTTTTTTGTTTTTTAAGAGCAATGGAAAAGACCAAACAGCTGTAGGAAAATGAAGGAAAACACTCCAGCTTTTACCTGAAAGAGGACAGGAAGAGGGAATGGAAAACAGTAAAAGCCAAAAGAAGCTGGGAAAGACCAGAAAATTACATTTTTCAGAACTGTAATAAATGAATAACCAACAGTTACGAATTCTCCAAACCAGGATTTCAAATCCAGAAATCTTACCTGGTAAACGTTGCACACAAGCATAAAGCGAGTAATTTTTATTACATCCACTTCTGAATAGACTTAAGCAGAGGGAGTAACCTGGTAAAAAACCAGAGTGGGGACAGAGCTAATGACATGTCTTAAAGCAAGAAAGACAAGCTTGAACTTGATGCAGTTTAACAGGAGAGCCAAGAAACGGATTTTTCAAACGGATGATGCAGTTAAAGCAGTAGGTAAAATGTGGATTACTTAGACAGGAATAGGGAAGAGGAGGGGAAGTGCTACAGAGCTCCAAGAATTTTGCAGCAGCCCCGCAGACAGACAAGGCCTCTAACAGGAGGCTCTGCAAAGCCAAAGGGAAGATGGGCAGGTCTTCAACACTAATTGGGAAAGGGGCAGCAAAGTGCGGGCAGAGTTGAAATTTGAAGAGTGAAAGAACAGAGCAGAGATGCTGTCCCACTGCCGGAGAGGGCAGTAGCCACAGAGAAGAGAGAACTAATGCCAGTAATGTCACAGCAAGCAAAGCTTAAGGGTACAACACCCAAGAGTTTCCAAGGAAAGAGAATAACATGCAACAATGTCTGAAAATGACACAGGTATTAATTTCTGAGAAAGTGCTCCACAGGATCAGATTTGTCACTCGGGGCAGGTCATAGCCCAGACAGACATACCAGGGAAGCAGCATCCTCATGTAGTGCCCTGGCACACTCCCCACATGAGCTCATAATCTCAGCCATTACAGTCCTCTCCATTGTAATTGTCTGCTTCAGCAGATGATTATTCCTCACCCAAAGTCGTGAGTGAATGAAACCTCTTGCAGGAGCTGAAAACCTGATGTAAATTTTGAAAAGGCGAGCACCATCAGCATTATCTGCATTGCAGTCATCTCAGCAGCACAGAGGAATTTACACATCAACAGGACCAACCGTCTGCTTAAATAAGTGTCTTATTTAAGATGACTCTCCTCACTCAGCATGTGAGAAAAAAGTAGTCTGGTTTTTTGCAAAAAGTCTAAAAATGGAGTATATAAGCATCCATTTACTAAGCGCTCAAATTTATGCTCCTTTTCTGCAGGAAGATGTCCTCCAAATGAATTGCAGGACTCATGAAACTGGATTAGCAATGTCATAAATCACACACCTGCCAAAATAACAGCATAAAAAGTGAGACTAAATATAACTACATCTGTTTTGAATAGATACAATCTATATTTAACAATTTGTTATAACTCAAATATTAGCAGACACTTATTCAAATACCAACATAAATCACAGCATTAGTTTTAATTTTCCTATAGTTAATTGTTTTAAAAACAACTTTTAAGCTTTTGCAATGCCCTCACTTATGATTTAGTAAGTTTTGTATTTGCATAAAGAAGAAGCTTGCAAATTTATGCTTCACAAACATTCTGCCAGTGCTTCAACTATTTTCCTCTAGACCAAATTGTAACAAATTCCTAGCCTACATTTCTCAAATTACCAATTAAATGCTTCACAAACCAGGACCATTTCTAGGACCATCCTTTAAACTGCAGGATGTAATAAAAGCCAAAGTTTCCTTCACGTAGACTGGAAAGAACAGTATTTCTCTACAGGCTGAATTTCTAAGATTCAAACATAGTTTGATATTTATCTTCAAACCCACTGTATTAAGAGCCTAAACTCACACTGTTACAGGGCGATTTTGTGAGCTACATTTTACTGCATAACCTGGACTCTTCTGAACACTCCAAGTAAATCGCAGAAAACCGTCAGACACATCTCCGTAAGGACCTTAAAAAAGGAACCAAGAGGTATCCAAGCACCTTCACCTCCAAAAGGATCAGAGTGTGAATCCTGGGAAGCACAGTTCTAAGCGAAGATCTGTGATAATTCATTAACTTAATGCTGTAAGTAGATCAGTCAATTGTTGAGGCAGAAATGGAAACAGAAAGAAGAGCCAAACAGAATTCAGAACCATCATCATTCACAAAGTCAGCGTACATTCATATCAAGAGAGACAAAATTTTGTTTCAGAACACACAGTCAAATTTCCACAAAACAACAGAAATAATGCATAATGTTCCAAAAATAAAGGAACAAACCACCACTTCATGCTGAAGTGCTCAGAATAGAGAGTACAAAATATTTTACGTCTGAACCTCTAGTTAGGCTAGACTTTTTCCTTTTTTCATAATGAATAATGTGTTAGAAAACAGCAGTGAAGAAAAAAGCCACACAGAACTTGCTGTAACTGGTTCCGCCACCCAAATATCAATGTCATTAGAAGAACTACAGTTACATTTCTGTGAATAATAGCCTGAAATACCAGAAAGCACAAAGCAAACAGGAAGAAATATTAAAAGTTTCAGTCAGAATTAATTAGAAACGTAAGTAGTCCACATCAGAGGTACTGCTTTGCACCATATGCAGTTTATACTTTTACCTCCTTTTAAGGACTCTTAATAGATAACATTATCATAATGCTCACATTTTTCCTCAGAGTTTCCTCTTTCCTGACAGAATGATTTATAATGAATGGTTGCAATCAGCCACCCGTTCATCTGATTACACCCTTTCCAGCAAGTGTAACCCGAGCCACACTGCGACTGTGAACAGAGAGACCTGAGGAACCCCAAGTGACACAGATGCCTAAAGAAGGCAATACCCAGTGGAACTGAAGAGAGGTGAAACAAGCCCTGCATCACTGCCAACAGTTTCACAAGAGCTCAGTTTTTAACCTGGGGCAGCATCAGCACACACAGCTCCATAGCTGGTCCTGCAGGTCACCAAGGAGCCTCGTGCAGGATTGTGTCCATCTCCTGGTCACTCACACACCGTAGCTTTTCATTTCCAATTCATATGGGACAAAATAGGGGAGAGGAAAAAAAATGAATAAACAGAGAGAGGAAAAAAGGGGGACCGGCAGGAGAGCAAGAGGTAAGAGATCAGAAGAGCAAAGAGATTTGCCATATCAGAGGCATTTTGTAAGAGATGTGTTCCTACCAGCTCCACTTTTCCAAGGAAGCAACTGAGGAAAGTCGTGCAACACCACGAGGAACCGCAGCACCAGCCCACCCCCTGAATCAACATCCCTCACCACTTCATGCTTCTGTCTTCTGGACAGAAGCTACAGATGATGACCTTGAAACCTGCCTCATCTTTAACAGTTTTCCTATGGTTTTGTCTTCTCAAAGAGCACCTTGTACTTAAGATTTATTCCCTGCAAGCTAAACTCTTTTTTCAAGCCCAATCTTGCTTAATGAGTTACTTTTTATTATGGGAAGCTTTTTTATGCGTTGTTTGTTCTGTCAAGCCCAAATAACTGCTGACATTCTAATCATGAGGCCCCTTAGAAAAAAAAAAAGTCTTTTACTTAAAAGCAATCTTTTCATTTGCCTATAAAACAATTATATATATATAATGTTTAAATCATTTTAATATAAAAATAGCCTGCCCACATTTTAAATATTGCAGAGGATAAAATACATAAAACCGTCCTTTTCAGATTTTAATCATTCCCTCTCTTACTTAAATCTGAATTTAACATATTCCTACACCACCAGCTTTCTTTAGTAGTTCTTCCCAAACCCTGAAGAAGGAGTTATCCTTCTAAAAACTAGAGACCAACCTCCCTTTCCTAACATGAAAGCTACATTTTGTTGTAGCCATATATAAAAACCAAATTCTGTGAGGAAACAGCTTCTAAGGCCCACTTGAATTTAGCGCACCATGTTCTTGCATGTATTTTGTCCATTTAGTCAAAAACTCTGCCCTCCCCTTTCTCCTCCTCTTCTCCCTACAGAGGAAAGGCAATAGCTCTGAACCAACAAAGAACATAAAATACAGGAAGTTTTGCTCAGCTGATTTAGTTATTCCAAGAAAAATGCAACTGTAAATCCCCATCATACACATGGCTGCTGCTGAATATTCAGAATAGCAGTATTAAATAGCTACCCAGGACTTTCCCTAACACTAACAAACAAGCAAATATTGTAATATAATTTTTGTTCTTCTTGATTACAATCTGCCTGGGCACATTATTTCTCAAAAGGTTTTAATTTAGGTAAACTTGTCAAATTATGCTACAAACAAAACTGAGTAAATTCGTTTCTTTAAAAGCATTCAGTGTCTTTTAACACTGCACACCATGGAAGTCATCAAGATTTATTCCTCTGTCTACAATACAGCACCTTTCTTTTTTCTTTTTTTTTTAATTTAAGAAATGGATTCTAGTAAAAGGCAACATTTGAAGTGGGCAGTGGCTCCCTCTTTAAAAGAAAAGCAGTGGCTTAATGCTGCAAAATCTCTTCCCTTTCCACAGATAAGCCATGCCCATTTGTTGCTTAGTTTCAGTTATAGTAGCTTACTTAGGCTACTGCTATGACTGGACAGAATTTGCATTAACTGCATTCAGAATCAACTGCACAGGTACAATTGACTCATCTTGAATTCATAAAATTGCAAGTTTTCACTATCAACAACTGGATAGGTATGTTTTCCCCCTTTTCTTTATTAGCAGACAGAAAAGGTACAATAGCATGTGCGATTCCAAGGATGTCTTGATCTGAACAACAGACTTTTGTTGTGAACATGGTTTCCATCAACCTCACTAGAAGAAGAAATTCCAGTACTACAAAGGGATACAGAAGGTTCTGATATTGGTTAGGACAAAGGGGAATCTTCTTATGAAGGGTATCACAGTCCACCAGCAAAACTCCAATTACATCACAAAAACACCAGTAATTGCTCCACAGCTGAGACACGGTTGGGTTTTGTATTATATCACATCTCCCTGTGAGGAAAGAGGTCTAACTCCTCCTACTCAAAACTACGTTTGAACATATATTTGTGAGGCAAACAAAAAAAAAAAACCTACTGTTTTCTAAAATGGCTGCAATCTGCTGATATCCCAGTGGAGCTGAAAGCTCTGGCTTCCCCCATAAAACATGACTACAATACTAGACATCTTCTCTTTGCCAAAGAAATACTCACAAGACTATGCTCTTCTTGTCTAGCAGCCTAAAGCAATGAGAGATAGCAAATGTTCTTACAATAAACAGCTCTTGCTATACCAGGGTAACTGGGAGAAAGACGTGAGTACAGCCTTTGTTCTTAATCTCTACTGATTAAGTTTATGAAAATCAAACATGGTAAGACTATTTTGAAAGACTTTTGAACAGACTTCCTTCTACACCATATGATATACAAAGAAAACCCAACATTACACCATGAAGCAGGTGAAAAAATGCAAGCTACTTGGCTGATGCCATACTAGCCAGAGGGATGGAAGGTTTACGTGGGAGCTTACTTTGGCCACCATTTAAAGTTTAACAACAAATTCTACATTTGCTGCCACCTGTCTTGAAGCAGATGAATTAGAGATGGTCATATTTTCTCCAAATATATACCAAAGCTGCAATAGAACAAATATGATAAATTACCCCAAGCGTTTTTCAATCATGTGGAGCATTTCCTACAACTAATATCAGATCTCTTGTCATGCCCTTATAAAAGGAAAAAGGAGGTATTTTTTATCACACTCAAAATAAATTATATTAATCTCTAAATTCTGTTCAAATATGGAAAGCTCCCAAGAAACACCAACTCTGCATTGCCTAGGTACCAAAAATGAATTACAATATGGCTCAAAAAAACCAGAGTCCCTGAGTTGAACTCCTGATTTATGCAATGCCATAATCCACAGCCAACCAAGAGGCCATGCCACCCCGAGTGACCCAGTTTTGGAGACAGCATCTTGGTCATCTCCAAGATAAACAGTGCCCTGAGCAATCTTAGAAAACCATAAATGAACAAAACACTGACTATGCATTCCTCCAGAACAGGCTACTATCAATACTCCAGACCATATTTCCACAAAAATATTATTCCAAAACTATTTTTCTTTATGCTTAAGAGAAAGCACAACCCATTTGTAACAGCAGGCAACTCCAATGACAACTCTGATCTGTGGAAAATTAGTTTTATCTACAAAAAAAGGACAAAAAGCTTCCTGAAGAGAGAGCTTTTCCAGAACTCTGTTCAGGACTTCTATGCCATCCTAATAGCAAGCCACAGTAGATTTAATGGCTCTGTCAATATACAAGTTCAGCATAATGTATACTATCCACAGAGATCACACACCAATCATGATCACAAACCAATTATGATAAACAGCAGTCCCACTGTCTGTTTATTTTACTGGAAAAGTTCACTAACCAGAGTATGACAACTAGAGTGCAATGGAGACTCTAATTCAGCTCTGTCTCTGTAAGGTACATTAATCCCCAAGCAAAAATGGATGTATGTTACTATTCTGAAAGAAAAATTCTGCACTGAGGATGAGCTCTAAAAGGACTGCAGGAATACTAATTTTACATTTTACAGTTATCAGTGGTTGCAGACAATGTAAGGAATTTCTCTTTTTAGGTACTAAAACAGAGTTGCAAAGTCAGAATGACTTAGTCATTAAAGGAAGTTAAGTCCACCCAATTTTACATCTATAAAACAAGGAGCTTAATAAGCTCAGTTGCATATAACAGAAACTAATTATCTTATCTGAAAATTATTAAACACATACTTCACTGAAATGCTGAATAACTATTTAAAAACATGTAAGAAACAGAAAGGAGAGAATTAAAACCGAAATGCAGATAAGCAACTGGGATCCAAAAGTTCAGGAACTTTAATCTATCTCTTTTCACAACAGAGGACTTGGAACCCACTCATGAGACCTTCGTTCTTGTCCAGAAGGTCACTGTGGAAACTTGGGAGTTGGGTTGTGGCTCTTGATGTTCTGATCTTAAGGAGCAGGAAAGCTGTGAGTTTGACTAAGCACCTAACACACAGGTAAGAAGAGAAGGTTTTCACATCAGCTGCCATTTACTGAATTTCTCTAGTCTAATTTCCAGCTTATTCGTGCCTATTATCACAAAAAATGGCCAGGAAAAAAATGATAAGAAAAATGAGAGAAAGGTTACTAGACTTCAGCATCCTCTAAAGCCAGGCCAAAGGACAAGCAGCCATGAGGAGTCACTGTGGTTGACCTCTCAAGAGCTAACTCTGGGTTCAATAAAACCTTACTGGTACCCTTGAGCAGACAGTTCTACAGAGATACAAATATGTAAATTTTTTTCAAGAAACACACAAAAAAGTGTTTAAATGAACATTGTACAGAATCACTCGTGTTTCTACTCACAAGTGACCATCACAGTAGCCTGCTGAAACTAACCCATACCACTCTCTATGCTGTAGTTTATGGAGACTGCCAGATTCATTCTCCAGATCTGAGTATGTTAATAATTAACTTACTCTCTTATCCTTCTTTTCATATGTCTTACTGAAAGATGAGTAATAGCACAAAACTGCTAACTCCCATTTTCCCCTCCCTCTGTTATTGTTGCAGGGACTTCAGATTTAGACAATTAACAGAGATTACATTCCTGTATTAAGGTGTGCCAGAAACCTGAGTTCTTTCAGCCACAGAAGTACTGTAACACATTCCCTCTAATTATTATGCAATATTACAGTCTTCTACAGCAGGAAGAGTAATTTCATGGTTAGAATCCAGCCCATTCACTAGAAAACTGTTATACAGCACTTTCAGAAGGAAGGATTATTAATAAAACAGGACTGTTGAGTCAAAGAGATAAAATAAGAAGCTCGTACAATTTAGCTTTACCACAACACTGGTATTTATCACCTTTCCACACATGCACATTTTGTGTGAATTGTCTTAGAAGCAAAATGTCAGTAAGTACTTTGGTTTATTTACCTTATGTAATTATACATGAAAAGACTTTAAATCATTAATGTTTTAGAAATCTGTGTAATTTCCTTTTCTCAACACTGTAGATATCTGGTTCCCAATAAATGACAGCAGTATCTGAATACATAACTCACTTTAAAAAATCTCCAAGGTTACAACTTCATTTTTCCAGTTAGAAAAACTCTGAAAATATTTAGTACATTTAGAAATAAAAAAATATTTGCTTTAAATAGACGTGAACTTAACTATAAGGTCAGGCACATAGCATTCTAAAATTACATTTATGGTTTTCAGCTTCTTAACTCTCCAATTTCATAATTCTTTTCCGAGAACAAAGCAAAGGGAAAAAAGATCAGTTAACACAATAATCGTGCTACAGATCTATATGCAACTGCATTAGAAGGTAAAACTTAAAACATGATATACCTGCATGACACCTGGTAGAATGGATATCCTGGTAGAGGAAGAGAGTTTGAAAATCCAGACTGGCTCGACATTGCCTTCAGGTGTTGTATCCACTTAAATCTCTTCTACATTCCATATGTTAATTCCTGACTAAAAAAATATGTACATACGTATCCATCTGTACCTTTGCTCAGAGCTAACTAAAAAGAAACCAAGTGCACATTCGAAGGTCTCGAGGATTCTGCCTGCGTTTCAAACTGCTTCCTCAGTAGTGAAATTCCTAAAAGCCAACACCCTCATGACATCACATACTACAAAATCATAAACACACAATTGTCTCAGAGAGGCAAGGACAGCCCGTCGGTTTTGACTCGACAGAGAGCCCTGCACCGCATTCTTCTTGCAAACACAGTGCCTTTCAGGCAGAGACCTGCTGCCTGGAACAGCAGCCCTGCTCTGGCAGGCAGCCAGCAACCAGCACAACTTATTGCCAATGCCGCAAATCCCTCCGATCGGCTAATGAAGAGCCACACTGCAGGTGAAACATCGTTTCAGCCGTTCACAAGAATTTCCTTCCGAATGCACAAGATCCATGACCTTGAACTCTGTGACAAAAACGTCATCTAAACATTTCAGTTAACTGCAGACTGCATACTATTGTTTTATAAGATCAGATTGCATTGCACACCACGGTAGCATGAAAAATCATAGTGAGCTTCCCCAGCTAAAGAAGAATCCTCTAATGCTACACCCCCAACTATGGGAAAAGCAGGAGGGAAGGATAGGAGATGGAATCTTAAACCACATCATTTAAGCTACTGAATATAAAAATAAAATTATGTGCATGCCTTCCTGCAGTATTTGACTACTGCTTAAATCAAAGAAATATCAAAAGCAAGATTTCTTTTGATATACATACAATGGTAAGTTACATTAAAGTTATTTGGGCATGCCTTCCTCAGGAGAGAAAGAGACTACTCGAAAGCAGGAAGACGTGAATAGTCACAGTATTGCCCAGTGGCATGACTAATGTCAAATAGACTTAAATGATTATCTACCTACACTGCTCTTAAGGAAGGTGTACAGTGCCCTCACACATAGATTTCCTTAATTTAAGCAAAATTTTAAATAAAAGATTTTTAAATTATTTCATTACCTATGGTAACTGCACTGGAAGACATTAAAATGTTGAGTTTAATACCTCTACCCCATGGCATACTATTTACTCTCATATTTTAATTCTGTCTCTCAGTTCTGGAAAAAGAATAATCGGTTTTACCTGGTTTATCCAAAGTTTATAATCAACATCTCCATCATAAGAAAAATGGTACAAAACTTTGTCACTATCCTAGGTACCTTTTAAAGTCTGACTTAAAAGACATAGGTCACTGCATAGGGCTCCAATACCTGAAGTCCCATAAAAATGCCAGGATAACAAAGAGAGTACCAAAAAAGAGTCTACCCAGAAAAGTAATTTTTTTTTTTTATTTGCTCAACTGATACGTCCGGAAAAACAAAGAAGCTTCTGGGTACGTCATTTTGCATAAACTTTTATCTCTCTCCTGGCTGCAAAGAAAGAGCATGAAAAGGCAGTTCAAGCACAAATAATGTTGTGGTATCAGCTGAATTTTTAAAAACAGACTTGAAAAATCATCATCTCTCTCATGTCTAGTATGGAGCACTCACTCTGAAACTCACCACTCTCAAAAACCACTTGGGGAACACCAAAAGAACTTGCATGCATGTGATAGGAAGAGAAAACTCTGCTAAACCTGTCCGAGTCCCCTTTGCCTGATCAGGGATGTTAGGATAAGTACTGCTAACTTTCATCCCCACGGCCACAGCTGCAGAGTGACGTGTCACTCATTCCTCTGCACTGCTGTGGTTGGCCCTGAGGAGTTACCTTGTGTGCACACCCCTGAAACACTTGCACTTTTATTCTGTATATTCACTCATCTTTTATTTGGTGTGTTCTCGATGCTGATAATGACAGCATTAGCGCATTTATGCACTAACTCTCATCTCAGAATAACTCTTCCTAGTCCCAGCCGGGATTTAGGATGTTTCCATTGGATTTGCCAGCTGAAGAAGAATGTTAGTGTCAAGTTGGCAGATTACAGGCTTATAAATTAGGAGTCTTAGAGGTTGCCAGTGGCTTGCCATGACATTGTGCAAAAATCACATAGTCCCTTAATGCCTAGCTTATCCACATAATAAGGAAAATACTGCCTGACAGCAAAGGAATGATGTGAGGTTAATTTTTTTTTTTGTAATTAAGTATTGAAATCCTCTGATTAAAGATTTATGAAGGGATAAAACAGCTGTAGCATTTGAGGGAAAAGATGTGTGGGAATATTCAGAACAGACCTTTCTTTCTTGTCTCCTGCTCCTAGCTCTAACACAACAGAAGCATTATTGCTCTGAAATTTCAATTTAAATACAAAAGCCATTTAAATTTTAAAATATGGTGGAAAGTGCAGTTTTTAAATGGGTGGACTGCATTCCCCAGCATTTAAAGATGGGGATAAGTGAGATGACAATAGGCAGACAAAAACTATTTAGGATGATCTTCACAGAAGCAGAATCCTTCACTGGTAGGCACCACACCAGTTCAGTCATTTGGAAAGAGAAAGGGAAAGAATGGCTTAAGACAAAGAAAAAAGGGGAAGAGAAAATCTGGTTAGGACCAAAGAGAAAGCCTCCACACAATGAAACCCAACCCTTAACAAGTTTCCCTTTTATTTTGGTCCACAAGCAGGCTAGGTTACAGAGCACAACTACTTTTGGGATCCAGACCTAACTTGCCAAACACCACCTCCACTGAAAGAGACAAGTGGGTTTCATTCCAACTGCAGTCACGTCTGTTGGAAATTTACTTCCGTGTTTTGGAGCCAACGAGCTCACATAAAAATAACCATCTTAGTATTGTTTGGCACAGCATGCCATGTAACACTTACTACTCTGCTGGAACAAAATTAAACCAAGATAATAAGTTTGAGACACAAATACTGTGTGCTCCAGAATTCACAGTGACCTTAGTACTGAAGGAAGTGACCTGTTGGAGCATTTATTGCTGCTGCTTGAAAAGGTATGAAATACTTAACTGAGATCTAACTGCACTTCAAAAAGCAAGGACAGGCCAAAAGACTGGAGAAGAAAAAGTTCATGACCACTTTCAGGAATTTCAAACATGTAGAATCCTTGGTAAACTAACAGAAAATTTGTTTAAAATCAAGTCAGGCTGAAGAAGAAACACAAACTAACCTCATTACCGGAATCTAAATCAATTTCATCAAGTCTGGAACTGAAAGCAGGCATACTGTAGACAATGATGTGATTGTATATCAAAATGCATATAAAATGTTCAGTATTCATAAAAATAGAATGAAGTGTCACACAGAAATATTGTAATATCAATACCATAAATCAGTAATTTACTGGGATCTAAAGAGTTACATTTGATATTTTCACTGCCTGCTATATTAGTTTACAATAAATTAGACAGTGAATTAGAAAAAAAACCCAAGAAATCCAAGAAAAAATTACATGCAGATTGAAAATAACAGTATTGCTCACAAAGAAAATACTACAAAGATATTGACTATAATGAGCAGTACTTAGACAACAAAACAGAAAGTCTTCCCCTCCTTTCTGTATGAAACACAAAAATAAAGAAATATTCAACAATACTAAAGAATAATGGCAAATTTGCAACTGAAGAAGGACACTATCACTGGAAATTCAAAACTCATGCAGAGTTAAAGACTAACTGGATATTTATATAGGGAAAAACAAACAAACAAAATTCCCAAAACCCAAACAAACGACCCAGAAGTGGCGGCTGGAAGGAAAGAGGACTTGTAAACAACATCAGTACTTGGGAGAAAAAACCCATGTAAGAAAGCCAACAAAACGTGTCTTTCAAGACTTGAAATCACGTTCTAGGCAGTGGCATGGTTTACTGGGTACGTTTCCAGCCAGCAAGTTGTGGCCTCTACCATGGTGAGGATACAACTCTTGCCTGGCATGTTCATGACAATGGCCCAGTGTAATCCATTTGCCAGGCTTCACCACACTGGAAACCCAACCACCGCACTTCACTCCAAAGAGGCTTCACTGGTGTGGCTCATTTGATGGCAGCACATGTTTCAAACTGATGGATAACCTGTGTGATGGCCTCCGTGATCAGGTCCACCCCTAGATCATGAGCCCATCTGTATGCTGCATCCCTTCCAAGATGCCCTGATGTTTCGTGGGTCCATTGGGCTATAAATCCAGCTATATAAGCCCTTTCTTTCCCAATCTACGTCCACCTGAGCTATGCCAATTTTGGCAGCCTTATCTATTTGCTCATTGTTTTGATGCTCCTCAGTGGCACGGCTTCTGGGCACAAAGGCATCTACATGACGTACTTTCAGAGTCATGTTTTCTATCCGTGCAGCAATGTCCTGCCATAATGCAGCAGCCCAGATGGGTTCACCCCTGCGCTGCCAATTGCTTTTCTTCTGCTGCTGCAGCCATCCCCATAGGGCATTAGCCACCATCCAGGAGTCAGCAGAGAGATAAAAGTACGGGCCACTTTTCTCTCTCAGCAATCTCTAGGGCTAGTTGAATAGCTTTCACCTCTGCAAACAGGTTTGATTTGCCTTCCCTTCAGCAGCCTCGATGACTTGTCGTGAGGGACTCCACACAGTTTTCCATCTCCAACAGTTTCCTATCACTCAGCAGGATCCACCAGTAAATAAAGCATAGCTTCTTTCATTTTCTGGTAACTCATTACATGGTGGTGGTTCTTGGGCACGAGTCACCTTCTCAGGCAGTACTCCAAAATCTCTGGCTTCTGGCCAATCCAAAATCTCTTCTTGTGGGGAGAGATAAGATAGATTTCAGCTACAGGCTGTGGGATGTGCCTGCAGAACGCCATGGCAGCACAGAGAAGTTTGTCTCTGCCTGACTGTGGGGGGGAAGAAATGCCATGTGACAGATGCACTACGAAGAGGAGCCTGCCAGAAGCTGACAGACACCCGAACAGCATGTGATCACCCCCATACAAGGGCATTTAGAAAGTGTGCTGCTGACATGGCAACGTGTGATAGGTCACTTAGTGAAAAACACCATATAAGGAAATATCGTGTCTTGAAGAAGTGTAAAAAACCAGCTACTTTCTTTGAATAAACATCTCAGTATCCCTGCCAGTCTGAGTCCATGCCTCAGTCATTACATCTGAATCCCTGAATAGCAGAGGAGATCACGGCCAATGGGCTCAACACCTTTAACCTGCCTGTACAGCACTCTGGCGCCCTTTGCTGCCGGGGACCAGGAGAGCAGAGAGAATGTCTGGACCTTGTTTGCTGAGAACAGCCTGTCCCACCAGGCCCTGGTGGCTGTACTGCATCACTTTGTGCACGTGGGCCAGCACAAAAGAGCAAACACACAGCAGAGCATGTTCAGTCTGCACACGGCTGGGCTGTACCTCCTGCTGCTGGAGATCCCAGGCAGCACAGTCAGCCAGGTGTTCCATCAAGTGATGCTTGATAAATGTCTTCACATCCTGACAAAATGCTTGCCTGAAGAACTGAGGAAAAGGAAGACAGAACACAGCTCACAGCCCAGTGCCAGAAGAAATAGAAAGAAAAGGAAACCATGCAGGAATGACAAATCCAGCATGGAAGAGATTTTGGAACAGGAGGAGGAAGAGGATGGTGAGGATGTTTACTTCTCAAAAGAAGATCTTCTCCAAGTCCACAACGCCATCCTCCTTCTTTTGAAAAACTTCCTAAGATTTCTGCCCAAGTTCTCCCTAGAAGAAAAGCCTCAGTGCATGCAGAACTGCGTGCAGGTCTTTGTTGAAATGACCAACTTCGAGCCAGTGCTCCATGACTTCAAGTTTTCAGCAGCCATGGATATTAAAAAAACCAAGTACATTCCTGAGCTGGCCTATTATGGACTGTACTTACAGTGTTCCCCTCTCCATGGCACAGAAGATAAGACCCTTGGATGTATCTTCCATCGACTCCTCTATGTCATTCTGATGGTGGAGAGCAGTGAGGCCCTTCCCATCACATCAGCTGTGACCAGTGCCAACAACCAGGCTGTAAAATTCATCAGTTCTCTAGCAGATGAGCTGAAAGAAGCTGCTTATCTCATTCTCTGAATATTGCTCCAACATATCTGTGCCCAGGTCCCAGACAAGGCTGATTATCTCACCTATACTGTCCAGGCCCTGGTGACCCCACTAGACAAACTCCCTTGTACAGAGTTCACTGAATTCATCGCTTGGCTTTATATATATTCACTCCACAAAGTTCCCTACAGAGTGTTTGCTCTGGATGTAGCCTTGGCTTTGTTGGAGGTGCCAGAGAGGAACCTGGGCAGCTCCTTGTCCCTGGAGCATCAGAGGTTTCTAAAGCACAAGTTTTAGTGCAAGTCATGGTGTTTGGCTGGTGCTCAGACAGCCCCCGTGGTCTGGAGCAAAGCTCCCAGCAGCTTTGCCCATTGTCTCAAAATGTAAGCTGGTTTGGAGAGCATTCGGGACTTACTACAGAGCTCCTCTGTCCACACAGTGTCAGAAGCAAACAAGCACTGCAAGTACGACCATCAGTGCAGAAGCCATGTCCAGCCATCCACTGAAGATCTTCCCAACTTCCAAAACTACTGAGCTGACAGACAGCAGTGACGCTGCTAGGCCTGATGGAAAAGAAGTCATGGCCATGCTGAGAGAGCGAGCTGGAGATGAGAAAACCAGCATGAGAAAATCTGCTCTGCTGGTGCTTGGGAGCCTCCTGAAGCATGGTCTGATGCCCTGCACCGCCGAGGATCTGGGCACGCTGCAGGACTGCTGCCGCGACCCCACAGTGTCCGTGCACAAGCAGGTGCTGCACTCCATTACAGACCTGCTCCTGTTTCATCTGAGCAATGTCCTGGGCCCCATGTTAGCCACTGAAAGGCTGGGTAGGTTCACATGAGAATGTACTGGGGAAATTAAGAAAGGAAAGAAAAAGAGAGATCAACTTTTTCCTTAGTATCTGCATTTGCGATTCGAACTCTATAGTTATTAACACTTGTTAGCAAAAGAAACAATATTTAGTTGTTTGACCAGCAAGTTTAGGAGTGCAGCAGAGATTATGCATTATCATTGAACCCACTCATCTGCCTCAGGAAAGAGTGAGAGAGACATCCATCAACAGTCCAAAAGCAGATTTCACATAGAATGTCTTGGATTGGAAGGGACCTTAAAGATCAACCCCTTGCCATGGGCAGGGACACCTTCCACTAGATCAGGTTATTCAGAGGCCCATCCAGCCTGGTCTTGAACACTCCAGGGATGAGGCATCCACACCTTCTTTGGGCAACCTGTGCCAGTCCCTCACCACCCACAGTGAAGAAAGGAAAGGAAAGAAAAAGATGAAGACATCCTTTGCAAGGTAAAATGCCAACTCACTCCTCTCTGCAATCACACAGGCTGACAAGACTGATGGAACTCCATAAAGTAGAAATAATAAGGGCCTTGAAGTATAAAGTATCTGATATTTAAGGAATTTATTTCCATTAAGGATTTCTCCTTCAAGGAATAGTGAAGTAAAAGTAACGGCAAGACACAGCAGTAGGTTATATTTTAAGTACAGACACATTTCTGCATCCAGAAGCTTTATCTTAAGGTCATAGAATCACAGAATCATTAAGGTTGGAGAAGGCCTCCAAGATCACCAAGCCCAACCTTTGACTAAACTTCACCTTGTCAATGAAACCATGACTCGGTGCCACATCCAGTTGTTTCTTAAACACCCCCAGGGACAGTGACTCTCCCACTTCCCTGGGCAGTCTGTTTCACTGCCTGACAGCCCTTTCAGTGAAAAAATTCTTCCTAAAGTCCCACCTGGACCTCGTCTGGTGCAGCTTGAGGCTATTTCCTCATCTCTTGTCACTGGTTTCCTGGGACAAGAGACCAATCCCCACCTACCTACAGCTTCTTTTCAGGAAGTTGTAGAGAGCAATAATTCCTATATCTGAAAAAAGTCTAGAATTTACTCTAAACATCTGAGAAGTCATAGTGGAGCTACTAGACTTACATGTCTGCCTGCTCCCTTAGTCTTTCCAGACGTTCTTAATTGGATTAAGAAATAATATTTTTAATGTTGTTTTGGTGGGGTTTTTTTCCAATCTGCAACAAGAGGGAAGGAGTTACTAGATTCTTACCTAAACAAGATTTACTTTTAGCCCAAACATAAAACTGCTCTTAGCTACTTTACTAGAAAGGTTATAAAGATGCTCAAAGTCCAACACCATCACCCTGACTTGCAAGGCTGCCTCACTAGCATTACACAAAAGCCATTCCAGCTACCAGGAGTTACGGGACAGCCTGCACAGCCTCCATTGACCCGACACATTCCAGTAACACATCAAGTCAAAAGTCACAGTTTAAGCACTAATCACACATTGCTATTAATACTCAAAGCACACCTTCCTAGCCTTTGTGCCCAAACCAGAGGTGACACGCCTCCCTCTCCTTCACTCTTCCTGCAAGTTGTCACTCCACATTTATACATAGCTGAAGGCTCCATTGCTTTTACTCTCCTCTGGGTACTCAAGAGACAGCACCCTTCTTCAGGCTTTGCACATTAATATTGCCATCATCACTTATTTCAGTTACTCTACAGCTTAGGTAACTTTTAACACCAGATGTTTTAACAGTCAGCCATGAATTCTCAAAACTCCCAATTTGCAATTATACACTGTGTGATAGCAAACATGGGAAAAAATCATGCACTAGAATTGAGATTAATAAACTGCAATCTGGATCTAGATGTCAGATAACCAATGCATGTTTCTTTACTGTTTAGCAAGTGTTCAGGCAGAAGCTGAACAACTCTTCATTGTGGCCAAAGGTTCTCAATTGATTCATGAGTAACTGAATACGGCTGGCACCCTGCCTGGCAGAGAGATAACCCTGTCCTGTTGAACTAGAGCAGTGAACCCTCCTGCCTGCACACCCGAAGCCACAATGAGGTTGCTGTGTAACCAGGTCCTGTGTTCTCAACCAGGCCTTTCTGCCCTGCAGCTGTCTGAAGCAGTCTGTAACAATCTGCAGAAGGAACAAGAAAAATTCTTGTCAGCAGTAAATCACCAGGACATCTTCTGGGGCAGGGAGTAGTACCTGAGCTGTAAATTAACCTACTGCAAGTCATGAAACAACAGAGACATAAAGCCATTGACCATGACCTAGACAAGAAGGGCGAAGGACCCTGCTTACAGCCTTGCCCTCCTCTCCAACTGCAATGCCAGCTGAAACAATTAGCCTCAAGTAACCTGGAACTGGAAACGAACTTCCAGGATTCACCTGATCACTGGTGACAGTCTGAGGCACACAGATGTTCATCACTCTGCACTGCTTATCCTTGAATTCTAACCTAGGTAAACTTTGGGGGGCGATCTCACCCTTAACACTAGAAGGAAATGTTGCCCTCAACCACCACATTCGCTCCCTATTATCCCCATAACCTTTACCCACAAAAAAGATCAAACAGCACCTGGCCACACAGTCATTACCAGCAAAGGGGAACCTGTTTTCCTGGAAGAACAGCAGGTTCACAGGCCATGGCACAGGCTGCAGCAGTGAGTATCAATGACACAGCATTTCAGCATAGGAATTTGGTTGGCCTGGCACTGCCCTCACACTGGCTTTGGAAAGAGGTGACTAAAGAACTGAACTCCTCTTCCCCCCAGTTTCACAATCACAAGGGCTGCCACCTGCTTGCACTGAGGCACACCAGGCTGCTGGAAAAAGGCTGCAGAATTCCCACACCTGAAATCCAGTACCATCAGAGCTGAAAGGATGAATCCACACCTCCATCATCACTGGCCAGAGGGAGATTTCCAAACTAAATCAAGCAAAACCCTCCAAAACCCCAAACCAAACCAGAATCCCATGTCATTCTTCACATAAGGAAATGAATCAACTTGACCTACGTATACAAGACTTTTTCAAACAGCTCTACAGAGCGAAGATTTTTAAGGCCTGTGCCTTCTACAAAGACCACTTCAGAGTGACAGTTCTATTTTCTGCTTACTGCATTTATAAATACAAGAGTGTAAAGCTTGTGCATCATAGAATCAGCAGGTATTACACATTTCAGCTCAAAGATAATGTGAGAATCAAATTACAGTCTCTCTCTGTATGAAATAATTACATATTCTTAAATCTGAAATGACTTTTATAAAAACCAGGAAAATAGCATTCATGAAGACATTACGTTATCATATATATAGAGAAAAAAATAAATATGTAGAGCCAGAAATGGGATTAAGCTACTTTATCCTACTTAAAAATGAATTATACTGGATAGCGACAAATACTTCCTGCCAAGTGACGTGAAAATATTGAACAGAAAACTAACTAAAATGATTGAATTTAAAAAGAAAAACAAACCACACACAAAAGCCCTGAGTCAGCCAAATAAACTTTAAAGGAACTAACTTTTGCTAAAAACAAAGAGGAAATCTAGTATTTCACTGAGCATGCATTCAAGTAAATCGGACTGAAGTGACTTAATTGGAACAGTCACCTCAAACATATGTAGGAGTCAGAATGATGACATTATAAGCAATTTTTTAAATGACTTTGAATTTAGAAAGCAAGGTTACTTTCTATCATGACACAAACAAATCTTAACTTGTGTGAGCTACCAGAACGTAGCAAATTTCCCTCTCCACAGACACAGCTTATTAAAACAAGCTACACAGATGCCTATTTAATGGCATTCAGCTTGCTGGCCCTTGATGAAGCTCCAGAGGAAATAATATACTTCTTGTAGGACTGCAAATACAGACAGGGAGTCTATTTTTGAGGTTCAGGATAAATCAAAGTCTTCTACATAAGAGGGCCATCACACACTGTGCTTTTTAACTGAGACATATTTTAGGTTAACAGCCCTGATAAATTATTATCTGTAATAATAACCTGTATATTATTATCTGTAATAATAATAATTCAAAATAGCAAATAAACTGTAACTACAGTGCCTTGCAAATGGTGCATATCAGGTGACAGAAAACTGTTATAAGTAGAGGCAAATGTAACACTCACTTATAAGCTGGTATTTTGTGTAATTCAACGTGCCTCAAAAGAACAAAAATAAAAAGAAACTGTTGGATGTACAGACTCCTGAGGTCAGGCTGATAATGAAACCACTTCCCAAATAAGCTTTCCTAATTAAGGCTTCTAAACCAGAGCTGGCTTGCATTCAGTTATTACCACTGTTACAAGTAATCTGAAATATTCTTGATAAAATATTTTTAGCATCCACAGCAGCATATTAAAACCAGTTGAAGGTCATAAGGATGAAACAAATAAAAGCTCACACTCAAGAAAATATCAAGTTCATTCCTAAAACTACACAAAAATATTTTGAAAACTCCCTACTTAAATCAGTTCAAGATTTTTTATAGTTATCAGCTTAATGTATTATAATCTGTGCATTAAAAAAAAGAAACAACATATCCATCCATTCTTGGATTACATCTACTGAATTCTACTTATTCATCCCCACAGGCACACATGGACTAACTGAAACAGGTGAGGTTTTTTTATTAAAATCCATAAACATTGTATACATAGTTTTAATCAATTTTATGTCTTCCCAGCCTCCCTGAAGAATTATTTAAATTGCTTAATTAGACAGCACTTTTTATTATACTTGTATTTGCACTTAAGAAAGTTAATTTGCATAGCAAAATTTTTATTTTCTAGGTCAATTCATGTGCCGCTAAATGATAATTCAGGACTACAAGCTACAGTAGAATTAAGTCTATTCTCTGAAATGTAAATATTGCATACTAGTCTTTTTGAGCAGTGAACCATTCAAACTCCTCATTCTGTGTCAGTGTACAAACTTTATTTAATTACTTTTTGCATTTTCTTCTATATTAATCTACATAAATCCCAGAAAAAAACAATGCTAAAGAATCTTTTACATCCCTCACACAGGAATCTGTTACATGCTTATTATTTTCATTATTATACCCAATCTTGAAGTGGAAGAAATTAAACTTAACCATGAAATTATACAATATACAATGCACATTTGACCCATAGTCACACTGTTAAGAACTGAACAGGTTGCACAGAATTCTAAAAGAACAATGATATTTGCAAAGATAAAGCAATGAAATATCTAAAAGCACCAAGAATGGCAACACGCACAGTAACAGGAGCCATGTGCTTTCAAGGGCATGAGATGCATTTCTATGCAAAACAGAGCAGACAAACAGGACATCCCTTTAAATGTACACTGACTTACACACACACAAAAATCACTACTTATATTTTAGTTAATCTTCTGAAGCCTGTGGAATGATTCATGTTTACAATATCCTCAGGTGCTTTGTGAAAATTGAAGGGCTTTTTTTTTTTTCCCCTCCCTGTAAGAACAACAAGCATTAAAAGGTGAAGGATGTAGACTCAAACTTGGACAATGAAACCTGTGACACAGCATTGTAAGAAAAAGCCAAGGTAAAGCATAATTTGATTTACAACTAAGCTCTGGGTTGCTACAGCAACTTCATTACTTCAGAAGATATTAGAAATACTGCCATTCTTCCTCCCTCATAATAAAATCTGTTTAAATGCTTTGGAAATCATGCAAATACTTTCTTTGGTAAGAATTAATCATCAATTTGAAGGCTAAGTCTACGAAGACCAAGAAACAACCTAACCCTTCTCACCAGGATCTTTCACAAACTTGGAATGTAACTACTGAGAGAAAGGTAGGAATATCTGCCATTCACTGCCCTAATTATTCACGATCATAGCACTCAACTTTCAGACAGGTATTTTAATCAGGAAGCAGACTTTGCTAAACATGTCATTAAGAGCACATTTAACATTAACAGTGCACATTTAGAGTTTCAGGATGGAAAACTCAAAAGGGTTAGCAAGAGAGCAGTACAAAATCCTCATATTACCTCAGGCATCTAGCACACGACACACAGGAAAAAATACAGTTTGAAATGAAACATGACAAGCTTTTTTTTTTTTTTTGCAAAGACTGAACACTGATACATACCTAGATAGTACCTTTTCATAACACTGTTTGCAGACCCATCAGCTCCAGTCAACCATTAAGAGTTCTCACGATTAAGCCTGAAGCATTCATAAGCATTCAAAAGTGAAGCACAGTCATTAAAAAGGACCATGCTTGCCCTCTCCCTATTAGCTGGAAAAAATTCATTAACGCCTTCACTCCTCTCTTTCTGCCCAGGGAAAGAAAGAAAGGGGAGGGAAGAAGATTAGAGCAGAACACCGCCTACATTGCCATCATTTCCTCCCCACAGGTCAGCCACACAGAGAACAAGGACCAAAACTGGTCTCTGTATTGGTTTCAGTGCTTCAGACAGGCTTAAGAGAAACAAACCATAATTAACTTGATTTGTGTAACTGATGTGAGTTACATGTGGCCCTACCATGACCACATCCACTCAGTGCCATCATTCTTTCATGTTTCAAGATAAAAGCAATAAATTTAAATCAAGATATATCAAGAAACCATAATTATGATATTATATCCTGCAACCAGAAAACAGATGTTTAAACAATGCATCATTTTAATTAGCCCTCAGCATTTGTCCCTGGCCACACAACTTCTGTGGTGGAGATCACAGCAGCTTTGCAGAGTGTAGTTTACAGACAACCACCTTCTGGGTTTCTGCCCATCTAGAACAAGTTAATCAGCTTGTCCTGTAAAGCCAAATTAAATATATTCTTTCAGGAGAACATCCCTATTCAGATTAATTACTTGAAGCAAAGCACAAACAGTTACTGCACGCGTGACTTTAATGGAAATTCTTATAAAATTGGAGCACTGCAGGGATGGCAGGATTAAACCTGTAAGTTTCTCCTCAGCTATATGAATTAAAAATCTCTCCACTTCTGTGACATATTTAATTTATTAAAAGAGCATTGACATGTTCCATGACTCCTACTTCAAAACAACTAAATGACCAGGAATTACTATGTTTTATTTTTAAACTGCCTTCAAAATACAAAATTACTTCTGGTCTAAGTGCTTCAGCAAGTTTAAAACTTTCCAGTTACAAACTTCCACACAAACCAAGCAGAGCACTCACTGTTAGTGCTCATGGTAACTAAATTTTGTCTCAACAATACGCTGTGTTAAAACAATTATCTAATGTGTTATGCTAATATAAGTAGGTCACATTGTTTCAATTAGATTTGCCTTAAAGCTCTTCCTAATAAATCTAGTTGCAAGAGATGTGTTTGCCTTATTTTCCCTAAAAAGTTCTTAATTTAAAATTAAATATTAGGCAACCCACAGTCTTTGAGAAGCTCAACACGTTGCCTGCCACTTACATCAAAGTGTATGTATTTTATAGGAGTTTTGTGTTGCTACAAACACACAGAGAAGCCTTTGTCAAAACAGCATCAGTTAACAAATGCGTGACTGAAATTCTTCCTGCATTTTGGAGGAGAAGGGGGCTGAGGGGGGTGTCATTTATCACCAAGCTGCTGTGACTTTACTCTCATTGCTGAATGCAACACAAACAATAAAAGGCAAAACTACCATACTCATTTTACTAAGGGATATAATTCCAAAAATAAGATAAAATGGAATTAAAATCTGTGAAACTGCAAGCCTTGTTTCCTTTCCTGTTCACCAAATATACATGTGAGAAATTAAACTTTTACCTAAGCTAATGTTTTCCGCATCACCACAGGATCAAAAACTTCAGAAGTTTGGAAGTAATCCAATTACTCCTCACTTAACTTATAACTGAGATATGAAAATACATACAAAGAAGTGGTTCTAGGAGTAAATGCTATACAAGCACTTCCATTAAAATACACCAGGAGGTGAGATCTAGCAAGTAAAGTGACAATCATCCTAACTCAACATTTGTTTTCGCTTAATTTACATTTAATTGCAGGTGCTCACAAAGTTTAAAAAAGATAACATTGATCTCTGCTCACTGCAGAGTATTTTAATCTGAAATCATAATATTAGATAGTCACTTAGACAGTAAGTTACTTTTGCTTTGAAATAATATTTATGTAATGGTACATCAGCAAACATATCCCAGATGGCTCTTCCTAGGGGTGCATTACAAGCAGCATCACGAAGAAGCTGTTGCATCGCAGCTGAGCTGACAAACTTTCACTCTTCAACTTGATACAAGTGTAGCAGTAATTACTCACTTAACCTGACAGTTCCCACATTGTTCATTCCCACAGACTACATCGGGCAGAGGGGGATGAGTGACTTCCAGCAGTGCTACACGTCACAGCAGACACCCCAGTGTCCCGTCCTTCCAACTGCTTCTCAGGACCAGCCATAAAAGCCTCTTCCACATTGAGCCACCAGTAAAATCAATGCTTAAAATCCCTGGATGAAAAGGGGTTTTTGCCTGTAGGGATGTTTAAAAAACGTTACTTAGCAGTTGTGTTGGTTAGACTGCTCTATCAAATTATTTTGGATATTTAACCAACCACTTCTCAGATTTCCCCAGCTCTCCCTAACGCCGCTTCACCATGCTGGTGACTCAGTCTTTTTCTCCTCCATTTTCCAAGACTCCTATTGCATCCCAAGTACTTCTGTGTCCCTGACACCTTCTGAATTTAGAAACTGTCTGTAGTACAAAAACTTCTGGTCATACCCAGGCATCTGCAAATCAGTTTGTTGGGGTTTTTTTTCATAGCAGACTAAGATATTCTGGCCATTCCTAGTGGAACTATTACTTCTCAACCTGCTTCGAGTTTTATTTTAGCTTTGTGGAAAGTACTGTTTCTTATCTTCACCACCACTCTAAAATCAGAACTGTCTCATTACCAAGAAGTACACAACTTTTTACAGGCTAATTTTAAACTCTAAAATAGAACAGCTGATGAAAAAATGAAATCCCATGAAACAAGACCACCTCTTTTCCCACAGCATTTAGACTGAGCAAGCTAAAGATCACAACCTTACTCCATGGCTACCTCAGTACACTTGAACAGTTTTCTCACTTTAAAAAAAGGAGGAAGTGGAGACAGACTAATCTTTAATGATGAAAAAGGAAATATTAAGTGTAAAATGAGACAATTTTCCAACTTCCAAAGGATTAGCATAAGAAGTTAACAGATGGGAACATTAAGCTATGGGATCTGTGTTACTGATGGCCTTTGAAGAGAAGAGAGCAGGACTACACATAAGATGCCTGATGATTTGTGAACCTGTCTTCCAGCTTTGGTACATCATCTAAAACGGAAAAGACACAGGATGTATCAATATGCTAAACAGCTGTTCTGCACAGAGAAACACTCTGAAGCCCTGTGAAGCTGTCTGAACAGTTTTCATTAGGTCTTTTGGCATAGAAAATGTAATTCTGTAAGAAGCTCCAATTAAAATCATAATGGCTCTACAAGTATTTAAAGACACACACAAAAAAAAAACCCTTCAATGGATTTCTCTAAACCAAGAAAACATATCCCCTCAAGCAAGACATGTTTGGTACTATAAAGAAATGAGAGCTGGAATACCAGAGACTGTGAAACTACTACCCTCTAAGACTAGACTTTAGATACTTTAAATTCTGATTTATTCCTGTTTAACATCCTAAAATGTCAAAGCCATTTCCAGGTTACTTGTGTTTCAACAGATTAGTTTTGCCATCTAAGACAGAGAAAAGCACTGCAATTCTACTACAGAAGCTTCCAGGTGTTTGTTCAGCCTAAAGACACGCCATAAACATCACATTGTGTTATTATTGAAGACTTTTCCTTCTGCATTGCAGGCTAAAAACAGCATAATAAGTATCTAGAAGACTACAGAGGATGTTCTCTGGGTTTTAACTTAAAATGTCAGAAGAGAAGTACACTGCAGGCTTCACCAGATTCTTTAAAAAAAAAAAAAAATCAAAAGCACAGAAAGACCAGATCTCCCCAGATTCACTTTTACACTTCATCTTATTTCCAAGTACTTGAGCTTGAAAGACTTCTAAATATTTTTTAGCCTATTTAATTATCTAAAGTATTCTATTAATTCTGCCAGCATGCTGAAAAACATTTCAAAGGTGCTTCAACAATCTTAATTGAGAATTGTTTAAATGATGAATAAGTACCACGCTGCAGGAGCAGCTACGTGTAGTACAATTTCCTCATGATGGCAGCATAAACCATTCTGACAAAGTGCTAAACGACAATGCACATTCCTACTCATACAAAAGTGAGATCTCAACTGCTCTAGAAATTGTGTTCACCACCTTTTTTCCCCTCTTCACATTGCCATTTCCACACCACTTTACAGTCTTCAGATGTAGTCCCCAGAATTCCCTGGAAAGTATCATTCTACTTCACACATACAATTTATGAAGAAGGATGAGGTACTACCCTAGAGAGTATTTTGACAAGTGATAGTTTTATGCAGTTTCCCCATACATTCCACTGGATTTTGTATCATTTGTATATTCTGTTTTGAAAAGTCTATCACAACTGCACAGTCTACACATCTGTGTGGATCACTGAGTTCATGGTTCAATCAAGATCTCTAAAGTTCTTCTGAAGAATGATCTCCCATCAAGTTCTGTTTGCTTTTAGTGTTTCTGCACTACAAAGAGGATAATACCATGACTTGCAAGATCCCATTGCCAGAAGGATTCTGAAAATCTTTGTCTTACTGACCTTCCACAGTGTACAAACCACTAAGATCTACAGCCAGTTATATACTTTTATAAGCCATGAAATTCATTGAGTTCAAAATCTGCGTAGATTTCAGCTTATGAAAAAATTACAACAATTAAGTGTGTGTTGATTAAGAGTAGGTTTGAGTTAAAGAGATCATCACCATGCTTGGAAAGACCTTATTTAGAAGCTTGTACTAGTGCAAATCACTCTTGTCAGACTGTGCTGCAAGTGTGGCTTTGCTGAGGCTCCAACTTCCAAAATCTCATTGCTTCCCACTTGAAAAGGTCAGCCAATGTCCCCCTCAGATCAGTCACCACAAGTTGTTCCATAACCGAGTTCTATCAAAATAATCTGAGTTTTTTAAACCATACAGTAGAGTAAAAAGGAACCCAGATCACCCAATATAAGCAGTTATGTTTAGCTGCTCCAAGGGGACAGTAAGCTCCTGGAGGAGAAAAGACTGACTAGTAAGAATGAGTGATGTCCTCAGTCTCCTGCACAGTTACAAGTTTCATATCTGTCTACAGCCTTTAAAAGTGCACTAAGCCCTCACTCGTTTCTTAGAACACCTACATGGATTTTAAAGACCAGAAGTGTATGTTGATTTATTTCATCTTCACATTACTGACTACCTCTGCTTAAATATACCTAAAAACCTTACCAATCTGCAGGTTTGCATGCTCTCTGATTAATTTCCAACTGCTTAAAGGAATCAATCTTGAGACCCCATCAAAATGAAGATAAACTGCCACTCACCCTACTTCTAGATGCTAACAAACACTGAAAGAAAAAAGGAAAGGAAAAATGCAAAAATTGCCCATCTGGTTTAGATAGAACAGAAGCTAGGAGAAGCACAAATTAAACATGCTTCTAACCCATGAAATGCAGGATGGATTTACTTGTTCTGGCTTGGCATCCCTGGACAGAGCAAACTAACACTTGTAACACCCAAAAGCAGCAGCGAAGGCTTTTTGGCTGTAGTTAAGCTTTTCCTATCTCTTTTCATGTCTTGGCAGTTTTATCTGCACTATGGTAAGGAGGGTGGTTAACACTAATTTTCTCAAATCTGACTCAGATTACACTGACTGAAAAGACTGGCCATATCTTAATTTGAGGGTTTACATTAAGAAGATTAAAACAAGCCAGCAGCATCTTTGTTTTTAAGCACTACACTCACTGAGCAGCAAACAAGTACCACATCAGAGAAAATGTTGCTGTCATCACACCCCATCTCCCAAACATTTATGGTTTCTAAGAGAATTATCATTCCTCCAGAAACCTCCCATTTTCTTCTCCATACACCTTTACAGTACAGCTATTTTGGCCAAGACAGCAGCAGGGCTTTACCACATTTCCTCTGCTTAACAGGATTTTTCAAATGAGCAGCAAAGCCTGGGAGCAGCTGGAGCTTCAGAGGATTGCCTCATTATCAGTAACAAGAAGCAAAATAGATGAAGCCAAGCAAAAAGCCAAGTTCTCCATCTGCAAGGACAGTTACTAGGTTTAAAAATCACAGTCTAAAATCAAGACTCTGCTGCTAGTATGTACATTTGTGTGCATTAATATATAAAAACACATAATAATCGGAGTCCTACATAAATTTACAGCTTTTTGTTCCTTTATCTAACATAAGTTTAATTTGAGAAACACAATGGCAATTGAATTATGTGAAAGAACTACTAAGATGTAATTAGAAACCACCACTTCTACCAGTTTCAGCAAGGCACTTCAAAAATATAATGAAATATTCATGGCCATTTTGTGACACAAGAGCCTACAACCAACTTAAAAGAAGCAAGAGGAATTGCGTAACAGCCTGTCAATTTAAAGAGGAAAAAAAAAAAAGAAACAACAAAAAGGTGTATTTGGCAAGACAAACTTTCCCTCCCAAATTATTTTTTCCTCTAGTCTTTTCTCTCATCATTAGAAACTATCAGAAAGCACTAATTTTTACACAGATGTAACGTGTGCTAAATATAGCATGAACAATTTGTTTTTTCAAATTATCAGACAACAGGTTTCATATGTAGGAGATAATTAGTTAAACACAAACTTAAGAAAGAAAAAGTCTGAAGTTTTAAAAAAATAGAACATTGAAAATTAGATCCAAAGCATGACCTAGCAACAGAAATTAGAGATATGCGGAGATAATGCATAATAAATGTCCTACAGTAAACTGATCAGTAAACAGGAGGTACCTAGCATAAGCCAACATTGTAACATGGCAGTGAAAAAGACAAAATTCAATGCCAGGACACATCATGACAGGTATCTCCAGAAGAGACAAAGAAATATTTTAAGTATCCTTTAACTGTGTCTCAGCAAGTCTTTATCAAGAATATCATGCTACATTCTAGATGAGCCACATTTATAAACCATCAAATAGGTGCATGTAAAAAGGGCTTTGTGTATCTGGGGGAGAGATCAGGACACACCAAGCATTCAAGCAAGGGCTCATGGACTTAGTAAAACACAGCACGAGCAGGGAACGCTTGAGCTACAGCAAAGCCAAGCTGGTGTCTGAACCAGAGCGACTGAAGATGGGACACTGTGACATCCAATAGCCCAGGCACACATCCTGCAGGTGTGACTACACTGCTGCTGGATGGGCACTAATGCTCCTGGCTTGTGCTGGGAGAGCTGGGCCTTATGTTCCATCCACTGCTCAGCACAGACAGGCATTAACGTGAAACTTCTTCAGCCCTCCATTCTGTGAGGTGTAGGAGTGCTCTGCTTAAAAACAAACCAACCAAGCAGTAATACAAACACCAGAGAAGGGAAAGTTGCCTTCATTAAAAAACAGGAATGAGAGGAGACCAACAGATACCAGACCGCCACTAGTTAATACAAGTCAGAACCTTGAGTTCCCAAAATTTATTTCTAAGACAATCTGATATGTACAGGAAAGCAGAAGAAAAACAAATATTAAAAAAAAACCACAGATGCAATTAATCAGTCCATGAGATAACAAGGTGGTGAAAATCAGAAGACACAACTGAGTCAATACCTGCTTGCAGACATCAGCCTATTGTTTGCAAAAATTAGAAACAAAAAGCAATTCACATATTTACTACGATTTCATAACACTGTTCATGCAAAGAATTTGTGGCTATTTGTAAATATCAATAAATATTTTGGATTCTACTACATCCCTCAAGCCATAAAACTTCTCCAATTGTGCAAACACCTACTTGTGTCAAACTTCAAAACTTCTGAGTCAAGAATTCTCAATAGAAGTCTTTCATCTGTAACATACTAGAAGAGAATCTGTTATGAGATTACCCTGCTAAGCCACTAAGCAAAGTAGATTTAACTCTTCTCTTCTTTTCTTGCGTCCTTAAACTGCCTTGGTTCCAGCAACAGTACTGGAATCTCCCCCACCAACTGAATGACAAGGGCATTTTCTTCTTGCAGGCAAAGTAGGAGCTCAATTATCACACAAAATTTCATTACTAATATACCTTCTTCTGATATGATCCTAAGTCCATAGCACCAGGAATCCCAGCTTGCACTGGATTCATTAGATTGTCCCAAAAGTATAAACCCACTTTGTTGCTGTTCAACCTGTGCAGCCAGGATGCCCAGCCTACTGAAACAAGGATGTTAAAAGCTTCGAATGATCTAACTAAATCTAGAGAAAGGAAGATATTCCTGCTTCATCCATAACAGGACAAACAGCAATACCCAAAATCTTGCCCCAAATTAATCTGACGCTTACACCTTGGAGTGTAAGCGTCAGCCTTTCCCAGTGAAGAATCACAGGGACAGAGAAAAGCCTAGACAGGAAGAGGTTTCAGGCAATCATCTGGTCCAATCTTTTGCTGAAAACAAGACTTTAGATTAGATGATCCAGAGTCATCCAAATTGAGTCTTGAATATTTCCAGCAAGGGAAATTCCACCCCTCCTCTAATCAACCTACGCCAATATTTAACTGTTCCCAAAATGAAGAATGACCTTTCCTGATTGATCAGGAACGGCAGTGAAGGCTTGCTTGGGAATGCTATACTTGGATGGTGGACTGTAGTGCTTTTACAGCCCCTTCAAGCCCCAAAATTGTAAGCACAATCCTTGTCACACAGATTTTCTGAGGTGTGTATTTGTCAAAAGTGGGGGCGGGAAAGAGGATGGATTTGCTGAGCTCTTACTTACGCTAGAAATAAATATTATGTTAAATGAAACATTCATGTATTTTTAATCAATACACCATAAGTACTAGACTTGGCCATAGAACAGCTGACAAGAACAATCACACTGGAATATTTTTGGCTAAGAGGCACTTGCTCATTAGCGCTTCAGCAAGAAGAGTCACGCAGAGCGGCATTAGTCAGGGAAATACAAATTTCCAATACTCTAGGCCAGCCTTGCCTTCAATCCAACAAAAAGCTTTTGGCAGCCAGCTAAGAGCTGCCATTTGCAAACAGAGGTGGTATTTGGCATCTTTGCTCAGACCCCAGCTCCTGGAATCATGTAATGACTTGAGAATGATGCTTTCATCTTATAAGGATGGTCCTAATATTCACATTTTAAGAGGAAAAAAAAATAGGCCCTGAAGATGCTCAGATTAAAAAAAAGATAAATATGTGGGTATAAATAAAGAGTAAGAGCCCAGTAAACCTAGATAATGTTAAACAATTCTAGAGAAGTATAATTCCAGACGTTCTACTGCACTCCACTGAAAAATTTTAATCAGGTCCACAATTACACTGCTTTTTGTATTTTACTGAAAGGTTGCTCCTAACTCTTAAACTCTAACCATTTCCCTTGTATGTTCTTTGCCCTTCCCCCATAACAAAAAAATCAGAATTTGACCTTGTAGAGACAGTAGCTCAAAATAAATTTAAATAAAGCAAAACCACGTACAATTCTTTGGCTTCACTGTTTCTCAGCTGCCCCAACTATCCCTCATTTCTATTCCTGTAACTTTCTATACATCCTTTTAAAACTAAACAAGCCATATAAACTAGAGGCTTAAATTGCACAAAAAAAATTGCCATTCAAGTAAATTCCACAAAGCAGCAAAGGCAATTTGGTGATTTTCTCATAAAGCTGTTGTAGTCCCTCACAATGAAGATCAAAATAATACACGTGTAGAAGAAACCATTTGAGCCAAGCACAGCGAAGTCTTAAAGAAGAATTAGAGCAGGACAATCACAGACGCCTGCACTGGCATTTTTAACTTGACTGTACCTGGCTTGAAGTTTTGCTATAGCATCACTGACAGTAATGGAGTTCTTCAGTAGCAGTGGTTTGATTGAAAACACAAGAAGTTTTTTTAAAAACAAATATTTACTCGCAAATATTTTAGCTCATACACAGAAATCACAATAAACAATGAAGATTTGAACAAACATCTCTCCTACAGAGCTCTCTACCATTCTTTGAACACATACACACACAAAAAATCCCATACGACAAGCATTCCTCTTCTGGGTTTGCCAAATTTATGAAGTTTCATAGTTGTATTATGTTATTTAAGCAAACTGAGCCAGAATAGACAAGCACTTCGTGCACAGAGTACTCAGAAGATGCTAAAACAAGATGCTACAATTCAGGCTTGCCTTTAAGAGTGCTTTACCATACTTTCTTACAGCCTTTCTGCTCAGCATGGAGCTAAAAAGGAAACCCATGCAAGCTTAATAAACCTTCTAAATTTACTAAGACAGTTTTAAACAACACTGCACCAGAGACTATGTAGAGCTGCCACTTGGAGGGTGAAGAATGCTGACAGAAACCTCATGACATCCAAGAAAGACAAATGCAGGCTTGTGGGATGGAATAAGCCCATGCAGCAAAAGTTGGAGACCAGCTGGCTACAAAACAGCTTTTTACAAAGGGCTCCTATGGGTCTTTGTAAAGAAGTTGAACACAATTAATTTATTTATGGCACCATTTTCATTCTACATCTTGACCTCTTCACTATGTTAGAGCAGGGAAATGCAGAAAACAAGCAACAAAAGAACCTGTACCAAGGGAGTATCACACACCTTCAAGTTTCCTAGAACAAGCAGTACCAGGAAAGCAGGGTCAGGAACAGACAGTCCTTGTCTCAAAACCAAGAACTAGCATATCACAATAAGCTGCTTCACTAATAAGGACTGATGTGCTCCTGCAGAAAAGTACAGGCTGACAAAAAGAATTACGGAAGCCTCGACATCCTTTGCCTACTACAGGTTCCTTGTCCCCGTCACCTGGAAACAGATCTGACAAAAATCAGTTTCAACCAACTCCAAAAAGACCCTTCTCACACACAGAGCTCCTTTGGTCCTCTGGGTGCACTCTCCAGAAGACTAGAACACTTCCATTATTTTCATGAAGCTGAGTGCTCCCACTCAGAATAAAAACGAAGCTTTAACAAAGATAGTAATAGAAAATTACACCATTGATGCTCATGCTCTATCTCAGAGATACAAGCACTGAGAATTTTAAAGTAAGAAGATGTATAACTTATTTCTACTTTAAAAACATGACATTCCTATAAAACAGGCTTTGATGAGAATTTTTTCAAATTACATTTTATTCCAGTATTTCTGTTTTCCCACTGTCTCAGGAATATTCACGAACATAGATATAACCATACATCATTGTATTCTACAGATTCATCAAGAAATTTTCTTGGCTTAAACCTGTCTTCCTTAAAGCACACATTTAAACATAACATGTTCTACTCTTCCTGCCTGCCAATTCAGAAGAGAGATTTTGTCTAAATCTGACTAACTTGTTTCCTTCTGCAATTTCAGAGAATTCTTTCTGAGCTATTTTTATAATTCTGAAAATTGTAGCCCCCCCATCAAAATAGAGGCACCTAAAATAATTGCTGTCTTGCATTAATTAAAATCTGGTCTTTTCAGTAAACAATAAATGCAGAGAATCAAATGAGTGATAAGTCCATTTTTTTTTAAATCCCTCATTCCTACCATTTGTTTTCTTTTTACATTAAACAGTATTCTGTTATTTAGAAATCCTCACAACTGATACACTGGAGCTTAATTTTGGAATTATTTCTCACTGATTTTATGCCATAATCACCACAACATTGTACCAATATAATTTCTTTTTCTAGATAAAAAAGTTACTGTTCCCAACTCTCCCCCTCCCAAAAGCACAGAAATAGACACACTTTATCTAATAAAACTCTTAGGGCTTAACAAATATTCCAGTAAGATTTGCTACAAAACAAAACACCAAAACCCAACTCACAATTCCTATGCTTTTTGTTGGATTTCATTACGAAATAGACATACAACAACATTCAAATTTATCACCTCCAGTTAAAAATATGAGTTTGTTTTGCCATCTGTGGAAACTATTTTGCAGGCAGTCAATACCACAAAGATCAATAAACCTTAAAATGGATTTCCTTCCCAGATCTTTGCAAACTAACTCCATATTAGCATAAAAAGCAGACAGCAGAAGATTGCAGATTAGCTGCAGCTTTCAATATGACTACATAAACATTTGAAGAACAATAAACAATTTATCCTATTTATTCAAATGAATCACTTCAATTTGCTCACCAGGAACCATATATGGACAGGTAATCATTCTGCTTTCTGGGATACACAGACCTGTGCCTCCTGTAATTTGGTTTAATCCACAAATGCTTCAAGAACGTCCCCATTCCCCACGTTGTCAATAAATGCCTTCTGCAGAACTGTAAGGAAGGCATGCCATCTTGCAGGAAGGGCTCACATTGCACTCATCTTTACAATTTAGCTGGTCTTTCTTGAAGCTGTTAAGCAAGACATTTTGTTAAATGTCACACCAAGGGCATTCCATGAGATGGAATGTACCGTGGTGTCCATGCAGAACGCACATCCTCCCACCACAGCTGTAGATTTGAATGCTTCTCTGTATTCCTTGGGGGTTTTTTTTTTTAAAAAAAAGGACAAAAATAGCAAGTTTTTTACAACAGTAACTCTCCACGTACCAAAACAATGGCTTGGTATTTTGCAAAGTTCCTGAAAAGGAAATGTCTCCCCATCTCAACAAGTAGCAAAACTAAGTGCCCCGTCCCCAGGAAATTCTACAAACCTAAAGTACATATCAGAACCTATCAGTGATCTAACCTGGGTGTCTGCATACCCTTATATTCAGTTTCCATAAACAGTACATTAAAGCCTAAACTATGTTAAAAGAATTCGTATCTGTATTCTAAACTTCACAAGACATTCATTGTCTATAAGCATTGGTAAAGTGCCAATTTTTTTTAAAACAAAAGTTTTTTAAAAACTTTTAAAACAAAAGTTAAATGCTCTTCCAATAAAGCTTTAACAAAGGCATTGTTTAGTAAATTGCTACTTTTTCCTATCTCTGTCAAAGGATTTTTGGTGTAGTAACTTCATTTTAAAGCTCACATGAAATCCAAGGTAAGCTTTCATAGGTAAAACTACTTAATTTAAATTATCCATTGTTTTAATTTAACTGGAGCTATTTTAGTTCTGCTCAGGGAAGTGACAGGCATAAAAAGAAAAGGCTAGGTAAGAGGTATCTAAGAAAATGAATGCAATAAAAAGTAAAATAAAATTACTGCAGATAGGAATTGTATAAACCAAACTTCAAAGACAAATGCCAAATCCCAAGAAACGTCTGCTCTCCTGGGAGGTCAAAATCTCTAAAATGCGCTCTACTTAATTCTCATCTGCCATGCAGTTCCACTGAACGTTATCCTTTTCTAAAAGGCTAAAAAGTCCGCCAAAGATCCCATTGCTACTGAAAGGAACAGACCCACCTCCTGCCTTCCCAGTGCTTCCTCTGCACCACTACTGGTGCCCGTGCAGCAAAGCAAAGGGCAAGTGATTCAGCTGAAATCAGGCTCCCACAGGACGTGTTTCTCAGCTAGAGCAAAGTAGTGAGCTGGAGCATCAGCTGCCAAAGAAGTGTCAGGAAAGGGCTGCAAAAGAAAGATACCATGGAAATGCTGGCACCCCCTTCACTGACAGCTCACTCTTAGACTAATTTAAGCCCCACTGAAACTTATTAGCCAGCCAATTTGTGGTGTGCTCATCCACAGCCATCAGGAAAGGACTTCACACCTTTTCCTCCTAATGCAATTGAAGAAGTTGAATTAATTTGACTCTAACTCAGCGATGCAGTAATCCAAAACTCACCAAAATCAGCAGGCTTCAGATTAGACCTTTAGCGACCTAGAGTGGTGAAAGGACACAATTTACTTTCCTTGTCCTTTGTTTCTCAGAAATGCTCAGAAACAGGCACATGTTAATTCCTTTGCCTCTTCCACTCCCACACAACAGCTGTAAGTAGCCCTCTTGTCTGGTGGCAGAAACTACTTCAACCAAGCACATAGCATCCCCCTAACCAAAGCAGTAACCTAAGAAAAAAATTCCAAGTCTTAGGAAGCAACAACAAACCTTCCAGGGCACCATTTAAAACCTCTCAGAATACACAAGGCTATGATGGAGTGAGGGGAGTGGACTTGAGAAATGGCACCATACAGAAGGCAAAAGTACCAAACTACCCAAGGTCACTTTGTTTTTTAAAAAAATCTTGGTTCTTCTCCCCACACATTTTATAACCTGAAAAATGCGAACATCTACTGAAATAAAGGGAAAAAAGGAAGACTTTTTTTTAATAATAAGACTTTCAAAATAGGTACTGCAGTACCCTTAATGATTTATTCATAGATTTTCTGACTTACACGACTCTAGTTCTTTGTCTTTCACTTAGATACTCCCGCTGACAGTACTTTGTTAGCTGTTAGGAATCTGAGAGCTCACAACAGCTATTGTCACAAATGAGAAGCAAAACTAGGTCTTTGTTGAACAGCTTAATTGTATGCAGGCAGAAAACATATGAGGACCAAACTGAAGATTAAAAAATAGCAGGATCTCTGAATCTGTGTTCAGACTATTTAAAATCAAAACTTGGTTTAATCCCAGAGTATCTAGACTAAATAAGAAAAACCCATTAAATGTTACACCACAGAAGCAACTGCCCATTCTGAAATAATAATATGAATTTCAAGAAAGACAGTATAACTGTTTTCTTTTATTATTATTATTACTTGTTATTCCATCAGTCCCAGACTAGTAGAAAGCTGAAAAAACTGCATAGCAAGGAGAGAACTCTCCTCTCTGGACTCGAATCAACATGTAGGTATTAATTTCAGGATCTTTACTGAAAACATTTAAGAAAAGTCCTTTACTAAAGTAAGTGATTTTTCTAGCCCTGTACCAAAAAACCCACCATCAACCAGGTACCAGCTGCACATGAAGTTTCCACATAAGACACATTCTTGTATCTCTGAGCATCAGTTGCTGAGCTAGTCACTGCATTGCAGTCCCCTGCATTTCAAAGTGGAAAGAAAGGAAATTTGGGGGAACAAGTCACCTGATCCATTTTAGATGTCAAGATACGTGAAGTAGACCTGGAAATGACATTCTGCTCCCTATAAATGAACCCGAAAGTGACTTTCTCAGGTGTCATCTCCATGTTACCTACAGCTAGACAAGAAATAAACGTGTGTATGATTTCTAGCTGATGGCTTCAAAGAAGAGCCAGGGGTGAGCATCACACTTGCTAACTGGGCAATCATAAAATAACCGAGTCCCCACAAGACTAAGCGTGGTTTGACAATGGATTTCTGAACACTTTTTACACACTTATCCTTTTGGCAGCTGACATCACACGGTCACATCAGGACACAAGGCTTCTGCACACCCTCAGCATCATCGCTCTTTCCTCTTTTAAGGGGTAAAAAAAACCCATAAATCTACTAAAAGCATCATTTCAGCATTCTTGGCAAAGACATTTCTAGAGAATACCCACTTAAAAGTATCTTGAAACACAATCTTAATGAATAAAATTGCACTAGGAATGACAGATGCTTAAAGGCAGAACCAAAACAACAGTTCCACTGAAGTAAAAATCAACAATGTAAAAGCACACTTCAAACTGATCCCACTTAATTCTTCACGAACATTTTGCTTCTTTATGTTAAATAAACTACAGGGCAATTAAAAAGCATTTCAATTGCTTACACCTGTATTTGTGAATGCTACTGTAAAAATATGTTTTTAAATGTAAAACTTGGTAATGGACAGGACAAAAAAATAATTTGGGGATTAATTCTATGGATTTACATTTTTAAATATAACTGTATCATGGCTTTATATGCAAGTACACATGTATATTTGTATTATATACATATTACATATTTTTATATAAAGTATTCTGCCAATACTTCTGTTCATTCTCAGACTGTACTGAAAAGATTTATAAACTAAAATATTAACTACCAAAGTAATTTATTAAATGAATAGCTATTGTTCTTCAGCCAAGAGCAGCATACTGCTGAATACCCTCAAGTCATACAGCATTTATTGTGATATACATAGAATTGTACAACATTTACTGAATACTTGGAAGCTTCTCTCTCATAAAACTTAAACATACAGTACAAAAAATTAAAATTAAATATATATTAAAAATGCTGTTCAGCAACTGCTATTGCAGCATTTTTTGCAAACACAGCTGTCCCAGGGAAAAAGTTTGTAGAAATAGGAATACAGAGATACTGAAAAGAATAACTTTTATACGGGAGCCTTCACAATCAGATTACATTCGGAATATCCAAGAACACAAAGGAAGGGGACACCATTAGAACTAATCTATGCCAAAACGGAAAACACATTTAAATGGCTAAATTGGTATCACAAGAAGGTCTAGCCAAGGAGCATTTATCCATTTTCTAAGGCAGGACTGCAGCTTGTCCTAGATCAGCAGGGAGTACAGGAGTCATGTATAGCAGGACTCCAATTTGGAAATTATTTTAAAAAGGAAAAGCACTGCACATTGTGTAACTTCCAAATACACATGGGGAGAGTACACTGAATTATAACTTGGCTATTTGATTCTGACTATAACAAAGTCGCCTAGAATACTTAAAGGAGTTAATTCAAACCTTAAAGTTTGGGAAAAAAAACCAAAAAAAAACCCCAACTCACAACATTTAGTCATCACACTGAAGGAAAAGATGACTAAACGTAACCAGTTTGGAATGACATTGTTTAACAAGCTATTAATCAAAAAATTCGGGTGAGAAGGAGACAAGGAATCTAAACATAGTGAGACAGGGAATAAGCAACCAGAAACAGAATAACAGGAAAAAAAAAAAAACAAGCAAACAGAGAGTAACAAATGCTCTACCTGATAAATAAATCTAACCCTGTATACCTCCCACTTCTACTCTATTTTTCAAACAAAGAGATGCATACAAACATATAACAAGTATAAATAAACACTGCCCAAAGCTTAGTTAAAAACAGCAAAATATTGCTTTTAAGACAAAAAAGCTCCCCTTTTTGACTTTTCTGTCCCTTTTTCCACTTACTGCAGATATTCACAAAAATCCAGAACTATATTGACAATCACAGCCTTTGCTACAACTTCTACAAAGGTTAACTCAAAACGTCTATGTTAAAGTACAATATCTTCTATATAGACAGAAATTATGTTTTCCTAATCAAAGTACCCTGTCTTAAAATGAAGAACTCTGACAGCCAAGCTTTCCCAGTTTCAATATATTCCCTAGAAAACTTTAGAAAAAAAGTAAACTGCAGGACAGGAGAAATGCGTGTCAGGAATGCAACAGCATGCAAAAATGTATCCGTAACAAGCCTGGGGTTTATGAGATTGTAACTACATTAATTTTCAAGACATTTAGATTTTCCTTAGACTCATTTGAGTGACCCTTTATTTAACGTTCCTCATTTTCCATCCATTAAAATTTCACTTATGAATACTTCTCACAACTGTCAGCACACTCAGCTTACTTGAAAGGCTACTGTTAAAAGCTCATATAAAAGGAAACAAAGACAGATACTGTGGATTCACCTCAGAGAACAGAAAGTTTCCAGAAAAAGTCAAGGCATGAGATCTAAAGATGACAGAAAAAAGCCTTTAATTATTTACCATCCAAGCAAATCTTCTAAGAAGGCTAACTTAATAGTGTGCAAGTACCATTTATCCTTCAAAGTTATCCTCTATTTCCCACACAATTTTTGCCTCCTATCTTTACATACATTTGCTAATACTCCCTATTTATAGGCACTTTGGTAGAAAACCCATCAGGAAGGGTGATGCACATTCTGGTAAAACATCATATGCGAGGAGGACCTGCTGGAGGTGAGGGTCGTGGGATCTCAAAGTGTAGTTCCAAATTCAGGACCTCAGCTACAAGGAAGATGTGAGGCTCTCAAACTGTCAGCTTGAACTTAAACAGGAGCATATCAATCATTTTAGAAGAGCAATGGGAACTTCCCTAGCTACAGAATTAATGGGAAAAAATGCCATACACCATCCTACTCCTTTACACCGTAACATTTCCCATGTCTTTCCTTCTGTGTGTAGTTTCAGCCAACACTGTTCTCACTTACTGATACTTTTCCCATCCTTGCTGGATTCTCAGCTCCCTCGTCCTGAAGTGCTGCTCCACGCTGGCCCCCGAGGTGCAGCCCTTCCCAACACAAACCACACCGCTGTTTACACATTCCTGCATTTCTTCTGCGTGGCTGGTGAACACAGTACCTCCACCACTTTTTCAGCTGATTACAGCTGAGATAACTAAATGGAACTTATGAGGCACACATAATGAGAGTTAATTATGTTCACATGATGCAACTGAATTTATGGTCACACAAAACCTCAGTTACGCTGACAATTACACAGACCTAGCAAATCCTCATGCTCAAGGCAACAAGTACACTACACTGACTTCAGAAGGGATAAGACAGGACAAACATGCCCAGGTGTACTAACCTAAACCACAGCAGCATGGTTTACCTAAATCTTCCACACAAAATTAAATGCATGTATTTCTACAAAGTTTTAGGCTAGAATTTAATTACCTAAGAAACACATATGGTTATTAGATGGTTCAGAAATAAACAGCAACAACTATTTTCTTGCTTTGAGTAGTTTAGCTATATAAATTTGATCTTTTTAAGTATTGACAGAAGACCAGCTCTAGTAAGATTCAAAATTGTGAACACATAATCTATCATTAATTTCATCACATAGGTTAAAAACAGAAGGCCTCAACAAATGCCTCAAAATGGATAGCAAGTTTGAACACTACCTACTGAAGAAATTTCATTTTCTAAAAAGGCAACCTTCAAGGTCACCAGCTGAATCATCACCAAATAACCTTTACATTCATTAACCAAGTCAGATACCATCTGTTACACTTCAAGATTTCCCCCTCTCGTAAAAACCATGAGTGAAACAGGCCAGTAAATGCATCTGCCCACACCTATAACAGTATATATAACCAGCACAGAGACAGCACAGACACCTGACTTCATGCCAATTATAATAAATGATGCAGAGATGAAGTAGAAAACAACCAAATACATGCCCTGAGTAATAGGAAAAATAACTCCTATTTGTTTTAATAACTTTGTTATTCGCCTATTTATTAAATACTTGTACTAGAGACTTTATAAACAAGCAAAGCTTTGATAGGTGTGGTGCTATTAATTGTTCTGGTTTTGTTCTAGTACTTTAGACACAGAAATTGCAAACCATTCATATATTTAAGGAATACACACAAAGATACTCAGTTCCAGTCAAACAGATATTTTCTCCAGCTTAACTAAAGTGTTCTCCTCCTTTCTTTGTCCTTTACAAATTCCTGGAATGGCACACGCAGAGGATTTTACAAAAGTACGAGCCCATGTTGAGGTACTGTATTCTCCACACCAAACAATTTTGTCTGCAACAGAATGGCAGCACGTGACATATTGAAAAGCACTGCAAGTATGCACATGTGCATTCTGGCCAAATTAACATTCCCAGGATTTGGTCCTGGCTTTCAACCACCAAGTAGACATGCTCTAGTTATATCCTGTAACGATACACTGTTTGTTTGGATTGCTACTGTACTTTTTCCACACCAAGTAATTCAGCAATCACAGAAGCAAAGTGGGGACTTTGCTTCCCAAAGTATACAACTGAGTAATCTCCTAAGCATCCTTGGAAAAGCTCATGTCCAAACATCATCTATATACAGCAGCTCACATTCTGTACACATTCCTCCACTAACTCCTTCCCTCTCCTGTTATGAACTGCAAAAAGCAAAAATTTCTTGGGCAGCACATAAACACGACCTTCACTGTTCTAGTGGTTCAAAAACAAACAAAGCATTTATGATTTAAAGTATTTCAAACAAGTATTTTTTATTCTAGTGCATAATGAGAAAACTATTGTGAAAAATATCCAGCCTATTCAATAACCAGTCATCTTAGCTGAAGATATTATTTTCCAAAGCCATTCTGAAGGCGCCAGAAGTTATGAAGAAGTTGAAAACTGCCATTGACATCACATGTATGAACAAAAGCAATCATTGTTGTGTCTGAATAAGGCTGACTGCAAATACTTTACACTACAACAGGCCCTTTATCACAGTATCCAAGAACTTTAACAACTTAAAGTAATAATGATGTTTTACTGGAACTTGCCTGGAATCTACTCCTTGATTTGTTGGATAGCTCTCCACTAGAATATTTACTATACTAGCAGCACCTCTGTAAAACCTTCCCATCCAAAGCACGCCCTCTGACAAGACATTTAATGCTTATTTTCCACAAATCCAGTATGATTTTTACCTCACTTGCGTATGAGCACAAGTTCTGCAGTTCTGTGCTGATGCAAATGCTAAGTCCTGTCATTTCCACACGCACCATGTGTGGGAAGAGGGAGGGTATGTTTGTTTTTAAATACAGCTAGCATAGCTTGTCATACTTCCCAGACTCTGGGTGATAAGAAAAAGGTTTTTGAAAGGTGCTTTATTGGCAGTACACATGAGCTTCAAGTCATGTGTGTATCTGCAGGCAAGTACATGTGCTGCATAGCGGGTCTACCTTTGGACTTCTACCAGTTTCCCCTGCAGTTCAACACCAGTTTATAGCAGAATTTATAGAGGAAAACAACAAAGATTCCACGAGCAATCCATGCCAAGCCCCAATTAAGACTTTCAAAACAATAATTACTTGGTGTCAATTATGCCAGCACTTCTTATATGAGCACGCTTTAAGAATCCAAGCAGGGCTAGCCAAAGACTGCAAACACTTTATTAGCCTTTATTCATTCAACAGAATCTCTCTAAAAGCATCTATAAACCCAAATCTCCAGCAGCTGTCTACACTTTTTATCGTAACCCTCAGCACAGTGAAGAGAATAGACCTTTAGTTGGGAACTAGTTATTTTTGCATTTCTATACAAAAACTCACTAAAAGGGCTTAAAACTAGACATAGGTTAAAGGTTTTTAATTAAGTCTTAATAAACTCTTTTTGATGACTGAAACACTGTTCCTTAAGAGTAAACAATACGAGTTACCAACACATTCACCTTCTCATTGCAAAAATATTCAAATTCTGTAACAGCCTCAAAATGAAGTTGTTAGAAGACACAGGAGCACTACAGAACCCAGCTGGGTTTTTTTTCAAATGCAATGTTAAGGTTATCCTTTCTGTCAGCACTTATTTAGTTTGCCACCTTCTCTCTCAAAGCACATGCATTACAAGGAGGTTTTCACAAACTTCTTTTTTAAAGCCAATAAAGTAGGTTTTCTTTTAAAGGAGAAAAAAAACCCCAAAACAAATAAAACCAAACCAAGCAATGGAGTAATCCAATTTTTAGCAAGCAAGCCATAAAAACAGGCACATCATATACAAAAGCACATAAATTTCAGGAAAAATATACAGCACAATTTTAAAAATCCCCCATAGAAAACTACATCAGCAGAGTGATTCCTGGTTTTCATAATGAACCATGCCAAATCTAACTGGATAGCATTATTACAAGTTATTGAACAGATGTATAGAAATTACTGGTGCCAACATACCCCTCCACATGAAGTACTCAGAAGGCTTCAGACATCCTCTAAATAATCATGCAGAGATGCTGCAGAACCAAATGACAAAAGCACAGCTGTCTGCTTTCCTAATGCAGAGCACACCACTCACTGACTTTTAAAGGCACAATTTCAGTACAAATTTGATTTATGAACTGGAGAAAAAAATACCAAGTGACTGAAGCAAATAAAGGTAAAGGTCTTTCCCTAACTTCAGCTTTTATGGACAGAGATCAGATATTATCTTTAAATTTAATAACACACAGGCTATTAAAAAAAGAAGTTGGGCTTTTTTGTTCTAAATGTGAATTTGGTGGAGCAAAAAATAAATCACATTAAAACAATACAGCTAATTTTTGCTACAGACAGAAATTTTGTGTCAACTTTTCAAGTCCTCACTGCTGTTTTTTCTTGTATTTGCTAATGTCTCCATCCCAAGTTTGGCCCACCAAGCCGAGAGCAGGAGCAATGGTTTGCACAGCTTAAATCCCCATATTTTAAAAAACAAACAAACAAACAGAATCCTACCACAATTATGTTCTGCATTCAGTGAGATTGGAAAGCCCCTGAAGAGCAGTCGAGCTGGCAGAACAAGCCAAACCTGCCAGAACAATTCATCTGGCTTAGATGCTCTTCCTTGCAGCCATATTTCCCGAGGAATGCTCAAAAACAGATGTACTTCAACTTGGATAAACTCTTCTGGCACGCTGCTCCTGCAGCTTTCTTATGAGTAGAGCCCCCTTAGCACATGACAGGTTTGGGAATGGAGATGAGCAAGGGAAGGCAGCCTCACCTCAGAGGAGCCCACGCCAGGACGTGCACTCCCAGGGAACAGGCACCCGCACGTCCCAGGCACACCATGGAGCAATCCCATGCAGACACCCCCATGCACAAGGAGAAGCAACAGACCCAGCTCTGCTAGGGCTGACTGAAAAAAGCAGTGGCTCATCCCACTGCAAAGGGTGAGCAGCTCCAAATTAAATGGCAAGTGAAGCTTTTTTCTGCCATTTACAATGTGCTGATCTTCGGTGATTAAATGCAAACTCCGTAAAATGTTTGCATGATGATATCTTGCAATATTCAAAGTACAATATGTTGCTGTGTTTATAGCACCCTGCCTCTGTTTTTGCTGGTCTCATATTCCATATAAACAGAAGAAAAGGATATTATTCTATGAGAGCTCATATTATCACAATCTCCCACACCAGACCACTTTATTTTAAATTACTGGTCCTAAAAGGAAAAAACAGGTCTAGCATTGTGATTTTCTTCAATGTCCAACTTAATTCCTTGTAATCAATACTGGCAGTCATTTAAAAAAACGTCACCAGACACAAAACTCCAAATGTACCACAATTCTACTTTGAATTCTCAGGCTGTATGAAATTACAAAAATCATTCAACAGTACCACGTTATCCAAGAAAATAAAGATCTAAACTTGTTCTTTTCTTAGGTATGAAACTAAGGCGCTTAGAGAAAAGATGCATCTTTTCAACTGTTTTTCAAGACTAATTAATCTGAAGTGAGACATATAAAAAGTAGATTTATTCCTTAATAGTCGCAAAGTTGGCACCAAAAATGCCCTCTTGTGGCACAGTAGAACCCTGCAGAGCCTGCCCTCAAGTCTTCCAACTTCGATTTTAGAACAAGAATGTATGACTCAGGGCTTGTTTTGAAACTAAAATGAGATAAGGAAAGCAGGTAATAAAGTAAACTAAAACTGCAGATACCATTCAGCGTTTGAATGAATGTTTGAACCCAGTTTCTCTATGTGGCTCTTTTTTTTTTTTTTTTTTTTTTTTTTGTGTTAATCTAAGCAGTGAGTACATCTGGCCCTCCTATAAATCTAAGCATAATCCAATTCCTGGGGAAAGCTGCTCTCTGCTTGGAACAGAGCACTGTCACTTTAGCAGATTCCTGATTCTCAAAGGGGAGTTTTTGTGCTGCTTGAAAACTCTTTATTAAGGAATACGTGTAAAAATAATTTCAACATCTTCAGCAGTAGGCAACAATTTCCAAGACTGCCCCGCCCTTCCCTCCTCAGACCACTAATTGTCAGATGTACCACTGATTGTGAGGGGAACAATCAACAGACAACTACAGTCACCAGATTTTTCTCTCATTGAGCAAAGCTAGCACAGCACACATTTTTCTGTTAATAGGAATGTGGCTGCAACAGTTTCAATGCCCTTACTTGGAAGCAGCATCTTTCACACAGGTTTCATTTTTGCTGCTTTTCTAGCTCTCAGCCTGCCAAAACGACCTTAGAGTAGTGGCTCATTTGCAAGCAAACAAACAAACAAAAAAAAAAGCCACTAAGAAACCCTTTAAACTGAAGTCAACCTCCACAAGCACTAAAATCCTGATGCCCAGCATTGAGGAGGGGCCTCTCCCATCCTGAGTCTACAATACAGCAAAGAGCACATTCTTTAACGCATCACTCTCCTGGTTGCATCTGCCCAACCGATGGCAGCTTTGGCAGCCTCCCAAATTATTCCTTTGATTCCTGAGGACAGTCCCCCCTACAGCTTGGGTCCCTCATCCTGCTCCTCTCTGAACAGTCTGCTGTGAGAGGTGTTGCCCTGCTTTTTCCAAAACACAGCTCAAGTAGGAAGCAGCAGGCACAGGACTATCTTATTTCACCTGCAGCAGCCCACAGCAAGGTCACACTCGCTAAGGTGCGCTCATTCCAAGTGCTCAGATGGAGCTGGCAGCAGCATCCGCAGCGCTGCACAGCAGGAGAGAACTCGCAGGTTTGAAAGTGTTAAGTCTGAGAGGAAAAAAAACCACATTTTGGTCTTTTTCCTCAGTGCAACAACCAAAAAACAAGAAAAAAAAAACCCGGCCACAAAACAGTTTCACAATCTATTACAAACCCTCAATCAAGCACAAAACTTTAGTTGAAATATTAAGACAACCTTAGAATATAAGGCATTTTAATTATTTGAGTATCTGACACTTTCTTTTCAGCTTTCTTTTCACAAGCCATTCATATTTGGTTTTTACAAAGGCATTTTTGAAGCTTCAGCTGAAGTTCCAAAGTTTCAAAAGCTTCAGCTGAAGTTCCAAAAACTTTTTTTAAATACTTGTTATAAAACCAAAGCATTTTAAAATGAAGTTACTGTTTAATACTCAGTGGAATCACTGTGTCATTTTATCTGTCAGAGCACAGACAAACTCAAAAGAGTTTTCTTTTTTGACAAGAGTCAGTGAGCTTTTTCTCAAAACTTGGTTTGTATGTAGCTGAGATGGAAGTCTCCCCACAAAGAGTATGATGCACACACTGTATTTGTAGTGGTCTGGGCCCCCCAGATGACAGAACACCTATGAAATGGGCATGGAAACACACATGGCTGGCACTGAACATCAGAGCAGATTCCTCTGGACAAAGCCCTGTCAGCCAAACTTAAAAGGTACTCAGGCAGTTCAGAAACCATGCAGGATTATGGTGAGAGAGTTTAGCAACCAACACAACAACAGGGGAGACCAGTAGGATCTGAGATATTTTTCAATATTTTGCTCACCCAGCACTTCCAGTAAAGCTTCTCAAGTCAAAAGTCATTAGGCTGCATTCTTCCAGGTATAACAGTTCAACAACCCTTTTCTTCTTAAATACTTTTGAAACCAATAAATCACTACTCCCTTCCAGAGTTATCCTAGCTTGTGTCTATTTTCTACATCCTGGTCTTGTTAAAAGGACAAGTTTACCTTTTAGCAGCCACTGAGTAAAACCAAAACATAGGAAGATTTACAAACCACTTATCTGGTCAAGATCCCTACCTATTAAAAGCTTCCATTTTTCAGACAGCTGTATGTAGTTCTCCTCCAGTGCTGACAGAATGTAAGTAATAGATGTATGTGTGTACACACCTGCATAAAAGGAGTGAGGTGGGTTGGGGAAGGAGAGAAAAAGAGATCACAAGCATCCTTATTACCTCGGAATAGTTGTTAAGCCACACCTAAGATTGGAAAGACGTAAGTCTCCAGTCAATAGCAGGCTTCCTCCTCAACCAGCCTCCCTTGGGTATATCATAACAAAAAATTCCTCTCTCCATAATTTACCCCAAATCACTAACCTGAGTGCTGTCCCAGGATGTCTGCAGCTCTCTTAGTCCCTCTATCTTCTGATCCTGGAAGGAAGTTCTCAGTCTCTGTACCCACCCATCTTGACTCAGCACGTCTCCTCTCCAGAGCACCAGCCTACCCATTTAGGCAGAGAACACAATTTCCCAATTCCTACAGGAAATAACTCCTCATAATCCTTGAGCAGCTGAACACTAGGAAGGTCTGTCATTTACAACATCACTTCGTGTATGCATGTTTCAACAAATGGTATCGATTGCACAGGTCACAAGTATTTCACTTTTCTTGAAACAAGGAGCACTTCCCCATCAGCTACAAGGCAAAAATTCATCTGACAATTGTAGGTCCCTCAGGTGTTTGCAGCTACTCTGAGCAGTTAACTTATTATACAGGATATCCTTCTACCAATCAACTTTAAAAAGGCAGCTGTGACATTTAAGATAAGCTTCTTCAGCAGGCAATCTAAGAAGCCTATACAAAAAAACCCCATTATTATTAAGTACATACTAAGCAGCAGCCCATTTGAGTGGGCTGGTGTGCCTTTCTTCCAAACATTCAAGTCATTGCTTTTCAAAACTGAAATGTCTCTAAAAACTGTTATTCTTTTAGTCTTTTTAAAGTTTATTTCCAGAGAAGCATTACCTAAATAAAAACCTGTTTTTCATGCCCTGCAGAAACTGTTTTCAACATCGATGGGGGAGGGGGGTATCAACCTAAGAGCTAGAAAGCTTTGAAGGGCATTCCTCTCCTCCTGCATTTCAGATTAAGTACAGACTCCTTCCTCTTCTTGTTAGACCTGTTGACAAGCAAGTAGCTCTCATGATTAACCACTCTTAGAAATAATAATTTAAAAAAAACATTAAAAACTTCACTGTTAGAATGACCATAGTCTACTTGAAAGCTGAATTAGTGAAAGAAGTCTTTATCCCAAACAATGGTAAAGATCCACACATTCAAAATTAAGGAAAATGAATGTAAAAGCATCTACAAGCTGAAAGTTTACTCCAAATTTCTAACTGACCCAGCTGAAACTGCATAAACTCCACGAAAGACTTAGGACAGAATTGCTCCTACCATTTTCCAAAGCTTTTGAAAGAGCTAGAACTGTTTTTCCCTAGTACCAAACACAATATCCAATACAGAAATACTTCCTCAGAGCAATTTGTCTCAGTAAGTAAAATATTTATCGTGTTTTTATGAAGATGGCAAGTGCACACCTCTCAGAAGGATTTATTTATCCAGCATCAGATGCCAAAAAAAGCTTCCACTAGACAGTCTTTGACCTGCTTGAGCTTCAGGAATACTTTATGCAGGGGGAGGGGAGAAACTGCTAGCTATATAATTATAAATGTATTTTAACATAAATGCTTTTTGACACAAACTGATTAGGAAGAGGGAATAACTTCACTGTCAAAATCTTCCAAGGTTAGAGCTCTACAATTTTCTTAAAGAATGGAAGCCACTATAAATCACTTGTTACCTTAGATGGAATGACACACAGAAAAATATTCCCAGAATTTTTTTTTTTTTTTTTTTTACACATAGCATTTAAAATTCCAGGGGAGTGTTTTACACTTATTTTTAAGACCTTGATGCCAGATCATCTCAGGAGCTTTTCAAAATGCATGCACACAATCATTTCAACACAATACCACACCAACATTTCCCATAGTATTTTTGCCAACTCTGCACTTTACCATCATCCTTGTTAATTTAATTTACCCATAACATAAGGTGATAAAGTAATTAACGTACCTCTCAACTACTTTCAAAATTTTGTTTAATGCTTTCGCTTCTGGGCAGGCACAGAGAAAATATTTCCTTCACTTATTCAGCTAATTCAGTTAACAAGTATGTCAGAAGTGAAGAAAAACTACCAGGAATGCACTTAAACCACTTTTTCTTTTTGCAGTTTATGACCCACTAGGAATGGGAGAACAAATTTACATAGCTTTAGATTAAAACCAGCTTGAAAAACAGAAAAGGAAATCACAATTTACTATTCAAAGTTATCTGAAGCACTCAAGAAAAAAGTACTGTAAGATTTTAAAAAATCCATTTGTATCACAGACTATTAAGACACATTTTAGTTTAGCTCACTTCAGAAGTGAAATTCCAGTGAGACCCATGTATTAACTGCCACAATTTAAGTTGTTTTGTTACTTCTACTCCAGATCACCAAACATTCATTTCTGGATGAATGGCAGCATTTCTGGTGCAGCATGAAATACCCACTGAAAGATTTCATACACCAAATTCAGAACAGTCAAAAACATTACCAAAAAAAACCTACAAGTAAACAAAAGTATTTAAATGCAAGCAGGGTATAGTTCACAACCAGAAGTAATTTTTGTTCATGAAGACAGCAGTTCAACTACTGACAACTTCTGACACACTACTTCCCCACAAAAAGTAATTTCTCTGATTGTCACAGAGAAATTGTTTTGCCTATCTCACAAACAGTTAAAAGATTCCAGAAGGCTGGGTTTTCCTCAAATAACCCGTTCCTATGTGGCAGGTTCAGGTGTACTCTAAACTTCTTAACTAAAGCTCAACCTAAAGAAAACCACAGTCAGCTGAGAGAGAAGCACACTCCCTTCAAATCAGCAGAACACTGGGGCTTTCCTAACACTGCTCCTGCACTCTAATTCTCCATCCTCCCAAACCATAACACTATGAATTCATACTTTCTCCATATTTCTACTCACCTCCCTGGTAGAGAATTCTTACACTGGCAATTTAACATCTTCCCTGAAAATGTCAGTAGCCAAAATAAACAGAATGTCAGGTTAACTGGCATGGAAGAGCTGCTGAGCCAAATTAAACACTAAAATGAACAAGACCCTGGAATTTTTAATATATTTGCATAGGTCAACAATCTCTCAATTTCTGTATCATTGCAGAACCAAGAAGCCCTGTGACAGACTTTGTTAAATCGATCAAACATACAATCACGCTCAATTTATATTTTCACCTACATAATTTAGAAACATCAAAATTCACCAAGAATGGCATTTCCAGTACTTTTCTCTCACTCAGTTTCACCCAAAACTGTTATACAGACCCAATAACAAGTTAAAAACCATGTTCATTATCATTAATGGAATTCCTGAAAAATTAGATGAAAGGAAAAAAAAAAAGTTAATCATTAATATTCTGGGAAAAACAAAATTGTTGATGCCAAATATTACTTTTAAACCGATTCCATTTGCATTAATTCATTTGGAATTACCACAGTCTAGTCAGTGCATTAACAGAATTTCTTTAGGTGCTTCTAATCACAGAAATCTTAAAAATCCATGAGAAAAAATGAACAACCTGGAATTTTCTTTCTAAAGAAAATAGACATATTATTCACTAGCAGCCCACTTTATATAAAAATTAAGGGTTTTTTCTATATTCCTCCAGCCCACAAGGAAAAAGAAACAGGCCTGTTTACAATGTACCTCATCCTAAGCCATAGCAACTACTCAGGAAATAGCTGTATAACAGTCTAAACATAAATTTACAAGTGTTTTCATTTCCCTACACAAAAAGGGCTCTTCTGCTCATCAATAATTCAAATATTCTTGTGGCCTTACTACTCACATTACTTAAAAACAGTTTATAACTACTTCTTTTTAAGATTTAGGGCAAAACTTAATCTGATTGCCACAAACCAGAGCTTCCTCAAGCTCCTGCAGTCTGCCCACCACAGTGACAAAGGAATAGCACACTGGCAATCAGAGACACTCCCCAAATTCTTAATTGTAGCTCCTCCATTGCACCTGTCAAGGAAGATGAGCTGGAGAAAAACTGGACTCCTGCAGCTCCCCTCTCTCCGACTGCTACTTCTCTGGTGAGGGAGAAGTCACATCATCCATAGACAGAAACTTCAATTTTCCTCCTGGATTTCTGCCTTCAGCCGATGTTATTTATCAATACCATTTAACAGTTTATTTGCTGACTGCCACATCTGATCAATGGGAAAAATAAAACCCTGTGATCTGCCTTATGAGCACTGCTGATGCAGCAAACGGTACAGATTTGGGGGAGAGAGCCCAGAAACTGCATTTGAAACCATCCATACTATCCAACATAAACACTGCTTCTGGCCTTTTCAAGTCCACACTGCTGACCAAAATGCTTCATCCCTTTTCTGATTTCTGAACATATAGACACATCCAAAAGTCCACACTGGAAAGCTTTCAGTTCACTACTCACCTTCATTTCCAGAAGTACTTCACATCTTGCCTCCTCTTTTGCTGACTTTGGTTCTCTTATTTATGCAAACTCAGTTTAAACACTGTTTCCACAAACTTCCAATATTTGGGACATTTAACTATTACTATTATTAGTAGTATTGAACCACCAATTCAGGCACTGCAACTGCTGCCCAGCTACCATCTGACTCCACAGCCATCCCTAGGGGAAGTCCCAGCTAGGATCTCACCTTCCCCATTTAAAGAAGTGCAACACAGCTGGTGAAAGGTGGAGCACAAGTCTAACCCCCAGCAGCTGAGGGAGCTGGAGGAAAGGAGGATCAGAGGATGCCTTATCTCTCTCTCCAACCACCTAAAAAAGAGGCTGTAGCCAGGTGAGGGTTGGCTCTTCTCCCAGAAACAAGCAATAGGACAAGAGGAAATGGGCTCCAGCTGTGCCAGGGGAGATTTAAATTGGATATTAGAAAAGATTACTTCGCCAGAAGGGTTGCCCAGCATTGGAACAGGCTGCCCAGGGAAGTAGTTGAGTCACCATTCCTGGCCATATTTAATTTAATTGGGACTTGGGACGTGGTTTAATGATGGACTTGGCAGTGCCGGGTTAGCGGCTGGACTTGATGATCTTCATTTCCAACCTAAATCATTCCTTACTGTAGTTGGTATATAGGAGTAGATTTTCCTTGTAGTTCAGAAATCCACCCAGTACCAGGGTTATTTAAACCTCATGCAAAATTTGAAGACATTTCTCCTGATATTCTCTGGATCACCCGGCAAAATCAGCAATATTGTTGCAGCACTTCAAATTACTCAAAAAGGGAGAAACTACCAGACTTTAAAAATTTGTATTATTTATAAATCTCTCAGCAAGGACTACTCTGCATCAGTACAGCAGCTCCTACACAGCAAATACTGGGTATTATGTTTAAATGCCTTAATCATGTATTTTAATAACTTGTGTTTAACCTTGACACAAGGTTAGTAATGTTAACTGCATTAACATTACTGGGTTAGTAATGTTAACTGCAATTTCTGCTTCTACCTGAAATGGTTTTTAATCCTTCAACTGCAAGAAACTTGAATTTCAATTTCAACAATCTGAATGCCCAGCAATCACATGCTACATCATGAAAACATACCTAAAGTCATAAAAGTGAATGCTGTTTTACTTCTTTCCCAGAGGACACTGTCACAGACCTCAGTAATCTCAACTTCCCTTCCACTATTCTGGTGTTTCAGTATTTCCTTAGACAATTAAATATTCTTCAGAGGCATGGAAATGCAACTCTCAGAAAAGACCTTTTAACCAGAGATTTAGCTGTCCACCTTCTTAGGCAAGTTAGCAGTAAGAGCGAGCTGGAGAAAAACCAGACAGTGACACTGAAAAACATCTGCTACACTGATACTTACACTACACTGAAGTAAAGAGTTATCATTCCACATTTCAACTGAAAGGACTAAATATCCTGTTAAACAAGTATATCAAATTCCAACTTGATACCTGTAATCTCTTCATGAAGAATTTCATGTAATGATTGCACATGAGAAATAACTCATTTTTTTTTTTTAATGAGTTCAAACTGCACCTCACTACAAAACCAACTGGAAGAGCAAAAGGAAAGTGGTTAGGCTATTTAAAATTGAATACTGGGAATAATAAAACAGTGTTGAAGGAATAAATCTGATCACTAAGTGAAATAGTTTTAGGCAGTCAAGCATTTCTGTGCTAAAAAAGTAAAGCACAAAAGTAGCATTTAAAGAACAGCATTAATCTGTGATTTCCAAAGAAGGAGATAAAAACATCTGCTCAAGCCACTTGACAATATAATTGTCTTAATTGGAAGGCAAGCAAAGACTTTACATTAAAAAAATTACATGTTCACAAATTGCACTCTAAGTAAAAGAATTTAAAAATAGGGCTGATATTCTGAGATGGTAACAATAAATATCAAGTGTTTGAGAACTGTCATCTAAGAAAAATGGGTTTCATCATCTTGCAGCTTTTATTAATTTAATTTTAGTTTAGTCCAGGAGATTCAACATGGTCTTGAACCACCATATCCTCTGTGGTACAGCTGTCTACATCTAAATTTTGTCAGTGTCATCTCACCATGTAAAGAGCTAATGTTAGAACTCCTGATCTTCAGCAAAACGTAGAGAAAACATGGCTGCTTTACCAGCCAGTGAAAATTACATAAAGTGAATCACACCCCTTAGCCCAGTTCTGTCTCCAGATGTGTTTAAAGATTTTGCTGAAAAAGATCTAACAGATCTATTACTCCAGGTATTAGGACAAGGCCCAGTTATTTTCCTTTGATTCAAAGCAAGCATTGAATTCAAGCACTCAGAGGTTAACATGCAGAGCACATATTTAAAACACCTAAAAATTGGCTTGAAAAGACACATGATAAAAACAAATTATGTTAGCTTTTGGTCTCTGATTTGAGCTGCTTGATAAACAAACAATGTCTCTATCTTTTCATTGCTCTCCTTTATATTGATATCAATTTCCTAAGTTAATCAAAGCAAGTCTTACTTCTGCCTAGATAAAGGACAAAAAAGTAACTACAAAAAGTAAAGAACAATAAACATGAAACTCAAGTGAAAGTTGCTGCTCAAGCATTTTGCTACTTGGAGGACGAATGTGAAACTATGACATTTTGCAACAAATATGCAGCTTACAAAAGGCAATAACTACATTTTTTCAGATTAAGTGAAAAAGAAAATTAACAGCAGCTTTCCTGCTTAGTCATGTTTTACAGACCCTATACAGAGCTGCTCGAAAACAATCACCTGCATGTTGCAGAATCAATGTGTATTTTCAAAATGCTTCAGTCTGCTCTTAGTTCAGGATATTTGGTCTCTGGTAAGTAAATAAAAATATAATAAAAGTCCTCACTTGACAAGGAACTGAAAATGAAATCCAGTATTACTCAAATCCTTTATTTCAGCAGTGCATCCCAATCTCATTTTAAAAGTTTTGGTGGTCTCGGTTGTACTTTTTATTAAACTGAAGATAAAACCTTTAAAGATACAGATAAGCAATAAGGAAAACAAAGGTTTAAACACAAAACTTCAGGCAGAAAAGCACACAGCTACTATGTATTGGTAGCAAGACTTTGTACCTGTCTAGACAAGTCAGTGACGTTCTTGCCAAGTACTCCATGGCACACAATCAGAAAGAGAAGGGTTGGGCACTTAACCAGATTCTTCTTGGATTTTAACATCTTTAATTACAAATGTGCTTTTAAATTAAAAGTTCTGCTTTTGAGCACATATCTCAGAGCAGACATTGTAAAACAGTTTAATAACACTGTAGGAAAAGACAATTAAACTATAAATAAAATGCCCCATCTTTTACCGTTATCCAAGCCGAGGTCATTATAAAAAGCACATCTAGGAGGCAAAGACAAAACAAATTAGATTTAATAGCAAATTAGAGTCTACAGTCATACTGGGTAGAATTGGATGTGATATTAAATAAATGCGACACCACATTTATTCAAGATGGTCTTTGCAGAGATCCAGCACTACCATGCTGGAGCACTACACTTAATCTGTACCAAAGAAATGTAAATATTTGAGATGATGGCAAACTTGGATCAGTCGTGAGGTTAAAACTCATTTTAGTATAATCCATCTGCAGCAAGTGGAATGATGGGAAAATACAGGGTATAGAACATATGCATTTCACAGCACACACTTCTCTTTTCTCTCAAGCACTTAAGATTGTTCAGGATTTCCGACCTGCCTGGAAAAAGGTACCTTTTCATTTCCTCCATTATAAAAAGAAAAAAAAAACATCTGGCACTATATATTTGCCTGCAGATAGGCAATCCTTTCCCTAGGTCCAGTTGCTAGAGTTTACTACTGATAGATGGAAGAAGCAACCTTTTTCAACAAAACATGCATAACATCAAAACAAAACATAGCATTAATATCAAGATTCTGCTCTCCCAAATATTTGAGATTCTCTCCTTCCTGAAAGATCATGTGTAATTAATAAAATAAAATTAAAAGTGTTGAATAAATTATCTATTTCCTCATCTGATGTGGTAGGCATATTGCAATACCTACCACATCAGATGATGAAATGTAACTCAAGGTTATGAAAACTACTTTTAAGACTACAGCAATATGTGCCCAGTCCAGCCATATGACTGTATTTATTCTTAATCTTTAGACAGACTTTCAGAAATATTGAAACCCTCACTGCCGTAATGCCTTCTTTAAAAAGGCACATGCATTCACCTGCACAGATCCATGAATGCAGAAGTGGACACTGCTTTAGGAAAGAGGCCGAATGAATGACACATTCAAAAAGCTGGAATGTGTAGTAAACAAAATGTGGAGGCTGGCAGCTTTGAATAACCAGTGCATGCCTTTGCTTCTGAGCTACAACACAAGGAAGCCACATAACCCCAACCAGAACAAAAGAATGTTGCTCTGTTTCCCAGAAAACTTTCATTTCCAGAAGTGTTCAACACCTAAAAAAGCATTTCACTCTGTGTGTTATCCTTGCTGGCCTCTTCAGGTAGTCAAAATTCAGGTTTCCAACATGCATGTATCTTCAAGTAAAGGCAAACACAGATTGACAAACCAAGCTGACTGGTTTTTATGGTGCAGCCCTCCTTTAAAAACAAACAAAACCCAGCACCTTCCCTTATATGCTCCTCCCTCCCCCAAGGAATGCACACAATATCCCTCTTCATTCACATACCTCGCTGAAGCAAACCACACCTGGCATTTTCCTTACGCACAGTTCCAAGCTTGCTCTTCCAGAGGGCACTCAGAAACTCAGGGACCATGAACAACATACCCTTTTCCTGCTTTCTGGGAGCTGAACTACAAAGTACTTCCTTTGCTCTCTGCAACTATCAGCCATCCCTGCCCGAGCACAAATCCATCAGCATTTACTTCACTCATTAATGAGTGATCTCCCATTTTAGCTGTCATCAAAAAGGACACTTCATTGTTTCCTCAGCTGGCATGAAACACAGCTACTGTATCCAGCCAGCAGATATTCCCAGTTCAATTCTGCTCACAATCCAGGACAACAAAATGCATTAAACAGCCTGCCTGACCAAACCCAAAGCTGGAGAACAAAGGACAAGAGAAACGCAGAGAACCTCGTACAGGCAGTGAGATTTACTTTTACTGTATATAGTTCTGCTTTCCCATAGCCCAAATGGAACACCTTCTTCCAAGAAAATTAATAATGAGAAGCAGAAGACCCAACAGGGTTTCACCCAGCCTGGCAGCTTTCCTCCTGCTGCCTAATCTGCTGCCATGAGCCAGTAGAGGCCGCTCAAGACCACGGATCGCTCCCGCAGAACTGCGGGATGGGACAGCAGCTTCCCGACCCCCGCCTCTCAACACAACAGCCACTTCTGGCATTTTAATTCCACTTCTCAATTCCACACCCGCTTCTCCACCCGTACAAATTACCTCAGTGAAGTCTAGCCCCCCTCAAGGGCAACTCCTGACTGTAGGGAATCACTGGTGACCAGAATTCACGTCGCTGCACATGGTGCTCTCAAGATTATCCAAACTGGGTGTTCTACCCCTTGCTGTGGAACCATTCCAGGTTTCTTTCCCTAAAAGTTTCCCCACGGCACTCTATAGCACACAAAACGCATTCATTTCACCAGAGACTATCCTTAAATATTCTAGAGATGGTGTGAAGGTATCACTTTTGGTGAAGTTCTCACGTGGTTCCAGCTACCCAATTCTTATTCCACTCCAGGAACCTCCCCCCAACTTGAACTGGCCATGCACAGCAGTGACACAGTGAAGTGGTTCGTGGGCCAGCTCCTCACAGGTGGGTTTCATGTCAGTTCATATACTTACTTACACATTAACTTTCATCTAGCCACAGGTTCAAGAACCACAAGGGACATAATCTACGTAGAAGATCTCATTATAGGGAGATCAAGTGCTCCAGTATCTTTTACTTCTACAGTAATAACCTTCATTGAAAACAGAGCAAGAAATAATAATTTGTCTTTACAGCAGGTCAAGGAACACATACAGTAAACAGTTTTAGCCCACCTAAACAGCCACAAAAAAAGATACAATTTTCAACATCCTACTAGGAGTGGGAAAGACAGGAATTCCTGCAGGGCAGAAGAAACCTGTTGATTAAATTTATTAATGAGATTATAAAACAATCTTCTCAGATAATGAAAAGGACTGAACTCAGTAATCCAGATGGTCTCTTCCCCTTTGGGCTTCTGTGATTAAATAATCATTAAGTGGGTGTCATCTGTAGGCCACTGTGGGTGAATCTGAGCTCCTGTATGGTTTCCAGTGACATTGTATCTGAATGTATATGCTTGGCACAGCAGAATCAAAGTTAAAAAGGCAGATTTCTGTTTAGTGTGCTTTGCTCTTTTGCTATTTCCAAACACTTGAAACACATACCATGCATATTTCCTACACACAGAATGAGCTAAATAGAAGAATTAAAGAGTAACAGTTGCAAACAGTAACTGACTATTGATATGCCAATTTCATCGTTTTGTTTCCTGTACATCCACTTTGTTACCCACAGAAGAGGCCAAGCTGAACTAGAAACTGACTACAGAAACAAATAAAAGGTTAACTTCAGATATTTAAGTGCTGGTTTCCACTTTTTTGTTCCTAATTCTAGGCTACAATTTGAATGCATGATTACCTTTCAGCTGTGCCATACCACTGCAGCATTCAAAAAGAACCTCTGTAGCAGCAGTACGCTTTTTTCAACATATTTAAATACAAGCCAGTTAGGTATCTAACACTGGAAGAACAGATCCTTTCACACCAATAGCCATCTCAATCTTTGAAAGCTGTAAGAAAGTAATGAAAAACATTCCATGATTTCCAAGCTTTCCAACTTCCCCAAGTCTTTTGGATGATCAGACAAAGAAAAGCAAATGGAAAGAAAAAACTGCACTATAATGCATACACACACTGCTTTACTATCATCACTACCTTCCCTGCATGTCCCATCTCCTTCCCCAAAGAGTTTGCCAGCCACACTTAACATTTCACATCAGCAACCCAACCACCAGAAACAAACCAGAACCAGTGCTGTCCAGTCTTCATTCAGTTCCACATGTGTGCCTCTCCCAGAAAGCACATGCCCAACAAACTCAAGGTACTTAAAAAACATCAGTAAACAAACAAAAGAGATGGAAAAGTGTGGTGCAAGCTGTATTCAGTACTCAAAGAATGCAACATCCATGATACTTCTAGACAAAGACTACTAAATGGAGATCCAGAAGAATCAGTTTATACATCACTTATTTAATGTTTTATTTAGTGATTTTAGGATAAGAGGCAGCACTGCCCTAACAGGGTTTGCCACTATCAAGAAATGCTGAAGAATATCTGGAACAGAGAAAATCATTCGCGAAGACATGGATGTGCATAAATGGGAAGAACTGGAACGTAGCTTCCTAATATAAATTACAGTTCTTCAAATTTAAAGCAGTAAAGAAAAAGAAAGATCTGCATATATCAGTCAACTGGCAGCACTCACATGTGCTGTCAGTGTGGGTGTCTTCCCTAAATAGCCAAAAAACCTAAAATGCAGAAAACTGAGACATTTTTAGAGCCAAGAAAGCACTTTTGTTGTTTGAGAGCCTCACAAAAGCTCACTCCGGCCCAGGATTCTGTTCACTCACATGCAACAAAGATGACTTCATATTGCAAGAGGTGCAGAAAAGAACTACAGGATAATCAAACAGACGGAGAGCTCTTTTTAAGGGGCTGGACAAAGAACTTGGCTTGCTTAGTTGAGCAAAACAAGGCTAAGAGGGAATGTGATTTCAGACAAGCATCTCTAGTAAATAACCTAAGGGAAAGCAGTACCCCTTCAACAACAGGGCAGCTGCCCAACTATAAAACAGCAAAAAACATTCTAAACTACAGCATGTTAATTTGGAAAGCTTCTACCCAAAAGAAGCAGAGTTTGGGAAACTTTCAAACTCCTGTTACGTGGAAAGGAGAGAAAACTTATCTGGTTTTGAAATTAAGCTTGACCAGCTTATAAACCTTTGTTTTATTATATGATGTTTCAAGTTTGTCCACAGTATTAAAAGAAGTAATAAAGACATGGAAGTAAATGAACATAAGATTAATTTTTTTTTACATTAAAGACAGCTCACATCCCATATTTTATCTAATATTTTCATTATCTCTGTACCAGAAATCAGTTATGTAAGTGGAGTTAGCCTCTATATATTTAAATAAAATGTTTGATTGAAGTTATTTAAAATAGCAATAATACTTAGTAATACTTTTAATTTCATTAGAGAAATAATAAGACTTATAACATCCATTAAGTGGCCAATGTGGAAAAACTACAGTAGGCTGCATTAATAGTGGAAATTATCACAAGGGGGTGGCATTACTGGGAATGTTCCTCCTGACACCCTTCAGTAAATTAGTAGCCAAGGAGTAACAATGTGCTTGTGAAATTTCTGTAGACGACACCAGACTGGAACTGTCACCAGTACAAAAGGACTGGGTAGTTATGCAGGAGAGTTCACGGGTTTTGAGAGCTGGAATGCCAGAAAATGGAATTTAATGGTACAACATGTGAAATCATGCGTTTAGGGACCGGTAACCTTTCCTGTAAGCCGAGAACTCATCACGTGGAAGCAACATAGGAGGAATGAACAGAGCAGTGAGGTATGGAAATCATCATCTAAGGATACTGATGTTTATATGAGCACAAGAGCTCAGTATGCTCATGGAAGAAAAAATGAGAAATTCCACTCAGCTCAGGAAGCCTCTGAGCTGAAATTGAAGAGGTTAGAGCAGTGCTGGGGGAAGTATCACTGCTGAAGAGTTAAATATTGTATTCAGTATCAGGAGAATCTTTGGTCTGAGGCAGTACAACTGAACAGATTTATGTTAAAACCTTGCTGTGTCCTCAAAAAACTTTGCTTGGCCAAAGATGATTGAGGTTATTAAATTGCTCAGTAAAATACGTACTCCATTCCTTATTTCATTTCCTGAAGCAGTTCCAGCCCAAGGTAAAGAACACTATTAGCACAAGTTATGAAAATGCACTGCATGTAACTCTAATTTAATGGATCAGAAATTAAAAGTTTTGTAACTGCCCAACAAACAAGACAAGAGATGGTCTTCCAAACAGAGCTGTTTGGAAAAAAATTTAAGCTGTTCTAAAATCCCCTAGTAAGTTTCTGGAAAAGACAGAAAAACAAACAGATGTTGTCCTACATCTAGAAGTTTGCGTTTATGTATCCATGTAAAGGATCTGTTTACAGTACATTTACAGACTGGACATTTTAGAGTTCGATCTCTGTGTAACCAGCAGAACTTTTATTCCTTCCTTTCAATGCACTGGCCACAGATAAAGGGTGGCAGCTCTAAGTGTTACTGAGCTGCTCTCCAAGGCTTTGCTACTACCTCCTGTTCAAGAGTCAAGGGCTAAACTAACTGCCCTGCCCAGCACTGTACAGAATTCTCTGGCTCAGACAAATGAAGATTGAATGCCTTTTTTTCCTCTGGAGGTGAAAGAAGGACATTTTAGGCTTATCTGGAATTTTATTTAACAAACATCCTACATGTGAGGCATTTGTGATGCACTCAGTCAACTGCTCCTTCACCTGGCCCAGTACGGTTTGGAAGCCTGATATTTACTAAAACCTCAAGTTAATCAAAGATTTTGGGGTATGCTCTGCATGCATTCCAATACTGGACAACGGTGACACATCAACGACCTGGGCTAGCTATCCCAGTGCCACACTGAAGCAATGAGGTAGTCTGAGCATTTTCCAGTCCTTTTCTGTTAGTTCCATTAAATTTGTCAGGTATTCAGATTTCCAAAGGAAAATGCAAAGACATCACAAGCAACACATGACTCTATATCCAAGGTGTACCAGAGTTTTACTCATATGATTAAATCTCTACTTTTACATCGGTGTTTGTATTTGTAAAAGCCTTATATCTGCAATGTTTGAAAGAAGCTCTTAGTTATCCTATTTTACTGCAACATGCTTGCACCTCATAGAAGAAAAGCACCTCAATAAGCAGCACATCCCTGCTTGTAACTGCTCTCCGAACAAGAAACGCCACATGAAAGATCCCGACAGCCACCACCAGCCGTGGCAAGGCAATTTCATCCGTTCAGCCCCGTCTCTGGGAAGAAACACTGGAAGCTTTTCACTTGCAAAACTTCCCGGGGCTGCGTCCACAGCCACGAGCCATTTAAAATAACAAAACCACCTTCCACCTCGGCCGGCGCTCAGCAAGGCAATGCTCCACCTGCTCAGCCGCAAACCCCACTGTAAATAACGGGGAGGGGGGGAGCAGCCAACACCGAAACAAACACACACAAAAAAACCCCAAACAAACAGGGAAAACTGAAGTGCCGCCTCCAAGGAAACCTGTTGCTGACCACCGCCAGAGCGCGGCTGGGGGGATCCCGCATCCCGCCGCGCCCGGAGCCAACTTTCCCGCTGGCACGGCGCACGCCGGTGCCACTTTCGCCGGCGTGGATCATTAATGAACCCGGCGGACGTGCGGGGTCGGTGCGGGGCCGGCCGGGCTGAGCTCCGGGCGGGCCGGGGCCGCGCCGCCAGCGCCCCCCGGCCATGGGCGGTCGGCGCGGGGCCGGAGCCGGTACTCACTCGATGAAGTAGCTGGCGCCCTCCTCCGAGAACCCCTCCTCCCATCCGCGGGGCAGGTCTGCAAGGCACGGGGGAGAGGGAAAGAGACAGAGAGCGGGAAGGAGGGGTGAGAACTTCGCCCGCGGAGGCTCCCGGCCGCGGAGCGGGGGGCGAGGAGGGGGCGCCGCGCCGCCGGCCCCGGGCACCCACCTGAGCGGATCATGTGGCCGGAGTTGACGGGCTCCCCGGTGCGCGGATGCAGCCAAGTGGTGCTGCGGGTCAGGTCGCTGCAGGGAGAAGCGGAAAACATGCACCTGTTAGCGAGGGCGCGGGGCCGCCCGTGCGGGCGGCGGCGGGAGCGGGGCCGCGCTGCGCCCCGCGCCCCTCCCCGCGGCGCCCCCTTACTCGATGAAGAAGACGCGCCCGTCCCTGCAGACGCCGTAGGACCAGTGCTCAGGTAGAGTGTCCCGCCCCACCGCCGCCGCCATGTTCGCCGTGCGCGCAGCCGGCCGGGGCGGGGGTGCGGGCGGGCGGGCGGCCGGCGCTCGGCGCCCAGCGCCCGGCTCTGCTCGGCAGCGCCACCGCGGCGCGGGCCGGGGGCGGCACCTCCCGCCCCTCGGGAGGCCGCGGCCACGGCGGCGGGAGCGGGAGCCCGCGGTGCTGCCGCCCGGCTTTGTCCGCCGCTGCCCCGCGCCCGCCCCCCGGCCCCGCGTGCGCTGGCGGCCCCGGCGAGGCGCAGCGGCCCCCCGCGGTCACCCCCGCGGCCAGCGGCTACTCGCGGGCGGGAGCCGCGCATCCCCGCAGGCGCTCTCCGCCCGGCGGAGGGACCGGGATTGTCTCGGGCTCCGCTGCGGGAGCCCTGGGAGCCGCGCCCGGAGCGTGTCCTGGCGGGGGATGTACAGGTGTGAGCGCACCTGGCTGCCGCCGTGCCCCAGGAACGCGCTCGCCAGCGGCGCCAGGTGAGGAGACACAGGCAGGCCGCGGGGACTTTGAACCTTGGGCAGAGGGTACGGGGGCACCAAGGTTAAAACAGCGCAGAGAGGCAGCAGCAGCAGCCGGCCGACAAAGCAGAGCTGTCACCGGTATGGGGAGGGACCTGTGCCGGCCCCTGTGTTCATCAGTGACCTAGAAAAGGTAACGTGAGAGAGCCCGCTCGGTGAATTTCAGGGAGGCTGTGCTGGCTCCCAGTCAGACCTGTGACACCAAGACCCTTATTGGTGCTGTGTGGTGTGTGGGGATGCTCCAGCTAAAGATAGAGTTAAGTGCTCCAGTCACTCAGGATATTGTTTAGGGACAGAGTAGATGGGACAAGCAAGGAGTAGTCTGCCGTACAGCAGAGCCCGTACTCTCATCCTAGTGTCAGCCAGCAGAGCGAGGATGGGTGCCAGGTGGGGAGTCCTAGCCAGTGCCTTGGCTTGGCCATAGCGGTAGTTGCAGCAGGAGAGGAGGACTGACAAAGCCAAGGGGTTCAGGGTGCAGAAATGCCTCTTTCAATGAGGGAGCAGTGGCGGAGCCAAGCATGGCTCTGTGGGGTTCTCGCTGTTCATGATACTGGGGAAGAGAGAGGGATGAAAAAGGCAGGAAATGGGACATTTGCTAGCTTGGCATAGAAGGGGAGTGTTAAACGGGAAAGACAGGCTGCAAGGAGGGGTGGGAAAGGGTGAGTGAGTCTCACTGGGGACAGGTTAGTAAAGAAAAACAGAGACCAACTGAGGACACGGCTGTGGAGGAGAGGGAGAACGCCAGCATGCAGTAGGAGAGTGTAAGAGGAGAGAGTGCTGCAGTACAGGGAAAATGATAACGTTTGCTTTTTCTTCTAAATAACCAAAATAAATCATCAGAAAAAAAGTAGGAGACAAGAAAAGCAGCATCAGTCAGGAGAGAGAGGTCTTTGCTCTATTTCATGCCAGTTTCAGACAACACTGCAGGTATGGTGCATCAGGATAGCTTTGTATGGACTTCCCTTTTTGACCACTGTTGGAGAAGATACTATACTATATATGTGCTATACTATTGTCATTGAACAACCAAGAATGGTCATTACTGTGGCACACATAGCAGACTAACTAAAAGTCTCATCTTCCAGCAATCCACAGAATTTTCATTTGTGTTATAAAGCAGGAGAGAATAATACCTTGTAGCCCTTTATCCTAAGTCAGAATTTTGATTAAAATTTCCAATACTAAAACTTCTGTACTGCCTTTTTTTTTTTTTAAACTGTTTTGGGTTTCCATGGCAAAGTTTGGGGGGGGGGGGGGGGGCGCTGCAGGGGTGGCTTCTGTCAGAAGCTGCCAGAAGCTTCCCTTACATCCAACAGAGGCCATGCCATCCAGCTCCAGGATGGACTCAATGCTGGCCAATGTATCAGCTAAGGGATTTTAAAAGGGGAAAAAGTTAGCATGAAGGAGGAATTGGGGCCAGAGAAGAGCAGGGTGAGAATATGTGAGCGGAACAGCTCTGCAGACACCGAAGGCAGCGCAGGAGGAGGGGCAAGGAGGTGTTCCAGTCACCAGAGCTGAGATTCCCCTGCTGCCCATGGAGGACTGCACTCCGGGGCAGGTGGATGCCTGAAGGAGGCTGTGACCCTGTGGGAAGCCTGTGCTGGAGTAGGGTCCTGGCAGGGACCTGCAAACCCAGGGAGAGAGGAGCCCGTGGTGGAGCAGGGTTGCTGGCAGGAGTTGTGACCCTGGGGCGGAGCCACGCTGGAGCAGCCTGTTCCTGAAGGAAGGGACCCATACTGGAGCTGCACATGCACAACTGCAGCCCATGGGAGGGGGCTGAGTTGGAGAATTTGATGGAGAACTGTCTCCCACGGGAGAGATCCCACACTGGAGCAGTGTGGAGAGTCCTCCCCCTGAGGAGTGTAGGAGTAGCAGAGGCAACATGTGATGAACTGACCACAACCCCCATTCCCCATCCCCCTGTGCCACTGAGGGAAAGGAGGTAGAGAATCAGGAATCAAGTTGGACAAGTGGAGGAAGGTGTTTTTGATTTTATTTCTCAGTATACTATTCTGATTCGATTGGTAATAAATTAATTTCCCCAAGCTGACTCTGTTTTGCCCGTGACAGTAACTGGTGAGTGATCTGTCCCTGCCCTTACCTCAACCCATTAGCCTTTCATTATATTTTCTCTCCCCAGACCATTGGAGGAGGGGGAATCACAGAGTGGCTTTGGTGGGCACTTGATGTCCAGCCAGTGTCAACCCACAACAGAAGCCCTAACAATTCTGGTTAGGTGTGAATTATCACAGAACTTGCAGTTACAGTCAGTTCTAGTGCAGTTCCACAGTAAATCAAATACAAGTTACTAAGTGTCATTGCATGCTTAGGTCTGTGCAGAAGAGATAAGACCAACTCTTGCCTGGAATCACTCATTTGCCATGATGCTCTGAAGCAGGTCTTCCATGCTCCATCAGCTGCATGAACTCACTGCATCTAGCTTGTAACTCCACCAGGCTTTGGCCACTCGACCACCGTGACAAAATAGGCTTCTCCACCCCAAATGAATAGTAGCTTCGTAGAATAAACATGATTGTGGTTTGGATTTCAGGCCCTGAAAGCATCTGTACTGGGTCAAACTAAATGTCTCTTTAGCCTAATATTCTGACTCATGTCCCAACAGGAGCAGGTGCCAGGAAGGAGTGCAGACAGTCATAGGAACTCCCCAGCTTCTTCCCTCAGCTCTAGTAGCTACATCTAATGCTTGCCTGCAGAAGCTGTGAGCTCAGAAAGCTCTTGAGCAAGATGTTGTTTCCATATGTAATTCCTAATGGATCTTTTCTGTGAACCTGTCCAGATAGAGCCCACATAACTTCTATCATCCAGCAGTAGCAAAGTGCTCCTAATGCTCATCTTACCTGAGCTGTGTATGAGGAATCACCTTCTTTTGTTTGTTTTGAACCCAGATAGCATTTCATTGATTTTCCTCAGTTCTTGCAATGAAAGAGACAGTGGTCATCTAGTGCAGCCTCCTGCAGTGTCAGCATTGATTTTAGTCCAGGCGGCTCAGGCCTTTGTCCAGGTAAGGATGTGAAAATGCTCCAAGGACCAAAATTCAACAGCCTCTCTTAGCAACTAGTTCCCATGTGGCTGTGGTGAAAATGCTTTCATTATATCAAGTTAGAAACTCCCTGTTTCAATTTGTCACCCTTGTCATATGACCAAATCTTGAGCTGATGCATCACGGTGCCTGAGGCATTAGCACATTATCACATACACCTGCAAATTACAGACAAATGCATTATTGAAAAAGCTTATTTTCCTACAGTAACTTGCAGAGCTCTATTCCAAAATTAAGGTCTAGATTAATAAAAGTTCACAAGCTGACTTGTGTTGGCCTCATCAGGAGGTAGGTTTGTGATTTAGAGCCCTGGAGTAAGAATGTCTCCAGGCATCATTCATTAATAAGATTACCAGATGCTTCTGTATTTTCTGGTTTTTTTTGGTTTTTTTTTTTTTAGGCTCTGGTTCCAGTCCTCCCTGGCTGGTATCAGACACTTTTCTATTACATATCATTCATTGCACTCTAGAGGCACTGTCTGTAAGAAGCTATTTGGGGTAAAATTAGGACTTTAGGGCCACAATATCAGGAACTCAGCTGAAGGAAGTGAAATATGCTTTTCAACAGGGGTCTAATAAAAGCTAGGATATTTGAGGCTGCCTTTGTTTATAAGTGGGTAATTCAAGGAGACATCATGAGGTCCCTGAATACTGCAAGTTTGAACCCACATTTGACAGCTTTATAGCAATGTGTCACTAATGTTACTTGCTCTGTCTGCATCCTCTGGGAACACTTTTTTTGATTTTTTCATTAAATTGGGAGAGCAGTGATACGTTTTAAAGTATGTCAAAGTCTGCATTGCATGTTCATTGAAAGAGAGAATCACGGAATGGTTTGTGTTGGACAGGACCTTAAAGATCATCCTGTTCCAACCCCGTGCCATGGGCAGGGACACCTTCCACTAGACCAGGTTGCTCAGAGCCCCATCCAGCCTGGCCTTGGACACTGCCAGGGATGGGGCATCCACACCTCTGGGCAACCTGTGCCAGAGCCTCACCACCCTCACACTATAGAATTTCATCCTAATATATATTCTAAATCTGTCCTCTTTCAGTACAAAACTATTATCCTTTTTCCTATCACTACATACCCTTGCTATTTCCAGAATAAACTCACTGAATATGAACATCCTTTCTACCTCATCCCTTTCTTGTCAGCCCTTGCCCTTACAACCCAGCTTCTCCCTGGTGGTGGCAACATCCAAATCTTCTCATTTCCTCTTTTTCCCACTTTCACTACATACACCCCCACCCCTTGCACCATTCAGGTCTGCATGTTTCCCTGCACTTTTTCAACCCTTCATATGCTATAACTTTTCAACAAAACATGGACTAGGAATCTGCAAATAATGCTGGAGATGCTATATAAGAATCACAAAAAAAAAGGTATCATTTCCTTCAGTCACAATTAGATCCAGTATCTAGAAGGTTACAGAATCACAGCTGGATTTCAGCATGGTGTGTACTCTAATGATCTATTTCCTATTTTTCAGAGAATTCAATACAATTGAATTTGATGATCTTAGAGGTCAAAAGCTGTTGCTATTTCAGGAAGCTTAAATGAGGTACAATGCATAGAAAAGCCTTCTAGTTACAACTTTTTCATCATGGCCTGTACATTTTACAAAGGATAAGCACAACCTATAAAAGGTGCAAGGCCAGACAGAGGCAGAGCATTTGAAGAGTAATGAATCTGAATTATTAAATCCTGGTTAAGAAAGCTTATAAGCCCTAATGCAAAACATGTATTATGCCTTTTAGCTGCAAAACATGTATTATACCTTTTAGCATGATTTTCCAGCTCTGCTCGGAACAGCTGAGAATTAAAATCATGAAAGGTTTCATGGTGAGACGGATTAATTTGCAAGACAATTTCAGAGAAGTTAATGGGCTGATTATACTGACATATAGGTTGTGCAACCACGCTGTTCTTCAGGATTGTGCAGTGTGATTCTCATCTAGCAGTGGCACGTGCTTAAGAGACCAGAAATCAATACATTGATTCTTAGAGGTGCAAGAATGTGCTAATCAGACAATAGGGGTAATAGGGAAGAGATCTTGGAGACATTAGGCAAATCCACATTCCTGGAAAATTTCCAATGCCGTTACTCCAAAGTTGCAGCACCTTTTCAGATTATGGAAGAACTACACTAAGGAATCACTATGGTGTATTTGTTCAAATTGGGGAGAACAACTTTAGATGTTGGATTCTCAAACAGCAGGGGAAAAGCCATCTCAGGAGAACAGTACTAACAGAACTCTTCAATTTGAACAAAAATGGCCATGCACAGCTAGAGCCAGTATCAAGCTGGAGGATGAAGAAGCACTTAATGAAACAGATCAAACATGCAGAAAGATTTTTTTTCCAGTTTGAAGTCTTAAAATTGTTTAAAACAAGAAGAGAACAAATTAAAAAGATTCAAGTCAAAGACCAAACATTACCGTAGTGGGTAGAGAAAGCAAACAAGATAACAAAAAGATCATTGTTGTATTATTTTGAAACTAAAGTACATTTGATGAGATTTAATACAGACCAGTCAATTTTATTCCTTGTTCATCCATGTCAAGATGAGTAGAAAACAGCTTGATTTATGCCAAGATAAATTTGAAGATAGATGATACATAGAAATTTTCCCAAACATAATGAGCAGTAAAGCAGCCTAAGTAGGAATGTCATGGTATATCACCAGTTTCTAAAGGCTGGTTCAGACAAAATTTCTGTCAGCGAAATTCTAAGTATACTTATTTTGTCTCAGATCAGGAGCTATGAACAGGTGATCTCACAAGGTCCCTTTTAGTCTATACTTCTATGAAAAGAAATGCTGGTTCAAAATGTCAGGATTTTTAGAAATAGATGGACATCAAACTTTGTCATCACCTGATAGGTACTAAAGAGCACCTTTACTGAGTGGCTATCTAGTTGACAGGAAGAATTCATGGCAACCTCTTGAATTTAAAGATTTCTGTTATTTACAGGGAGAGGAAGGACAATCCCTGATCCAGTTAAGAAAGATAAGCAACTTGCACAATGGCACTTCTGGTGACATGACTAAATATAGCGCACATACTCATTCCTGATCTGGAGTGCTTTCAGTTGAACCACATAACCTACAGAAGTCAGGAGAGCTAGACAGAAGGAAGGGTGGCAAGAGTCACAAGATCTGCACAAAAATTTGGCACACCATCTGCAAGACATCACCCATTTCCAGCCTAAGCACTTCCCAGGACAGAATTAATACATACTAATACAAGGCCAAATAAATCTTGAGCAGAACAGAAGAGGTACTGTCACCAATAGACTGTGTTTTATCTTTTTATAAGTGCTGACATTAAATGAAACATCTTTTACACTTTCTATACAAGGCAGTTTATGCTGTGGGGAAAGTGATGGCAAATTTTAGACAAAGTAAGACTTTTAGAGCCTATTTTCCTTGCAGTAGACTGAGAAGTTTCCCTAAATTTCCATGGGACTTATGTCAGGCAATAGAATTCTAGGAGCACCATAAGATAAATATAGCTGATAAAATAAGAAAGATTAAATAATGGCAAATCTATTGTTGAAGGAATTCCAAATACGGAAAAAGGAATTATTCATTTTCCTGGCCACTGGAAAGAATATAAACAAGTTCAAATTGTATCCACAGTTCCCTTGAGGAAGATATGGAGCATGACATTGTACAAGAATAGTTTGGAGGCTCACTGTCTCCCTGTGCAGCAGGATCTGCACACAGGCATCAGCCCAGACAGTGACACTGCTGAGCAAGACAGATGGGAAAATGACATTGAGAAGGCAACACTGGTGCTGCATAACAAATCCAAACTTCTCCTTCCAAAACATGCTGAACTCTCCTAGGAATAAAAAAAAAACCAACCAGTAATTATCTTCAGTTAAATGGTTTTCTTTTCCAAACCACTATCAGTTTTTAAAAGTATGTTCACACTGAAAATACCCTTTGTGAAATCCAGAAGATATCTTCAAAAAATTTTTTTCCTTACAAATGTCCTTCATGTTTAAAGACATCCTACTGATTTACCTTCTAGATGCAAACTAGAATGTATCTAATTACCTCCCTCTCACCTGAACACCCATTTGCGCAAAAGAATTATATTCATAGAATTGAGTTAAGCACGTCCCCTGAAATGCACAAAAATGCACACAAAAGCAGAAATGAATGAATGCATTCCATAATTACTAAGTCAATTTACAATTTCCTGTCACACAAGCTTTTATGATTACTATGTTTAATATAGTCCCATCTCCTCTTCATTTTCTCTCTTTTGCATTTCACAAAGTCTCAATAATTTACATAGCCAGCACCTAGAATCCTTGCACTAGGATATATAAACTAAATAACAAATAGCCATAATTTTGTCATGACAAGTCTTATCATTCTAAACAGAGGTGGCAATAGTTAAATGTCTGCACAGTGCTCAAGTTATTTGTAGAAGGGAGAAATACAAAAGAACAATTATGTGCCAAAGTCACGGGATTGTTTCCAGAAATTTAACTTACGTTTTATAATGAACACTTGAGGGTAGTTTTCTTTTTTTTTTCTTTTTTTTCTTTTTTTTCTTTTTTTTTTATGCCAAAGGACAGTGGAAGCCCAGCAGCACTGAGAAACCCTAATTTCTTCAATACTGATGTACCTGTGACTATCAACATTTGGTTTGTTTTAAAGCAGATACTTGAAGTCAGTTCCATATTTATGAACACAAACAGACTCCTTGTCATTCCATGACACCTGAGTATGAAGAGATCCTTTTTTAAGAAACAGGACAAATAGAAAGACAAACGTCACTGATCCTTAAGACTAAAATCTTCAACATTTTAAATCCAACTATTCAATTCTTTGATGTCTCCTCACAGATTATGCATTTGGTTTCTTTCCCCCATATAAAATATCTCACTTTATTCCCATCAAAGCTTTTTTCCCCAGTTTTGAATCCACTATTCTGTGACTGTTATTACCCTTTTTCCAGCCCTTTTGGCAAATGCCATTTTTTTGCAACTACACACCATAGTTAGGGCAAGCAGAGTGTCAAGTATTACCAGCAATCTTCTCTAGGACATTTTTTCTAAAGAAATTAAAGACCTCTGAATTCACTTTCCAGGCTCATCCCAAAGTTTGGTCTCCATTTGCTTTGGAAGACCCAAAACTTCACCCTTGAGGAGTCCCTTTAGTAGTAATAGAAACTAACCTGTTCAACGGGATGTTTTCAAATTTGAATGTGTCAAAGATAAAACAGATTTTCACCTAATTTTTCTTAATATACCCATAAATAGCTTGCTGCAACTCTGTGGATCACTTAACACACATCTATGCATGCTAATAGCAATCCCCACACAAGACTCCGGACAAGATTCCATTTTAGCATCTTCTGCCCTACCTTTCCAGAGATGTTACTTTCTCAGCAGGCTTGTAACTTGCCAAGGTCTTCCTAAATAAGCTTTTTCCAGGCAGAATAATCTCTTCCTGCTGTGATCTCCCAGATCCTTTTTCAAAGACTCCTTTGCAAAAGAATCTAAGGTTTTGATTATCTGCTTGGCTCCAGAAGGAGGTAGCTCAGGGTTAATCATTCTCCTTCATCTTTCTGGCAACATGAAGTGTGCACACCTCATCACAGCTTGTCAATATCCGGCTTCTCTTCAGTTTCTTCCTGCTTTTTGTTACAATCCTGGCACGTGTGCCTTCTTGACAATCCACCACATCTGCTTTTGTCTCTTCTTATGCTGGGCTCATGTCCTTCTGTGGTTTTCCTTCTGTAGTCTCCTGCTACACACCTGTACCCCTTCCACTCCTGGCTTCAATGATTTGCAACAGCAATCAGTTTCCAAAGGCAATGTGATAAACCATCTATATGTGAGCATGACACAACCAGTAGCTATAGTAACAGGAAAGCATGCTTTAGACAAAACTGAAAATTGAAAAAAACATCTGAGGGATATCACTCAACTTTTCCTCCATCCCCAAATATTACGCGGTTCCATAAATGTCCTCCTGGGTTTCTTTGCCTGATTGTATCTCCACCTAGCCCAAAACACAGTGAGATAAAAATAAAAGTTTATTTTGCTTGGCTTAAGGAGGAAAAATAAATAAATAATCACCCACAACAAAACTAGGAAAAGGTTGTCTCTTTCCCAGAAAGAAACAAAAAATACATCTGTAAGTTGCAAATCCAGGACAGGCAAAATTCTCATTATCCCAGTTCTGCCTTCATTTCTGATACAGGATCATAGGACACCTGTGGGGTGTAAGGTTAATTCAGATCCCCAGGGAGCCGTGGGGGCAGTCTGGGAGGTTAGCAAGGGTTGGAGAGAGGGCGTCGTCCCCAGCACGGTGCTGTGCTGCCCAAAGACATCTGTTCACAGCCTGAAGCTGTTCACAAGGGAGGCCTTGTGTTGATATCTGTGACCCATCTCGCTGTCACAAGGAGCTGGAGAGCAATTTCTGACAGGGCAGAACAGCACAGGTAACTTTAGAAACACAGCACAAGAAGAAGGACCTTCTTCAAGTTCTTGAGAAGAGCTCTTGAATCTAACTGGACTGAGTCAAGGTAGTAAAGAAAATATGTTTTTGTTTAACTGACATATATTCTTCATTCCCCTAGAGCCTGTGTAGGTGGACTTCCACAGAAAAGACCAAAATAGACTCAGGGCCTCAGCTTACTTGACCACTCAAAAGGTCAGCAAGGTCAGAAGCACACTGTTCAGTAATTTCACACACTTATACCTGTGTCACACCTTTTCATTCCTGCTTGTTAAAATACACGTGTCAAAATAGATAAGCAATACAGGCTCACTTCATACCAAAAAATTTCATTATTGTACATAGATTAAAAGAAACTAAACCTTCTTCATTTACTGCAGTATTACCTTCTGAAAAATTATTCTTTCTTATTTGACCCTTCCTTTCTTGAGGGAGTAGGACAATTCCATATATCTTTTAAATACATACAAATGTGTTGCTCTTCTCAATAAAACCCACCTGAAATAGATTTCCTTTCAATCAGTGAAGTAAGTAGGCATGCAAATCAGGAGAGAGAAATATGTATTTCAGCAAGGTATAGCCTGATATTTGTCAAACTGGAATATTATTATACCTGATTCAATTTTACACATTGACATCTCTCCATTGTTATTGATTAATGGTTAAAGCTCTCTAAGGCTGTTATACAACACTGTTATAAATAACTTATATTATTTAGATACATAATGGATGTGATCTCTACAAATGATGAATTATATCCCCCTTCTTAATTACGGTGTCCTCTGAAATCTAATTTCAATAGTAGCTAAGCAGATTAAATTCAAAAGCAAGAACAACAGCAAAGCAGTTTGCAAAATGATAAATTTATGGGGTTTTTCTCTCAGCACTGTAGAGTTTTGCCACAGAATGTTTTGTGAAGTATCATCTTTCTCAGTATCTTATCAGATCACTGTAATCTGGATTTACACATTGATTCATTCCGTTTCAGTGTCAATCAAGACATGAAAATTTAATAAAAAACAACTCTAATTGCTCCTCGGAGACTTAGCAATAATTACTGCCATACAATCTCAGTGAGGGAGACATCTTTAACATGTTCTGTTTTTCAAGCATAACAATTGTACGTTTCTTTTGGCCACTGCATACTCCTCAAATCAGCATTTCACTCACTGAGATGTTGAAGGCTGCCTTAACAACATATCACATAGGGGCTACGCTTGATAAAATTGAAACTGTATTCTGTCAACAATAATTATGTGGGTGTTTTGCTCATTTCCTGCTATAGCTGTCCCATGGCAACAGCGTAAAAACAGTGCTCGTTTTTTAAATACATAAATGACTGCTCTGATGACACATTTCTGGCTCAGGTTTGGCATAGGCATGGTGAAAAAAAAAGACTTTGTTGAGAAACTAGCACAAGTACTTCCATTATATGCAAATCTGTAGAGAATGTGCTAATTCCCAAGTGGAGGGCACAGCTTTGCTGTAGTAGTGGCAGAAGTGGCCTGAGGCATTTCCAGAGACTGATAACGAGTCGGTATTTGCACTTCAGGCCATTCTCTCCACCCTCGGTGAATTTCACAACAAATACCTCAACCGAAGGTCATTATTCCACTTAACCCTGCCTTTGGGGTTGTTGCTGCTAAGGCAAATCAGATAAAATCACGCTAAAAATTCCACATTTTATCAGAATTATATCCATGTGGAGTGCTGAAAAAACAGCTGGCTGTATTGATGATTTTGTCATATAAACTCTGGTACATGTTTATTTTGGTACATGGGAAATCAGCTTTTCAATTTTCAGTTTTAGCTGTTTTGAGAATATTTACTTTTCTAAGATTATTTTATGGCTTGTGAACCAAGATGAATAGGTGTTGTACAGACAGTTCATAAAGCAGTTACAAGATCAATTAGGATATTGCAGGATTTACCCTTGGCTCTGTGAACATCTAAGCTCCGATGTAATAAGACCCGATGGTGTGACCAAGTGCACCTACAACTCCAGCCTTTCAAATATCAGCTTCACTGAGAAAAGTCGCAAAACAGATACCATTATGGTTATTTTTTTCCTATTATGAGCACCCCAACTAAACTTGTTTCATTTAAGTTGATACTAATGCAATGAGAAACATCTGGAGATTACAAAGTGGATCAGATTCAGGCTGGATTTTTAGAAGGAACCATTTAATAACCTACCGTATGTCCCTGGGAGCAATCTTTCTTTTCATTTTAACGTTCTAAAGGGATTTTAAGAGCAAAATGTAGCACTAACAAAATGTAAAATCCATAGATATGTGCATTTAAGATAAATCTATGATACAGTTTGAAAAATAGAGCAGTTTTTGCACTAGGGGAAAGAAACACAACTCAAAGTAAGGCAACACATTATGTCAAGCTGTACATTTGAGTATTAACAGAGCCCAGTGTGCCCGGAATGTCCAGAGTGAATCTTACACTAGCCACATATCAATTGTCTTTTGTATTGTCACAGGGATGTAAAGGAAACCGAGAGTGTTTGCTATCAGCATCTGATTAACCACTGAATTCTAACCATAGTTTTGGAACAAAGAACAATTTTATTTGATGCCAACCATTGTCTGTGGCAGGGAAACAGTACCGTTTCCATTAGGGGGGGATGAATTTTAATTCTGATAAGATGTGGGGGTGAAATGCTAACTTAAGCCGAATGAATATTCATATAGGAAAGTGAAAACAGGTGTCAAGGACTTGCTGCACTTAAGTCCTGGGTTACATGAAAACTGTACACCATTCAACAAAACAACAAGGTTTCTAATGATTACTTCCCCCATATAATTTATTCATCTATTCCAGAGCAGTGTTTCGGGGCTTAATGAGTATTTGTAAAGCTCTGACTGAAATGCACTCTCAAAATGCAAACATTAAACCATTTACAATGAATGAAGTAGTGTAGATTACTGGTTCGAAAAAGCCACTGCAGCTCACCAACATGTGCATTTGAAGGGTGTATTACTTCACCAGGGCCCGTTCACAGTCCTGTGCAGTTGAAAGGCTAAGTGGGCTTCCTTCCCACTGAATCCACTCTGATGTCCAGGGACAAAGGAAAAGTTGAGGAGCTTTGTCTCTTCTCTTGTTTCACCCCAGGGCCACCCATATTTTCCCCATATGAAGCAATCTCGTATCACATCTCAAAGAACTTCTTGCAGAGTAAATAAACAAGATTAAGTAGCAATAGAAAGGTCTGGGTTGGAAAGGACCTTAAAGACCATCTCATTCCAGCCCTCCCACCATGGGCAGGGACACCTCCCACTAGACCAGACAGCTGAAAGTCCCATCCAACATGACCTTGAACACTTCCAGGGATGGGGCATCCACAACTTCCCCAAGCAACCTGTTCCAATGCTTCACCACCCTCACAGGGAAGAACTGAAGTCACCTCTAGTTCCTTGCATGGCCATGTTTCTTCCTGGAAGATCAGCTTTCTGAATCAGAGATTTCTGAAAGTCTCTGCTACAACAGACTTCTGTGAGCACAAGTGGCAAACAAGATGATCTCATGCTTCCATGTGCTATCTGCTTGTTGATGTGATTCTCTTGCCCATCATTGCAGTGCCAATGCATCTGTTATAGATACTGTATGCTCTTTAAATGAGATAAATGTCTATCAACAAAAAACAAAAAAATTCAAATGTTAATTTTCTTAAACTATAGGGTTTTTTTCTTCTTTTTACACTGTGATAGTTGCATTATCACTATTAATAAAATCTCATGTAACACTAATGATGGTAAAGAGTACCACTAATTCTAAAGGAAATCCAAGACTTCATAAGACCAGATTTTAGTAGGAAAAGAGAAAGATAAATAAAGATTCTAGGATTAAGTAATCCTTCTTTCCACATTAACTAACTGTTGCCCAGACACTTTAATTCTACATCATGCTGTGCACAATAAATGAGAAGTCAGGAAAGGTGAAACCTTGGCTTTTAGTATCTCACACCTTTGTACCCATTAGTTCATCTCTCCTACACCTCTCAATGGTGGTTATTTCTACTTTCTTACTTTCCTCCTACACAGCTTCTACTGCATCTTGGGACACAGGAGAGGGTACAGTTTATATTTATATACATCAATGCCAATGTACAAACAAAAAATAGAGCTGTCAGTGGTTCATGGCAGCCTCCTGGACAGAGAAGAACACTCAGTATTGTTATAACCTTTTCATTAAATTAGCCACCTTGGAAGTTTAATGTCATTTTTCCTCATTAGCCAGGCACAGTAACTAGTTTGGCTGAAATACAATCTAATAAGGGGTCAGTGTGTGGACTACATTCTGTTGGGAATGAAAAAAATTAAAAGTGAAAAAAAAATTGCCCAGGAGAACCATGACTGAAATCCCAGATTATAGCAATTTCCTTAGCAGTACTCTATATGCAGATAATATTTATAGAAGCCAGCATCTCCCAGAAATAGGCATTACGTTAATTAAAATGTGTTGTAGCCTAAGATTACATTTTATTAATTCCTGTTTGCAAGAAGGTCATGTCTAATGATTTCCTCTTGGAGTTACTGGTTTTAGCAATCAGACCATTAAAGATTTTGATTCTTGTTCTACTTGTGAAATTACTCAGATTCTTGCAAACACAAGTGCCAATTCCCTGATCTTTTCGTGTTCTTTTTATAAGTTTTTGCCCCAGTGGGATTTTCTTTTTCTTGAGGGAAAAGAGCTGCACATACAACATCAGGAATTGTAATTAATTTTGCATCAGTCCAGAGTAAAAGCCATGTGTTCAGATAACCAGGATGCTCCAGCATTCCAAATACCCAGGATAAATTACTGTAACACACCAATACTGTTCTCAATTGCATTATCACTACATTCAATGCACAATCACAATTGTGCTTTACAGCTGGCACAAATATACAATTCCTTGTGAATTATTAATGTTGAATTACACTGTAAATGCATCTTAAAGTATTCATGACATTTTACAGAAAATCACGTATGCAAAGTTCTCCCGATGAATGAGATATGAATTTAAAAATAACCACCACCTTCACTTTAACACCTTGGGGAGTGGGAACAGCTTGACCACTGTCAAAAGAGTGTATTGAAATTCCATTTTGGAAGCTTGCAGAAACTCTGGAGAGAATATCAGAGTTAGATGGACAGGCAGAGGCACAAAGAAATGCAACCAAATTATCTGTTTCAATAAAAGGCAGTGATTTGTCATTAATCTGTTCAAAATACATAATTGTTTAATATCACTAGTAAGCACTAGCACATAACACACAGCACATTCCACCCTTCTAAGTACTATAAATAAGTTTCAAACCCTTGCAAGTAATATTAATTAATGACATTACTGATCTGAGTTCACAGAAGGATCGAACCAAAGGGAGTTAACCAATTAAACACGAGTGGTCAGTGCTGTGGAAAATGGGGGAGGAACTTTGGAACTTCACACCTATTTTGCACACCTTAAAGATTACTCAATTAAATTCCTCTGAATTTTGGGCGATGTGAGCACCTCTGGTGATTGAAAGCATCTTGTGGAACTGACACATGCTGTGGTTCTGTTCCAGGTTCATTCTTGTGAGTTCTTTTAAAGATGCAGCCTCCTCAAGTTCAGACACAAGCTCAGCTGTCCCTGGTAATTAATGCGATACATTGGCACAAGAAGTGCAAATATCTGTAATCGTGTCCCACAAAGAGTGCCTGATGACCTGAGAGGAAAGAGCAAGTACACCGTGAAAACTGAGGAAAGGGCTTTCAGGCAGGTAAGGAGGAGCAGAAGGAGAAATGCAGCTCCTCCCTAACACAACAAGGATCAGGACAGATTTCCAGCATTTTTAAAATTTTGCTAATTTTACATGTCCTGAATTTGTTCTACAATTTAAAAATTCTCTTGTTTTGACATTTGCCTATAAGCAGGAGCATCATTCCTAGCACCTGCTTTTGAGCTCCTGCAGGAAAGTCTCTCAGTGAAAGTAGCTGTCATCTAAAGAGGCAGCAGATCAATGTCAGAAAACTTGTTGATCAACTTCCTGCATTCCTGTTCCCTTTAGAAATGAGTTCTGAAAGGATTCTTCAAGGAACAAGGAAAATCAGATGCATACCAACAGTCACAGACAATGTTTTCTAGAAAATTTTAAGCTTAAGCATTTACTAAGGCTTTATTCACATAAAGAAATATCAGTGTAACTAAATTTATTTAGCAACTTATTTGATGAAGGGCTATACTCGTCCTGTGAGGGCATGTCAGTTTATTTAGACAGTTTGAAAACCCAGATGTATTGTTTTTACCAGGAGCAAGGGCACAGGACTGAGGAGGATCTGGCTGTGGCAGCCGTGCAATCTGCAGCTGAGGCAAGCTGAGGGCACAGGCCAGTGTGCACAGCTTGCCAGTCCCACCTGGTCAAAGTGCCCTTGCCAGCAGCACAGCTACAGCGAAAAGATTTGAGGAGCTAAACAGCATCTCCTCTTTACCTGCAAGTGAACAAAAGTTGCTGTTCTTTCCCCAAGCCTCTAGTGCGGCATTTCTCAGACCTTGCAGGTGACCTGAAGCACTCAAACATTTCTCTGTTTCCACCTGCTATCCTCTTCCTTCCTCCCCTACCCTGAAGTAAGTCCTGCCTTCAGACTTGACCCATACTTTGAAGTATGTTCTAAAAACAGTGCAGTTGCAAAATGCTATCTGCAGTCTATTCTACAAAGCTTTGATAACATAATTTGCCAGATAAGAATGTGAAAAGAAATCCATACGTTATCTTATGTGGCTACATTGGCAAAATGACAGAATATTTTATTGGCTTACTTGGTGGCTTTCAGGGAAGCGGGGAAATCAGCCCGGTAGAAAATCTTCCCTGTGTGAGGTGCCGCATCTTCCATATGGGCCTCTGCTCTCCTGGCTGCACCAGCCCAGGCAAACTAATAATACTCACAAGTGTGAGAGGTGCAGGTTTTATAACAGCATTCCAGTGGGAGTAATTGTAACCAGTTTTAAGACAGAACTTGTCAGGTTTAGGAAAGAGACTGAACGCAGTTGCACCTGCGATAGCAGAAGGCTGCATGCAATGATCCAACAGGCCCTATTTTTCAAAGTAAAAAAAAAACAAACCCAACACACTGAAGTCCTGGAAAAAGAGCCAAGCCTCCGAAAGAGCAACAGCAGAACAAAGGTAGTTACACATTAGCCAGCACACATGCTCCTGTGTGGCTGCCGTGGCTGCATTGCTGGAGCTGCCGGAGGGAAGAGCATGAGCCATGCCACGTAACATGTCCTTTGCCACACAGAATAAAAAGATATTACAAAGCATGAAAGAAAAAAGGAAAAAAGATTTTAAAAAGCAGCATTTCTCCGTGCCCACTCCATTTCCCAGACACACAGCAATCTTGGAAAAAGGGGGAGAAGGGAGATAATATTTTCAGGGGTGGCAATGCATCCACAATTCCTAGCAGCAGGCAGCTGTGAGCGGGCTACTACTTGTGGTGCTGCAGTGACCATAGACACCTTAATTGCACTCAAAGTGCCACTGACAATGTGCCATAAAAACATGTGCTGGGAGATCATTCCTATTTGGAAGAGTATAAAAAGACAGGAGAGACAAAAAGCAAGAGAAGAGATGGAAAGTAATTTGTCCACAGAGTGAGTCAACATTCAGAGCAAAAGCAAGCAGCCTCCTGAAGGTGTGTAAGGCCAATGCCCTGTCTACTGGGTAACCTTTCTCTCTGGCTTTACTGCCTTCCACCTCCAACTCGTCAAGCAAAAACCTATCCAGGGGAAGTCCACTTCAGCCAGGTTTTGGTGGGTCTCAGGACCCAGGGGTAGGTGCAGAACAACGCAGAGCTTCTGAGCCAAGGAGCAATATGTGCCTCGTTCTGCACAGGGTGTAACATCAACCCAGCCTTTCTGGGAAGGGGGCCTCACAGATCCCCAGCAAAGAGTTGCACAGCAAAATATTTCACAGGCCTGCAGGTGCAAAAGGAAAGAGAATAATGGATTCATTCTAAGAAGCAACAGTCTTCCACATTCTAAAAACCTGCTTGCAGATTTGGGAAATTCTGCGAAGGGGGGAGGAGTTTCTTGCTTTTAAAAAAGCAGTATCTCTGCTGTTTCCCCTGGAAAGGGAACCCACCTCCTTGATGGCCTTCTGCAACTTGCCTTATCATTTCCACTGAATGAGATTTCAAATCTCGGGCTGAAAAGAATTATATGCAACTTTTATAGCTGAATTAAGGCCACCTACAATTGCTAGTATCTCTGAAGTGGGAGAACACTATTCCTCTGTGTGTAGGAGAGAAATTTAGCTGTAAAAGAATGGGTACAGTGTGGATTATTTGTGAAGTTTGTTTGTGCTTTACTAAAATCACTTTGCAAAACAGTCTGATTTACATTTGGTGGCATTTTTCATCTATGAATACAATTGGCATAAATGTTTGGTATACCCCTGCCAAAAAAAACACGACAGAAAATTAACATGCAAGGCAAAGAGCAAAAGACCAATTCAAATCCCCTTGGGATTTTCTTAGGAATCAAAAGCCACTTGGAGTAAACATTTGCCAGCTCAACAATTTGAAATGTCATACACACATCTCTCTAATAGCCTCTGCAATAACTGACAGAGCACAATACCTAGAAAAGATGCCAGCACATCACAAATATGAGGCTGTTGATAGGATTAAGCGTAATCCTGTCTCACCAATGAATAAAGAAAATAAGAAATGGAACTGTGCTGTGTTGAATAGCACTGAGTCAAAGATACACTTACAACAAGCTTTCGGTGTTTTTTGTGCACAACAGAGCTTCACTGAGAAGGTCATGCATGAATTCTGAAAAAAATGGCATTATTTCTGAGGAATGCCAGGCAACGCAGGAAATAATCTTTAATTAATTTTTGAGGAACTTTCATTTGGCAGGCACAGTCTGCCAAATAAAGACAGAACAGTAACTTTCTTATTAAGCTGATAAAATCGACCAAAAGTGAAGAAATCCCATCGTCAAAAAGCGTTAGAACAATGGATTTTTACTAGGAGACGTAATAGAAATCCACAGGGAATCCTGGCAACACTCACTGGGTTTTTCCTCCTGAAATCAAAGGTATTTCTGACAGAAAAAAGAGCAAACATTTACATTCTCTGCTTTTCTAGATTTTGACTCAATATTTGATCTCAGGCAGAGTAAAATGCAAGTAGATTCAAACTTATTCATTAATTCTAACAATAAAATACCACACTTTGTCTTTTCTTATCGCTATTACTGTCTTAGTAATTTCATTTCCAATTGCCACCTCCATCTCCCACCAGCTTGCACAGGTATTAAGGGATATTTTAGTCATTTGTAAAATACTGGGAAAACTTCTGATAATGGGCACTTCATAAATGTAAGGTGTTATTTTAGTGAAACTGGGACAAACTGCTAGTTTCAAACATAATCGGCTACAGTGAAAAAACTGGAGCATCTGTAGAAAACTGGGCCATGGTACGTGTGAGGTGCTAATATTTATCCTAATGTGGCAGCTTTGTCTCAGTCCATAGGAGCTCACCCCTATCCTGAGGTGTGTGAGCAAATGAGCATTAAAAGAGTTTTATCTTTATTTGAAAGTGCTTCCCGGGAACAGGAAGCAATTCAGCAAATCAATGTGTTTGTTTTTCACATCCACAAGCCAAAATTTAAATCTCACTTAAGCCTAAAGGGAAACAAGTTGGGAGATTTCAGCATAATCCCTTCAGAAATGTATTCTCTTCACATGAACACTGCTCAGCACAGTAGCAGCTCTGTGCAGAAGCCTCACACTGAAACATTAGAACTGCTACAGTTTAGGTTAAGAGGGAGAGTCTTTATTGGCAGCCTTTATAACAATATCCTATATAAATTCGTAAATAATCTTAGCATATTGACATCCTGGAAAGGAAATATGGAAAACTTGCCTAGGAGCTGCCTGCATTAATTTTCATTCTATCCTGTACTGGCATCTTTCCCAGTTTCCTATGCCCGAAGTTCACAATGTCTGTTTTTAAAGGAACACACTGACCCTTACAGAGAAGAGCACAGAAAGCCTGATTTGCTACTAGTTTTAATTTTCATGTCCTCTTTTCCTAAAACAAGTAGGTTTTAAAGTGCAGCTTCTAAAGAGCCAACAGAAAATAGCCTTTATGTGAAAAACTTTGGCGTGCAAATCAGATGACTAAGGAATGTGGATTTATCGCACCACCGGGCCTTATGGAGAGAGAAAAAAGTAGCAGTATTCCATGGAGCTAAACCTTATGGTCCAGCCTCACCAACATGGGCCAACACTGGCCAACAGCTCTTTATCTTGGGCTCTCAGAAGCTATGCAGGAGCTGGGCCCAGTGAAAGCCTCAAGAATGTTTTCAGTCTGCAAACTCCTTGCCACAGCCAGCAGAGATTTTGCCTTTGTGAAGCAAATTTGAGACTCCACGAACCCCCTCTGAGTGAGGAAGGGAGAGGTGAGATCAGAGCCAAGCAGCTGATTGATAGCTGCAGTGCAGACACACTTGTAAAGAAGTTCCTGGAAAAATAAAGTACTGCATGCTGTGAGACAAGGAGGTTCAAGGATTTCTGTACAGCAGAACCACTTCACTCTTCCAGGAAACTGTCACAGCAAAACACTTCTAGTGGATATGCAGATGGACTGGCAAAACAGGGCTCATGTAGTCATCAGAAAAACACCCTCCCTCTCGGTGAAACAGGCTGACGAGGTAACAGCCTAAGTTGCCAATGTACCTGTTTCACATGGGGATCTCTACCATGACTTTGGGAGCCCCAAGTTCACCCCTTGTTCTCTGCAGAACATGAATACACCATCAGATCTCATTATATACATCTGATTTGTCTTCTATTAGAAGTCAAGAGTCCTGGCACCTGGGATAGCTGTCCTAATGCTGCAAAGTCCCCAGCTCTCCCTCTGCTGAGGTGGAAACCGTGCAGTGCTGAGTTTCCTACCAGCACATGCACTCCTTGCAAAGCTGAGTGCATCACATTGAAAAAGGCACTGGCAGGACTGGACTGTCAGAGTGCTCCAGTAAATGCTGTGGAAGACGGCAGGCAGGCAGGCAGGCAGGCAGACTGCATCTCCTTGAAACCCCTGGCAAAAGGAAGAGGGCTTGCTGAGGGGTCCTGGTCATGTTCTCAAACTGAGGAGACCGTGTCGCCAACTCAAGGGGAGATGCAACATGAAGCCTGGGTTTGGGGTGTGTATGTAAATCTATAGGGACAACTGACATGGTCAGCCATGTCTGTCATTATGCCTACCTCCAACTACCCCAAAATGTCTTTTCAAGATCTCACTTTTTCCTTAATGGTGGTGGTGGTAATTCATTCTGGGTTACAATGAATACATAGTTTCCATACTAATCAGCTTCAAGGTTAGCAAAGGATACTGCCTGCTGTTCTTGCTTATCTAAGCTAATTTATTGAAATTAAGTTAGTTTACCTGCTGACCTCTGTGAAATTCAGGGTATTCCTCAACAATCCATGATAGTAGTCTCTGGGAAAATCAGCAGCAGGAGATAAGACTAATACCTTCTAAAACTTTTCTAAGCAAAGCTCCCCTGTAGCAAGGTTGTTACCCTATAGCTTCTGTCATACACAGCACGTACTGTGCTAACGGAGATGCAACCCTAGCAGAGATTCTAGGTCAAGTTTCACACACTTCCAGCACAGCTACTGTGGCTTTAGGCTGGGAAATCTGAAGGAAGAGTTTATCCCTCACTGATACTGTGAGGATGTGAGGACAGTGTGAGATGACCACCTAAATTAAATACAATGCATTTTTAATGTACTGGAGATAAAGAATACCTTTGTTTCTAACATTTTGAAGTTTTCCCTCTGATGCATGCTCATAATTCCCACTGATATCTATAATGCAATCCATGCCCTAATTCCCATTATCCTGGCACAGTGCTTTCAGTGACAAGTGACAGAGAGGATGAAGACAACAATAAAAGAGATGTTATTAAGGCAGGTAAAAATTCCCACAAGAGTAAGTCTTAAAATACGTATGCTAGATGAATGGACACAGAAACCATTCACCTGAGGTTGCGTTTATTGCTCAACTAAAAAGTTATCTAGGAAAAAAGACATTTCCACTGCCTTGGCAAGAGCTACAGCCTGTATTTGCTCCCTGAACACACTTATTCATAGCTTTCCCTCATTTTTATACAAACACCATGGTCTGGTCTAGCCAAAGTTTCCCCCCCTGTGGCTGACGCAATTTGCAGTTTGGCTTTATCATCTGTGCATAAGGAAGAAAAGACACCACACCCAGGCTGCTCCTTGCACCTCTCCTGCTCCTTCTCCCATCCCACTTGGACCTGCTGTGCAAAGGACAAGGGCTGGAGCAGGTTCAGCTCCCTGTGACAGAGAACTTCGTGTTGAAGGCATTCACCAGCAAAGCCCAATGCCTGCCTCACACCCCTGGTGTTATGAAATAAAAGGGTCACATCCCAGCACACAGCCCCTGCATTTTGGGCATTGTTTTGAGATGGGATATACAGGACAGTATTACCAACCTGCATTTTCAAACGTGGGTCAGTCCCTAAAACTAACAGTAACAGTTTAGACATATTTTGATTTTTAAAAAGTCTTTGTTTTCTGATCCTTTGTGTTTTCCAGCCTTAGGTTCACACTCCTGAGACCTTAATCACCCTCAAGAGAACTGTAAGCATTTCATTTTCAGACAAAATCTGGCAGTCTGGCCTAATCCCATGACTCAAGGCTGCTAAAAGAAAAAGGGGGGGGCATGGTGAAGAGTATTAAATACATAATAATGCATGAAAGCTAACAATATCCAATTCAGGATTGTATTCTACAAAGATAGCAGCCAAAATTACTCTATTTCTAAGAACTATTCTAACACAGCAGAAAGCGAAGTTTAATGAAACCCCTTAGGTTTGCATTTTGCTTGCAATCGTTCTGGCAGGGTGAAAGGCCAGGCAGAGACCTTTACTTAATCTGTTACTTGGCTTTTTTTTGGAACATCTTTGTTACTGAAGGACTGAAATTTTGCAGCAGTGAAATTTCAATGTATGGGAGTGGGAAGCAAGGGCAAAGGGAAGCACATACAGACGGAAGCTCATGGAAGAGCTGCCAAACACAAGCAGAGTAGCTCCAGAGTTTATTTCACTCTACTCTCATCCCAACTATGCAACAAACCAGAGGAAGGATATCTTAAGACTGAACACTGGCCTGGAACATCTGAGTTCAGTTCCCAAATATTTCATAAAGTTTCAGACTCAGTTGTCATCTTACAAATACACAAAGGAAAACAATGTTTCCTTTCTTGCACTCTTGTTCTGTCCTTTTTCTTCATATTGACAATCTGCCTCTTAATTGATATGAGCTACTTAGCAAAAGGAAGCTCTGATCTCAGCAGGGGCCTGCAGCTGCTGTAACAGCAAATCATAATCCGAACCAAATCCCACCTCAAACCTTTGCAAAAGTTCAGCTCTGGATCTGCCTTTAGGAGCAGGAACATTACTGCTGTAAACAGGCTGTGAGCCAGTTGTGAGCAGACATCCCGCAGTTCTTATTCTAGCAACCTTTAGCTTTTTGACTAAAATATTTAATCTAAAAATACAGTGAGAAATAAATCACACTGCCTAAAATTCTACTTTCCCTCCCCTCAAATTTTATGCCTTTTATTCTGAAATGGAAAAATGGCAAAAGCAACAATGAAAGGGTGATTATTAGTCTTTGATCCTGAGTCACTTTCTCTTACAGAGCCCTATTCTTCACCTCAGGAAGTGTGATACAGGAGCACTCCCACAGCCTGATTAAAGGTCCAGGTATGGGGTCACACAACACACAAAGAGAGCTGCAGAGTTTCAGAGAGCAATCTGTATTTAATGTGTGACTAAAAGCAAGCATGATAAAGAAAGAAATAATGAACATTCCTAATGATTGTCATAGCTGTGAAACTGCCACGGAACTGTTTGAGGTAATTGTGGTGAGAAATCAAGTTGTTTGTTAAGAAAGAAATGGTCAAATCTGTTTTCCAGAGTGCTAGCCTGGGTGATTACAAAACAGAACTTGCTGAGAATGCCAACTTGCTGGAAAATGGCAGTGTGCCCTCCTCAACTGAAAACAGCAAAAGGGACCTAGCTTTTAGTGGCTCACCCAAAAGCTGAGGAATTAGAATTGAAAACAACCCGGGTGAGGTAGCTAACAACTGGGATTTCAGGTTTGTCAGCAAAGAGATGCCTTGGAGAAGGGTCAGAGGTTACACCTGGAGATTTAGAAGATAATGACAGAGTTCAGACAGGCATCAAACCCATCTGGTCCCTCAGAAAGCAAATTGTCATTAAGTCCAGTTTTGAAAAGAGCAGCTTGTCTTAAGATGCAAAATTCATTACTTTCTAAGGAAGATGCTTACCCCAGCTCTCCTTTCTTAAATGAAAAATTAGAAGTATTAAAAAAAAAAGAATATATCAAAGTCTGAATTTTTAAAGGACTCCACAAGCTAACCAGTTGTTGCAGGAGCCCCACGCAATCCCAGGTGACGGAAATAGCAACCCATCTGCAAGCTCTTACCACTGCTCCCTGCAAAGATTACTTTTACGGCAACAACTTTCCTACAAGGGAATTGCAGCTCTCTGAAAAGCATTGAAATTGCAGATGACAACAAAATTGTCTCTCTCTGAGAGCAGGCAGTGCAGGGAGAGCAGCAGTGTTGCAGCCAGCCCACTTGGGGAATGGCATCCGAGTCCCGCATCAGGCAGGAGCCTCTCTTTTCACCAACACAAAGGAGGACGTGTGAGCATGAAATCCACTTTGAGCACTGTTCACTCCGCAGAGCTGAGTGCAAAGACTGCTTTGGCCTGGCCATCATGAGGAGCTGCATTTTGATGTTCACACTGTCAGAAAACAACTTTTTACCCCCACCTCTGTACCATTCATAGGATTTTTATGTTCAAAGTCACTTTAGTAATCCAGTTTAAGAACTTGATTCTCACTGTCTAGAATTTATAGAGTTTCCAGAGGAAAACAGCTGTAAAGATTAGAGGAAATCAGATTTACTGGTAATCTCTTAGCCTCTCAAGATTTCTGTATCTTTGGCCAGATACAGAAAAGCAACCTTCTTTTATGAAGTCATACTTTACACTCAAGCGTAACACTGCCAAATTTTTAAGGTGGTAATCCAGCAAGAACTGGCAAAACATTAGGACAAACACAACATTTCATATGCATTTTACTAGATCTAACAGCAATTCAGACTGTTTCAGGCTGCTCGGTTTGTCAGCTGATGAGCAACTTTATAACTAATCTAACCATAAAGGTTTAATCCAAACACAAAGGCTTACTCATCTACTCTGTTAATAGAGTGGAGTTTTTTTCTCTCTCAAAGAAATTTTGATTAGGCAGAACACAAAGAAAGAGTTTCCAAGCATTTAATAACAGGAACTATTAAATAGCACACACTTTTCATTCAGACCTGGATTTGGTGAAAGGTATTCTGGAAAGACCTGAAGTATGAAAATACACTGGCTATCAGATATAATGTGGGCTGTTGTGCTGACAACTGTATATGAGCAGGAGAAAAAAAGAGATTTTGTGACCTTGTTTCTGCATGTACCTGCGAAAAAAAACCCAACAGCAAAACCAAACAAATCCCAAACAACCTCTGCTTGTGAGAGCTCATGGAAAGCCATAGATCTATAAAGCTCTGGCAGTCCTTTGTCTCATCTTGCTGCATATTAGGGCTATATTTCACATTCAAATTTGACTTGCAGCAATAAGCAGCCAGTACAGTTCATGCCCTGTGTGACTCACAGATTGTAGTCAAATACACTGTTTCACAAAAGGGGTGTCAAGGACACTCGTCAGTGTTGTAGAAAAAACCAGAACCATCTCAGATAATTCGAACACTAAAATCATCACGCATTTTGTATCGTCATTACTTAAAGAACTGAAGGCAGTAATGGCTACCAAAGATGGAGCACAGATATTTCAGTATAGTGGCTCTGCATTATGTTATTCTTAACCTTTTCTATTTTTTTAGTTTCTAAAAAAGCTGCTGCATCCATCTACTGTACTGGAAAATTCAGTGGCGTGAATGGTTCTAAATTTAGGATGCAGGACACTGCAGCTGCGATAACATTTCGGAAGTGGAAGGCATAGTGGGTACATGACATATTTAGATAAGAGAACTATTTTTAGTCAAAATGAAGCTCAGTTTTGGCTACTTTAGCAAGTGCACTAATTTGGCTAATCAGTTCAGATAGACTTTATTCCAGCTCCCATCCTCACCTACAAGGTACTGCACACTGCGACCCCTTCTCCTTATTTGTCTTTTAAAAAATAATGAGTAAAGCAGGAGAAAAGCAATCATAAACTTGTCACATGCATTTCTGCTACCCCTTCCCAAGCATCCAGGGGCAGATACTTGGAGATAGGCCAGCGACCTGTCTAGATCACTGTACTCTGACGTAGTACAGCCATGCTCTCCCACAATTTTTTTCTCCTCTCACCCAACTGCTTTTGCTGGTCTCCTCCAAATGGAACAAATTATCTGCTGATCCATTTCTGCTAAGTTCAGCATTTTATTGCACCAAGAGAGAGTGCAGTCTACTATCTCTCTTCTACTTACTTCAAGCTAAAAAGTTGCTCCATGACTGGATCATTTTTCATCTTTTTTTTTTTACCCCCTAGCAGCTTCTTCCCATTTGCATCCTTTTCTCCTCCAAACACATCTTGTCTTCAGAGTGATCCATCCTGCTTTCTTAAGCCTGAGCCTGGCTTCTGTAGGATCTCATATTGACACATACTTGCCATGTCATTTTTAGATAGCAAGTTCTCTATCACATGGAAACAGATCATTGACAGCCTCACAGTAAAGTGGCAGTTTAAAAATCAGAGTCCAGGCTTTCAAGTCAGGAACTGTCAGGCATGTGCTTAAAAAAATTTAGTGTTGACTTTTATTGATAGAAAAATGTTTTTAATACATTTCAGTGAAAATCATTAATTTGCTCAAGACTGAAAGCAGTTATTTTTTGTAATATTGAGACAGATTTTCATTAACAAGCTGCGCACAAATTAAGGTTAATTACTTCCAAACTAATCCATATCAATTTCTCAAAAAAAAAGTTAAATTTTTTTCTGTTTTGAGGAGAAATTGGCAGTCATACGTTTCAAGTACTGCTGCAGCTCTGGCCTCCAACTAGGAAAGTGTAGGTGCAGTGAATCTACTAAGCACAGTCCTAATTGTTTCATATTACTGGGATTTGGGTACCTGCAGCAGAGCAGTAGATTTGTGCTTCCCTAAAAGCACAGAGCTCAGCAGACTGGGTTATGTGTTTAAAGATGAAGCAAACTCTGGGTGCTAAGGAGCCTGACCCAGCATACAGTATCCACAGAGAATTCCCAGTCTGTGGCTCCACAGAGCTTGGAGTCAGCTCTGAAAATCATAGAATGACCTGGGTTGGAAGGGACCTTAAAGATCATCCTGTTCCAGCCCCATGCCATGGGCAGGGACACCTTCCACTAGACCAGGCTGATCAGAGCCCTATCCAGCCTGGCCTTGAGCACTGCCAGGGATGGGACACCCACAACTTCTCTGGGCAACCTGTGCCAGAGCCTCACCACCCTCACAGTAAAGAATTTTTTGCTAACGTAACTTAAACCTACTCTTTCAGTTTGAAGCCATTCCCCCTTGTCCTATCACTACATGCCCTTGCCAATAGTACCTCTCCATCTTTCCTGCAGGTTCCCTTCAGGTACTGGAAGGCCACAATTAGTCCACCCTACCCAAATATACACACATGACCAGATTATGCTCTCAGGGAAACCAGCTAAAGAGCAGTGTTTTCAATTGAGTTACACGGGCTAAAAAAAAAAGCAAAGAAAACTTATTTAGATTATCAGCAGTATGATGAAATTTTCAACTCCTTGAAATTTTCCAAAGAGTCCACAGTCATACCAATGATGCCTTTAAGAAATTCAAATCTCAATACCAGAAATTAGGCCCCATTCATTATTTTTATCCCTTAATCCTGCTGAGCTCCCAGAAGATTTGTTGTACTGCATTTGAATTTCTCTTGCAGTACTTCAGCGTGCATTTTGATGGAAGAATGCCGCTACCCGAGGCACACTCTCCCAGCTTATTACACCAACACTGCTCTCTTGTGGCAGACACTTAAAGGGAATTATTGATCCACGCTCTACACACAACTTAACTAGCACAATCCAGTGGGCTAAGGGTATTTACAAAGCACCCACCCATAAAAATGGATACTCACATTTTGATAGATAAAACAGACAAAAAGCAACAGCAGATCATTTTGTCTTATTGGATATAAAAAATTCAGGTGCTCATCCTCATGCTTCTGTCATTGCCAAGACTTTGCACAGAGAGCGCTGCTTTTGCAATTCTCTTTTCCAACCTGTTCCACTGAGATACATTTATCAGACCAAACCCAACAACCATTCTGTGCCTTTTTAAATGTCTTTCAGAAATTCAAATGCACTCCTCAAAATGAAACACCATTGTTTCTGTCTATCAACTCTCACAGTTACCTGATGATTTGAATTCACCATTTATAAAAAAATTACTGTTTCCCAGGCATGATTCATATTAGCAAGCTAGACAAGATAATAAAGTTAAATGCGTTCATTTTCTTGATTTGAGCAGTGTGATGAAGACATAAATTCAATGAGCCGGAGGTCAAGTGGCTACAAAGTTGCCTAAAAATGGGACATTGAAACCCAGACTGCAGTTCAGTTAGATAACAAAACTGCCTAAGTCATCCACAGTTTTAATGGATTTTTTTCATCTTCATGGCTCTGAGCATATCGCTGGTGCCCGTCTGGAGCAACTCTCCCCCGGATAAACATCAACCATCAGATTTGCTACCTTTTTATTATTTGCAGAATAAAAATGAAAAAAAAGTTGTTTTCTTCACCATGGTAGGAAAGACTAATTTGTGTGTAGCATGGACACCAACCATCAAAAAGGCAAATACCCCTTGGACAGGCATACAACAGCACACACAGCACACAGGTCTGACACTCGCAGTGATACAGGAGCAATCACAAGACACTCATTTAAAACAGACACACAGTGTTAGTGACACTTTGCCACAACAGGCTCATGGCATTGAAATGGTTCAGTAATAAAGGGCCACACTGACATCAGCAGAATTAAGACAATCCACAACATGGAAAAAGAACTCAGCTACACGTATGCATCCCAGTGTGATAACTCCTTGGTTTGTTTTTAAATGCAACTCAACACATTCAGATACTGACCAGAACTGAATAGATGGGGTCACTGATGGAAGCAGGTGGTGGATTTTTACCCAGTAACAGTTTGCCCTTCTCCTCCACCTTTTCCTTCCTTGATGCACCATTAGACTTGCAGAACTCAGTGCTGCCTTATATTTGATAGCAGAAACCACAAACATGCAAATCTCCCACTCTGGCCAACAGGTCACTCCAGTCTCAGCCTCAGGGACTGCTCTTCCACCTCCCATGCCCTTTACCGTTGGATCATGCCTTACCCATGGGAAAGATTTCCATAATGCTGCAACTTTTGCAAGCAAGTTAACTGAGCAGCTTCCCCAGGCAGTCCCCAGGAATCAAACCTTTCTGTCTACTCAGCTTTTCCTGGAAGGTCATGACAGTGATGCCAACACTTGTTTATCCCTCCCGTTGCTTCTGCTCTTTATATGAATCCTGGACAAACACCCCTGCCAAGGCCAAGAGCTGCAACTGGAGTACCCAGCCCTCACGGCTCCTGAGGGGGCTCCAGGGAAGCCACTGGCCAAACACATCTGCAATGACCCCAAAGGAAAGGCCAGCAGCACCATCATTGCCCTGCAGCTCCAGAAGGATGACCCAGAGGCGACGGACAGCAAAGGTTTCTGTGGTGGAAGCCCTGCCCTGTTCCAGCACACATAGCTTTTTGCGCTGCAGAAAGATGCAAATCCTTAAAAAGGGTCCCAGGCTAAGGCTGATTTTGCTTTGTCAGTGACAACCCACCGTGTGACAGAACACAGGCGTCCAGTGTTCTGTTCAATTGTCATGTTTTGATTGCATCTGTCACACACTGGTAGATCTTCAGGTTGAGGGAGATGATGAGCTTTTAGTTTTCCTTTCCTACAGCTTCGCACCGTCTGCCTCTGCAGGAATGAACTTGTCAACCCAGATGCAAAATGAATGAATGGCTTTTAATCACTTTGATAATGTTAACGTTATTGCTTTGACAGAATAGCAGCAGATACAGTTTGCTGATTCAGCCACTTGTGTAACGATCTAATGGGCTTTTCTGGCTAATACCATGCTCTAAAAATATACACTGGACTAATAGATGAGCCTCTGCTATACTGAAAAACAGGCTCATTAAGACAATTCCTCTGAAAAATGGCATTTTTATGACAAGATACTGAAGCATTTAATTACCCTCTATCCTGACAGAGCTGAAAGAAATTAATTAAAGGGGAAAAAAACCCTTTCCAGCAATGTAGCATATCTTGAGGTAGGAAAAGATGCCAACAGTCAGTAGCGTAAAGGGAAATCTCAGAAGTGTGAGGCTGTTTCCCCAGAGGAAACAGTCTGTTGATAGGCCACAGATTGCCCTTCATTTATACGGAACAGAAGGCCGGGGGGTTGTCATTACAGCACAATTAATTTTCCCTGCTCTACTCTGTGCCAGGAGAATATCAGCTGCTGCTAAAGGATGGGAAAGTCAGAGGTTTGGAAAGGCAGGAGAGACCTCGATGATATTTGAGGTAAGTGACTTGTTTTCACTGCAGAGTTAGCCTGGATTATCCATCCTTAGGCTCATTCCCTGCTCCCCAAGAGCATGTAAGGAGAGCCAGCAGCTCTGTTCAGGCTGCACCAAGCACACGGCAGCTGGCCCGGAGCTTTCAGCAGCGCTGGCACACGGGATTGTTGTGCCGGGAAGCAGCGCTGGGTGACTCCGGGCGCAGCCCTGCAGCCAGCTGCCTTGGCACAACCCTGGTGACAGCACTGGAGCGCCCGCGCAGATGGCATTAGCTCAGCGTTGTTGCTGGCCCTGCCATCAGACACACAAACAAACCTTATGCAATCCCTGTCGCTTTTGGGGCAGAGAGCTGCTCCTGCCTTTGCTCCACTTCCTGACAGAGCTGCTTGTGCAGCAACATGGGAAAACAGATCAGAGAAAAGACTTCTAGTTTCTTTTTAAAAATTCAACCAAATAACCCCCCTACTTGTTTTATGATTTCTCTTTTTCCTTCTCAAGTTTTATGGTTTCTCACTCCAGCTCACCACCCTGCTGCAGCAGTACCCTTGTTGACACCCAGAGAAGGGTGGAGAGGTAGGAAGAGGGGCTTGAGGAGGACACTGCTAAATCCTGCTTAGGCAGGGCTGGTATCACATGAGAAATCCACAGCCTGTGTTATCCCCACTATAGCCTCAAGGCACATTTCCTTACAAAGAGTTAACACTTAATCAGGCTAAAGACTGCATGTGAGGGCAGGCTAAGTCAGCAGCCTGGCTGGACTTCCCAGTGGGGCAGGGGTGAAGACAGGCCCACAGTGACCATGAGCAGAGCAGATGGAGTTTTCCATCCCGCGAAGAACAGCTTCACTGGGCACTGAGAAGTCATCAGCTGCTCAGAGCCGTGTCCTTTAGATCTTGCCTTTACAGCAAGTTCCAGACTTAAAAGAATCATGGGCCATGGCCTGTGTGCCGCACACAGATTGGGCCTCCAGCCCACAGTCCTGTCTAGCGGCTCTCCTTCCATTTCTGTCACAGGTACACGTGGGTGACACAACCGGGACAAGAGTCTCACAGAATAGGTGGAACTTCAGCTGCTCAGACAGCCTGTGCCAGCTTGTCCAACAATGAAATGAGGTTGATTATTTTAACCCTTTTCCTTTTGCTATTTCACTGTTGGATCACTGTTCCGAGTCACCAATGTGTGCCTGGCTTCAAACCCCAGTGACAAAGTCACCCTGAGCAGCCCACTGGCATGAGCAGGAGAGCACACAACCTCCAGAGGCAGAGGTTCATTCTACCAAAAGCAGTGAAGCATGTGTTACTCTTTGCATTTCATTCTCGTGTGTGTGTGCAAAAACTGAGGTTTTTCCATTGTTGGCACAAAAGCACAGCCACACACACGTGTTTAGTTCAATTCTTTCGAGAGTTTCCGTTGTTTTAAATACCGTGGTCCCGGCAAACAAACAGATATCCAAGTACCTCTCTACGAGCCCTAATCAATAGCTGAATTCGAGCCACATCGTTAGAGGGCAGGCGTAGGTATTGGTATCAGCGGGAGATGCGCGGGGTAACAGGACACCGCAAATACTTCAGCCAAGGGCACACCGACACTCCCTGCCATCCCAGCAGACGCCCCTGATCCGCATGCCCCGCTCCGGAGGCACATCTCACCAGGTGGAGCTCACAGCCAATGAGGCATGGGACGAGCGTCTGTGACCGACACTCTGCCCTGGGGACACCGCGGAAGAACAGGTAATTGGCCGCGTGGGTGAGTGTGCTGCTAAAAAGATGGGGAAGCAATGAACTAGATGGTCCCCCTAGTGCTTCCTTGCCTTTGGCTGTCGCTGGGAGGCTGGCACGAGAACGGCCCTGCTCGCTCTCACCCTGCTGCCAGTAGAGCAGAGTAGCTCCGCACCTGCTGCACATTCCTGCCTGACTGGGAAAGGTGACCCTTCCTGCTGCAGCAGCTCCCTCTTTGCCAGAGCCACTCCTCACTAGCACAGCCAACACCTCTGTCCAAGATGTACAACATTTTTATTACTGCAGTTAACAAAAAGCAGCAGCTGTTCAAACAATGTATAGTGGCAAGTGCTAATACTTTGAGGAAACATATCCAACTACAAAATGTTCAGCACATCCCTTCCCTCCATCATAGAGGATAAGAGAAGGACTGAAAACAGCTGAGTGGACATAAAGAGCTCACAAATGCCTTATTAATAAGTGTGTTGGATCTAATGATCTGTGAAACTGAAATGAGATTATTTGGATTTTCTCATTAAACAAGAATAATAGCAAGAGTAACCGGGTAGTAATTAAGAGTGGGCCAATCCAAGGACAAACTGAGTAATAAGGCCAAAAGACTCTTAATTAACACTCTGCTTGTTTGTATCTATGCTTCTACACCCAGAATTTATGAAGAAATTAAAAACAGTGGCTAACGAAACTGCCTGATTTTAACAGCCAGAAAAGAAGCCACTGGCTACCCACACCTGCATGGAGCATTCAGTCTGAAAACTAAACAATGACTAAACGGTGCTATTTGGACAGAGCCAGCCCTGAGGAAACAAAAACATGTAGCCAAAATGTTAAATTGTTTTCAAAGGCTCAGCAATTAGCAACCAGCTCCGGGCGAATCTGCAAGGCAGGAGCAGAACAGAAACAATCCATAATCTCAGCCTTTCTCAGGCTTTAACCATCGGCCATCCAACCCCCCAACAAAAGCATCGCTTCTCCTCAAAGCCTGAGAGCAATTCCTAAAGGCTTCAGTGCATAATTTAAAGTGAAACAGCGCATGAATTTTACCTTTTAGGCATTGTTTACATGTAAGTATCAGAAGCTCTTTGGCTCAGGCCAAAGAACAAGACACGTCTGCAGGCTCACAGGGACGGACGGGGCATGAGGGATTAAACATGACAGAATCAGCCTGAGTGGCATTAGGTCAAAAGGTCCCTGGTGTCGAAGCCTGAAGTAATTACTGTTGTGCAAAACCCACTGCTCCCCTTGCCTTCCCTAAGTACTCGTTACTTAAAGGGAAAAGCAGGGACTGGGACTTAACCGCGCAGTACTAAAAGGCTTTCCCAGGGGATTGGATAAAGGAATGCAAAAGGTGAAGACAAACTGCTCCGAGGCCTTGGCACACAGCACTGTCCTCTCGTGGCTTTCCTAGGGAAGCACGATGTGGCCGCACATAATGCTCCAGAGTTACTGAGGCCACGCCACAGCCCAAACGCACACCACGGACTGCATTTACCAAAGGAACTTAAAATGTCGGGACACAAAGCGTTTATCTCCCTTTAAGAATTCACTTCCACATACTGAATTATTAACATTAGCAAAGAAAGAAAAATAAAAGGGTAATTGAAGGAAGGTATCCTGAAGAAAGCTGTCTTTGTTACAGGAGTTACTGAATCAAGAACAGGAACTGCACCCCTACCTAACACACTCATCATTCTCCGTAGAGAATGGTGCAATTTGAATCTTGCTTTTGTAGCAAATTTGAGCTGTAAAAGAACTATAGGGGGGTTTAAATTAATTTTTTAAAATGACAATGGCTTGTAGACATTTGAAAGATAAAGAGAAAAAAAATACAAACCCAATGCCTGCTCAATTACCCTCAAGGGTAAAGAGGCAGACTATCTCTAACATATGAAAAGCGCTCAGAGTAATTCAAGATTGAGGGAAGAAATATTTGAACAGTAATTAAAAGGGAAAAAACTACTCTACTAAGAAGTTTGGGGTCCTTCTGAGAGGAACTACAACACTGCCACATATAAAACTAATTATCCTAATTTTCTGTTTGACTTGTCCCTCACTGGGCTGCTTGGGCTGTGGCCTGTATCCATGCAGGGCAGGCCAGGGAACCGTCCCTGTGCTAAAGCTCCTTTCTCTTGGCTTTTCCCCTTTTTATCACAGATCTATGTGGGTCACATAGCAGGGAGGGGAAGAGAATCTCCCAGAAAAGGCATTGGTGGCAGCAGCCTGCTGCTACGGGGACTACAAAAACTTATCTCACGCACAGTTTCCCAGATTTGCTGGGTTGGTGACACCAGCCGGGCATGGAGGGAAAGCTGCTGAAGTGCCAAGCCTCCTGCAGCACGGCCCGAGCTGCGTGACCCACACACCCACTCACTCCTGTGCTGCCTTGAGCCAGCTGCCAGGCAGAGCTGAAGCTGCAGTCGGCATGACAGCAAAGAGCATTTAACAGACACGTGTGCTGACAGGGATCCTCCTCTGCCTCCCCTTCCTGCACCAACGCTAGCCTTGGGTCAGATCTGGTGTCCGCAGGCCGAGCTGCAACTGCAGCTCCACACTGGATTGCAATTCCAGCAGCACCAGGCTGCTACACCAACGTTGCTCAAGGGGTAAACTGCACCCTACATTGCTACCAGGAGAACTTCTGCGTCCCCTCGCTGGGTGGGGGCAAACAGTGATGCCAAAGGTGCCCGTGGAAGGAGAGGAGAAGAGGATCAGGTAACAGCAGACAGCCGCACACCTGGTGAACAGGGAACATATCCAAAGTGCACAGATACAGAGTCATTGTTTTTCATGAGATCTTCACCCCTAGAGCAAGCTGAAGCCTAAATGAACATGAGTGAGGCTTGGCACTTTCTCCAGCCATGGAACTGGGGGATCTTTAGCAGATCACCAGGATACACTGGCTTGGAGGGGAAGTGATGGAAAAGACAGCACTCAGACTACATCTAACAGATCAGAGAAAGTTACAAACAACACACAACAGGACTCACATACTCCCTGATGAGATTCTGTGCTCTAATGAGTGCAGGAGTACACAGAGACTAGGGAGCATTAAAAAAAGGCCACTCCTTGAAATACCCAGCACAATCTAAGCCATGGTATTGTGGCCATAAAAATGTGGAGTGATGCCACTGCTGAAGACCTCCAGGACAACTACACCTTAACACTTCTTCACAGCATTTGTATCTTTCCATGAAAAAAAACAGGAAGAGGGAATTTCATAGCGTCTCCCAACTCACAGGACAGGAAATTAAGACTGAAAATACACCACATTGTGTGCTCATACCTACTCTGTAGTCTGATGCTAATACAGCTTTCTTTCACTTTTAACACATTTTTAACACAAATGTTTAAGGATTAAAAGTCAGGATGCTTAGAGAAAGGTTTATTACTCAGGGTGTTGTGCCTAATAAAAGTTCTGCATTTTAACACTGGCTGGCAGACATGAAACATGTTCTAGAGTTGTTTTTTAGCAAAAATTCTCGCTAATTTGCATGGGTCTGGGAGATGGAGCTTTGTGCAATCCACAGTGTCCCTTGTGGAGGTTCCCATGCAGGCTGCTGAACCAAATCCAGTAATGTGTCTGTGGAAACACCCCTCTAAATCAGCACTTCAGCACATCTGCTTTACTGTTGGTGCTGACTCTTGCATGACCCAACTCTGCAGCTCTCCAAAACTGCTGCTCAGTTCCTCGTGCTTCCAGAGTGAGCCACTGCAAAAACATCAGAGTGGAGTCCAGTGCATATACTGTTATATTCAGTACTGCCAGGTAAACCTCATGTTCACCATCCCAAATGCCATTTCACTTGACCTTCACTGCAGAGTAAGTGATGGGGCAGAACCCTCCAGTTTAACCTGGCTGTTGGTGGCACACTGGAGCAAAAACTGTGAGCTTGTACAGGACAGTGGAAGGAATAATCCCAGCCTAAACTGCCATCTACATAAACAGTCCTGAACTGCTGTGTGCCGTGGGATTATCCATCAATGTGAGGCACTGCAGCCAAGGCCTGTGTTTTGTTAGACCGTATCTATCATCGGTAGCTGCAGTGTGACATTTCTGATTACAGCTGCTTTCAGAGGAGCTTTGCAATTTTGTTGGGCAGACAAACCTAATTGCTGTTTAATACCAAACAACGCTGCAGCAGAACATGATTGCTTTGCTTAAATAACATTGTTCCATTAAACTGCTCCGATTTAACCCTGTTAGTTGGATCTCTGAATCAGAAGCAAGGCTGACAGGAATCATTCCATGAAACAGAATTTCTTACTCAACTGATTTGCAGCTCTCAGTTTTCTTAAACAGCTGCAGAAGGGACTGATCTCTGCTAAGAAGAGGAGACACAATTTCCAGAGATCACTGAAGCATAGGCTTTACCTATACTTTAAGGAAAACCTGTATATTTGGCAGCCTAACTGAGGGGATTACTGTGCAGGAATTTACCGCAGAACTTGTAAGTGAAGAAGTTTCAAATCTGAGGACTGTACAACAGGGCCAAGCTCCTAAATTTTCCTGCTTTTTATGTCTTCCTTTCCTACATCCAAAGTTGCCATACACAGAAAGACAACCTGACAGCAGGAGACCAGATCATGATCTGCTCTGAGCTGACAGGAGCATTGAGTTATGTGCCCCACAAGAGCACAGTGATGTAGACACATCTCAGAGACAAAGCTGGCTCCATTTCCCTGCTGTTCCTTTAAGGAAGGAGGGTCCAGCCCACTCCCCACTCTGAGCAGGAAGAGGTTGGGGAATGGTTCCCTCCACTCTAAGCCGTGTACATACATCAGTGCAAAAAGGGATTATTGTAGCTGCCTGCTGTTGCCCACCAAGGGCCACACTCTGGGATCCTGTGGCAGGAGTCAGTGCCAAGGTCTGTGTCCCCAAAAGCATCTGTGAACTGCCTCCATGCTCAGCTCTGCACCACTCCCCACAAAGGCTGTTGATGTATAAACACCCAGCTCTGTTTAAAGTGCAGCTATCACAGGCTCACAGGCAGAACATGAGACTGGGATCCAGGACCTCAGAGCTGGTGCCAAACTCTCCTACTGCCCCAAGCAAACTCTTTCAGTGCTTTATGCCTCTGTCACCCTGCAAAGCTGGGGTATCTACTCTGTTATCACACAAACCACTGAATTTATGGGTCAAAACTACTACATAAGAGTAGTAGTTTTCTACTATTAGTAGTAGTAGTTTTTGGATGTCAGTGAAATGGTGTTTCTGCAGCATCACATTTGCAACACTCACATTTGGTAAATTCCAGAAAACTAAACATTCTCCAGAAACTGACTATTCCCAGGTCATTACACAACACTCACAAAGAATTTGGGAGCACTGAAACCGTCAACTCCTTGCACATTACAGGAATGTTATTTGTTAGTAAGGGCTTTATTTGCTAATCATATATTATTTTGAGATCCTAGCTTGATTGAGACTACCTAAATACTGTTTCAAAATATTTTTCTTGTAGTGCTTGTCAGATACAGTACTGAAAATAACAGAATAATAAACCAAAAGAGAATCCAGACCTGAATCTATTGTTGAAGAACGTTATCAGGAATAACTACCTAAGTGATGTGTAAGGAGATGTGTGTAGCATGAGTTTGAGGTGGAAATGGAATACCCACTATAAGAGATAGATATTGCTCCATCAGCAGTTTCTGAGAATTTATCAATTTATAGCCCTAGTTTTGCCAAGGCCAGCAGAGCTGAGCAAGATGGTGAAAGGAATGAGAGACTTGTCTTTACAAACAAGCTCTGGGCCTGCTGGTTCATGAAATTAGCACTGAGAGATAAAAAGAAACAATGAGAAGGGTTCCATTGACTGATGAATAGAAAGAGATTTGTCTCTACAGACAAACTGTAGGTCTGCTGATAAATTAAATTGGATATTGAGAGATGAAAGAAACAATGGGAAAACCATAAAATTCAATAAGAACTGAAAAAAAAGGTAGTTATACATTAGAAGGGAACCTTAGGTATTAGGCATTCCGGGCAGTCTGTACCTCTCGAGTACCTCAGCCGATGGGGAAAGAGAGAGGGAAATGTGGCCGGGATATTAGGATAAAAAGGAGGCTGCACCCTCCAAAAATATGAGAGACCCCAGGGGAAATGCCCCATGGCATCTCCCTTTATTTGAATAAAGTAACAGGACTCCTCTGTCTCCTTTTTGGACATAAACCTCTGGTGTCTGTGGATTAATTTTCCTGACAACGGGATGGACTTTAAAAAAACAAAGGCATATACTATAGTTTTTCTCTAACAGCAAAGCAACAGGGGAAAAAAAACTCATGAGGAAACAATTTCTTTTATAGCCTGTATTTCACAACAGCTTTCAGAGTGCTCCTGTGTCCACTAACATATTGTACTGAAAAATGTTTCCATCCCCTTTCTTGCAAATCTCAAATGCCTTCACCATCAGAACTGGTCCTCTGAGATTTAGATCCTTCCCAAGTTCATTTAACCGATTAATTTTTAATGGCTGTCACTGGTTTCTTCACCCAGTCAGACAGCAGCTTCTACAGTTCAAAACACCAGTCACCCTCTTCCCACTCTGGCATAACACAGGACTCGGGATCTACGGAAATTATTCATCTGCATCAGAAAGAACTTGAAGGAGCTGTAAAAGAGATTGATCCCTGACAGCTGCACTAAACTTGAAAGCCCCTTCCTGGCTCAGAAGGAGAATTCTGACCTGAAAAGGGGTCTTGAGTGAGCAGCCTCAAAGGGAATAAAATATCAGCCTGTAAAACCAGCAGTCACGAGAAAACTCAGGTGATCTTTTAATGTAGGTACACCTCTAGCCTCAGGCACAGCCAACATCATTACTTGCCACCCAGTATTTCAGCTCAGGGGTTGAGCTAGCAGGCTGTGCTTCACTTCCTTTGCCTAAACACTGAGCAAGCCTCCAGAAAGGGGCTGCCAGTCCTTCTCTAATCACCAGGCCCTGTAGCACAATGTACAACGTGTAGTTTATCCCCACATCCAATACGTATTGCCATGCCATTAATAGTATCCTTTCTTATCGATTCGGCTCCAGTTACGGCTGCGTCTGTGCCGGGTAACATCTCTAATACACCCTGTGGCGAGAGGAAAGCACTCACAACTAATCAGCAACACTGCTCATTACAAAGTTTATAGATTTCTAACCAGACGTAAAATTCATCCTGAAAGCAGGAGAGGGGGTAGAGAAGAGGGAAGCCTTCATTTCACCAATTGCAGCTTTGTCCAGAAATCCTTGGAAGCAAGAAAAGGACATTCACGGACATACCAATAGCACAGCAAACGCTGTGGAAGCATTTCCTGCTGCCAAGATATGTGCTGGCGAAGGAGGGAGGTTACCAGGGCACAGCCACGTATTGTCATGCAAATGTGCCGAGTTATTGAAGGGACTTCCCAGCAACAGCCGCATTTTTTCACGAGTTTGATCCCAGCATTGAAAGGGGAACAAAACAACTGCATGAACGTGAAGCAGCATTAGCCTAAGCCAGAATCACCAGCCATCCCAGAGCCCGGCGAGTACCGAACCTGCTCTCGGTGAATTCCATAGGCTCTACTGCTCTTTATTTAAATGGGAACGGGGAAAGAAACGGGCCCTTGAGCCCCGAGAAACACGTGAGGTGCTTTTTAACGACGTTGTGTTTCATGATCTGTAAGTGACACTGAAAACAGTGGGAGAAAGTGACACACAAACCATCACTGCGAAAAAAACCGTGCACTTTTCGTTCACTTTTTGCTGCTCGGTATTAACTTGCAAGCAATGATTTTGAGCTGAAAATGCATCTGGGAACAAGCTGTTTTGCAGAAAAAACAAAGCAGAGCTCTACATTTATAAATCCAAATAGTTTCTTGCCTTTTCTGATTGTCATTACTAGAGGTTGGTTTACTTTTTTTGCCCCCTTTTCAGCTAAAAAAATTAATGGTTTCCAGCAGTGGCAATGACTTAACAGCAGAATAATTGGTTTAAGTTTCCTTACTTGAAATAAATTACTAAGGTTTTTTTTCATTTTTACAGAGGTACCTGTAAACAGGAACTGTCAATTAGAAAAATTCAGAGGTAAAAGATGATTTATTTGCCTCCACAACAGAACCAGTCACACACCACCAAAGCCTTCAGAATAAAGAGATACCTAGCAATGAGAGAGTCCTCTGGCCATGACTGAATCAAAGCTTTCACTTAAATCCCTGTCAAGGTTAATCCTTTTCATACTTAACAGTCACCTTTCAAATGCTTTCCTAGAAATAGAGGTAGAAACTGCACACGGCATCTTTTCATTTAACCAAAGACCTTTCTGGACTTACCATTCCAGGTCGAAGTGAAGAAAACATGAAGTTGTGTTCACACATTTCAGCACTGCCCTAGCTCACCCTAATCAGGGTAGGCTAAACTCATGTTACCTAAAGGAAGGGAAGAAAATGGGCTTGACTGATTTGCAAAAAGAGGGTAAATTCCTTAACAAAAACTTGGACACACATCCAGAGGTGCCAGGGCAAACAGTGCACAGAAACTTGGGGGGGGGGGGAGCACAGGGAGAAGGGCCAGGAAAGGCAAGAGAGGGAAGCCCTTCATACTCCCGAGAAAAAACATGGATTAGAAGGAAATACGTGGAATTAGAAAAATTGATTATTAAAAAAAATAAACTTTTCTAGTCCATGAAATAATGGATTAGAGAAATCTGTGTGGAAAAAAAACACCTAGAGCCTGAAGAATGCCCATGAGCCATCTCCCTGTGCGCCATCCACTGCAGAACTCAATTCCCTAGACCTAAGGAAACCATTTCTCTCCTTACCACCCTCAGCATTCCAGCAATGACTGCAAGAACCAGGGTTTCTTCTTAAAACAAGCCTTCCCAGGGGACAGCAGGCAACTCTGGGCCTCTGCCAGAGGAAAGGGTGCCTCAGCAGCCAGCCTCAAACCCAGTTGTTGATGAGCCAAAGGGAAGCAGGCTCTGCTGTGCACCCCAGAGCCCTGGAAGAGCTGGAGAGCTGGCAAGGACTTAAGCCCTTTAGTGCGAGGTTTTTGTGAACCAAGCCTGCCACAAGATTGCCACCAGAGCAAGCCTGGTGTGGAGCAGCAGTGGCCCTGTGGCTGCTCCTCTCTGGAGAAGGGCCAAGAGAGATTGAAGTGGGGGAAGCTGAGAGCTCCTTTCTGATGCATGCCCCTGCACAAAGCAGGGAAAAACTCACACTGGGATAGGGAAAAAATAAAATAATCATCGTCCAGATTTGTAGCAGCTGGGAGAGCAAAAAGTGCCCCAGGAGGAAAAGGCAATGCTGGAAATTTGTAGGCAGCTGCTGAGAATAAGGCAAACCCAGCATCTTCTGAAGGTTAAATCAAGGCAAGGAAGCCTTGGAAGAGATGTGACAGTGACAGGAGAAAGCAAGAGAGCAGTGGGGCCCAAAGCCTGAGAACACCCATAGTGCTAAGGGAGAGGGAAGCCAGAGTGGTGCCTGGAGATAACCATGAGGCAGGGACAGCTTGTGATAGCTCTTAAAGAATTATATTTCAGCAACTACTTGCAGGTCTGGTTTTTATCTCCAGTATCACATCTCTCCAGACAAGGGAAGTCACAGTACATTTACACAGGGCAGCAAGAAAGACTCCACTAACTCTCCTGGGCAGCTGGATCCCCAGTCCTGAGCTGCCCGGGGCAGTCCTGGTGCTCACAGCATGGCAGAAAACTTAGCAGACCTGAGTTTCACTCTCATCCAGGCACAGCCCTTTTACCACAAATGATGAACTTACCTGATGCTTCCAAGTGACCATGTTCCTCCCAGAGCACATCCCTCTGACACACTGCTCTGTTTCATGGGTTCCAGGGGTCTGCCCCCAGGGACAATTTACCCCTGCCAGTGCTTGGCCCCAACTTTTCCCACAGCAGCTGGGGTTGCCCTGGGGCAAGTGAGCTCAGCTCCTGCTGTGCCTGTTCTGGTAATCCAAAGGGTAAGGGATGGACAATCCCTGGGCTGCAGCAACAGCACCAGCAGGTCAAGGCAGCGGATGCTGCCCCTCTGCTCCAGTGAGACTGCACCTGGAGCCCTGCATCCAGCTCTGGGGTCCCCAACGTAAAATGAATGTGGAACTTCTGGAGCAAATCCAGAGGAGGGCCACAAAGCTGGTAAGGAGGTCTGGAGCATCTCCTCCTATGCAGACAGGATGAGACAGGGTTTTTCAGTCTGGGGAAGAGGCTGCATGCAAACCTCACAGCAACCTTCCAGTATATGAAGGGGGCCTACAGAGAAGCTGGAGAGGGACTCTTTGTCAGGAGCTGTAGTGACAGGACAAGGAGTAATGGGTTCAAACCAAGAGGGGAAGTTTAGGTTAGGTATTAGGAACAAATTCTTTGCTGTGAGGGTGGTGAGGTGCAGGAACAGGTGGCCCAGGGAGGTTCTGGCTGTCCCATCCCTGGAAGCATTCAAGACCAGGTTGGATGGGCTCTGAGGAGCCCCTGCCCATGGCAGGGGGTTGGAACTGGTTGATCTTTCATGTCCCTTTCAATACAGGCCGTTCTGATTTCATGATTAATCCTACTGAGGACAACTTACCTAAGCGAGCCTGTAGGATTTACAGGAAATACAGAATCTTTAGCAACACAAGCAGTAGAACTCCGAGCATAACAGCACGACCGCAACACCATTACCATTCCTCAACAAGAGACATGGTGCACCTCTTTTTCCATCCTCAGGAGCACCTCCAGCTCCAGTGAGCTCCAAGCTCCCAAAGCCCCCGGAGCAGCTGGCCGCGCTGAAACCCTTCCTGCTCCCTGGCCGAGCGGCGGCCCCGCAGGTGGCGCTGCTCGGCACACGGAAGGGGCAGCACTCTCGGCTCCAAGCGCCACCTCCCGGCCACTTTCCCTATTTCCACACAGGTATTTGGGAACAAGGAGCGGGGAAGGCCACCCTGGCTGTTCGGACGGGAGCATGGGAGTTACTCGTACCACACAGCAGCGCTTCAAGAGTGCAACTGGAATGCTGCACCTACAAAAATGACATGGCTCGGATGAATTTACTCAACTTTTAAAGATTATGAAAGCAATGCACCCACACTTAGAAGCAAGTCACAACAACTCAGACTAACTCTATGTAATTTTCTCCTAGAAAAGGAGCAAGCTGTCACTGTTTTCCCTGTGTCTTCAGATGAAAGGGGTCTTCAGGTTAAAGCTATTAGAAACCTGGAGGCACAACCTTGACAAGCGACTGTGCAGTAGCACCAGCCCTTTGGGTTTACGGATAACTACACCAGCAACGACAAAACATCTGAGAAGAGCTAAACTGCTGTCTGTACTTACCCAAATCCCAATGATTGTTCTTAAAATCACTTAAAAATGACAGCAAGTTACTGCCAGGAACTGGCTGAGGTCTGCTTAAGCCTCCTGCACAAGCAACAGGACCACACAACCTAGGATGAATTAATTAACCTCTCCAATTTTACCCTCTCCAATTAACCCCTCACCTCCTGCATAATCCCTTCTGCAATTTCTAAATTTCCAAATCTTCCTGCTGTCACTGCTTTCTCTCCCAGTTCTTCTGCAGGACACCAGAGGCACGGCCCCACATGAATGAAATGCATTTGCAGTGAATGACTAGGGCACTTTAACTCAAGGCTCTCAGACCATAAAAAACCAAACCAGTCTGAGCACAGACACCAATGTCCAGCTGGTGCAGCACTGCAACAACCATCACCCAGATCTGATACTGCAGGACAGCAATATGGAAACCACAGCCACAAGCCTGCCCCACCTGGAAAAATTCCCATTTACATGCAGCTTCCTGAAACAAGCAGAAGCTTCTAATACACCAACCATTTAGAGACAACACAAACTTAGGTAACGAAAATTTATTCTTTCAGTAAGTCACAGCCAGCTCTTAGGCGACCAGGGCAGAAGCTGTTGATGATTCACTAAAAAAGAGAGAAGAGAGACAAAAGAGAAATATTAATAGCAGAAACTATTTGTCAAAAACACAGCTTCAGTTAAAAGTTTTAACTATCACTCCTGAGCTAAATCACTGCTTAAAAATTTTTATGGCCAAAGATTTCACTTGTACTTTTACAATACAAATCTTAGGGTAACAGCACAAACCCATGTGTTTATAAACCTGACTAGCTGCACTCGAGTCTCCTTAGAGAAACAAGGCTAATCCCAACATCTACAGGAATTCTATGGTGGTTACCTCTCATAGAGAAAAGCCACAGTAACTTCCTTTTTGCCACAGCTATTAAGCCATTTCTCAGTACGTTTTGAAAGTGACATGAACGATAAAGGTATCTGAGAACCAAGACCACAGCTTAAAGTGTTGCAAAAATTGTCTGGTAGTGACTTCATTTGTTGTGACCATCATTTTTATCCAAGAGTTTTAACAGTCATTTTAACAGTCCTAACACTCAGCAGTAAGTTTCATTAGTTAATAAGTTGAATTAATCAGTAATTATGTATGAAAATACCTCTTCTCTGCTGCCTAGATTACCTACACACCAATCACAATGCACTCTTCACCCTCTGAATAACAGCCCCAGCAGAGCTTGTAAGACCATGCAGTCTTCAGTGCCGAGAGGAATGCAGGAGAAGACTTACTACTTCCAGTTGGGTGGCAGCACTCTCTTGGTTTTGTAGTAGCGAGCCAACCTATGGATCCTGCTCTCAATCAGAATCAGGCGGAATTTGGCATCTTTGTCCTTGAAAACAAAGTTACATTACGACCGCAACGTTACAACCCACTTGGACTTGTCAATGTAGAATTCAGATGAGTTTCAGTAAAGCAGATAATCCACAGCTACTGCTCAAAACTTCCCATTTCCATCACCAAAGCTTCAGTAAAATCAGAGCAGGACCAGAAATACATGGTTTAAACATTGCTTTTAAAATCCTTTTCACAAAGACCATTCTCCTTGATCAAAATGCCTCCCCAACCTCCTAAGTTTATTCTAAGGAGGGCTAACAAGAAGCACACAAAGAGTCTTTGCTTTGTCAAGCTGTCAACTACTGTGTAATTCAAAAACACAGACACTGAGTTACCTAATTAAAGGAGCACTCACCTTTCTGTTTCTCTCAAGATGCTTACGAACAGCAACTGCTTTCTTGATCAAGTGATAAAGATCCTCTGGGAGGTCTGGGGCCAGTCCCTTGGATTTAAGGATTCTCAGAATCTTGTTGCCAGTTACAAAGCGAACCTGGGCAACACCGTGGGAATCCCTCAGGATCACACCTGAAACAAACATTTACATGTTACACTGAAAAGAAAAAACATACACCAACAAGTCTTGTGAAACTGACCTTACAGTTACAAGCTATCCAAAAGAAAGGCCTTCTTCAAGTTAAAAACCTTTTTAGTGGCAACTGAAGAAATGGTGGACATAGGTGAGCAAAATACAACTTACAGAAGCTGAAACACCTTATCTGGTAACACTTAAAAGACAACTGACTCCCCCATCGTGCTCAGGCAGGTAACACATTAGGTGCTACCACACTACTGGAAAATTCTCAACAGGACTCATTAACGCTATGTATTCAATCACTATATGGATCCCTCTAGAAAGAATTATTATTGCTTTCAGGACTGCAATAATAAAAATAATTGTTTACACAGCACCTAATTACACTGCATACATAGCTCATGACCATATAAAGCTGTGTCATGCAAACACTTCAGCTCTGCAAGGGCCCAAACCCTAGAACCAGTCCGTAATGCAGCGGCAGTGCCTGGCTCAGTAAACCCTAAGCACAGGGCTGCTGACACTGGAAAATTTCCTCCAGGAATTTCCCTATAACACCTCTAAGCAGCCATTCCTAAGGACAGGCTATAAGGTTATACAAATGCTTTAAGTCTTCCACTTGAAAAGAAACCCCAATACCAACCACCTCAGCAAAGATGCTTCTTGCAAGTACAACACATACAATGTCCCAGTGTTGGACTTGCTGATCCCTGGGGGTCCCTCCCAGCTCAGGATATTATCCTAGGACTCTTAGTGGTATCCACAGTGAACACAGGTACACCAGAAATGCTGTGTTCTATTAGCAGGTTATTTAATATAGACTGAAAGAACAATTACAATATTACAGTTAGAAAAACGTGGGTTTGTCCCCATTCAGGAGTGGTTTATAACCCTTACCAATTTGGGAGGGAGTCAGGCCTTTTTTAGCCAACTTGTAGATCTGTTCCTTTACATCATCAGAAGTAAGTTTCAGCCACTAAAGAAAATTAGAAAAAAAAAAAAAGCCAAACTGATTAACACTGCTTAATACAGAGGCACAGGCTAGCTACTGAAAACTTTCAATAAATGGTAGAAACAGATGCTTTGCAATGCTTAAAAAAACAGTTGAGAACTGAAATTGCACTTTTAATGATATAGAAACTTTTAAACATATAATACACCTGTAGTGATAGTGAAATGTCATGGGAGAAGGCAGAGGTAAAGATGAGAGTCTCCATTTCAAAAACTCCAAGTTTTTTTAAAAAAGCCTCCGACCAACTGCTTTATCAACATTTCAATTTAACTGCCACACCAGAAGCACAAATCCAATGTTACACACAAAAGAAAGAAAAAAAAAAAATCACTGCCCTTGGGAAGGAATTCTTCATCCAGGCCTTTTGACAAATACAAAACTGAGACCCATTTAGCCACCTCTCAGTAAAGTTAACTAGAGATAAGTGAAAAATCAGATTTTAAGTACATTAATTAATTAAAAAATGAAACGAACCTACCAAGATAGGACTGTGCCTTTTCTATTAATTTTATGTTAAACAGTACTGATAAAGCCACTGCTTCCATGATTATTAATGGGAAGACAACACCAAGTTCGGCAATCCTGACTTCCCATGAGCTACAGAAGCTCCAGATTTTTTTTACTTGTTAATACTATCACAACATGAAACAGAAAAACACAGCAAAAATAAACACAGAAGTGCTCTAAAGATTACAATTTAAAATAGAACATAAATAAAACTAAACAAAAAAAACCCCACAGGATTTTTAAAAACAAATATAGCATTTGATCATCCTAATTGTTATTGAACTGTTTAACCATCAGCAGTACTTCAAGCAGCTTCATATTACCTTACTTTAAATTGTATCTATTTAATTTCAGATTTTGTGCTTACGTTCTCATTTCATTGTTTTCACTCCATGCTTTTCCACATGCACCACAAATTGTTCTTTCCGCCAACAAACAGATCCTCCAAGAAATGATCTTGCAAAGGAGGACTTCCCTTACAAGTGAAAGCAGCCTCAAAGAACTAAGGGCACGCCAAAACAACTCCATTTAGTACCCTGACCAACAAATTAAGTATTTCTGAAGGCAATCGGTTTATTCCACAATAGCAAACTCGAGTGTGAAAATAACGATTTAATCTCTAGGAATTATCAACACAGAAACTCCAAGTACTTGAAGAAGTACTTAAACAGAAAAAGGTACGAAGAAGAGACAAGACTTCTTCGCCAAACGAACCAGCCGGCCAGGAAAAAGACACCTGCCTCCTTAGTAGCCTAAGGATCACCTCAGAACCACGGAATTTTTAGGGCTGAGGGACTTGTGGAGATCATCTAATCGAACCCACTCTCCCAAAGCAGGGTTCCCTAGAGCAGGTAACACAGGAGCGCATCCAGGTGGGTTCTGAATGTCTCCACAGACGGAGACTCCACCATATCCCTGGGAAGCCTGTTTCATCACATGCCGAAGAAGCATTTACACAGGCCATAATTTGAGAGCGATGACGCAAAATACTACAGCTCTCGTTTTCTTTCCCTCCGTGGACACCCCTGAGCTGCGCTGTGGGTGCCGGAGCGCACACGGGGTGCGGAAGATTCTGGGGAAGGTACTGGGGAAGGTACTCACCGTGGGCACGCTGCGCCTGTAGGGCAAGGCCGACTGGGACAGGCCCTTTCTGCGGGAAGAAGCACATCAGACACTGAGCGCCCGAGCTGAGGGACTCGGCCTCTCGGCCGCGGCCCGAGCCTTCCCCACCCCGCCGCCATGTCCACACGGCCGCCCGCCTCCCCCGCTATCCCCACACGCGCCGGAGCGCTCCCGCAGCATCCCTCCCGCTCCCGCCCCCGCCCCGGTTCGCGGCGCCCCCCGACCCCCCCGAGCAGCCCCCGGGCGCGGCCCCGGCCGGGCCCTGCGGCTCACCCCGGAGCGTGCATGCGACCCATGATGGCGGCAGAGCGCGGAGAGAGGGAGCGGCCCCCCCGCGCTTCCGCAGGAAGCTGCGGCCCGGCCCCGCCCCCGGAGCGCGGCAGCCAATCAGCGGCCTCGGAGCCGCGCCGCGCGCGCCCCCTCAGCCGCCCCGCCCAGACCCCTTCCCGGCACAGAGCAGGCCACGCGTTGGGTTTTATTCCAGAATAGTGTTTAATGTACTTACAGGAGAGTTACGGAGTCACAGCGAGCCCGCCCGACGCGGGGCGATATTGTACATCTTTATTATCGTTTAATTAAAGTATTTGGTTCTTAGACATACACAGACGGAGGGAGGCGCCCTGCTCTCGCTGCCCTCCGTCCCCCCTCTCAGGGAGCGCCCGGGCAAGGGGGGACACAGCGGGCCCCGAGGGAGCCCCGGCCTTAAGGCAGGTGACGAGGGGTTCTACACAACCCTACAGTTGTAAAAATAGAGAAAAGAGCGTTTACCAAAGATCGCACATGCGTCCAGAGACAGGCAGCTGTAGGTCGTACAAAGGCAGTAATAAAAAGGTCAGTGCAAAGTTGGAGGTTAGTAGAGGAAGAGGTCCTAGCGCAAGCTGCTGCTCTCGGATACCAACACAAGGTCTGGAGGAACAATTACACTTCTGGCTGCAGGTCAAACGGTGCATAAAAGATTTTTTTTTTCTTTTCATTAAACAAGATATAAAAAGCTGTTAAAACTACATTTTCAAGCTACTTAGCATACCGGTAAATTCCATCCCAAGTATTTCCCTCTTTCACATCCATCTTGGTTTTTCTATATAGCATGGTAAATTCTTATTGCAACAATCAGGTTTTTTGTAATTGAGAATAGTGCAAAAGAGGTGCAAGCTTGGTGCTGGTCCTCTACTCGTGGGGAGAGGCCAAGGCCAGATCCCACAGACAACATAAAATCCATGACCATAAAAAGCTCCAGCCAGTGACGATTTTGAAAAGGAAGGGAAAGGCACAAAATGAATTAAGCTATGAAGAAGATTAAATCAGAAGTCAGGACATGTGCTAACAATAATACAGTACTATACTTTTTTTATTTTTTCAGTCCAGACAACTGTTAAAACTGCAAATCATTTTTTAAATGATTTTAGTTTAATTGTATTTTGTGCTGTAAGACACTGTGCTTTAGTAGCAAACTGCAAAAAAGGCAGTCCATATTGCTTTCATTTTATTTCACAATGGAACGTTTCACAAAAACAGTAGTCTACTTTCCTGTGTTTAAGTGACTTGTGATTCTAATGATGGAATGGAGTAAGTCTCAAAAGCATCAAGTGAGCAGGAAATATATCTAGTTAGTTATATAGTTTATTATTTACAGGCTATATACTAAATGAAAAATATGCAGAAGATGCCTACTACAACTGGGATTTGTTAGCGCCCACTAGTATTGGCCCAGTTTCTAACATTCAAGATATTATTAGCTTTTTAATTGCAATAATTCCTATGAAATTGGACCATGAATCGTTTAGGCACCAGGAGATTCAAGTTTACTTCTCTCTTCTGTATTGAAGAGTGATTGGTCAGTAGCAGGGGAAGGGAAATTGGATTATAAAATAGGTTTTTAGTGTTGGGTAGACAGAAGGCTTTCCCCATATTGTGTCTTTGTTCATAGTTGCATATTTCACTTTAAATTTTGCTTCAAGATTTTGTACTAAAGAAGTGTGCAACTTTAGAGCTTTGTTTACACAGAACATGAACATCCTAAACCCCAAATAAGGTGAACAAAAAGGTGACACCTGTAGTGCAGAAAGGCCTAATTAAGGGCCTAATTAAATAGCCAGTGGTATTAACGGGAGATAGTGACATTTGCACTCCACTCTCACAATATATTCAAATCTAATGTTCCTTGGAATTAAGTATTTTAGTGGGAGTAGTTCTTACTGGGAGTGAGAAACAGCATTGCCGTGAACTGCTAAAGGAAAAAAAAAAAGCAGCCAAGTTCCTCTCTCAAAGCTGTTAACTGAACTAATTTCTGGCCTGCAATTCATCCAGCAGTGGTGCTTTTCAACTAGAGGCCACTCTTTCCCTGGAAGCACAAATGCAAATGCCACTTTGGATTAGTGTTTAAATCTGCTCCATTAATCACTGCAGTATTGAAAAGCTCTAGAAATTACAACAAAAACCCCCACTGAGAAGCTGGGCACATTTCCTACGGTACCACATTCAGCCAGTCTTCATTCAGTTTTTGGAGACCATGGGTAGAGAATGGGGAAGAAAAAAATGTATCTAAGTTGAACAAATAGTGAAGGTCAGTATACGTGATGCTATTTGTATGTAACACGTCTTGGGAAAAGGCTTCCAGTAGGACCCGCAAGGTATCAAATATGAGAATGTTCCCCCTTTTTAAGGAGCTGAGAGTTAGTATGTATACATATTTAAATACCAGGAATGAGGTAAAAGAGAAGCATTTGAATTATAAGGCACCATTATTACAACTTCCACTATTGGCACTCACTCCAATAAGTCTTAGAGAAGCATGAATCTGGGATTAAATGCAACGCTAAGGAGTTTTTCCAGCCCTTCAACCTTCACTTCTACAGGTGTGTGTGAAGCCACCAAAATTTTACCTGTTGCTGCTTCTGTGATGTCTCATTAGTAGTGGGAATGTAATCCTAAAATATGCAATTCCTTTGATGTTCTCCAGCATCATGTCATGGATGACACAACAGCGGCAACAAATTAAAAGCAAAAATGCACTATATATCCACAGGCCTAATGATTGAGTTATGGTTCAACCAACCAGCATGACCAAACTGCTCATCTTACTTTCACGGATGGTTTAAAAACCCCTTCCTTTACCCTCAACTCAAACGTTTACAAATGATGCTCTGATAACACCACATGGGCATAAACCAGGTTTTTTTGCAATCCTCCAAATTAGGCTACCTGAACATTGGTCCAATGTATCTGTTGAAATGGAGAGTCTCTTATTTTAAGATGTACAGGTTATCTTCAAGTAGGAAGATGCACAAAGCACAAGTGAATACAACTGTTCTGGTCTTGCTGAGGAGCAGCACCGAGTTCACAGATAGGGTACAGAAGTCAGTCGATACCAGCCAACAGTCTCCTTGCTCAGGTTGAAGTCCTTCAGTGGGAGTGTAATTCCACCTAGGAAGAAGTTCTCACGTAACGATTCTGCACTGAGCACACTTAACTGCAGCTCCCTCTGTTTCAGCGTCTCCATGCTGTATCCACTGTACACGAGCTAGGAGGGAAGAAGTCAAGAATTTTCTAGTTAGGCAAAAGAAATTGCCCAAAGTGCCCTTTCTTCTGACTGCCCAGCCACTGACAGATGGCTGAACTGCACGTTGTGACCATTCAGTACGTCTGTTTCTCAGACAATGGGCTGAAGGATATCCCTATTTTATTCTGTGCTCCCAATGTTAAGTATTTAAAAGAACTATTGTTTTTTGACTGAAGTACGGTTTACATGCCAAGACTCCTGAATTAATTTTTCTGCACATCATCAGTCAGTGAAACCAGGGCAGGGGAATTTTTAGTTTTAAGATTCCTTTCCTTCCTCCACATCACTCCTCAGAGTCAGTCTGAGAAATTTCTGCTTACTTTTAAGAGCACACTGACCTAACTCAGTTGCTTTATATTTAAACAGGGCACAAAGTTTTTCAAAACAGTTCCATTTCCATATATTTACAGATTTTTTAGACAATACTTTAATTACTGCTTAGAATATGAGATTATAGCAAGCTATAGCAAGTTACTACACTAATTTTAACTTGCCATTTCATTGAAAGTTGGGTTTCTTGTCTTCCGGGAGATTTTGGTTTTGCGTTTGGATGTTTTGTGCGTGTCTGGGAGTAAGTAAGTTTTCACATAGGGATTTGGATCTGCACCATCTTCTGTAACCTACGGCCAAAGAAACAAGACAAGTTAGAAAACTAATTAGTACATAACTGCATATTTATTTTCAAGTGTCTAGACTTTGCAATCAAGCTAATCAAAAGCAGCAGTTTATTAAGCAGGCAGTCAGAAAATATAGAGGAAAAGAGAGAGTTTCACCATTCTTGCATCAATCTAAGTCAAGATGGTAATTGAGAAAATGGAAACAGTTTTTGGCAGTGAGTGCAGGGTCTCCACTTACCAGGTCTTTGATGTGCATCACCATGATAAATAGGGTGCTATTTCTATAGGATATAGATAGCTTCACTTCTCCTCCCACTTTGCCTGAGGTAGGACTTGATGGACTTGTATCTGGAATAACAGACATTTATTTCTTCTGTAATACTGGTACATTTTCATCACTACTACACTGCTTATCACATATAGTAAAAAATACAAGCCTTAGACCAAGGTCAGTTCCTGATTTTATTTCTAGTTCCCTAACACGGGCAAGGCTATGGGCTTTAAAGGTTTTTGGATTCTCTTGCAAGAACCAGCTTGGAGGTTTGGAGTGAAAACCTTAATAATTTAGTCAAGCCATAAACAAGCCCAAGTGATCACATACATTATTACAATTTTTGGTATGTACTTCCTTGAAACTCTATGTAGGCACATTAGGAAAGACAGTGATGCAGTTTTCAATTAGAGAAAACTACAGTTAAGTAAAAAACATATCAAAGATTCGCACTGTAAACACGTCATACTGTATCATCCAATTTATAAACATCCCTTACCTGCAGGTCTGGCTATTCCATCTATTCCTTCCACTTTGTCATCACGAAGTAATGGATGGAAAAAAGTATAAACAAGATCACACTAAAATTGGAAGAAATGTTACATGTTAGTTTAAGTGTTTAAAAGCGCCAAAACTTGAAAACTTGCATTTGATTTAAATTACGTGTACTCACTTCTGCCACCTCTGGAGAACTGTTCATCAGGCTCTGTATGTAGCTGTTGAGCTCCACTTTTCTTTTGGCTGCTACATCTTTGATATGTGTTCTTCCCAGCACCATCTTATTAGGAAAGCTACATGAGAAGAACAAAAAATAGCGTTTTCAGTTAATTTATCAGAAGTACGTACAGTAGCATTTCACCACCATTTCCATCCTGAAGTGCTCACATCCATTTTTTTCTGCCAATCCAGAGTGGAAACACAGTATGCCAACAGGTTATGACACTCTAGAAAGGCAAGGAAATACTTATAGGTAATTATTGTATGTAACATGACACACAGACCAAAACACTGAGATGCTCCTCTGGATGTCCTCCTTAAAACTTATAACTGATTTCTCCCTTAATTGCCAACTATGAGGTCTAGTTTGCCCCTCAGCAGTTTTGTCTCCATTTCAAGCTATTTTTTCCTCCACCCAGCTGGGAGCAGTTTTGTTGCTTTTGCAATAGTAATGGGCAACTTAGGCACATACCCTGGTAACTTCCAAAGAGGAAAGAGAATGCCAAGTTTGTTGTGGAGCTCCTGGAACTCATCAAATGTTCGGAAGACAAATGTTGGCTCAACTTGCCCTTCTCTCAAAACTCTCACTACATAGATCTGCCCAAAACAGAAAAATAAAAGTAGTTTATATAAAAATATTATAAAATAACTTAACAATACAATTTTCTTAACAATCAACTCTTTCTCCTATAGTAATCCTTCTCCTGAATACATATCCCATTATTATATCCCTTATTCCAACATTTCCATTTCATAGTTAGAATTGTAAGCAGCCCTTAATGCAAAGTAACATCACATGGTCTTCCCATAAGGTAGACCCACAGCTGTCGGAGGATGATGAAGGTAGGGAAGACTGAGCTGTGTGCCCTCTCCCTTTGAAGACTCACTGGAAGTTCCTACCAGATACACAAAATGTTAACAATGGCGTAGGATTACATTGGCACATATATCTGTGGGCACAAAACTACCACAGAACCTTTCGGGTGTGATTTTTTCAATTTAATTCCCTCCTGATTCTACAGGATTCCATTTTTAAAGTGACAATTTGGTGGGCAGATGCAAGTGCACTGCATTATACAAGAAGAATTTTTCAAAGTACTGGGGGTACAGTCCCAGGATACATTCACATTATTCAAAGGAAATGAAGTTTGAGAGCTGCACAGAAAATTCAACTCAGTGGGCCCATTTTATGGGTAGAGGAGTTAAATGTACTTTATGTAACTTTAAAAATCTAGGCAGAATCTAGACCACCCTAACAGTTTCCTGGAAGAGGTGAGGCTGTTTTGGCTCAGACCAGGAGTACTCAAATACATTTATTATACAGTGATTCAGTACAAAGCTCTTCACTTCCAGCTTTAGTCAGATTTGTTCTACCTTCCCTTCCCGGTGCCTTACCAGCTTAAGACATTTACAGCAAATACAGCTTGGAAAGAGATGTACACTTGCATCTATCACTATAGCTCACTTTTTTATAAAGTTCAGGGAAATGAACTAGAGCTTATTATTCCAGCCTAAAAAATAGCAGTATAGAAGTAAAACAAACAAACAAAAAAAAAAATCGAAGAAGGTTGCACATCTGTGTAGGAATACTAACATTATGTCTCAAAGTGTAACCCAGGTCTATTAAAATCCTGAAGGCAAATTGCAATGCTTGGTGTCTCTAGTAAGACTAAGAGTATAAGTGCATTAGTACAGGAAACAATGCTTTTCCTTAGGAGGAACAAATCAAACTTTAATGGAAGGTCAGACCAAAACCAGAGTGTCTGACTTAACGACTCCTACTCAGGAACAAGCCATTTTAAAGAAGGCAGCTACATAAGAGCCCGTGATCATGACTCAAATTCCCGTATTTTAAAATAATCTCCACCAACACTACTTCTGCTCTTTCTACTTCCTTCTAGATGCTTTTCAAGAGGTGTTTTCATTTTGAAGAATATTATGAGATGCTAGAAATGCCAGTCTGTACTCTAGCTGGTTGTACTGTTGCTGGTTTATCCTGGCCAGCAGCTCAGCACCCACACAGCTGCTTGCTTGCTCCCACCCCCTCACCAGTGGGACAGTTGGGAGAACAAGAGCAAGAGTGAGAAGATCTGTGGGCTGAGATAAAGACAGTCCTGGGGAGGGAGGGTGACGCAAGACAATCACCACAGCCCACAAGCAGAACCATGCTCAGCCAGTTCCCAAACAGCCACCTTGGAAGACAACCCCCTCCTGTCCCCTGCTTTCTTCCTCTACCTCCAGATTTATTGCAGACAGTGACATTATACACTCTGTGTATAATGACATTATACAATATTTCTCTGGCTGGTTTTGGTCAGCTGTCCCTGCTGTGTCTTGTTGGAAGAAAATACACCATTATCTTCCCTGAGTGGAAGCAGCTCCCACATACTTACGTAATGTTTATCTGGGTTGTATCTCTTCTGATACGTAAACACAGACACTTGTTTGATTCGGCCGTCTTGTTTGAGAGAATAGGTTTTAGCAGAAAATGACAGGATGGGCTCATCGTTAGAAGGCAGACCTGAGAAACGCAGCTGAGCCAAATTGTGAATGAAGAAATTGAACTTTGTGGCAACACTGCCCAGACTGGATTCGATCAGCCTGGAAAAAGAAAACATCAAAACACACAAAAGTGGTTCTGTCAATGCATCAGACTGAAGTCTAAGAAAAATAACCCCCTATTTCTTACTGACAAAGAAAAGATTTTTAAGAGTGATCAATGGGCTATATGAATAGTATCATATCAACACTTAATATGAGACTCAGTATCCAAACTTTGGAATAGGTTTTTATTGAAGAAGTGAAGGCTTTCCAGACTTGCATCCAACTCTAGAGCCCTGGAAAGACATGGACCTGCTGGAGCAGGTCCAGAGGAGGGCCACAGAAATTATCAGAAGGATGAACACCTCTCTTGAGAGAACAGTCTGAGAGAACTGGAGTTGTTCAGACTTGAGAAGGCTCTGGGGAGATCTTATTGTGGCCTTTCATGGGGAGGCCATTCCTACTTAAAGGGAGCTTATACAAAAGAAGGGGACAAACTTTTTAGCCAGACCTGTTGTGAGAGGACAAAGGATAAAGAATATGAGAGTAGATTCAGATCAGATATAAGAAATTTTTTTACAGTAAGAGTGGTGAAACACCAGAACAGGTTGCCCAGAGAGGTTGTAGATGACAGGACGGCTTTGAGGAGCCTGATCTAGTTGAGGATGTCCCGGTTCATTGCAGGGGGATTGGTCTTAGATGGCCTTTAAAGGTCCCTTCCAACCCAAACTTTTCTATGATTTTCAGTTGCATGCACACCACTGCAGTTTCCCCTTATATTTGAAGTGAAGTACAGTAACACTTTTCTAACATGTAGCAACATCTCGGTTACACTATATGCACTCCCTTTATACTGGAGCATCAGCCCTCCCTCCCCAGTGTGCAAAAGATTTCTCCAAGAGAAAACTTCTTTACAATGCTTTCCATCATATACTCTGCTATTAAATGATTTAGGATGTATTCAAAATGTAAGTGTTAAACAGCCAGACAGAATTATTTGCTCTCAGCACTTTAAACCAATTTTTCACACAAGGTCACTCCTAAAATCTACGATATTTTAGCACAAGCATTACTCTTATATAGAACTGGTCTTACTTATATAGTTAACTGTATTTTATGATTGTACAGTGTAACTGTTCAGCTTGTACAGACATGTTTGTGACCATTCCTAGCACGTTTTTTCCTATCAGAAATCTGCCATTAACAGGATGATACTGGGACATATTTTAGTTTTCACTTATCCAGTACCTTGTAAAGAAGATGGTGGCTTCTGCATCTGTTGTTTGCGGCTGGAGAGCATCCTGGACATACTTCAGGTCCTGAACCCCGCTTAGCTCTGGTAACCCAGAAGAAAGCATCTGCAAGAAATTGAAATTTAGTTTTAATGCAATAAACCCAATATGATTTTCTACTGAAATGATTAAGACCTAGACCCTCAAATACATTTGTAGCTGCACTAAATTGCTAAACATTAACAGCAATAGACAACAATTACTTATAATCAGCAGTTATTCATTATTTCTGCTGAATTAAAAGCAGTTAGAACTCTTTGCAGTGTAATTTGTGGTATCATCTTAGTTTTATATCTTCTAGAAAGAGGTAGGCAGTAAAAAAGCTTAAAAAATTCCAAATAAAGCTTCCCAAAAAGTAGATCAGATGTTTCTGGCTTTTAAAAAAAGCCCGCATTAAGAGTTTCTCCAGCATAAAAAGCACAGTTTTTAATACAACGCAGCATGACAGATCTATCAAGTTTCAACTGAATGTGAAAAATGATTACCAATGACAGTAGGTTAAGGAAGAGGCTGGCATGCTTTCTGATCAAGTTGTAAGCTTGGCAGCAGAGATCCACGAACAGCTGAAAGCGAATTGTGGGTTTTTCCCCACCATTTATGACATAAGCCATATCTGATGTCAGCACAAAAGGAGCTCGATCCCTGTTCAAAAAGCACAGAATTCCTGAGTTCATCATAAGGTCTCTTCATTGTCGTGTGTTTTCTGCTTCCCTCCATCCCCATCCTGAAGTAATGGCATTAAACATTCCATTACTGCTGTTTCATGGGTTTGGGTTGGGTTCCTCTCCCAAGTGCTGCTTCAGGTTACACAGCACTTACACATGGTACTGGACCTACAGCAGATCTCCCAGAGCAACACTTGGAAAAAAAAAAATCACTTCATTCTCTACAATGCTTAGGTACAGAAGATACCTTTTAAAGCTACCAAACATCTGTGCATGTCCCAGAAACTTTCCAAAGTCGATGTGAAACATATGCCCAGTGTTCCGGAGCATTATGTTATCATTGTGACGGTCACAGATTCCCAGGACATACGTGGCTACACAGCATCCTGCACAAGAGTAGATGAAGTTTTCTGAAGCCTAGGAGGGAGAGAAAAGAAGTGAATTGAAATCAAATATCAGTGGAAAAACATAATTCATGTATTCAAGAGTCAATCTTGATGAGTGCAAAATCCCAGCCAGGCAAAACAGACTCTAAATTTGCTTTTTTTTCCCCAAATACTGTTCTTCAAACAGATAGTTTTGCTAAAATCTCTAGATACCACACTTTTCAGCAAAAATGGTCATTTTGCTTTTTACATAAATGAAAGAGGAAAGAGGAGTTGAAGACAAACCACAAAACTATGTTAGCAAAGAAAAGGGTACAAGACATATTCCCAATGTACTGTAATGGCATTATAGCCCAAAAAAAAAGTTTTAATTTTTGAATCTCTTGTGTACAAGAAGAGGCCACTGCTCCTGAACTACAATGAAGAGTGGCAACTATTCTCTCCTCTCTTAAAGTACATTTTTTCTCTATCCAATAAAAACTCCTGATGAAAATCCTGAGAATCCATCTGGCTCCTTTTTATAGAGGGGATTTTCATTTGTTCTTTTTCAAGTATAGAAAAAAATTAAGTTTCCTAAATATACAAAAGAAAAGTTTCAATGGAAGACCTGGACTATGAATTTCATTCCTTCATCAGATGGTTTTTAACCCTTTTAAAAGAGCTGCAAAAAGAACAGTGCTAAAAAGTTACCTTTTCATACTCCTCCTCTGTAGGATTGTACTTTCGCAACCACTCTGCCAGAGGCTTGTCCTTAAAAGAACCTGTCACTCCATATTCCACTTGAATTTTCCTAAGTGTATCTGAAGCAGGAACAAGCTCTACCATACCTTGATATAGAATAAAACAAAGCACATCTCCTTAAGTTATGTTGCATTTTTATTATTCAGTAGAAACTTTCCTAACAATGACGAATTTTACAGTCTTAGACCAACTCTTTCAAAATCCAGCTAGGTGTAAAAATAATTCTATTAGTCCCTAAGCATTTCCACAGACTATGGTACAAAGCAAACCATGAAACACATGTAGCAATCCAACTTAGCTTACTTTACTACCCCTAGTTACAGCTCCTAGAATGCACATTTAAGTTATACTTTGAATTATTAGTTTCTACCATATAAACTACTATTAGTCTAAATTGGGCAAAATACTTTGATGCTGACAATTCTCACACACTGACGCTGAATTAATCTAGTAACTTTATCTGCTGTCAATTGTTGAAACAGATGAGACAGTGGGCTTTATATGTGGCCTTACTTTGGAGATATAATTTACTAAAAATATTTGTATAGCTGAACTATAAAAGGAAAACATTTAGTTGGTTAACAGAATTTTTACTTCTATCTTGGCAAGAGCTACTAAAGGTACATCTGCAATTTACATCCATTTTACTTTTCCCCTTTAATCTTTTGAGTACTTTAAAGACACTAATATTAGTAAGAAAAAATAAGCTACATAAATCAAGTCATCAGAGTAGGAGGAAAAGCGATCTGTTTCTCTAAAAAGCAAGTCTTACATAAATAGAAGCTTTTTGCTCAGTTTTGCCAACCTAAATTTCCATCTTTTCCATGTATTTAAGAGTTTTTGGTCATGATGTTCATCTGACTGAAGAAATATTTAAGTTATTGTTTATCCTCCTAAATATCTTTGATTTCTATTGGCCAGCTCTAGGGAATTAGCTAAAACTAGCAAAAAGCATGTTCAAGGTGCAAGGCAGTAGTTGCACTCAGAGTTCTCTGACCTACTTTCAAACCCCAGAGACAGCCAAGGAACTTTTACCAGCATATGACACTAATTCTGGGGGATAGTATGTGTGTGGGCATGGCAAGGACTGGTTTAAATTTTTCTTCTTTTTGCACGTTTCAGTACAAGAATGATACCCCTGACTAAATTGGAGCAGATTCCAAAAACTTCAGCATTTCAGTTTTGACTGGAATACTTTCACCACAATTAAACTTTCAGAATAAGGATTGCTATAGCACCATTATTTTCCTGTGTTGCAGTAAGAGCATCAAGAGCAACCTTGGCTTTCATCACTGTATTTGGTTTTTTGTACCACTGTTCATTGACAACAGAACACTCAAGAGAAGAAACACATTTAGATGCCACTCAGCCATCAGGAAATTCAGAACAATCTAACTTGTTATACTCTCAGATACTAAAGTTCCTTGCAGTGGAACTGTTCCTTGGCACCTTCTGCCCAGAAGTTTTTCACTATCAGTGTGACAAGAAATTGAAGTGGGGGAGCAAAGATTAAAGGCGACATCTGGTTTAGCACCTCTGTCTTTTCCAGTTGAGAGACACTTGAAGATAACCATCCGTAGATCCAGTCCCTCCTGCAGCCAGATCTTATCCATAATCTTAATCATTTGTAAAGCCAACATATCTTGTCTCAGATCTTCTCCAACCTTAAATGGAAAAATAAAAGTTAACCAGAGAATTATTATTCTCTTTAATAAGCTTAAAAGAAAAACAGGCTACAATTAAGCTTTCACATGTGGTAGACTCTTATGTTTTATGGCCTGTTCACATGTTGCTTTCTAGATACACAGGAGCAAACTCATGGAATAAGCTTATTGGTCTGTGCTAAAATTAATTGATACCAATGAAATAGTGATTATCGTTCAGCTTCTTTTCTCCAATACACATGTAAGACCTACCTTAAACATCACGTTAATTTCTTCTCCCAGAGGGTCAGCATTTATCAGTGCAACTTTGAGTGGTACTGCATTGGAGCTGAAGAAAGAACACGCCTGCAAGTAGATTTAGTGTTAATGGTCAGAAAGGACTATTCCTGCTAACCCAGAAAACGAGATATTCCGACAACAAGCAGGTTCGACACACAATGTGGCTATTCAGACTTTCAACATTTCAATTGTGGTGAATACGTGCTTCCTTTGAGTAACGAGCCCTTTGGCTGTTATTTGTTGAATTCTTGTACAAAAGCCAATATTGCTGCACAGTGATGTTTTATACATTCTGAAGGGAAGAGTGAATAAAACGTGAATAAATATTTTATCAGCAGGTTTTGTTGAAACCTAGAAGATGTATTAAAAATGTGTATTTGTGTGTTTCACAGGATTTTCTCATTTATCTGCTTACAAGCCCCTGCTCATGATTTAATAGTTACAGTAGAGAAGGAAAGCGAGACGAGCTGTCTCTCCAACACAGGATTAGTTCAAGCGTTAACAGACCTTTAGGTTTTCAGTCATGCATGATGATATAATCAAGACTGTGGTTGAGCAGATATTGTCAAGCCTTGCAGAGTTCTGGAAAAATAATTTACCTGCTTCTCCTACATTATTACTTGCTGGGCCTTCACAATAAAATAAAGCTACTGCCTCCCTGACCCTGCCCAGCATCTCTGGACACAATCAGTAACAGGTAGTTTTGCATGTTTCACAGTATTACTCATTGCTTGAACTTTATATTCTTGGTCAATTTCCTCTTTTGATTACTAATGCACACAGGACTTTTTCATGCACTTTGAGTGGTCCCTTGGTTTGCTATAACCAGGATTGCTGGTCTCAAGAGACAGGCTCTGAAGATTTAATAAGTTATTACAGATATATGTCTATATTTTTTAACACAAGTGCCTTTGTCAGTTTTACACTGTATTTGTACACATTTTATCTTTGCTCAGCTAATTTTGCTGCCTTATTCAATCAGAATTTTTGACTAAACCCCATCTCCACAGCATAAAGAGCTTTCAAGCACTTCAAGTGGTTTTTTTTCATTTGTACAAGCTTTACCTAGTCGTAATTTTTACAAAAGGGTTTTGAAACCCTGAATGTGCAGTACCTTAATATTTAACTCTTTTGCCACAAGACTGGGATTGAGAGGCAAACGGCATTTGTTCTTCAAGAAAAATAACTGCACACGCTCCATGCCATTTTGCAAGGCAACCTGCAGACAAAAGAGAAAATTCAGCTGACATTTTCTTAACTGAAGCATCTACAGAAAACTTCTGGACAAAGCTACCCTGAAGCCACTATTTCAACTCCTCAATGTCAAAGGAATGCTAGAAACTACAGCTGCTGCCTTAGCTATTAAAAATACCTAAGCCTAGCAATGTAACACCCATCACACATGTTCGTGGGGGGGTTTTTTGACTGAACCAGATGACAGCATCCCACTCTATCAAACTGTAAGCTCTATTATTAGCACAAAAACAGATATCCCATTCTTTTGCATAATAGGATCATTTTTCAGCAATAATTGGTTTAAATTCATTTCCAGTTTATCATACACAGAAACCATCCTACTTTCTTACACTATCACCTCACCAACATACGTTTCAGATGACAAACTCGACAAAAACACCAACTTCATTAAGCTTTGCAGAACAATAGGTTCATAAATCTTCCTATGCATTTACATATCACTTTGAACTAAGACTAAAAAGACAATTAAGTGGATTAGTTTCAAATTAAAAATATATACACACCTGCCGAGCAGATCCACTCGTTTGCTTTACTCTTTCTGCTACCATTCCAAAGAGCTGCACTAGCCTGGTCTGCTTCTCCAGCTCTTCCCTCAGCCTTTTCCCACAGACTGAAAGAAAAGCTCCAAGAATTTGCTCATACCTTACACCAAACTTTGTATCATACAGTGTATCCTTAAGAAGCCTGAAATAAAGGATTTAAGTTAATTTTTCCTAAGGAATATACAGCAAACAATGCAATATTAAGACATTAAAATATTTTAATGAATCAGTACTACATATGTCTGAAGTTACTGATAAACAGGATAGAAAAAGCAAGAAGTTTGTGCTTTGTAGAGGCACCATGTATTCTTTCATTAAAAAAAACCAAAACAGCAACCAGGATCTACATTCTGTATAATCACCATTCATAACAGTCATTGTTATGTTATTAAATGATGATGTTAAGAAGGATCTTTTTTTTCTGGAAATATTAATCTTGTGGCACACACATTACACGAGCAGTGGAACAAAAAGCCCCTTACCAGTACAGGTAGTGTGCAATCCGAATGCTTCCCAGTGCCCGAGCCAAAAGAAATTTCACAAGGGCACTGTCAAGGTAGGTTTCATACTTCAGTGCCTAAACACAATGAAAATTACATAAATCAAGTCTGGATTTAACTCTTGATGAAGACAAATTTTGTGACTAATGCACAGACAGAATCACCACAAGTGCTTTGGACAGGCACAAAGTGATTATTTATTCAAATTGTTTCCCCTACTGTGCATTACAGTCAGAGGCACACAACTGCACTTCTGCTATTAGCCAGCAGCAATTCCTTTGGGTTTTCAAGAGCCATAAAAATTCAAACTCCTGTGTAGGCAGGAAGTCTTACCTGTACAAACTGAGGGAGGAAATCTGTTAACTCATCATCACTCAATGTCTCTATCCAGTTCACAGCTGTATTTCGTACTTCCTGATCAGCAAACCTAGAAAGCCACCACAAATCTACATTAAGTTTTCTCTGTTCATGTAAGATTTTTTTCTTAGTCTTTTTTTTGAGATCCGCTAGATAGAAAAGCAACCATATATAATCCATAAAAGCTCAATAAGGGACCTACAAGTACAAGGCCCTTCATCACGTAAGGTGCAACCGCACATGCATGTTTAGGACAAGCACAGTCAAAACCTCTCAAAACTCTGTCTCAATAAACTCCTGTCCTGTTGCATGTTAAAACTTCAGAAACCTAACCACTGTTGCTGTGCTTTCACTACATGACTTGGTTAAACCTACATCAATAAAGTAAGCCGGGGTTCTTTGAAATTTTAAGAACACTTAACTTTTACCACAAGAAATTCAGCAATATTTTTCCACAGAACACCATTCCAGGATCTTCTACCAAAGAAGAGTCATTTAATGCTCAACAAAACACAGAGAGTTTATTTACAGCAGTTTTCTTACTTTGAATCAAGTAGTTCTAGTGCAGCTAAGGGTGATAAAGGAGGCCACCGCTGAAGTAACGAATATATTTCTGGAAGACTTGCCCAGTCCCAGTGAGGGGCACTAACCAGGATTTTTGGTAGGCTGTTAGTATGGCTGTGACAATAATGTCTCTTCTCCCACAAAAATTCTTTATCTTCTTTCGACAGCCTGCAGACAAGAGCATTTCAGTTTATAGTGCACATGAAAAACCATCACCTGGAATAACCCCAATGCCACTGATTGTTGTATTCATACAGATAATTTAACACACAGAATGGAATGACATTGAAATGACTGTTCCCTCCACAAAAGTCAAAACAAGAAGCCAAATAAAGTTTCAAGCCTTAAGGAAACAATTCAAAGTTATAATTTGGGCAGGACAAAATTAAGTTTTAGTATAATCTGAAATAAATCAAAAACATTAATGTTAGTTTGGTGCAGATCAGTAGGAAAGGTTGCCAGAAAAGCTTCCATGGCACATGAACAGCCACCGCTGAGACTGCCACTGAGAAACTGCCAGGCAGGAGCAGGTGACTGTAACATGCAGGCAAAGGAGCAGCAATCTTGTAGCAAGAAATTATTATAGCACCAGCCCCGGAAAACACAAGGAAATTCATTAAGTCAGTACCATTATTTCACATGTTTAACTCAACCTCTTGTTTAAGTCTCTAGAGGTCTTCAAAATATTTTAAAAAAGATATTACAGAAACTTAAGAATATATAAGCATTCCATGCCCTAGCTACAAATTGTCATGTGCAAAAAGAGCCCAGCTAGCAGAGATGGATGTACCCAATAGTGCTATCCTTGGAGAGAATGGCAAGGAGACGTTCTCTCGATGGTTTTTCTAATGTTTCTACAGAAAGATGCACAGTAGTCTTTGCAGCTTGAGGAATTTTATATTCAATATCAAACGCATGGGATGGGAAGTCAATCTGAAAAAAAAAAAAAAAAAGAAAAAAGATGATGTAAGTCCTTAAGCACAGTAGAGAAAGCAATGTCAGATGTTTGGGAACCTGAACTCTTTAATTCTACAAGTGTAACAGTCTTCAGATACTGTTTGCTGAGTAATTTTTTCCATCTCAATTCTACATAACTACGGTTCCTAAACGTACAGCTGTGTTCTTGCACAATGCAGTGGTTGGAGCACTCCTCAGAAGAGAAGTGAGAATGCTTAGAGCAGAGATAATCACAGAACTGTTCAAACCCACACCAGTGGCTTCCAGCCAAGCACCGACTCAGGCCATGTTTTGGAACTGCTGAGCCATGCCTAGTAAGGCACTTTTCTCTTTGGAGGGAAATTTGGACTCTGAACTGAGAAAGAGAGGTGCTTATGTTCTGTAAAGGAACTGGAATTGCTACTGCTTGTAGTGGTAGCTTGTCCACACAGTTCCCATCTCAGCACACATTTCTATGGATTGCTTTCAAAAACGTTCCCTCCCAGTACTGACAGCATGTAATGCCAAGCACCTCTGATTTCTCTTACTTCCAGACAGTTATTCAGTAACAGATTTGTAGAGACTTCCAGACGCTTCCCATTCTTTGCCCTTACAGTTTAGTAATCACTATTCTATACTGACTTTGAAACACTTTGTAGCAGTACTTTCCCTCTCCACAAAACATCCATCTAATATGACCTACAAGTCCCAATATTCAAACAAACCAGAGCAAATCAGAATTATGTACAACCTGCAATACTATTCTTTCCATGTTTCCTTTCTTACTGGTCGTCCCTGACACATGATGTGGATGTGAAGAGGTCCACAGTTGCAAGAGCTTCGTCCCACAAGTTAACAATCTGAGAAAAAAACATGTGCAGGTCTTAGTTTCACAGTCCATTTACTTCACCAACACATGAGTCGTCAAATGAATTTATTTATTTTCACTGGCTGTTGTCTGTACTTTAAGTGCTTTAAAGGGCTGCACACAACTTTTAGGTGGAAAAGGCAAAGGAAAAAGTTCAGTGTTGACACAATTGACACAGATAAATTAGGTGCTCCCTGTTCTTTAAGTCAGAAAAGGAATACTTTTGCCTCTGAGGAAAAAAATGAATACAAACACACACATCACCACACTCTTCTTAGCTTCTAGAAAAGAGGCCCAGGCGTATGAATCTTAAGGGCATCACCATTTGCTTGGACTTCCCACATTACCAGATTTTGCAAGGGCCTATCAAATGACATCTGCATTTGCCAGTGTATTCCCAACATTAATACAATTTCCAACTGCAGCAGTAGGGCACAACTGAAGACACTTCATAAATCAATTAAGTGTTGAATGTTAGGTAGAGAAAACTTCTATCAGTCTTTTAAGATCAAAACGTTACTCAAAAGACTGCTTGAAGGCCAAGCCTTAAGTATATTTTAAAAGATGTTTTAGGGTTTGTATTTATTTCAAATAAGGAACAGGTTGTTATATGTAAATATTGATTAGCTAGGAGCTTATCATGCCAATAAAGACTACCAAATTGTGCCACTAAAGCACAACAGCTTATTCTTTTTAATAATTATCCAGTTCAATACTGCCTTCTGTCTCATCCACAAGTAATGACGTTTTAAGCCACTCCACATGCACTTCAGCCGGAGGAATTTTAACTTGGCTATGGATTCTTCCAAAACACATACATGACCAGTTTTATTCTCCCTGTATTTTAGTTAGTTCCAAGTTTCAGCTCCTGCCTGTCATTGATTCTATTTTCAACTGTAACTGGAATATTTGGCTACTATCTTTAATTATCTAGGTCTGGATTTAATTTATGTGGACTGCAAGTGGATTAGACTACTAAGCACCTTTACAGCTGCTATATACAGGCCACTCAGCAAGCTCTGGCATAACACACACCATTGTAGTGGTCTGCATAAACAGAAAATACAGTTTTCTCCCCAGACTAACTCCTATGAGAATACCATGCAGCATGAAGACAAGATAAATTTGCAAATCAAATCAAAAGCTGTGTTTTCAAATACTGTGAAATGTGGTATTTAGATAGGAGACTGAAATGTAACACTTAAACAGAAGGTTGAAATAAGCATCCTTTATGAAAGGAATCCAAGCTTTGGTGGAGACTGAAAGCAGGTGCAGGCCATCTTTGCAATGCAGGAAATCCTAAACTGTGACACCCTCAAGCTGTTGGAATCATCACCAGACAAAAAAGAAAGCAGAACAAGTGAAGTAAAAATCCAGAACCAGAGGACACAAAGCCCACGAAACAGCCACAAGCAACACACAGCAGTGACTGTCCAGGAATGATCTGCTGCCTTTCTTCAGCTTTGCTTGACAATTTAAGCTTCCAGTAAGACCTAGAACTCAGCAGCACAGATAAATAGGAAACCTAAAGCATAAATGCAGAAGCTGTTTTGCAATGGTGTGATCACTTCTGCAACATGATGTCTAATTTGGGCACCTGTGGTTCGAGTCTACTGGTTAATGTCTCACTGAGTAGCTGCCCAAGTGATAAGCATTTTGGAATGCACTTCGTAATCAAAGTTGGAAGCACAAAGCAACTTGAACCAATCCAGAAACACTCAGCTTAGGAAAGTTACAGCAGGCTTTTCATTCTTAGTGAAAAACATGTAACAGCATCCAGCAGCTGTATTTGAAGGAAAGCCAGTTCAAAATACAAATATGGCACAAATTTAACACACTTGTTAATCATCCCTTTATTTTAATTGTTTAAAATAAATCCAGCTCTGAATCAAAGGGAATAATTTCAGAATATTCTGGGATATAATCATCCAAACAAATATTCAACTTCCTCCAGCAGTTAAGTTTTTTCACCCAGTTAGATGGAAATCCTACCACACAGGACCACGTTTTGTCCTCTATTTAATGAAATGTATTTTTTCTGTATCAGTACAGTTTTCAATTCTTAACCTTTATCATGGCCTAGTATATTCAATATCAGAGAGGCAATTTCTATAGTTATGGGTGTGGAGGAAGCTTTACACAGAGCAAATCATATTGATAATCTTACCCATGTTTTGGATACTTACCGCCTAAAATCAAAAAGAGGTAGAGAAACCTGACCCAAAATTTCTGGGCCCTTTCTCTGCTTATTTGAGTCAGGGGAACTCCCACTACTTTGATTTAGGATTCCAAACAAAGTCAGACATAAGACTGATTCCAAAGGCAACTGTGAAATCTGGATGGGGAAAATTATTCTATAAAATAAAAGTATTAAAAATAAGTCAATTAGAAAAAAGGCAGCAGTTAGTAAGTTACAGGTTTATCCATATAACCCATGTATGCCTCTTGCTTTCAAAAAATCAATTAACATTGAAGAACAAGTGTTAAATATCCATGCAATCATATTTTACTCCACTTCATCTCCCATAACAACAGTCTGTAAAACCTCCTAAATAACACTTCTGCACTGTAGTCAGATTTGGAGCAACCCTTTTTAATTTCTGTCTATTAAATCACATTCCTTGCACAGAACTGACCTGTCCAGCAAAACCAGTTTTCCCACTCCACTCACTAGGAAGGACACACACAATTCCATGTTAGCCACCTCCTAATTTTTCAGATTGAAAGGGTCAGCTGACAGTAGTTTCACATCCAAATGAAAGAATCTATTAAGAACTACTGAAAGTTAAATTCAAATGGTACAAAACCTATAAAGAGAGCAGCTGAGGAGCATACACCTCACTAGCTATACAAGCTTCCATTTTCGTTTGCATTGTTTTTACTGCCGAACATGTTCCTTTAGTTTGATTTCTCTGTAAAACATCACAGTTCCACTATAAAGCACTACACTACTGTCAGCAGCTTTTAAGCAACCTAGCAGACCTTTCACTGTAATACACTAGTACTTGCCAGCAAAAGATCTGACAATTAATCCCATGCATCACCAGGAAAAAAAGGTAGTTGGAGTACTCTCTGAAGGCAGGTGTTCTAGAAACTCTCACTGCTGCTCTGAAATAATTTGTTCACCACAAACTTTCAGGGTATTCCTCAGGGTCTATCTCTGACCTTTAAAAACAGTCAGGAGAGTAGATATGGGGCACCATGGAGCTCACATGATGCTTCAGCTATGACAGGCTGCCCGATAACTCAAGTGGCTGTGCATAGATAATGAAAAATATTCTCCTTTCAGTTATCAGATACCACTTGCCATCATCTCCCTATCTTTTCTCTGCATGCTCTTCCTTCTTCCTTTCTATCTTCTGTACTTGGAACAAAAACTGATTCAACATTCATGTTAGTAGAAGTGAGTTGCTTTTCCTCTCCATTTACATAAATTGAGCAGTACACATAAGCAAGCTTTATTCTTTAATCCCTCTTAAAGCAGCACAAGCCATTCCCATTGCAAGGAATGTTATAACCTTCCCAACTCCCTGTAATTGTATGCTACAAACACATTAGCACAGGGCATTTGTCCAGCATTTCCATTCCCCCTTTTAAAATGAGTATTGAAATACCATTTGGAAAAATATTTCTGATTTTGATCAGTAGGTCTCACACATTGTTCTTTGGATGCTTCAAATGGAATCAGAAAACCAAGAGCTGCTTGAATGACCGTATTCAGCAGCTAGCTGGGTAGGTAGTAACTAAAATAAAACACTTTATTGAGTTTTAACAGACTAAAGTCACTTACAGTTCATCCCATTTAATCAAGTAGAAGAAGTTCTTGTATGTGCCAACCTTCTTGGACTGAACAGGTTTGAACAGATCTTTTCCATTATGGGTCAGGGAACAAATCAAGTAGTATTTTTCATAACTGGACAAGGAAAAAAAGTTAAACATAAAAAACCCATAAGAACATTAAAAAAAACTATAAAAGGAGAAATTCTGCAATAAATAAATCACTTACTTTGACACCCAACCAGAAGAAATTCCATGAGCAGCAAATATTGTGAATTGGAGATGTTCTGTGGCAGTCCAAGCTTCCTTGGTACTCTTAGTCTCTTCTGGAGAAACTGCTGCTGAACTACTACAGGAATTCGTATGGAGTCGCAGAAGGGCCTCAACTGCTCTTGTTAACTGGTTTATACTCACTTTCAGAGGGTTTTCAGGCTGCTGTGAAACTAAATGACAATTTATTTTGAATGCATTTCTTCCTGAATTAGCCACCTAAAAACAGTTTTTAAATAAAAATTGAAGAACTTTACTCACCAGAGAAGCACTTGCTATTGTCATCACCACATTTTAAGGATACCTACACAATAAAGTCAGAGAAAATTTCAATACTGAATATCCATATTAATTTCCCATGGCTATTAAGTATCTTATACAGAAATTATGAAGTATCTGAATGAACTGGGCCCATATTTAAGTTTATGTAATACATCTTTTCACTCAAAGCTCTTCAAGTGTTAACTGACAGCATCACAATTTTCATATGATGCAGCAACTATTCACCAAGTTCAAAAGCTCATTTTTTGTCAAGTCAACTGTTTTGACACTCTTTATGAACCTGTAGAAGACACAGTACATTGGAATATTGCTCAGTATAATCTAACTTCTCTGGGTAGAGACAAAACTTGCTCAGGGCTGTTATGGATGAAAGCAGAGGTCATTAGCTTACTACCCAGTAATTTAAATCTGAACAGCTTTAAACAGCTTTTTTTTTGTTTTGTTTGTGGTATTTGGTAAGGTACCTTTTGCTGGCAGAGTTATAAATTTACTGAGTAAGAAAAGATATTAAACAACTGAGAAAATGAACAGTAAGGACTGTTACTTTGTACTATCTTTGTTTGCTTCTTGGTCTGCTAAAATGGAAGTCTCAACATGATGCAACATCACAGCAATGTCTAGTCTCAACAAAGACACTGTTGAAACCAAGAGGTGACAAACAAATCATGGGAATTCACTCCCTTCTAATCAGGAAGGGTCTCATGCCACATTCAAGTCCTGATAAACTAAAATTTTTAATGAAAACTAAGTTTGTGGTTTAAAATCAAAACCCAGTGAATTCCCAACACTTCAGAGAGTCTAAGAAGTCTGACACAACTGCTGCAGAAGGATGAAAGCTCTCCTTACACTTTTAGTGTACTGAGCATCTTCAACTTAAAAGTCTGAGTATCAAAAAATTTCACATTCTTACAAAAAAAGCGGTCACTTCTTCCAACTGCAAAGAATTACTTAAAAGAAAAAAAACAATCAAACAATACCTTACAAAACATTTAGATGCAACAGTCTCCAATATTTATAGCAATTTTGTTTCTGAAAGCAATGCTATATGCCTTTGTATGCATTACTGTGTAAGCCAATGTCCATCACAAAATAATTGCAGGGTTTTATTGATACAATCCCACCTTTTTCAAATTCTACTGGAGCAACGTTATTTTTGGGAGCTATTTGTACACTATAATCTAGTTATTTCTCCTATCAGAAAGCAAACATTGAAAAAAAATCTATATGCTGTATTTCACTTTGCTTTCTTAATGTCTGCTGCCCTTCCCTGCAAGAATTTTAGTTCTTGTGACAACTATATTTATTTGTCTTCTGTTCAGTATTACAAATACATCAGTGAACTGATGAAGCCAAAAGCAAATAGAGCATCATGTGAATTGCCACTCCAATAAGGCAGCAGGACAACAGAAATAGCATTGTAAGATTATTTAGCTTTTTTAGTTGCCCAGTTCTCTACTTAATGGCCGTTTTTGACAGCATGACTTGAGATTGTCCTGCTCAAGTGAACCACTCATTATTAGGAAGTTGCATCATCAAATTCTGTACTATTTGAGAGATTTTGGGTTTGTCCTTATGCTCAGGAATGCAGGAGGCATGAACAGTTACGAGTTTCAAGATGCTATTGCTAGTCACAAACACTACTGGGAAAATACATGATGTCAATTCCTCCTCTAAAGTACAACTGCATTAATTTTAGACAGCATGAGCTCCTGTCAGTTCCCCTCAGTCAGATTTAGTGGCATCTGCTGTGACACAAGTTTCTAGTTACAGAACCAGAACACAGTATTTTAAAACTAGTTTTTAAACAGTCACTGTTTAGAAAGGGAAAATATTCCCAAAGCAAGTGATTAATGGATTAAGATCAGAGAGATGTCAAAATAAATTGAAGATATCAAGTAAAATAAATAAATAAATAAAACCCCAACAAAAATCCCAACATAACTCTGACAGAACTGTTGCTGGTATTTCCAGCTACTAAAGACTCTGAAATAATATTTGTCAGTTAAAAAGCATACCTCAAAATGCAATTTATAGTGTGAAAGCTTACCTCAGCATTTTTAGTCCTTGGGAGATTAACAGCCCTCCTTAGCTTCTTCACGGAGTCCGTTATTGCAGGAGTCTCTACACAATCCAATGTAGAACAGATTTTTCTGACAGTCCTAATTACATGATCTACTGCTTTATGCTGGTTCTAATGAGGAATGTATGAGAGAACAGATTGATCTGATCACAATTGTGAAACCCAGTATTGCTTTAATGTTTTTTAATGAATTGCCAAGAAAATGTCATTATGAGATGCATATCTCCATTACATTAAACTGTGGTGTAACGATTTGATTAAAGAAAAACCTCAATATTGAGAACTTCCTTGTGAATGCCAAAAACACAGTAGTACAGATCCTAGAATGGGGCACCAGGAAACATTAGGAGGTTCCCAACCATTTTTCTACTGAAGTGTTGGCAAGCAATTATTTTCTAATGAGATACTAAGCTCAAATTCCCTCATGGCCTAAAAAGAAAGTGCAATTCAAAGAAGAAAATTCAATTAGTGTGAGGAAGCAATGCTAAAGAAGCAGTGCTTCAATTTCAGCCCTCAGAGATACAGGTTTAAATTACGCTTGCGCTACTTACACTACAGTACTGCTTCCATGATGGAACTAACTTTTTTACTTCACTTTAATATACTTTTGTAGGTTACTTAAGACAAAGTTGAGCTGCTCCTAATACTCTCTTCCTTCTACTCTTCCAATAAACAAAAAGCCACTTGAGTTAAATCTGAATTATCCTAGGTTTCTTGGGGTTTGTTTTTTAATGTAAGGGATGTCTTCACCCAATTTGAAAGAATACATGTATTTGCTTCAAAATAATGGTTTACTTTTTAAAGGCTTAATGCATAGGTTTCTTTCACAATAATGTATGAGCACTTACAACTAAATAAGAGGAATAATTATTGCAATATTCTCTCACTAAGATGTAAATTGATTCCCAACCACCACTATCCCCGACCTATTCTCATGGCCTTCCTACAAATATACAGTAAAGAAGCCATTTGAATCAGAAAGTTTTTAAATTGAGAGCTACCTGGCAACAATTAACTGTTCTGGTAAGAAAATAACCACAGAAGTCAGACAACACTGTGAATATTTAAGCCATACTTCCAAAGCTAACAGTTTGAAGGTAACACTTCTTTGTGACACAGAAAGCAAAACTGCCACTGCTATTTTCCTCACAGGCTCTCAAATCTCAATAAAAAGACAATTGATAACTTTGGAAGTATTCAACAATGTGAAATCAAAGCCTACATACAAATTATTTATGGATTACCCTTCTTCACTTGGGCTAGCAAGCTTCAGCTACTGAATATGTAAAGGAATTCACTTCATGAAGTAAAAAATTTCAAATGCAGAACTGCTGCTATTTGGACCTAATCATCGCCACCTACAAACTACATCTCCCAACCTCAAAAAGATTACAAAGAGTGGAACACAAGTCTGAATTGAGATGTTTTGCATTCCTCATCTCAGCCTGTGAAATCACAGCTGAACAAAGAAACTGAAGCAGCTGCAAGAGCAAAGCAACAAAACCAGCACCGTGTCAGGAGCAGTAACAGCTCACTCTTCTACAAAAAGATTGTGTTCAAAACTACCCTTGACAACAGGGTGAATTACCATCAAGGGAATTAAATAATATTAAGGAAGTGTGGAAATAGCAGACAGCAGCTTGCTCAGACCTGCATTCCTGGAGAGGCAAACAAACATAGTGGAAATGAAAAGTATTGCAATTAAGTAATTCGAGACCGTTCTTACAGAAACTGGTTAAGAAACACAGTTATCTAATGTTTAAGCATTTAAGACTCCCAAGTTACATTACTATCAGGAGTTAAAAGCAGCCTCTCCTTTGAGAAATGAGCAAAGCAAGTTATATCCGTAAGCTTTTGCACATGGGAAGTCACTCCAAACTACTCAACATGCAAGCTGCTTTAAGCTACCTGTCATATACTGAAATAGACAACTTTTTGGACAGGGTGTTTTAAATTAATTGAATAATGCAGAGTAAGACATTACTATGCTTTGTGTAGAACTTACTTATATGTTCCAAACATGCTTCAGTTCTAACTCCCATTGTACATAACTATTCCTGCTCACTATTATGTAGATTTTTATCTGTTAGTAAATACATCTTTCACGGCTGTCAACAACAGCCATAGTCAGGATTCAGACCTCTTCCCTATTCTCCTGAATTAACCTCTTCCAGCATGTTTGAGGAAAAGGTTATTTTGCGCCCCAGGACTTGGAAGATACATTTCTAGTTGTGATGATCAGATAACAACTGGTTTGCAAGAAAAGCCTAGAAGAAAAGAAGAACAGAAATCTAAATACCCATGATTATAATTTCACATTTGACAGCTTGTTCAGATCTCAGTTTCCCTGAGATAACCTGCAAGTCTTTTTCCCAGCTACCTTATCAGTGAACTTGGTCACGCTACTTTTGGTTCAGCAATAATCTACAATGACCTTACCTCACTCTTGAGGGCTATGTTAACTTGCTTGTGATACACCTCAAGAAGCTCTTCAATGGAAGACCTGCAAGAAATAATAGTTATTGAACACAGGTACAGGAACAGAACAGAACACAACCTTGGTCAGCAGTGATCAGCACTTGATTACTAAAATAACCACAAAACATTACCTTATGATAGGTTCTCTGAAAGGCTTTTCTACTTTGTAGAGGTGTTTGGTTAGATGTACAGGTGTCCTGTCATCATCTTCCTGCAATAAAATATTCGGTACTAAGTCCAGTTCTCACCTTTCTATAATAGGTATACTGTTACAGAAGATTAATTACTAATACCTGGGGAGTTGAAGGGGAAAGATGTAAGGTGATCTCTTCAAAGGGGAAAAGAAAACTACTTAACAGCCTGTGAAATGTGTACACATGGGGAAAGAGGGAAGAAACAGCCATCAAGTGCCTAACTATGCAGATACCAAATACTCCTCCCTTCTTTGATGGTCTAATACATATATAATTAAACACAAAAACTCTTCTCAACTTTTATTTAACTCTGAAATTTGTTGCTTCTCTTTCAAGCCTCAGGTTTAGTCCAAATGCTTGCATACTTTCTCCAGGTACAATACTTGGTTCTAGTAAGAGGCACTACCCATATTTATACAGTTTGCTTTGTGAAAATTCAGTTATGTATTTCACTTGCCCTTAGGATAAGAGGATACCATTTCCAACACCAGGCAGACGTGCTAATCTGTCAATAACACAGGAAGGTACCCCTTGGAGCCAGCACACTCTTGCAGACCAGGAGGTACTCACTGTTCGTGCCAGGTCACTGCATATCCCGCTGTGGGTCAGGAGCTGCAGTTTGATGTCTGTGTCCCACTTCCGGCAGTTCTGGATATACTCGTGACTTCCTATGCAGTGCTTGCTGTGAAACAAAAGCAAGCTCCAGTCACAACAAAAATACGCAGTGCTTTTCCAAAAACTCACACAGAATATGCAAGGCAACCTGTTGCCTCAAAGTAAGGAAATGGTGAATCAACCTCCATGCCCATCCTTGATCTGACTTTCACTTCTGCACAAGTTTTTATACACTATTACAGATATTATGCTTGTGCTAATGCTCTTAACTGCAGTGGTTAACACTGAAACCAAATGTTCTAACCCAGAAAACTAATGGGGCTTTGTAAACCATTAGTTTTGGAAAAAAATTCCAACGAAGAAACAAACCCAAAATCAAACCAAGAAACAAACAAAATCCTGCAAACCACAACTTGCCCAGTTTATTAGAAAACATTAGATTTTTGGGTTTGTTTCTGAGATTTGAAGAGTGGTCAAAAACTACAATATCCATCCACAGAAATGTTCTACAAACCTGCACCTGCATTAGAACAGAGCCTTAGGAAGTTGATGAGAACCTACTTTGCTATACCCCAGAACAAGTCCAAAAACTTCTGATCTTTGTGCAAAGAGTGACTCCCTTATATTTTTAAGGTTTCTTTCACACATTTAATCACCAGAGATACACTTTCCAGTAACTGTTTCAGGAAAAAGCATGAAATTAAGTATTAATGAAAAAGAGCTTTCTTACTTCTGTAAAACTTCTTCTTGGCCACAGACTTTCAGGATATAGCTGCCAATGTCCACTTCATTCAAGTCATCATGCACCCAGCAAAGTGCCTGCATTATTATAAGCTCAACAGGGGAACTCACTGTTTAAAGAAATTACATCTAAAAGTTAAATATAAATCTATAGCAAGTGATATTAACTATTGCTCACTCACAAATTGTAGTTACTTAATCAAACTGATTTTTGTACTTGTAAAGAAGATTTTTACACTTCTATTATCTCCTAAATTTCATAGTTTGAGATTTTCACTTTTTTCTCACAAAGAAAGGTATCATAAACTTGCCTGCCACTATAAAAAGCCAAAAAAAATCTTTTTCAATTAGGATACAGTGTAGTCACTTAGCCAGAAATACAAACACAGTCTGCAGGACTGAGGATAGCCTTTCCTTTTTTTTTTTTTAATTATAAATTAAACTTGCCCTATTTAGCAAGGACTTCAAATAGTTAAGTGATCCCAGAGGCACTTAAAGTTTAAAAAACACTATCTGAAGAGTTGGATATGGAACTCCCCTCTTTGTTCTGCTTTTGAGGAACTGAGTATCAGCTGCAGCTGAGGCAAATCCTACTGAAAGTCCTTTTCCCTTTTTCCTTTCCATATGTCATGGGAAGCTTCCACTTAGTACAGAGCAGATCTCAGTAAGCACCACCAAACTTTTGCCAAATGCAGCTCTCAGCTACCAGTACTTTTGTATCAGGCTCCAAAAGCTTTTTGGAGAGTAGTCTCTCTTCCATCCAGCAACTACAGAGCAACAAAATAATCCCAGTCAAACTCAAAATCCATTCCCCCACAGCCACCAGCTGTCGCTGACTAAAAATACAGACCTGTTTGAATTACACAAATGTTTAAATACAAAATGCTCTCTAGCCCTCCCGACCTAGTTTCTGATGATCTCATTTAAATAATTTGTGAACAATATCACTAAGTGCCTCAAAATTCTGTAAAAAACCACTGTATAAGAGCAATTTTGTATTTCATCAGTACCTTCAGAGTTTTTTTCCCCTCTCCAAGGACTTTCCTAATTTTCTCAAAATTTTTTTAAAATAAAGAAATATTACTGCTATGATAGACACAGAGGTAATGCCACAACAATATTTTCCACAAGATAACACATGTGCTTCACCTCATTAACAAATGATTAATTATTACAAGCACAGAGGTATCTGAGCACATATGAAGAATGATTGTGTGAGATTCAAGAACAAGGAATGACAGGAAGTATGAATTCAGAAACACTTTAACTCATTAAGACTTTATTATTGGGTGAAATTGCTGTGCTACCTTCAGCAGAGAATATATATGGTATTTGATAAAGGAAAAAGATGCAGTGATAGTTCATGCAGTGACAGGTTCTGTGCTGTAGTCACAGGCTGCATTGCCAAAGGTCTGGCAGCCCTGCAAAGCCCAGCGAAGACTGCAAAGATGATGCTACCACCTTTTCCCTGCCCTACATCTTATTCAAAGACATTAATTTCTTGCTGACACACAATGTTTGCTCAGACAGAGCAAACTTCCATGCAAAGTCTAATAAAGGAATGCAAAATGAATCCAAATAAGCTCTAAAGTTCATCTACTTCCCTCCTGAGTCCTTTCTACAAACTGAGTTGTCAGAGCACTGAGAGGCTGCAGTTCCTTCTGAGCAAGACTGAAAGCCACACTGAAGTAGAGCAGCTCTAGCATTAGGAAGCTGAGGTACGCAACACTTTGACCAAGAACAGAAGGAATTAAAGGTAGAAGATAACTTTTAAAAACCCCATTACTAGTCACGTGCCCGTCTTTCACCAGCTGTGGAAGACAAGTAGTTTAACTTGCTGATTAGTTTCAGCATCAGAAAAAAGGGAGCAGAAAATGCAAAGAAGATGATATGTGGGGTTAGAATGCAAAACCCATTCCAAGCTAGCCGCAAAAAATACTAGAAATAAAGGGCTGAAGCCCTAACATTTCAGTTACCCTACCAAAGCCTTTTGTAGGAAAGGATTAAGCTTGCAATATTAGAAAACTGTAATCTTAAGGATTAAGAGCAGAAACCCTTCCCAGGCTATACTTAAAATCCACCTCATTTCTTAACAAAAGATTATGAAGTCACCACAGAATAAATGTAAGGACCAGCAAATTAATATAGAATGAAAACACTGATGCACCGAGAGCTTGTTTTTCCAATAGAGCAGCAAGTTTATGCGAGTAATAAAACAACTCCAGATCTTTTGAGTACAACCAGCTCTAAAGCATCTACACTAATACAAGCTGAGATCCAAATAATTACCCTCACAAGTGATAAGGAATTCCAGAAGTATAGAGGCAAAAAAGTTTATTACCAGTTATTTCATCACCCAGAACTGCGAAAAGTTGACAGCATGCAGTTTCAATACAACCACTGTGCAGTCAAGATTGCGCAGAGGACATGAATTTATGTAGCACAACAAGGCAAACCTCAAAGGTCCACCCCAGACCAATATTCCTGGTTACCCACAAAACTGGGACAGCCAGTTGTGGCACATCCAACGGTGTTATTTTAGTGTTTGTGTTCATAAGCATGTACTGAATGCAAGTAATAGATACTTTTAATGTTTATCCCTCTTTTCCGGCAGCAGTTTGTCTGAACTTTTAGATAGCTTACAAAAATTTATTTTAAAATATGTTAGTGTGTTGAAATGAAAAATTAAATTAAACATTAAAAATCTCAGTCCTGGTGTCATTGTCCCCTCAATAACTATAAAGTAAAAGCTTTTAAACAACTGTTTTATTCTATCCAGCTATGGACAGAACAGTGCTTCTGGTTTGCTGTGCTTTCCTTTTTTACAGTCAGTATTTCACTTTGTCAACTTCTAAGTATTTTCTGGAGGCACTGACCCAGAACTAGGCCTTTCCTCAGTTACCTTTTCCACATTTCCCACAAACAACCCATGCCCCTGAGACCCAGGGATTACAAAAACTGAAAGGCCTTGGCCTAGGCTGAGCGTATAGTCTTTAACAAGCAAACTCCAATTTAAGAAGCAGGAACATACCATCGCATGTAAAAGTTACTGGTTGCTGGAATTCTTCGATTTCTATTGAAACCTTGATACTGGCACTCTCCCCACTTATATTTCTTTGCAGCATGATTGGACTCAGCACAAAGCCTGGGTTTGTTTGCTGATCAGTATAAGGAAACTTGGTCCTCAATCTGGAAGCAGAGAAGGTTTATGAAACATTGCAATGGAGAAGTCTAAGACTAAAGCAAAATAACATGGTAATAACCACAAGGCAGAACAGTAAAGACTACCTTTGGCTCTCTACCTCAATTGCATGTGCAAAGCACCATTTAATTTTTCTACTCTCAACAGAACATTGCCCACAATAATTATACAAGTAGTAGTTAGACAGGAAAAAAATCCTAGCATATAATTAGGGAGGTTTTCTACATAGCTTAAAATATTTAATAGGTCAATTCTTACAGGACATAGCCAGCTTCTGCAGAAACTAAGCTCTAAAACAGTTTTTAAAACGGTAATCCACAGTATTTTCTAAAAATTAAGTTTAAAAAAAAAAAACAAAAAACAAAACTCTTCACATGTTTCAACTTTTAGAAGTCTAATCTGAACTTAGATATGATGCAGAAGGTAGCTATTCTAAGCTGTGGAAGGTGAGGAAGAGGCCTCAGTGGAGGTAAAGGTTTTTATTTAGGACACAAACAGTATAAAACATTTACCTACTTGGAAAGCTGCTTTTTATTTTCTGCTATCTAACAGAGATAAAATAATTTAACCTTAAACTTTTGCCAATGTTAAAGTAATATTACAGGAGATTAAGAACAGAACTGCTCTAAAAGGATTACTTATTTCATCATCTTTATTCTGGACAATCGCAAGAATGGAAAAACCCCCGAATCCTTCAGCAAGAGTTGTCCAGTCTTAAGTCCATCACTACTTAAAAAACTGGGTCTTGAATCGAAGGACAACAATCAGATATAACCAGAAAGTGTTGCAACAAGCCTATTCTATGTGAGCTTTGTCTTAATGTTTTTCAATAGTAAGTTTCACATATATATGAATTTTCATTGTTTTTGTGGAGTTTCCTTTTCATTTCATAAACATTCCTGCTTAAAAAAAAATAGATGCTATCCTTAAGATTCAAAGATCTCTATTTCCTCCACTATGTCTTGGATTTTGATGTTAAAAGGAAAAAAGGCAAGAGCAGTTTGTCTTCTCTAAGAAGAAAACATTCTCTCATTAAATTGTGGCAGTAAGGAAAAAAAACCACATGACCTTTAAGGAGCTTCACTATCTGATCAAGGCAGGGATACATTTAAAGGTTTTACCTTACAGAAGTACAGTTGTGGAAGCAACAAAAATAAAAGCATTAAAAGGTTGGGAAGTCACTGAGTGACAGGATTTTGTGAGGTGCCTCAGGTAACAAGGAAAAAAAAAAAGACTTCAAATTCTTTCAAAAGAAATTGTAATAAAAAGCCAAGGAGATACAGAAAAATACTTTGAGGATAAAAAGGTATTAGAGAAACAAGGAAAAGTGAAAGTCACAGGACCAAAATAAGAAAGAGGAAATATGGTAATACAATAATATTAGTACTGAAGATCTTAACAATTCTGTTGCATTCTTGAAAAAAAATAAACAAACCAGGACAAAACCAGGAAAAACTGAGATAAGAAAAGGAAAAAGGATACATACTGAAATCTGTCCCATCAAGCAAAAAAAAAATGTAGGGCTGTTCCTGTCAAGCTAACTGAAAATTAATCATTTAGCTTTTTTTTCCCTCCTCTGAAAGTTAATTCATATTCAGTCATTTCTTACTTTGTAACTGCTTCAGAAAAAGCTGACAGTTCTTGATTCTGCCCTTCAATTGCTTGGAGAAGCACGTTTTCTGTCAGCGTGCCAGTGGTCCCATTGTCTTTCTGCAACTCAAAGATAATACGGAATTTAAATAGCTGCAAACGTATTCCTAACGCCAGCAAAGCCACATGTAGGTGACAGATTTTCATGAGTCTGAGATTTACCACTAGTTTTATGTCTACTTTTATATGTAGAGAGAGGAATATGTAGAGGAGAAAAACATGTATAACTTGAAAAGTAAAGATTCACTGGAGCAGTGACTCCTTGACAGCAGGTAATTTATTTGCCAGCATCATTACCAGCTAAGATTAAGTTGCAAGCAGTTCCTGAGCTTTCAGCAGTGACCTCTTACATTCAGATTTGGCTAAATTCAGCTGAACCACAGATGGAAGAAAAATGTATTTTTCCTCCAGTTCTGCAACTCAGACTTCAATGTGGTTCCAGAAAGAACCACTACATATCACTGGTGCCTATGATTATCTCTTCCTACAAAGCAGGAAAATACAAGCTGAACACTGGAAGGAAGTAGCATTCAGAACATGAAACTTAGAACTCAAGGAATCAACTTACTGCTGTTTTAATCCCTTATGCCAAATGCTCCCATCACCTCTCAAAACTGTACACCACAATCTTTGAAGTATCCAATCCAAGAAACAACTGCTAAAAGAAAGCTGCAGTTTCAAACAGCAAAATCTAATAAACTTAAAAAACCAACAAAACCAAAACAACAAACACAGAGCTACAGCAGGTTTTAAACCTGTATCTATTTTCTGATCCAACTCACAATACATCCATACAAATGCTGGAGTGAGCAAAAAGCAGAGAGAAGTTGGAATAACCAGCGGAACTCAGTCGTCCATAGTCTAACAGCCACCACTAGCCTGAAGGATTCATGAAGCTCCTGCCAGATACTCCCTGGAATAACTTACATGACCAGTTACATTTTTCATCCAAAGATTTTACAATGCTTAAAGAAACCTTTAATCCAACCACAAGTCTAGGAACAAAGCAGACTGCACTACAGTTCTTCTGAAAATCACCACAATTTATTCATATTTGAGGCAGTGATTAACTACTTAACTAGTATGTGGGTTATTTATTATTAGCCAAAGTAGTCAGCTAATTTCATTAGAGCATATCAGACAATATAGTTAAATTAGACTCTCAGAAAAGGGGTCACATCTGAGAGAGCCACATACTGTCAGGTCTTTTCCTTTTTTCCCTTCAAATCAACTTGTTTAAGCACTACAGCATAAACTTGGAAGAGATACAACCTATAATTGCCACTTGAATTGCATTTAAACTTAATTATTTCAGCGAAAATATTGGTCAGTCAAAACGACAAATTCTGTGTAACTGAGGATCAGCCATACCACAGGAGACAATTAGAGCAGGAAGCTATAAAGCCACAAAACTTGAAATGAGCTGCAGGAGTATGCATAATACCTTAAATCAAAAAGGTTCTTCTATTGTAACATCTCAGCAAGTTCTATCACATAAAAATACTGGGCAACCTCACAAGACCTGCTAACCTGTGCAACTGTACCTAGTAAACACACTCTCTAACCAATTGCAGAACAATACCAAGAATCACAAGGAAACAGGAAGGGAACATACCCAGGGAGAGGCAAACGCCTCTGATGAAGGTTAACCAACTGCTGGTTGGCACTCAACACAAAACTCGGTCATTGCAAATCACCAAGCTGCCTCTACAAATGTTAAATTCCATTTAGAAACTCTTCAAGGAATACTACAGATAGGTACACAATGCACTGTGCAACCACAGGATAAAAGCACTAAACAAGGGGCCTACTTCAAATAAAGTCACACACATCACCACTTTATGCCACTATGTGACACTTCTGAATTACTTACAGTAAAATTTATTCAACTGTTAAACTCAAAGTTTAGGGAACTAACAAGGCAGGTCAACACATGCAAGCTTAGCCAGGGCAAACAATAAATTCTGATCTAATGAGCAAAGAAAAAAAAAAGATTTGGTTATCTGTGGTTGACCTCAGGGTCACACTTGGCTAAGGAGAGAAACCTCATGTTATTACAAATATGTAACGATGAAAAAGACCTCCTGATAGAAAACTAAGATCATCAAACACCTTATTTTTTAGTTGAACTTCAATATTAATTTTTGATCACTTTGGGGAAAATAATTTCAAGACAACAAGCTCTGAAAAACCAAGAATTCTATTTAAAACCTACTGGACTCAGATGGGTTTCAAGCAACAAGTAGAATTTTAATTTCTTTAACTTCCAGATGGGCCAATCTAGGAGGTGCAAAAGCTATCAGTCAAACAGGAAATAACTTGAAAGAAAGGACTTCAGGCCAATTGAGATAAATAATTCATGTCAGCACAGGCTGCAAAAATAGAAGCGGTCTGTAAATACAATTACTCTGAACAATGACGAACAAACCCAAACCCCAAGAAACTAACAAAAGTCAAGTTAAATAAAATTCCATGAGTATACAAAGTCACAAAACTCAGCAGCTCTGTGGAAAGCAAGAGAAAACAACACATAAAAGAGGACAAAATGATGATTTTTGCCTCTGCTTTCAGAAATGAGTGACAAATACTGAAGTATTTAAATGGGAATATTTAATGTATAGGTACTTCAAATATGAATATACGCATCAAATAGACAAAAACATGAATAGATGGAAATAGATACTTCATTAAAACAAAGCAATCTATTGACTCAGGGATTAAACAGCCAAAAATTTTGATAGAATCACAGTGTATTTTTGATTGACTCAAAATACATGTATTTTTGTTTAAAGGGGCAGAGACTGAGTTTTTCAGGAAGGGTTGGAGGGAATGATCCAGACTTGTTAAGATGCAAGACTTAAGAATATACTTAGAAGTAAACCCAGGGTAGATTGGGTTAAGTACAAGAGAACTGCCAAAAATAGAGGCTACAAAACTCAGCTTCCTTCTATACTACGTAAAAAATTATTTCAGCTAGAAAAAATAGTAGAAGTACAGGATAGGCAAAAGAAAGACTACCCAGGTTATGTTGCAAGGATATCCAGTTGAGGGACTCATCTTTAAATCTATTTATTTTCTGCTTTAATAACTCAGCAGAAGCAACACTGATAACTTACAGTCTTGTATCATCAGCTACCTTCATAATACAGACTAGCACTGGAGTGTGATGCCAAAACAAGACTGGAGGAGCACAAGTGGAAAGTGAATCTCAAGTCTTCAATTGGGCATTCGCTGCAGACATCTGCTGTAAACTAAGACCTTGATGAAAAAGGTGGTGACTTAAGCAAATCAGGTCTATTAACTGATGATAGGATTGATGTTGTGATGCCATCACAAATAAAGTAAATGCAATAAAAGAGTAGCAAGCAGGATGCCCCTGCCTGTAATGAGGGTTTATTCATGCTGAGGTACACGTGGTACACTGTGGTCTCACATAGAGAGCTAAAATCCTCGTAAGTCATCTTCAAAAAAAAGAAGAAAGAAAGAGAAGCTCTCACACAGAACTTGCAGTGAAAGCTGACAGAAAGTCACTGTCTCTTGTAACATATTGAGGTAAATATCCAAACAATTCTTTCATCTTAAGTACCTGCTGTTCCATCCTGAAAGAAGAACATTTGCTAAGAGTTAGTTACAAATGTGTTCTGCTGAAAAGCAGATGACTGATGAGGAGGAGCTGGAACAGCCTTTAAATCAGAAGTGACAGGAAGAAAAGACCACATGTGAAGGCAGAGCTTGAACTTTATTTATGAATCAGTCAATACATGACATGCAAATAGCAGGAGACTGGACCTTATGAACAGGAAAGACCCCTTTAAATCCTACATTCTTGAAAAAAACCTGGAATGTATAAAGATTCATTCACAACAGTCAAACATTACTTCCTACAGACACCACCTGAGAAGCACTGATCCAACGTAGCCTAATTATTAGTCAGGAGTTACATTACAACCAATCAACTACCACTGAAAAACTGACAAACGCATCACCAGATGACACAACAAACTGAGAAGCAAACTGCTGTAGAGCCCAAATTTAGATGCCTCTCCAAATCCTAGGAAATAACAGAGCTAATGTATCACAGCTCAACAGCAAGTGGGGAAACAAAATAAAGTCAGACTCAAGATCTGCACACATGGCACAAAACTAGAGATAAATGGATTTTTTTGGGTTTCAGGGTGGTTTTTATTCCATCTCCACTGGCCTTCTATCGAACTTCTGCCAGAATACTGACACATAACGCAGAAAAAACAGGACATCCTTCAAATGAGGGGCCAAAAATTTCACTTCAGAAATCTAGACAATCTTTTAAGCCACATTCTAGTAAATATTACTGTTTCAGTGAAAAACCCTCCTCCAGTTTGGGGATGGGGAGAGAAGAATTAAGGAGTTATTTAGAAAATATCCGTGAGTGATACCGTTGGTTTTTTATGCCAGGTCCCTAGCCTATTAAAAACACCTAGCAAGACAATACCTAAGATTTAAAACAGCTGTAAAACAAAGTCTCCAAAGCAAACAAATTGTTTACTTCCCACTCTCTAGCCAGTTTCTACAAACACAATTTTTTTGGCCATTATCACCCTTGCCAGGTTGCTGGCTTTTCCACTGAAAACTTTTCCACTTCTCTTTCAGTCTTTGTAATCTACCACAAAAACCCCCAAAACCCAGAAATATTCATATCCCCTTTCTAGTGAGCCGACTAACATTTTAAAACACGTCTTATATTTATGATGGAATTATCACAGAAATAATTAAAAATATAAGCAAAGTTAAATAACCTACAGTCTTTTACTGGATTTGGGAAAAAGTAGGATGCCCTAATGGGGCATGATTAACCAGATGAGACTGAGACAGTATTGATCACCTGCTGCACAGTTTAGTTTTGACACAAACTGCATATACTCCATGTCCAAAGATATGAGAGTCATAACTAAAGCCCTTGTTGAGAGTTTGGTCTTGAATGTTTCATTAAAGTGATCCTGATCCTAGAGAAGAAATCTCTTAAATATCTTTTTGCCCTGCCTGATAAAAGAAACATCACACAAAGAGGTTTTGCGTGGTACAGTATTTCTGACCCAGCAGCCATCCCATCACTCAGGCACCCATCACTCAGTGTAACCAAAATGTTCTGTCCAGCATTCCTACACAGAAGGAAAGCTTTCTACATACAAAAGAGAATTATAGTCTTGTAAAAGGCAAGATAAAACTTTCAGTGCTTAGCTCACCACCTTTTTATTTCACACTATCATGTGAACTGCTCATAAAATTGTAATATTTATCAATATGATTTAGACACTTAATTGTGCTGAACATTATTGCTATTTCTTATGGGAGTGTTGAGTTGAAAAACAGCAATTTCCTCAGTAAATGTGGAAGGATTACACAAGGGCAGAGGAATTTTGAGAGATAATTCAGTAGTAATGTTCTATTTTCTGAATAGCACTAATACATATGCCATAACATCACATTATTTGGACACTGCTCAAGCCAAGTAATATACATAAAATAAACAACAGACCTCAAAGTGCCTTTAAACACTGTGATTAATCTTTACTGTTACACTGCAATTTAAAGATAGAGATTTCCATACCTGCGATGTTTGGCCCTGTAACTTTGCAAGCTGAGTTGTTCTCATGTTTAAGGACTGACTCCTTGTGACTGTTGCTCCAGAAGATTTCCCATTAACTTTTCTTTCCAGATGACAAGTTAGTAACAGCTTTTCTTCTAACAGAACAGCATCCCATGGATCTTCAGCAGTCATACTTGAAGCCCTCTCTCCATCATCCTCTGCCTTGTTTAAAGTCTCCACAGCATCCACTTTTGGTTTACTCAGAGGATCCAAATCCAACCAGTCGAATTTACTGACATCCCCACAGCTATCCGAGGCTGGCAGGCTGGAGACTGCAGACTTTATGGCAGTCATTTCTAGGTCTGTGCTCGACTTCCCATTTCTCAGGAATTCCGAAGTGCTTGCAATTTTGTCAAATACTTTTGCCATTTCTGGTGTGAGTACTGGAGGGTATAAAGGTAGGCCTCCGTGTGGATGGAAAGGTATGGTAGCTGCCACTGGGTATGAAACGTATTGTGACTGTCTTGGAAGACCAAGATAAATAGGCTCTCTAGAGGGATAGGACGACATACTTGGATGGAATCCATTCTGAAATACACCAGTCTGTTTTGTATAAGAAGCTGAGGTGTAAATAGGAGGTAAAGTGCATGTCACAGGTGCTGGTATCCCAGGTGTCCACTGTCTCCTCTGACCCACGGACCCAAGATAAAATTGTGAAGACACAGAGGGGCTCAAAATAGGACTTGCTGGTAACGTAGGTACTTTACTAGATTCAAAATTGTCATCCAGCAGCAGTTTCTCCAGTTCAGCATGAGTAAGCTTCTCTATGTCAATGGTACTTAGTTTATCTTCCATGCTCTTGGCATCAGACTCTGGAAACACCATGAGATCATGGTCCTGTTTGTTGTGAGTCTGTGCTTTTTGTCTGGGACTGCTTAAAGAATGAAAGGTTTGTTTATTACCAGCTACACCTCTTTCTTTCTGCATCTTGGCTAATGCCTCAGCTTCCATCTGCAGTGCCTCCTCTTTGTCCACATCTTTTGACCTTGGGGCTGACAGAGAAGGTGAGGAGCGCTGTTTGAATCCATTGCTGCTGGATATCTGGGCCATGCCGCAAGAGCAGATGTCCATGTAAAGCAGCAACGCTTCCCTTGCACTGGTTGTCTACTCCTGGCTTCAGAACGGGTTTAGCAGACCTGAAAACGAAATGAAACATTAGAAACACGTGCAACCAATCATATGTGGACAACTACACAACTACAACAAAGTCACACATCACCAGCTGACAAAGTTGAACATGTCCTTCAGAAACTCGATGTAAAATTTTAAGGAGGCCAATTTTTATGTTTTTGGAGGGGAGAGAGTGCCAAACTTAAAAAGAAGCCACACAAATAAATTCACGGTCTTTGAAGTATGCAAGACCCATTTATTTTTCTTACTCTACCTACTGGTACTAGTAAGCACTTGGTTTCTTTCTGCACCACTAGACCCAAGACACACAAAAGCCACCCTCAGGTATGTAGCGGTTTTCAGACTTGAGCAATTACACAGGTGCAATCTTGGGAGTAGAAGTCATTCTAAAGAGTATACAAATACAGCATCCATAAAGCACATTATCAAGAGGACTTCCACCTTACTTCAACAGATCACAAAACCAGACCTTTCAAACTGCTGTACCATGATTATAATGGTCATAATGACACTGAAGGACCTCTCTTCCTTTGGAAAATATTGTACTTTACCCTCTTAACAAGAAAAATAATGCTTATGAAATGATATTTCTTGGACAAGCAAAATAAGCTATTTAAGTACAGCTGCTCATTGAGTAATCTCTTTAACAGCCCTTCAAAGGAAGTGTCATTCACTACTAGGTAAGGGAAGAAACTCCAAAAGGTCACTTTTGCTTAAAGCCACCACCAAGAAAATGATATTTTACATTTCTCTGATTCCAGTCTTGTGTTTAGGACTATGATACAACTTCCCATATTCACTACAATATCTATGCAGACTCTTTATTAAAATAATTTTGCAAGAGATTACCACAAGAACTGTGTTATTTTTCGGCATTCCTTCTACTTTATGCTCCAGCTTTTGCACACAGCCGGGTCAGAGCCGAGCCCAGGAGATAAGATGTCTTCCAGCAACAGCCAGTATGCACATCAAGCAGCAAGATAAAAATCAGGAATAATGAGTTTCTGCCAGGAGGGTTACATAATCAGCAATCCTCATTAAAACACAGTTTCACTGAACTAGATGAGCCTTATAAATGCAAATCATTCTGAGTTTAAGTCATGCAACAATCTACAAATTAAGAACTCTCTGCAGCAAATAATGCAGATAACTCAAAATTCTTTATGTTCCTTTTCAATTCACACCCATTAGAAGGGTTTGGACTTTAGATTGGGGATTTTACCCTCCGTGAATTATACCAGAGATGTGCCTCAAACAAAGTGACTGTATTTCTGTGGACTCCCCACACAGACAGCAAGATTCTTAACAGATTTATAACAAATTCTTTAAATTCTTTAAGTCTGGCCAAGCTTTTGTTTTATCTACTTTATTTCAATGGCTTATAGTGTGAAGGCCAGACATCTTTGTAAGAGGTTCTATACATTTCAGCTCAGTCTGAAGACAAGTCCAAGTGAAACCCTTCACAAAGCAAGATTAAACCAGAAATGACATTACAGTTACCAAGACAAGACTTAAACAAAAGAGGGTGTCTTCAGAAAGACTGAAATAGTGACAGACTAACAAAAGTATAAAACTCTGAAAAATCACACAACTCAAGTCCTGGGGCATAAAGTCTTAAGAAGCTTTGGAAGTTAAAGGTATGAATCCATTCCACAGGATAATTATATAAATATTCAACAGTCAAAGTCTACAGAAAAAAACAGACACCAGATCCTTTTCTGTACAGTTATGAAGCTGCAGAGCTCAACACCCATTAAAGCCATAAATACTGCATTAGGAAGAAGTCTTGTCCTGTCTGCTGCCTATTCCAGAGCTCAGCGTAAAACACAACCAGGGAATCAATTAAAAAACCCCAAAACTATTTTGTTGGGTTCCTTTGTAGACAATGAAGGTCTCTGGTCCCATTAAGAGCACAGCTGTGGCCTTCAATTATTTACTGTGCTCCTGTTAGCAGGACAATCATACTAAAACTTCTCCTGAAGACATAGTGAATATTTTGTAGATGGCCTAAGCCTACTAGCCACAGATAATACCCTAATGAGAAGTCTCATATACTTGACACCACCTTCTCAGACTGTCTAGAAAGCTAAGCCTGCTTTAATCTCTTCATTAACTTACAGCTGGTTAAAACTGCTATGTCAGATTTTTAGAAGAACACCCTGACTTACGAAGTCCTCTCAAGAAATCCTACTTGGCTTTTCAAAGAAGCAGCAGCCTGAGGTAAGTGCATTTTTGAGTTTTCACAGTCTTGCTGCTGCCTAAGGATTCTAAAGAGCAGCAGGACTTTTTCCTGAACTTTATTCAAAAAAATAAAACAGAATCATACATTCTGAGACTATTCAGAACTTCTTGGGCTACAACTTAGAAGATTATCAATGCATTCAGGTGCTGCTTGATAATTACAAGTGATTTTTTCTAAAGGAGACAAAAAAAAATTATATAGTCTTCAAAGTATTTATATATAGCAACAGCCAGCTCTATTAAAAAAAAAAAAAAAGCAGCCTTATTTTTCTGCTGAACTTGATGGCCTTGATCTCCACATCACCAAGCAGTCTCCTGTTCACAAGGAGAGTCCCTGTTCCACGAAGTCACAGCTGCAGATAAACACACATTCCTCAGCTCTCAGAAACATGGCACACAGCTACCACAGCACCTTCATTCACAACACCTAGAGAATCCCAGTCACTCAAGAACTGCTTGTTTATTTTACAATTTCACGTTACAGTGCTGTATTTCTGTCACTGTATGACAGCACTCTTGCACTGAAAAATCCAGTGACTTCTAGCATTCAAGACAGATGGTTATTGTCAGTGATTATCTGAAAAATTGAATTTTAGCCATAGTCTTTGCAAGACAGCCTCATAAGCATACATACATTTAATTTGATAGCTGTATTTAAGTCCTGACCTTGGCAAACTTGTAAAGTCAGTGTATAAATTTCTGACAAATTTTATAAGCAGACTGCAGGTTTTTTTCAAACAGTTTGACATTTAAAAAACTGATAAAAAATTCTGATAAAATTGCAATAGTTTTGGTGAAACTATCCTGCATGCCAGTTCTAAGCAGTAAATTCACGTAACACATCAGAGTAAAAGCTTCCTAGGCATAAGCATGATTAAAATACTGATAGACCTCCTTTTAAATGCTAACCATGAAGCATCAGTTAACTTTTCCACATAAATTTAGCTTCACTTTGAACCTCTCACTTTGCAGCCATCTAAGTTCAAAGGCAGGGAGTGAGCAGAATTTAAACTTCTCCAACATGTACAAAGAGAAGGGCAAATTCCATTAGGATCATCTATCACCACGGAACTCCTCAAACACTCAGAAAAAATAACTTTCAGTTCAAATCCTGGCATCCTGAACCATTACTGACCGAGCCATAGGAACTCACCAGAAGTTTGCAACAACTGGAGGTCATTGAAGACCCAGAAGCGATCCTTATGGAGCTAGGACTGTTCTCATCTGAACTGCTGCACACTATTTTAAGTAACAGTAATAATCAGTTTTCAGCTGTCAATCTGTTCACCTTCAAGAGTGCTCCTCCTGCCAAGCACTCAGAGAACGTGAGAAACATTTGATTTATTTTTAAAGGAAAGCCAGAAGCAATTGAAGAGATTGTAACAGAAATTCAGAAGTGATAGAACAATGCCCTACACCACTTACTTGTCCCCTAATTTTGAAATTAAACAGGCACATTCATACTTTGGGTGAAGTCGCCACATTTCCACTGCTCTAGCAGTACCTCACCTGCTTCCTTTAAGAGTGGGTCTAAAACCTCAACCACACAATTTATGTACAGCCCTGACCAAGGGTAATCTGCCTCTTGCAGTCAGATTTCATTAACTTCAATATTTAGTTTAGCTATTCAACCAGTTGTGATCAGACAAGAGTCTGGAGACCTTTTGGCTCTGGCCTAGCCGAGTTTCTGTAACAGCAATACTCCCCAGGTTAACAATTTTACACAAATGTGTTTAGAGCCTAAATTTGATCACTCAAGCACCTGTGTATTGTTATATAATTTTGAGTATTGCACATCATTCATTATGTCAGAGGAGCAAAATACTCTTTTTTAAAAAAAAAAAGCAGCGACAAAACTTATTAATCATCAAGAACCAAGAACCTGCAAGATGCCTGACCATCTCCTTCAGATCAAAGCCTCTACATGGAATGGAAATGAATTTTAAACCAGATTTTCACTTACAGAGGCTTACATTAAAAAAAAATTACATATGCACTAGTCTAGCAAATACATAAAATAGAACCAGGAAGAATTTTCTTTCCAATAAGGAATTTATAGTTTTCTAGTAAGAAGCTTCGGGGAACCAATACAGGACATTACGTCTCTACCAGGACAAAGACTCCCAAAATCTAAATTAGTTTCCTATCTTAATGAGCAAGGGATGACTTCATCAGACATAAATCGTTTTACCTTAAGCAGAGGTAATCTCACCATCTGCTCATGTACATGTTAACATTTTTCTCTACTTCAGATGAGCTGCACAGCTTTCTTTTCAAAAACACCCAAGGCTTGTAATGTCCTATTTATAATTTGTTCTACGCAAGCACAGAACATATTATTTCTTTTTTCTTTTCTGGCAATTTCTTCATATGAAGTACTTTATAGCTATCAGAAATCAGTGCACATGAACTCCCTGGAGTCCAAGCACTAAATACAGAAGCAATGATAAGAAGTCAGGCCATTTCCTGCATTCCTTATAAAGTAACAGTCTGGCATACAGTAGCCAGTGCTTCCTCAAAACAAGTGCAATTTTCAAACTAACTTTGAGGTTATTTTGCCATTAAATAGAACAAAAATAAAAATATTTGAAGCATTTGCCTCATACTGAATCATAGCTAACTTAGAATTAACAAATCTTGCCCGCATACCAGAGACAGTAGCAGTTTTATGGGAAACCAGGGAAAACTTAGCAAAATACGACAGCAGTAATATACTGTGGAAAATACTAATCATCTGCAAAGGAATTCATAGCCAGACACTTGCCACAGCAGGAAAACTCCTTAGCAAAAGAAAGAAAGAAAGAAAAAAAGTCACAAGAACTTTGATGTTCAGAAGCCCTCTCTGCCAGATGCATTCAGATTGCTACAAACTGAGAAAAAACTGAACACGTACTCATGACATGACTTCTTGAAGTAAGGCTGTTATTTTTTTTAAAATACTGTTAGGTTTAAACTGGAGGTTTCTCAATAACAAACAGTTCTGAAAGGTCAGTGTTAAAGCCATACAGTTCTATCACACCATCTTTTTAATGAAAACTTAGTAGCTTCTTTAATCCAGTCATTTTAGCAAAATGAGCAAGTGCCCCCTTACAGATGAGATTAACACAGTTAACCAGAAAACTGAATCCATTTTGTTTCAGCTCACATCTACAGAACCTGCAAAGGCAACTTCACTAGCTTAAATACAGGTGCAATCTTCAACTGGGCACAAACCCTGAACCAACACTAATTTCATTTGTTTTGTTCAAATCATTCAGATCATAAATACCTAAGCAGGAACCGCATCTCTTAACTTTGATTTTGAAATTTCATTTACGTCTAAAAAAAGTACAATTTCATCACAAAACCTTTGATCTCGAGGGCTAGGCAAGAATAGGATGTTTCTAGCACTAGAACAGGAAGTCTCAGCCTTTAAGGTCTTTCAACATCAGCAACAAATCCCTTGAAAAATCCAACCTCAGCTGTTTCAGTGCTTATAAAAATTTATGAAATATTAAAATCAATTTTCACCCAGGACACTCTGCAGAGAGGATCATTAATAGATACAGCATACTTTGTAGCTGCTGTAACTTTGAATCCTCAGGTTTTGATCAATGTTTCTAGAGAGACAGAGCATGGATGCATCTGTCATGATGTTCCAGCCAGATCTCAGTGAGGGCAGCTACAGATACCTACAGATCATATGTTTCCCATTGCCACACTCCTCCCCTGCAATGATTTGCACCACTGGCCACTGCAAGCCCTTCCATCAGTAGATGTGGATTTATGCAGGTTTGGTACAGCAGCTTTGCAAGCTTACTCAGCACATTTCTGCTATTATACTCCTCCCCTCAAATTTTGAGCCTAACCACCATTCCATTTAAGTCTGTTAAAGAGATGGGGGTCACAAAAACAACTGAATTCCATGTAAGTGTCATAAAAACAAAAAACCTGACCCTGCCAAGAACACTGGCTGTCACAGCTAGAAGAAAACTGTAGTGTGCGCTCATATAACTGGACACTGCAGATTAATCACCAGGATAATCTTTCTAAATGATTGAATCATGGCAAGAAGTCCTTCAAGCCAATCAGCAGAAGACACAAATCAACAGGAAACTTGGCATCAGTTTCAGCAGCTGCAGAACTACTCACCAAACTTTGCATCCCTGTATTTCTCCCTATTCTGTTCTCAGCTCTTTATGAGCATCCTGCTATTCTGCTCCTGCCCAGTATTTTATGGATGCAGGTACCAGAAAAGAGCAAGAATGAAACTGATGGCATCCCAGGCTGTTTCATTCTGATGCACTTGGCCAAGATAGTTTTTTCCATGCCTTACAGCCAAGCTTATTACCCTCATTGTTTGACAAAGGCTAGGAATTTTAGTTTTGTTGCAATGTTTCTCCTTACAGAATAATGCTTTCAATTCCACTCCTCCTCTTTCAAAAGACTGTCTTTAAAAACTTTTTACTGGTTCCCTTGCTTTACAGACACCTCTTAAGTTGTGCTTTTCTCCACATCACCCTGACGTTCCCAATCCCTCCACCAATCCCACTTTTCAAAGGATACTTGAAAACACTCACACAATAGAAACTTCCATACAGAATCAACATTAGCTGCTGGCTTAAGGGGAGGCTTTTTCTTATTCTTTAAGCAAGGTCACTGTCCCAAATATTTTGATTCCCCAGCTGAATAATTGGTGCAGTAATTCTTGACTTGTAAAGGAATTTTATTCTGGAATATCACTTTCATGGAACAATTAAGACTAGAAGGGGCCTTAGTTATTCATGCAGAGTGGGGCCTGACCCCAGCAGAGCATGACAAATTACCTGGAGCACTTAGCTAAACTAGTACTTCCATTAATCCCAGTCCCAGTGGTACTAAACAGAAGATAGACAACTGCATAGCCAATTTTATCCAAACCATAGAAAGTGTCTAGTGCAGGAAGAACAGGGAGAGAGGAAAGAAACATCTGTGCTGTCTGCTTTAATTACCACAACAGAGATGCCCAAACACCTTCCATATAGTACTATAACATTCTGCAGCATAGACAGAGGACTGTGTTAAAATCCCACTGTTTCCCAAATTATGTGCCTGAAGTAAGCCCTGCAGACATCCTCCTAATGTCACAAAACATTGAAAACACAGCAAAATGCAGGAGGCTCATGATGCAAGGTACAGTGGCTGTTAACACAGGAGATGAAAACAACCCTCCCTCACAGAGATCCTATTTTACTCCCTGGGCAGCAGTGCACCATATACACCTTCAACAAACCATCATCAAAAACATGCATGAAGAGGAAACACTGACACCTCAGCTCTGGCCCAGACTTAACTCTGTATCACTGTATTAGCATCACCCTACCAGTCTACCCTAATGCAATTCTGCTGCAGTAGCCAAATTATTTCCACCATTTGATTCAGCAGCTGAGTTTCCCCTCAGGCAGGAAACTTGCACAGTTTCAGTTATAACCAGCAGATGCTTCTTAGTCACACACCTCACATTCATAGGAGATCAAGCAGAATTGCTGATTACTAACTGACAGACCAAATGCACCATTCCCGTGTAGCTCCATGCTTTATCCATCAGAAAATACTAAACGCTTATTACATGTATTGATTGAACGATTATGTGGTTGGTTTGGACTTGTTTTTTTTACAGTACACAGGTAGAGAACTGAACAGGGTGGCTACACTCAGACCAAAGGTTCACCTCATCTTTATCTTGTCTCTAAAGGTGGCTTTGGAAATGCAAATAGGGAAAAGCTAAACCAACACAAACACTTCCTCAAAATACCCTTCTAGTCTCCACTAATTTGCCACTCAAGTACTTCCTGAATCCTGAGGTAACTTCTCTAAGATTAAGACTCTTGATGGACTTTTTCATGAGGAATTTGTTCAGATGAATGCTGAACTCAGTTAAACTTCTAGCTCTCACCTTGTAACTCAGCACTGTCACCACGCTCTGCTTTTCTGCTATGACTACAACCTAAGCAGAAGACTGGATCAGTTATTGATGACCTGATCGTGATCAGTCCTCTACAAACATCAACTACAAGACTGAAACCTACAAGCTCTATTATTTCCTCTGGGTCACGATGCACTAACCAGCCTCCAGATCTGAACCAGTGACATTCCCCTAGCACAAACCCCACAAGTGTCCTCATATACTACACACTGCAACTTATGGTTGGGTTTTGTAAGTGATGTTTTGTATGTAACTTCAAATTACAAGTTACATGAAACACACAAACATACCTTCCCCCTCTACTTCCATTTCTTCCCTCTGAAGTGACCATCAGTTGGAATAAGCTTAATCTAAGGAAATACTTTCAGGCTGCATTCCTACAAAGTTATAGACTGAAGTAATATTTCTCATAACTTCCTTTAATGTGACGAAAGCATTTCATTCTAAAATTTTTATAGCTTAAGTAAGCTTTATCATTGCTGGCACGCTTTGAAACATTTCCTCCTTCCCTGTCCATTATGGAAACAACATCATCATTCTTCTCACAAACTTACATCACACCAACCTCCTTGCCTACAAAGGGGCTGGATGATGCTGTATTAGATGACTGATTTTATTGACCACTGTTGATAAAGACTGAACCCTGGTTCTGGTAATTAATTACACATCCACATCTTCTACTTAAAATAGAACAAAATATGTTTTCACAGTTACACATCCATAAAGCAAACAACATACATTTGTGTAATACTCTCTCATTTTTAAGCCTGTTGTATTATCCTAAAAATAAATAAACACCAAATTATTCCTGTACTAACTACAGACACTAAAAGGCAATACTTCTAAAATAAAAATATGGAAGATCATTACTGGAATGTCATAAAGGCTGACCCTAAAACACATACTATATCTTATGAATTTTAGTCATGTCAGTGTTAGACTTACACTGGCCTACCCACCAGTGCTACTTTACTGCAATTTTTGACGCTCCCACAAGGCAGCCTTAAGATTATTCAAAAGACAAACAACATGCAATCCTGCTCTAATAAAATTCAAACCTTGCATTCTTTTTTTTACATAACCCCATACTGTCGGGCTTTGGTCCCACATCAAAGCCTAAGACAACAAAAAAAAACCCCCTCCAAAACATCACCTCAGCATTTTTATTTCTTAAACAACATTTTAATCCAAGTGTCTCCAGCTGGGCAGTAAATACAACATCAGCTCTAAGAAACATCACCAGTTTCAACTTAGTTTGAGAAGTAAGAAACAAAGGAACACAAAATCTGAAAGTATTTTCTTTTACTCAACATTTTGAAACGCATAATTTTCCATTTAAGGCATTCAATTTTCTTTGTTAGTACACAGAGAGCTACTCAAATCACATAAAAACAACTAAATTATCAATTTAAGTACAATGATTATATGTACTGGTGAACCTTTGAGTTCTCAGTGTTGACAGTAATAACCCAAAGGAAAGAGGAACCTCAAGTATCTAAATCAGGATTACTACTGCACTGTAATTAAAACAAATCTATTTTATTAAATCAATCAAAATTTCAAATACTTCTTGAGATCTCCTTTGTATTTTTTATAAGCAAGCATCTTTAAGGGACGTAAAATAATGTAAAATAAATTGGAATGTAAAAGAACATTCAAATACAGCACAATATTTAAGAAGGACCTGCAAGTAGCCTATTACTTGTCTGATTTGTGGTCCCCTCCCCAAAAGGGGACCACATCTAACTTCAAGTATTTGTCACTTCTGCCTGTGTTTTCTCCCTCTGCCTTTATCTTCTATGCAACTTTCTTTCACTGTCGCCTTATTCTTACCAGTTTTGCTTCAATTTGCTTTTACAAAAAACAAACACAACCCCAAAAAAAACCCAACAGAATTTAGTGGGACTTATAATCCCTTTCTCCCCCTCCAGTAAATGTGCTGCATGAGGCCAATTTAAGTAACTTCTCTTCCCCCCAGACACATAAAGGAAGTTTTTTACAGGCTCACCCTCAATTTTGGGAGAATGAAGCACACAACTGCCTTCAAAGCCAACAAAGCCAAATAAAAAAAATATTTTTTTGTCTGATTTCATTTCCCCTGCCCCATTTCTGCTTCCCCATTGGATTCTTCATAAATCATTCATCACTACTACTCCTGAGCACAGCTTATATTCAACGAAAGTATTGCACAACATCTTGTACAAACATCAGACATTTTTTCTTAAATTTTCAGTTCCCTTTGGGAAGAGATCTGCAATAAACATGCAATGTTATTAGTTAAAACCTGTCCACCTCTCCTCTACCCCAGTTCAGTTTAACTGCGTTATGTTCCAGTATCAGACTTGTAATAAGTAACAGTAGAAATGAGTAGAAAGACCACCAGAATCTCTTTTCTTCCAAACGCTTTTCCTTTCACTGCATCTTGTTACCACATCATTTCTCCAACAACAGCATAGCTGAAGTGGGAGGTTACTTGTACTAACAAAGGTGCAGGTATACCTTTTTTATTGTGTTGATACAGAATAATAAACTAGATCGAGCCAAGAACAGCAAGGCAGTCACAAACTTCCATGTATCACTAGAAATATCGGCAAAGCTCCCGGAGGAAACAGCAGAGCTGCTTAGGGATCAGCTTTATAAATATCCAACTTCTCTGGAACCACAGCAACGCACCAACCCGGGGCGAGCGAACCCACTCCAAAGCCAACAAGAGGACGAACAAAAAGGAACTGTAAACCTGGTGGGTCTCTGCAGCGACCGCCAAGGTGCCCCCTATGCTGGGCACCTCCCGGGCTCCCCGCTCCGTGCCGGTGACAGCTCCCTGCCACCCGGAGACTTCACCCCCGGGTCCAAAATGCACCTCTGGCACCTGCGGAGCGCGGGCAACTCCTCCGGACGGCTCCGCGCCCCGAGCGGCGCCGCTCCAGCGCTCCAGACACGCAGTTCCCGGCTGGAAGCACTTCCCGCAGGCAGCGCCGCCGCCGCCCGGCTCGGGGAGCCCGCACAGCTCCGGGAGCGGGACGAGCCGCGCGGGCAGCGCTGCCCGGCCCCGGGCCCGCCGCTCGCAGGTGCCGCCCGGCAGCGCGGGGAGCACCCGCAGCCCTGGGCCGCGCCGAGGCCGCGCCGGCGGCGGGCAGCGCCCGAGGGTCGCAGAGATCCCCGGGAGGGGCGGGCGAAGCGGGGCACGGCGGGGAGCGGAGCGAGCGGCCCCCGGCAGCGCGGGGCTGGGACGGCGCAGAGCCCCCAGCTCGCCCCGACCGCCGCGGCTCCCCGCGCCTACCTCGACCATTTCCCCTCGTCCCTGCTGCTCCCGGCGGGAGCCCTCCAGGCTGCGGGCAGCTCCCCCCGCTCGTCGCGCTGCGCTCACTTCCGCCCGGCCGCGCGGGGCGGAGCGGGGCGGGGCGGGCGCTGCGCTGGGCCCGGCCCCGGGGCCGCCTCACCTGAGCCCGCGGCGGCGCCGCCGCCCCCCGCCCGCCGTGCCCGCCGCGCCCTGGCCCGCGCAGGGAGCCCGGCCCGCCGGGGGGCGGCTGCGGCGGGGCCGCGGGGGCCGGGTGGCGCTGGGGTGACTCTCCGTCATTTCCTCCCCTTATCGCCCGATCTTCCCAAGAATGCTCGGCATGACTGGGAACTTGCACAACGCACCAGAAACGTCCGTCGGGGGGGCTGGAGCCGCGCCGCGGACACAATGGACTTCCTCAGCCGCCGGAGCGGGGGAAGGGCCGGGACGCGGCGGGGACAGGGCCGAGCGGTGATGCTGGGGAAGCCGGGGAGCCCCCAGCACAATGAGGCTTGGCTGCAGGAATGAACACCTTCATCGCTTGCCAGTGGACGACCCCGGTGGTTTGGAACAACAGGTTCCTCTCCACAGAATTTTGCTTAACTTCACTTCAGAAACTACTTTGCCGGCAAGGACAGTTCCCTGTTTTCAACTCCAACCTTCCTGACATACCAACACGTTTCAGAAAGACCAAATATTTTGGTTTGACCTTCACAATAGCTTCAAAAGAACGAAATGCTTTGGGTATGCCCAAAAGTATTGCATGTGGGATTTTATACGAAGTTTAGACAATGGGCCTTTCGTAAGATCAAATTAAAAGTTGTCATGGGCATTTAAATGCAGTAATATTATTTTTAATGTAGATGTAGAAGAACTCCAGAGAGAATAACTTCTTATTCTGTCCACTCAGGGGACACTTGACATAAGTGAAGAATTCAGTTTATGCCTATTGGTATTTTATTCTGCACTTTTAGCACACTGAAAATTCCAAGAAATGCAAAACTTAATGAATACTTAATGAAGCATAGAAGACACATGAAAAGAAGACACATCAGTTTAGAAGATACAATATAAACGAATTATCAAAAATTAGTCAGAAATACACTGTGGGCAGTGATATTTTCTGTGTGGTTGTAGATAAACGTCACCATTTCAGCTTCTAAGCATTTTCTGTTGGATAAATCTTGACTTGGCACCATGAAGGTCAATGAAAGCCCTTGCAGGTGACTTCAACATGAGCAAAATGGGGACCTGGAAGGCTGACACAAAATGTGTTCCTGGAGAATCATCACAGACATGACTTTAATTACATAGATTAAAAAAATTACCAGAGTTCTTACTACCCTTGAGATCTAAGCCATCAGGAATTTTTCAGGCTGACAGTTATAAGATGTAGAAATCCATCCTTTCTAATACCATTCCAGTTTTGACAATCAATAAGCAAATTCTTCTCCAATTTTGAACACAGAATGGAGCATCAATAGAAGAAATCTACTTTGCTCAAAAGCTCGACGGTCCTTTCCAGACTGTCTGTCCAAATACACCTTCTTTTCAGATTGCATTTTAGACTTTTTGTCCTGCAGTCTTGTCTCCTGGCGACATCCTCTGCTGGGCTCCTGTGGTGATCCTGGCCAGGAGAGCACTGTACTTGGAGCAATTAGTGACTCACATAAACGATACTTTACAGAGGCACAGTGCCTTTCTGACGGGGATCCTGCTGCAAACCAGTTCCATGGCGTTTGTGCTGCTTTCCCCTTCACGTACAGGTCACATTAAACTGCTCCCAATTGCACCTGTGACTCACTGGCCACAGGGTTTAGACCTGGGGTAACCATTTGTCGATGTTTCATCCATTACCAACTAAAGGAGCATTAACCTGCTTAGTCTGAACAAAAGGCAGGTGCCACACCCTACAGTTCCAACAAGATCATGTTGGAATGAGATATCTTTAAGGTCCCTTCCAACCCAAGGCATTCTGTGATTCCATGGTTCCATTTGATTGACCAACCTCTATCACATTACATACTATGTGACAGTAGGTCAAATATGAATCTTACTAGTTGAGATAGGAAAGAGGATTTGGTTCATTCTGTGGATTAGTGAAGAATTTTAGACTCTTATCAAGCCTGCCTACCAGGGTCACGATAACTGTAAGAACTGTCTGTGCCTTTACTTGGAAATTATTTCCTTCCTCTCAAAAATTTTTCTGCTATTCTGCATATTTTAAAAAATAATTTAAGCCCATCCTTTTTAGCACTATCTCATTTTTGAAAGGTATTCCGAAGGTCCTTCATGTTAAATAGGCACTGACTTCATATTATCACACTGAATATAAACTGAGTGTGCTGTTCCTTCCTTTGCTGTCACAGAATCATTAAGGTTGCAAAATACTTCCAAGATCACTGAGTCCAACCTTTGACTGAACACCACCCTGTCAACTAGACCATGGCACTCAGTGCCACGTCCAGTCGTGTCTTTAACACCTCCAGGGATGGCGATTCCACCATGTCCCTGAGCAGTCTGTTCCAGTGCTTGACAACACTTTCAGTGAAGAAATTATTCCTGATGTCCAGCCTAAACCTCCCCTGGCACAACTTGAGGCCATTTCCTCTTGTCCTGTCACTGGTTGCCTGAGAGAAGAGACCCACCCTCACCTGGCTACAACCTCCTTTCAGGTGATCGTAGAGAGAAGTAAGGTCTCCTCTGAGCCTCCTTTTCTCCAGGCTAAACAAGCCCAGCTCCCTCAGCTGCTCCTCAGACCCTTCACGAACTTCGTTGCCCTTCACTGGACTTGCTGCAGCACCTCAATGTCTTTCCTGAACTGAGGGCTTCAGAACTGGACACAGGACTCAAGGTGCCATCTCACCAGTGCTGGCTCCAGGGGGACAATCACTGCCCTAGTCCTGCTGGTCACACTATTTTTGATGCAGGCCAGCACTTTACACTGAAGAGCAACTCCAACACAAGTACTTTTGCCTTTCCTTTCATTGTTTCTCAGATACATCCACATTACCCAAGTACCAATTATCAGGTGTACTCTGGAAGTGGTACCAGCCAGATTTAGAAATAGCATTTTTAAGTCAGATGCCACATAGCCTCTCCATAGCTGGGCAGTCATAGCAGTTCTCCTTCAGGAAAGACAACGGTTTGGCCTTGGAAGCTCAGCTTCCAGGTAAAGTGACACTATTCCCTAGAGAGCTGAGTCAAGAAGGGAACAATGGCATAGCCTGCAGACTTGCTTAGGAATGGATGATTACAAGTTACACATTCGCACATGCAGAAGTGACGCCAGCTTTAAAGTATTTCTCATACAGGAAGTTATTCATATGCCCATGTAAAAGCCATGCACAAGGTGTGTGTCTCAGCAGCCTCATTGTCTTGCTACTGTGTGTCTTGTCTGTGATACATAGACCAAATGCCACAGTTGCCCTGAGAGTTTTCAGGAGACAGTTGATAAAGCTAGGTCTTGTAAAAAACCCACAATTTATTAAATAACATTTTAATGAAATTTAAATTGCATACCACAGACAGAAAAAATGAGAGAATTTGGTCAAATATTTGGAGAGAGTAAGTGCTGTGCTCACTATGCTGATAGTCAAACATCCCAAAAGAACTGACACACAGCATATGCAAAGACATATATGCATATGCAAATCAGCTTGTGCAACTAACAATATTGACACTGGTATTAACTGGAAATATGACAAACTGTCACTGGCAGATGCTTTTTTAAACAATATCTAGGACACAAGAAAACTTGAAGTATACCCAGTCAAAAGGACGCCTACATGTAACGAAGCTTAACAAATGTGTTGGTGACTACAACACACGGGAAATAAACAAAACAAAAACAAAACACACAAAACCCAAAACCAAAGACTCTCCCATCAAAACAAAAAAGAACAACTCAAAACAATCACTTTAAAGCCAAAATTTCCTTAAGTTTCTTCTCAGCCTAAAATGCATTTATGTGCCCTTTAACAGGTGAATGCCTCGAACTACTGGAATTGCTGCTTGCCTTTAACTAACTGGAAGGAATAAACTTGACGTCTGTTGTTGAGTATCCTTTCTGTAAAGGAGAAATTGTTAATAGGAGCACAGGGACTATTAAAGGACAAATGTGCTTCCTGTGACAATAGGAGGATGGAGCATATCCTACCAAGGACAAAAACCTCTTCACAGAATCCATGCTGTGTAACAGAACGTGGTAAAAAACCCACACCCACTTTGTGCAGCGTGGAAATTCCTGGGATTTCATTCATTGGGGTGTCAACTGCAACACAAATTTTGAATTTGAAAGTACACTGACTCAGATGATGCAGGAAAGGAAAATTATGCAACTACATCTACAACTCCAGTAGGAGGCTGCTCTTTAGATAGCTGCAAGATTCAGTGATGTTTGAATTAAAGACAAAACAGCTTTTATCTTGTTATATTTATATTTATCTTGTTATATTTTCTTAAAGAAATCATGTTAAATACACTGAGAAACTAAGCTTAACAGAGTAAACACTACAAAAATCTACCAATCCTCAGCTAATCAAGACACTGATAGCCTCAAGGTGACCTCTGTGTATTTAAAGGCAACAGGTTTTAAGAGCTAGTTTTGGAACAACTGGTAATTTGTATCAAAATTGCAGCCAGGATTTTTTTAGTATCTATAAACTTTTCTCTGAAAACCAGTAGAGGGAGACAGGTTCTTTTTCACTCTGAAAGAAAACAGAAGATTGTAGTACTTCAAAAAAGACACCTCCTGAAAATTCACTGTCATTTCCTAGCTTAGGCTTGGAATGCCTTTTCTTGGCCATTTTGAACTCTATTATTAATACTCACTTTCCTTTTTTCTTAGTGCTTATCCAAGCTTCAATGGCTATTGCTTACATCTGAAGATGTTTAGTCAACAGCATGTTCCTATTAATAGTTCACTATTAATTTCTCTCAGGGAGAAAGGGGATATCAGTGTTAGTAATGATTGAAAGAAAAATTAGGTTGTGGTTATGGTTTTTTTGTTTCACTGTCATGCAACAGCTTGCATGTGTTTGCAGCATGTCTAAAGCCTGCATATGGCTCTCAAAATCTACGCAATCATTTCAGCTGGCTTTACATATGAGTTACATATTTAAGGGCTAAATATAAGAAGAAAGTTCCATTTTAAAGTAAAAACCACAAAACCAGCTGCTGGTGGTTTCAAGTGCAAGTAAAATGTTCTGTTGGATTAATTTCTTAGGGCCTGGGTCTTGCCTCAGGAAATGGGAATTTAGGCATTACAAGCCAAAATATTACTATAGATCTTGGCACAGAAACTTAGGTATGTCTCACATGGTTTAGGCAACATTCTCTACAAAATGACATAACAGGGCATGCATTTTAAATTCATAAAATATTTTTCATATTTACCCATAGTTTTGCAAATAAGTTGTGTCCAGAAGAGCTACTAGAACAGGGACCTGAACAGAACTAATTTTACACATTTCACTACTTGTTTTACTGTAACTAGTTTGTGATAGCCTATTTTTTTCATAAACTCCCTTTTAGCGATGGTTTATTTACTCAGAGAAGAAATTATAAGAAATGCCTTTTGGATAGAATGTGTTCTAAGCAAAATGCATAGTTGCTATAATTTTAAGTAAACTTTCAATAAAATGAAGTTTCTGAGTATTCCTAAAATAGAGTGGAAGCAGAAGAGTTAGAAAATGCATGCAGAAAGTGCTGCAGTGTACTCAGGAGGTACTGTGGGATAGTTTTCAGTCTGTAGTGTGCTGTACTGAGGGCTGTTACTGTAAGAATGGTGCCAGAAGAACCTGTGTGAGAAACTGCGGGCAACAGGATGCATGCCTGGAAATAGCAATCATTCCTGGGGCAAAGATAATTGAGGTAATTGGGAAGCCTGCTGGTATTTAAAATCCCAGTCACAGCCAGTCACACTTAATCAGACATCCAAAGGCAGAGGATGATAAAACTTCATATTGAGTACTCACTTGGATTATCCCATACCAAGAAGTTCAAACAAACCAACCAGCACTACCATGAGGAGTCCTACACAGGAGAGAGACTTCCACAGGCTAAGAAAGGGGCTACAAGGTCTTCTCCCAGCTGCCCATATTCCTGTAGCTCCATGAAAAATCCAAGCCTTTCCCGAAAAAATCTGGTGTTCCCTTTGTGGCACAAGCTAATTGCATGAAGCTTCTTATAGCAACCCTATATTCATCAGTAACAAAACTTCACTGTTCTTTAAGCATTGCAAACCAATGGAAATATTCTACTATTAAAAAATATTGAACAATACCTCATGCTTTTACTTGTAGTCACATAGTATATATTGGTAAAAAGAAATTATCCTATCAAGTACATTCACTGAGGTGTTTTCATATCCCTGTCCAAGTATAAATCTGTCGTGGCTCTGGCCCTTAATCCTTGTGTTTTGGTATACAATTTTTTGTAGATTTCATAGGGGGAGTTAAGTACACAATGTATTTCCTGGAGGACATTTGTAAAACCAGTTTTCAGGTTAAGGGTCAATGATCCCAAATCTGGAAGCAGCCAAATTATTTTAAAATGCCTTAAATCCTTGCCAATATTCTTTGGTTGGTAAATAGGCATCTTCTTAGGAATGATAGATATGTAACAGTAAAGCACTGACACATTATTCAGAGGGATTTATTGCTTTCCTTTGCTGCTTGCATTCATGAGTAGAAAGACACCCATGCTTGAGGGACTAAACTGGAGAGAGCTTTAATGAAAATGATCTCTGACTTTGGTGGAAAACTTTTCAGATAGGATTGAAGTGGTCAGCCCCCGAAGAAAGAACCCAACAGCATCAGAAGCCAACAACATTAATACGTGTCACGACTCACTGAACAACTTACCACAGAGTTGGTGTGTGTGGGAGGGAAAAAAGCAGTGTGGTCATGTGTGCACAGCTCACTGAGAAACTTCAAGGTGGGGGACAGCTGATGGACTTAGCACACAGTTCTGGCCTTGTGACAAACCCCATCTTTGTGGATATGCTTCCCAACAGAACAATTCCACCAAACATAGCAGGAACTCTGTCTGGATTGAACTTGTACACCCAGGTGTGGGTGTGCAGAGCACATTGGGAATGTCCCTTCTGATCTTCTGGGGTGTCAGAGAAATCACCTGTCAGATCACCTTCTTGGGATCCACAGTCATCCTCCCGCAATGAAGCAGTGACACATCAGGCCATGGAGAAACACAGCCCTTGTCCTAAGAGCACAGACAGTACTGAAGCATTTGGAAGTATTAATGTTAAGAAAATTACTTATTTTCCAAATGTAAATGTAGAGTTAAGTCTCAAATAGTAATGGCCCTTTACTTGAAATATATACTGAAGAGTAGCTGAAGGATGTGGAAGAGAATACGGATAAGGGAATGACACCACAGTATTGGCTAATTCTGCCTATGATACCATACCTTCAAACTAAAACCTTCAAGCTTCAAACTGAAAGAGAGCAGGTTTAGATTAGATATTAGGAAAAAATTCTTTACTGTGAGGGTGGTGAGGCACTGGCACAGGTTGCCTAGAGAAGTTGTGGATGTCCCATCCCTGGAATAAGGCCAGGCATGATAGAGCTCTGAGCAGCCTGGTCTAATGGAAGGTGTCCCTGCCCATGGCACGAGGTTGAAAAGAGATGATCTTTAAAGTCCCTTCTAACCCAAACCATTCTATGATTCTATGATACCTGGTTTGCCACAGTGAAGCAAGTATTTATGTGTGTGTGTTCTGAAAGTACAGAGTGGTCTAACAAGTCTTAGAAACCTCTAAACTGAGTGAGTTTTAGCTACCTGGTTTTAACTAAATCCCAGGCCTTTCAGAAAAGAATTACTAAACTGTGTATATGTCACTTGCAAATGGTACTTCTACTAGAATGCTGCATAGTGTTTTGGGAGAGCAGAATTCATTATCCAAGTCAGGAATCACATCATTAAGCATGGCATTAAGCATGATCTTGGTTTTGTGTTTAAATCAGTGGAAGTTATGCTCTTTTGTCACTGAAAGAATAGCCTAAAAAGAACAAAACTATATTTGTCTTATACCACTAAAACCAGTAGATGGATCCACTTGAGTGTTTTGGCATCCCCAAAGGTACCTGGCTGAATTCTTAACCCATGGAAGCTACATATTAAAATACCACACTAATGAAAAGTGACATCCTCCAGCTATTTATTCATTCTCTGTTAGCAAGGGCATCCTGTCCTCCTTAGTCTCACATTATTAAAAACAAGTCCAGCTCCTGGTCACTTGGTTATGATATAAAATGCCCACCTCCCATGTAATATTAAAAACCTTTAAAAATCCACAAGGTTTAAGTCAGAAAAGCCAGAATTCTTCTAAAACCTGGAAATCTTTGTGAGATTTCAAATGTGAATAAATATTAACATGCTAGTCTCATAAAAGGGCCTGACCATGCACTGAAGTATTATTAATAGAGTTCCTGGCTACTACATTTTCCTAAAGCAGCAGAGACTACACTGATCATCCCTGACCTCTCTCTTAGGTTGAGAGATACTTTAATAGCTTGTTCTAAGGACAGATTTTTCAATCCTTAAAGATATGATACATTCCCAGCCTTTTAGAGAATTCCCTGGCTATTTTTGAGTAGGCACACACTTTCACTAAAGAGGGAGAGGACAGGTTGGAAACAGATGGAGTTATTTTTTTGTTGTTTTTTTTTAAAATAAATTGATTACTATCACAAATCCTACAATTTGGAAAAATCAGGCTAAAAATCCTATTCTCAATTATACCACTTCTACATCCTTATTTTTTCTCACATCACAGTTTCATGAGCTCTGCTGCCACTGCACAGTTTTCCAAGGAAAAGGACAGCCTGACAGCTGTAGAGGGCTTACACTGGAAGCATTTAAAGAATCCTTCTTTAATCTGATTTTGGTGGAAATTAAGCTTTACTCATGTTGTATTTGCACTGAAATCAATGGGGTTGATCTCAAGGATGACTGAAACATCCCTGGGAGCTTGGCATGTGTTATGTGCAGTCTTAAAAGGGAGGGAAGGGAAGGGAAGGGAAGGGAAGGGAAGGGAAGGGAAGGGAAGGGAAGGGAAGGGAAGGGAAGGGAAGGGAAGGGAAGGGAAGGGAAGGGAAGGGAAGGGAAGGGAAGGGAAGGGAAGGGAAGGGAAGGGAAGGGAAGGGAAGGGAAGGGAAGGGAAGGATAAACTGTCTGTTTCTGTGACAGTGTGTATCACAATACAATTTTTTAAGATTCCATCTGATCCCAAAATCAAGGGGATTTCCAGCAAGCCCTGGAGTACTCTCAGCCACTGACAATCAGGCCACATGGTGGGATGTGGTTAAGACTAGAACCTGGATAGCCACCTTACCACAGGCTCTACCATAATTATGAGATTGTTTCCAGAAAGTCTCTTTTAACCCTAAGTTACTTTAGAAATACTAATAATGTCTTAATTTCTTTTCAGTTATCACAATTCAGAGAATTCACTAACCTTTTGGAGTTAGTGAATAATGTTCTTCCACTGCTGCCCTTTTTTCCCTTTCTTAAATAAGCATATAGATTAAGGAAAGTCAAATAAGCCTGATAGATTATGTCGCCATCTACCATTTCAGTGACCCAGCCCAAGTTGTTTAGGGTGAAAAAAGACTTTTAAAACACTGAAGACCCTGCAACTCATTAGAAACCATACATCTAAAATTAAAGAACAAATATTGTGTTACACTCCCAGCTAAGTGCACACATGGAGATTAGAGAGGACTAATAGAGCATGACTGGCACCTTTGCAAACACAGGACTTCAAAGATAAATACCCTGCCTGCGTAACGGCAAAAGGCAGACAGATGTGATGACAGAGGTAAAGCTTGTACTGAAAGCTTTTTTTCTGTTTTAAACCATGTTTAAACTGGTGATCATTAAGCACTGGAAATGAATGTTTTGGACTGTTGTACTAAGTGAGGATTTAAAAGAATCTGATGCCAATATCTTCACTTGCTTTGAAAACTCTGAAATTATTAAATCACTTGACTGCTGTCTACTACTCACCCATAGTGGTACACAAATCAGAATATTTTGATGCAAGACATCAATTTTTGCCCCAAATCTATGAGGGACCCTGTGTCTGCAGTCGTTAATGTGAAGGGAGTTTTGCCTTGACCAGATGATAAAACCTTAAGACTGTGAGTATCTAAGAAAAATTTGTGCACTCATTTCAGTGAGTAAAGTTCCTTAAAACATCAAAAAATAGTATAAATTTAAAAGTAACATCGGAAGCAGGATTTGTTTCCATCTCTGCAATAATAGCAACTCCATTCAACATGGAGACCACATGATTTGTTGGGTAGGTTGGGGAAGGATGACTCTTCAGGAGGACTTGCAGGGTGCCCCTGTGTTCCTCTGGACAAAAAGTTTTGGGGAGAGGCTTAGATGGAGGGATGAAAAGGGACTGTTGTGAGACAGGCCTTCCAGTTCCCTGGTAATGAGACAACTGAGCCTGTCCTACTTCTAAAATTCAATTACACACCTGCAGCCTGAGGCTCATAGAAAGAGTCTGATAACACTTCTACAACAAGGAACAATTGCAGAGCACTTTCAGATAGCTTGATAAAAGGTTTTACTTCATATGTTACACTTTTATTGCAGGAGGATATAAAATATGGGAGGATGTGGGAGTGAGGCCAGGAGATAACATAAGCAAAGAAAATAAGATCCAGAAGAACTACTGTTGTCCTGATCTATTTTATAACTCAGTCTGTCTCTTGACTGTTAAACACTGCAGCAATCGCAGCAAATACCATAAAGAAAGGCAGCATTAGCTACCTTTAATCCAATGTCAACACCAGAAAAGTAGGCAGCAAGTAGCTGACCACTTCTAGGAAGTTCTTAGGTGTTGGTTCACAGGGCAGTTTTTCTACTTCTAAGTTGTATCAACAGGTTTAGAATGTCACTGGCTTTTTATTTCCAGTGTGGCTTCACAATCTGGACAAACTTCTTTGCTTCACAATCTATGGAACCCCTGGCTTAATATTTCCTTATTTCACAGAATAAGTATGAACATTAACCACCATAAAATACTCCATATTAAAACTGCTTTTAAGAAGGAGTGTCTGAATAATTATGTGATGGTCATTTAGTTGCACAATTGATTTAATGCTGGGCTTCCAGAATTATTTCAAAGGTATTACTTTGCCTTTCATACTGTATTTCATTTCTGCTTCTGCAAAAACATATTCTTGAGAGTATTGGTTGCAGGATTATGTGGCAATCTCAGTCTTCTTCCTCCACAAAGTTTTCTGTTCCCTTTCCTTCAAACTGTCCTTCCCCTGCTTTCCCTCCACTGACCCATGTCATGAGCTGATCAGGTCAACCACATAACTTTTCATCCAAATTAGATACATTCAGTAAAATAACTAGTTAAAATACAAAAGTAAATGTCTGTATCAAGTCAATCTTTTGAAATAAAACTCAAGCTATGCAACAAAATGTTATCCTGATCTGGGATACTCCAGGATATGTAATTTCTTTTGAAAGAGCTTGCATTTTGATTTATTTCCATTCCTCTGCAGCATGGAAAAGCCAGTATTTCCATTTTCTAGACACACAGCTGTGCAGAGGCAAGAAAATTACAAACAATGCTCTTTCAAGTATTCTCACCCAGCCTTATTTTTATGAATACTTTGGGATGTGAGGAAAAATATTTGCAGTGCTGCATTAAACATATATGAATTAACAAAGAATGAAGATCAGTGGTTGATAAAGTACAAAGGGGGACAGAAGCAGAATGAAACAACTTTTAATCTGCTTTCATGTTCAACTAGGGTTTATGTAGGTCAATGCAAACCTTGCAAATTTCCCTTTGGCACATCATTTGTAGAAACCTCTTTAAAATTTCATCAAAGAAAGGAAAAGTTGGGATGATGTCCCTTTCTGTAACAAAGTCGCTGCTTGCCACAGATTATTTATGGCCCATAATACTACTTCTGAAGAGAAAGTGTTTCATCTCTGAGATAAACAAAATGTTTCCTGATGGCCAGGGTCCAAAACAACACAGGATGGAGCAGAGCTTGCAACCATATCCTCCCATTCTTGTAGCATTCAAATTTCCTCAGCAAGTTTTTCAGTAATAAGATAGTGTTAGGGTCCAACAAGGACACCAACAATACTTTTTACTAACTACTGCTCTTTTTTTCAGTGTGAGAAACAAAAACACATCCAGTCAATAACTCATTATTCCAATGAGCACACAGATATATTTTGGGTGTTTTGTTTTCAATTTCCAAAACTGTCAATATTGTCAGCACTGCTCTACAGATGTCCACAAACATGCATGTTTCATCTCTGCACAATGGGATGAAACAGTGGACAAAAGGGTGCTTCATGCTGCGGAGAGTATAGAAAGGCTGGGGAAATGGCTTCCAGACCAAAATACTCTTGCTGCCCTCTGACTCAAAGATTCAGTCTTCAGCACATTCACCATGGAAGCACAGCAGGGGAAAATGACTCAGACAGGGAGGGGACTAGGGAGTGAGAGCCACATCGCCTCAAACATCTCTGTGGCGCAGAAAAATGAAAGGCCGTAAGCCCTGGTTTAAATCCTCCATTTTCTTATTTCCTGAGAAACATCTCCTGCGTGCTTGCTCACACTCCCTTGCACATGGTGTTTATGCTCACGGATGCAGCTTTGCCTCCCACATGCCTGTCTGCTCTCACACTTACTTACCTCCTGCTCTGTCTCATGCCCACACTTACATGTACCCACTCCCACTCCCTTGGTTGTTCAGCACCCCCCTGTTCAGCACTCACATGTGCTCCCCACCCACCTGTTGAGATTTTCCTTGCTAGAACAACTAATTATTCACTCCTGCCCAACTCACTGTCATCCAACAACTTACTGAGGGTGCACATTTAAAAACCTAAAGGGAAAGGCAGCCCCTTTGGCTTGTACAATTCATGACAACACAAGGCAAAAGCAGTTTTCATCCACAGTGCTTAAAGAGCAGAACTGTACCTTTCACAACACACATAGGAAAGAGAAAAGTGCGCCCTGAACTTTAATCTCTTGAAGATACATCAGATTCTACTTCATCTTTCTCCACAGAGCAGTTAATAAGCTTATACTTTAACTCTGACTTGCAATCCAGCCCAAAAGGGGGGATAACTCTTCACAGAGCAGAAGACAGCTGAGAAATTGCGGCATGCGGTACCAAGCAAAGACAGGCACCAATGTTCAGCATGTCCCACTGAATCTGCCAGAGGATTTCATTGCTTTTTTCTTGTTATGAAGAATAGTGACCACTTCTACTTACCTCCAGCATACCACTCTTCTTTGGACTAGACCTGCATGTCATACTTACCATACAGATGTACAATGGATTTCTGCTGCAATATAACAATTCCTTTCATTACATTCTATTATTTTCCTAGCAATTCCATTATTCCTAGCACTTGCTATTTTGATGTCCACTAAACATTGCTCTAACGTTACCACAAAACCTTCTTATTACACATCCACAATCTGAGCAAAAAGAGAACTAGATTAAAAAAGCCAAGGCTGCCTTTTCTTCAAGGCAAGTCAGTTTACATTACTAACATATCATTTACTGCTTCACCACCCGGCTACTGAGTATGACAAAATACTTTGCAGATCTGAAATAAAAGGTTTTCTTTCAATGTTGTTTTTCTAAGTAATTCCCTAATTCTAAGTCATCAGCAAACTTTCTCACATCATTTTGTACCCCTATTTGGGAATATTATGGTAACACTGAAGTACAGAGGCTGGTTATAAATTCCTAGGAAATACCACTGCTGACTCCCCTCTGCTATTAGGCCAAGGTTTATAAAAAATAATAGCAAATAAACTTCCCAAAACCTCTAAATATCACAAGAATAAACCCCCCATGCTGACAGCCCTTTTTGCCCATCAATAACTGGGTGATAATCACATGCATATAGATATGACAAGACAGAAGCTGATATAATTTTAAAAGACAGGTATTTTTCAAAATTACTACCACCATCTCGTAAATATCCGGTGGATACTTAGCCTCTGCCAAATATTCAGATGCTACTTATCTGCTTTGTGGTGAGAGGAGCATTTATAAACTGCAGATAAGTTGGAAAAAAAAGTAATAAAATATTGATTTGCATGAGAAATCAAATAAAAACTGCATCAGTAATCAGGTGCTATATTCTCCTTTAACAAGACCTTCATATTATTTTTTGTTGCATGTGAAATTCATGTGATATACATGCACCATGTGTCCATAACCACAAGCCTTTTTGTTCTAAAAAATATTTCCATTACTGGAAATGGGAAGCCAAAAAATTGCTGTGATACACTTCCTGCTGCAACCACAGCAGTACCCTACCTTTTACTTTCTGTTTTTCTTGCTGTTCATTATCATCTCATTTTCAAAGCACCCTCTCTTCAGTTAAAAGTACCAAAATTGATTGTAACAACTTAGATGTCTTACCTACTTCTTACACAAAGTATCATTCCTCTTCTCCCTTCTTTTTGTGACTTTTCCATGTGGCTTCAAGTCTGAAATTATCCTCGTGTCCTGTTACCAGTATTAATACTTTTCTACACCTTCAGAACAGTTCTCCCTCAACTTACTCTATACTTTCCTTCTAAATATATTGTGGGTCTTGCCTCAATTCTAACTCTAAGTATTTTGGAGGGAAGATCATGCCTGTTTCTCTGAATACATTTCCTTCTGTGTTTCTAAAGCAAATTTTTCAGGCACAATTTGCTTTGGAGAAGCCATGTTGGCCATCACCAATCACCTCCTTATTTTCCATGTGCCTTAGCCTAGTTTAAGTATTACCATCAAGAGGGAGGTCATTGACACAGCCCCAGAAAGCTGGGGATGTGCCTACCTAGAGGTTCTCCACCCTTCAGTTAAAGGAGTTTCCAGCCTGACATGAAATAACCACATAATTGCAGAGAGAAAAATAAGTAGCACAGCTAACTAGGCTATGGTACTTACCAGCTTGTGACTGAGAGAGGGTCAAAACAATCCTGAAACAGTCAAAGCTATGATGGAAATCTCCTCTCCAAGCAGGAGGCTTGACAACAGCATGGGGCCTGTGAGGATAAAAGAGAAGCTATTATCCTTCAGCTGTTGTCTATTTGTTTCTAAAGCTACAAAATTATAGAATAAAAAAAAACTTCCATGTTCTTTCAAATCCAAATTGACCCCCCTCCCGTTTAGAACCTATATCCCTTGTCCTATGACTACCTGCACCTGTACAAGTCCCTCTCCAGCTTTCCTGTAGGCCCTTTGGATACTTGAAGGAGCTCTAAAATCTCTGTGGAGCCTTCTTGTCTCCAGGCTGAACAATCCCAGCCATTTTAGAGGAGACAGTAGCTGGAAAACAGTTGCAGCTCCAGGAAAACCAACTCACAGCTGCTCTGATCCTCACTGCACCCACCCTCTGCCTGGACACGCTGCACTGGCTGTGAATATACGTGCATCACACCGACCCTCTGCACACCTGCACTGCAGTGGCCATGTGTGCTTGTTGAACGTGACATAAATTTTCCAATTAATTTTTAATTAATTGTTTTAATCAATCATAGTCACTATATTAATTATAAGCAGTGTGCTAGTCTTAAATCACTTTTAGCCAGCACACCACCCTGATACGCTCCATTGAACAAGGCCTGGGAGAGAGCGAAGTACGGTTGAAATCGGATACAATCACAGAATCACAAAATAAGCTGGGTTGGAAGGGACCCACAAGGATCATTGAGTCCAACCCCCAGCCCTGAGCAGCACCATCCCCAGGAGTCACACCACGTGCCTGAGAGCACTGTCCAAATGCTTCTTGAACTCTGTCAGGCTTGGTGCTGTGACCAGAAGAACAGAATTTACAGACCACACAGGCATTTTGTAGAAATCAGAGCATAAGGAAAAAGCTAACAAAGATTCAGTATATGTGTATTGGAAAGTCCCTAACTGAGGAAAAAGATACAAAAAAGACTAAAAATATGGACTAACTCGCACGAACGGTAAGAAATCAATAACCAATAGAGGATAGGATACTAATTAAGGATTTGTCCTGCTGAACACAAGGCGCATTGCACAGGAGTCCCCTTCTCCTGTCCATGCCTTACCCACGTGGATAACACGGGGGGCTGTGTCACAGGCCTTGCTAAAGTCACAGTAAATGGCTGTCACTGCTCTTCCCTTATCCCACAAGAACACCCTCCTCCTGCAGGCAAGGCTCATGTTGGTCCCATCACAGCTTGTCCTTGCAGATGATGTCACTTTGTCCTTTGCCTTGTGCCTCCAAGCCACCTTCTGGTAGTTGCCTGAGAAGGGCAGGTTCTTCCTGAAAACTTGTGGGAAGGCTCCCATATAGGAGCTGCCTCTGAGTCTTCCTACAAAAAAGGATCAGGAGGTAAGCAGGAGGCCACAAAAGTGAAGAGAAGCTTGTTCTTCATGCAAGCAGAGAGTGAGGGCACACTTGGAATGTTGTTGCCTTGGTCTTGTTGAGGGGACCCCAGGCACAGGATGAGGATGCTCCTGACTGGAGGTGGGGGACAGTCCCTGTGCCCAGGGGACAGCCTTCCTTGTAAGCAGCATAAGCGAGCCTCAGGAGAGGGGCCCTCAGCCTCCATCACCCTCCTCCTTCTCCCACATCTGGGCACTTTTCAGGTCCACAAACCGCCTGCAGCTTACTAAGTTCCAGTGCTTCCAGGTGCCCAAAATGACAGTCCATAAATTAGAAAAGAATGCTAAGTCACCACATAACTCTGTTTCTAAAGTGAACCGTAGTGTAGGAAAATGATTTTCTAATCTGGAGCAGTATGTCTGTGAAAGAAAAGGGAAAGTTCCAAGTGGTGTCAGCCCTATTACTGTAACAGCTTTGTTAGCACAGGTGTCATCATAGACAGTTCACATCCCCATTTTGTTTTCACCTGCACAACCCAGAAGTTATAGTTTCAACCACCACTTTGCCCTCATTATAATTAACCCTCAACCCTGTGGCAGTTTTGAGTTTCTTCCCCAGGCTGAGCAAATCCCTCAATAATTTATTTTTATCTCTGATTTGTATGAACTGTTGGAATAATTTCTTAAAAAAAAACCCCAAACCTTAACTTGTACCTACTGACCTTGTAAATCAGAATAACAGAAATACAACGCACAGTGATAAAAGTTTTTCAATAATTTGTACATCTCAGTACATCTCTTTAAATAGGAGTACAGGCTTACAGTATTGAGACACCCTCAGAGGTTACAACTAGAATTTACGCTTATTCCAGAAATCAACGTTATAGGAAGTGCAGTGCATTTGCTGAAACAGCTAGTATTTAACTATCCACTAAAAATAACTTTTCTGAATATTTTCTGAGCCCTTTTAGTGCTGAAAAAATGCTCAAAGCACTCAGAAAATAATAGCCAAAAAGCCCCACCAGGTACTACACTTCGAAACCGGTGGGAATGGAAATCCACAAATCAAACCCCAAGCTTATACCAAGCATTAGCAAATGCGAAGGTCGAATATGGTTTCCTAAATTGTTAAATCTGCAAGGAGCTCAAGACTTTTGTCCTCTAAGGGAAAGGGAAAACCAGGTCTGAACACAGTTAAAACCCAAACGAGTGAAAATAATTAGGAAAAAGAAGGAGCAGTACTGGGGAAGGATGCCTGAGAGCTCATTTTCAAATTCCCACACCGCAGCCCACGACCGGACACGGAGCAGTGCTCGGCGCAGCGAAGAGCTTTGCACAGGACGCCGCCGGGCGCACGGAGGGAGCCGTCACTGGAGGCACGAGGGCACCGAGCACCGAGAACGCGGCAGCCCCGCGGCTGCCCCGGCGCCGCCCTCACGCCGCGTCCCGCCCCCCGCCCCGCCGGTGACGCCAGCGCCGCGCGCGGGCCCCGCCCCGCGGAGCCGCCACGTTCCCCGCTCGGCGGCGCGCGCGTCGCGGCGGGGCGGGGCCCGCGCCGCCCAATCGGAGCGCTCCGCGACGGCCGCCGCGGGTCAGCGCCGGCCAATGGGCGCGCGCCGGGGGGCGGGCGCTGTGCCCATGGCAACGGGCGCGGGGCCGCGGCGGGGCTGTCGCACCGAGCCGCGCCGAGCCGAGCCCGAGCCGCAGCGCCGCCGCAGCGCGCCCGCCGGAGCCCCCGCTTCGGGCCCCGCGATCAGGACGCACCTCGCCTTTAAGAAGCAGTGGCTCCTCTCCCGCCGCAGCGGGACCCAAAGGTAGCGCCGCCCGTCCCAGTGCCCCCGTCGGTGGCGCGGGGCGGAGGCCTGGCGGCGGGGCAGCCGCTGTCAGGGTCGCGGGGGGACGCGGGGGTCTGAGCACCCTCCCGCCGACCGGGCTGGAGCGCGGGGGTGGCGGTGGAATGGCGGGGCTCGGGGCTGCCGGGCGTGCGGAGCGGGAGCGGGGCGCAGCTGAAGTTTTCCCGGGGCGCCCTGGCGCCCGCCGGGAAGGCGGCTCCAGGTGTGTGTGTGTCCGTGTCCCCGTATCCCCTCCATTCGTCCCTCCGTCCCCCCGGCTGGCCCGCGGCTCTGCGGCAGGTGACGGCGAGCTGTAGAGCGCCAGCAGAAACGAAGGCAGAGCTGGCAGCGGCGGCAGCTGCAGCGGCAGAAATGTTGAGTGGCTCGTAATTGCACAACCGCAGGGAAAACTTGGGCAGGAGACTGGACGGGTTTCCCTCGAAAGGGCACACCTTTCCAGCGTTACTGTTTTAGAGTCAAAGAACGGTTTGGGTTGGAAGGGAGTTTAAAGATCATCCAGTTGCAACCCCGTGCCATGGACAGGGACACCTTTCACTAGACCAGGCTGCTCAGAGCCCCATCCAACCTGGCCTTGAGCACTGTCCTATCACTGCATGCTCTTTTAAATAGTCTCTCTTCATCTTTCCTGGAGGCTGCCTTCAGGTAGTGAAAAGCTGCAGTTAGGTCACCCTGAAGCCTTCTCTTTTCCAAGCTGAACCATCCCAATTCTCTCAGCCTTTCCTTGTAGGAGAGGTGCTCCATGGCTCTAATCAACTTGGTCTCCTCCTCTGGACTGACTCCAGCAATCGCTGTCCTTCCTGTGCTGGGGACCCCAGAGCTGGCCACTTCTTACTATACTGTTATTATAGTACCCATGGAGAGGCTCTGGAAAGTACTCCAGTGCCAGGCTGGCTGCTGCACTCAGAAATAATTCCAAAAGCAGAAAAGGTTGAGATACGGCTCTAGAGAGGTAACATTTTTTGCGGAAATGAACATGGCTAAGGCTTTCAAAAGAATTTGCATTTTGCAACACTATTTAGTAAACTTGTAGGGGAAAAAAGCCTTTGTTTGTCTTACAAGTATTTGCTACGGAAGGATAACATCCAGTAGTTTCAACATGAGACCATCAGAGTATCAACAGTGAAGTGCCTATGTCAAGTTCAGTGTTTGTTTTGTTTCGAGGTTTTTTGTCATTTTGTTTTCTCTCGGTGTCAAGAGAAGTCCTGTAGCTAACTCCATATTGGTGCAGCTCTACTCTGAATTCTGAAGTGACTGTCCCTCTTGACCAAATACAGCAGCACAGGGAAGATTCCTACTGTAAAGACTGGATAGGAGCCACTCAAAGAGTTTGAAACCAGATTTTGTTGTAACCTTTATGGACCTCCGCTTAAAACTCAGAGACAGTTTATGGGAGAAGCCCACGTTTCTATGAGCACTTAAGATCCTGTTATGTTTCTTACTGTAATCCACTACACAATGATCTTGTACAGTCACAGTGCCTTGTCCACCATCAGCCACAGATTACGAACCTGGTTACATACAGTACCTCCTAACTGTGATCATCTGTTTTCCCTTTTACTTTACTTACTTTACTGTAATCTCTAGGATGGTAGCGGTATTTTGTTTCAGAATAAGAAAGATAGTTATGTAAAAAAGAATAACTTAAGTTTAAACAAATTGTGTTGATGTAGAGCAATGTAAATCTCATTCACTTCTAACCAAGACAGTTAACATAAACAAAGAAAAGGGGGAAACGAAATTACAGATTAATATTGCCTGTTGGGTCTGCGTAAAACTTAATTTAGCAATTGGATGCAAAGACATCTGATGTAAGTTTGTTATAACACTCCCTGAGATACCATTATTTGATGTCTGAAATTATATTCAGAAAACCCCATTGGGCAAATAAAACCAAGCAACAGCAACAAAAATAATTTTATTTTAATAATGCTAAGGTGCAGTTTGCATACCTTGGCTGTGCACTGGTAGTGCTGCTGGCGTAAACTTTCTGTTCATATAAGCCAAATCAAAGATTTTTTGTCAAAAACTGTCCCCCTCCTCCCCTCAATTATACAGACATAACTGAAATTGCAGTCATGAAAGAGGAGAGCAGGTAATAAAAAATGTAAAATATATTGACTCAAGTGTTAGAGGTGTGGAAACGTTGACGCAATAGTTGTAGAGCTGTGCTGACTAAACAAATGTGCTTTACATAAGAAAGATAAAATCATTTACTGTTAAGTTTAAAGCTGCTATCAGGGCTTCCTATGGTTTGAACTCCTGTGCAGAGGTATTTGATCTAGCGAGGTATTGTGCCCTCAGTTATTTGATTGCTCAGTAAGCAGAAGAGATTTCTCTGAAGTTCCTGTCAGATACGTAGCAGACACGAGCCTTTTGGACAGGGGTGTGCTTTTATGTAGATTAAGTCATGGCCAGGTGCTAATGCCAAACCAAATTAAATCAGAATCCAAATTCATGTTACTTACAATAGTTTTGGCTCTTCCGTACTGTGTGTGATTTGACAGTTGGAAGAGCAAAAGAAACTGCATTTCATTAGAACAATTTTAATCATATTCAGTTGTAAATATTATTTTTTATCATAGGTAATTCAAGAGAAGTGTAGGCTCTTCATGAGTGCATTTCTCCTGCTGTTCTTTATAAAACTAGAATGGGATGTTGATGCGTATTTTTGTTTCTAAGCAAGTAGAAATCAATGGGAATTAGCAAACTGCGAACATAAATCTCCTTAGGCAGCTATCATAAAGTGCCTAAATATTTTTAAATCTGGCTCCACAACATTAGATCTAGATTTATTCTGGATAACTATTTTGTATTTTTTTTGAAGGGGGAAAAATTTACCTTGGACTTCTGTGGCATTCAAGGCTTACTTTGGCATCATCACTTGTTGTTGACTAGAGCAAAATGCATATCGTTAGAATAATTGAAATACTTTTTGATTTGACTTAGAGTTTGAGCTAATTCATTGTTCACATGTAGTAGCACATTGGAGATTGCTTTTTACGTCAGCACTGACAAAATTGCCATTTGCATTTATGAAAAATGAATTTATGAGACTCCAAGTGTACTGTTGTATAATGTTCTATGTGGGAACTGAAGTTAGAGTGCAGGAAGCTATATTTGTAGCAGTAATATTTTTTTTTAATTTGCTTTTGAAGTTGATAAGATTTTTAGCAAGTATACATTGAATTCAGTACAAGTTTTTGCTTGACTGTTAGCTTCATAAATCTTTTTGTGAGCCAGCCTTGTTGGAAAGAATTAATAAAACTGAACAAGTCACTTTGAAAAACAAGCCTAATATTTCAACATTCTTCAGTTACTAAGGTAGCTTTGTAGACAGCGATATTTATTTTTTTGAAGCAAGGATAGGGAAATTCCTTGGAGGCAGGTAGTATTATAAATACGTATATGCATTTGTGTGTGTGCACACAGGTTTTTAAATGATGAACCATTAACATTGCAACAAGAAGTGAAAAGGTTTTCAGACTTCACTTAGGACAGAGCTAAGCACGTGTAGCAGCAGACACAATTTGCTTCTATGCCATATTTCTTTCTGGACAGAGTTGTGTTGTTTCATTATATTATCCTATATCGTATATGGTTTGAACATAAAATTGCTCTTTCCCACTCGAGCATTCATAGTTTGTGTTACTATTGCATGACTCATTTAATAAAACAGCTGAAGTGCTTTTTTTAAAAGGAGGTTCTTTCAGCAAATGTTGTACTAGGCACAGTCAAGGCATGCTATCTTTTCTGGGAAGCTGAAAAAAGCAGCTGTTCCAGCAGCTAGCTTTTTGTTGTAAAGAGAATTAAGCAGCTCCAGTGCAGTGAAAATGTAACAAATACAACTCAAAAGAATTTAAGTCAAGTAAACAGGATGAGAAAAAAGGATTCTGCTGCCTTTATGTACTTAAATAATACTGTTTAATATAGAACTATTTACATGCAAGATTAAAATGCTTCTTGAAAAAAATAAGGAAGGTCTCCTGGTGCAGAGAACTGAGTGGGATGTGCTCTAACAAAAGATTAGGACAACATGACCAATGTGAAACATGTTTGATATTGGCCAGGAAAAAAAAAAACAACATCTGAATCATGGGGTTAGTGAACAGCATTGAAAGAAGAGAAAAAAAATACTTGAAGGATGATGAAACTTTATATATATATAATTATATAGCAATAATAGCTGGCTTATAATAGTTAATAGGTTGCATATTAACTTCTAAAAGGATCAGTTTTCATTTGGGAAGGGAAGGGTGCAGGTGTTTCTGTGTTATGAACGTTAACTTGAAGGAGAAAACTCTTGCAGCTTGTAGCCATTTCCCTTTGCATGTTATTTCCTGCTCATGTCTTAAAGGAGCAACCTCAGTGTGGGGGACTGGTGACCAAGTGAAGAGACACCCTGACCACAACCAGAGGTTTACCGTAACAGAGTGAGTGCAAACAGGTTTCTCCACTTGCTTCTCAGAATTGCTGCCACATGTCAGCTGTGCTTATGCCTCATGAACTCATTGGATAAACAGTGTGAAGAAGATGCATTAGCTATTGATTCATGGACTTTCATCATTGCTTAAGGTATGATAGCTTAGGGTGACTGTGCAGCAAGTGCTCCTGAAAAAACTGGGAGGAACTAACACTGGTGTTTCCAAACACAGAATTATGGCAGAAGAATAATCTGTTTCTGCCTCATTTCAAGCATTTAATGTATTTTTTTTTTAGGATTCTGTAAGTGGATCAATTTATAGATTTGCAAATAATTTTTAAAGAACTGGAACAAGCCCATGGAATGAAATATTTTCTATTTAAACTGTGATATATGGACAGGTACATCATCACTGTTTCAGAGAGGTAAAAACAGATTCAAGATGCTAGGGGACTGGAGCAGACTGATGAGGGAATACTTGAAATCTCATTCTAGTACTGAGAGTAGAATATTCTTAGAAAAATAAAAATCAGTAGATATATTTTATCTGTTTCCTGGTTTTTTTGGTAATTCAGCACTGCCTGTGAAGATTGTTCATTTTTCTGATGCACAGCGTAAAAATAGGAAGTCACGTTACGGTCATGACTGTAGAGAACATTGCTGTTATCCTGCACATCCGCGCTGTGTCTCACACAGGTTTAATTATTTCCATATCAGATAGAGCAGGCATATGTGAAATTTATGAATAGGTAGGTTTATTTGTGTATTATGTGAGTCCAGATTTATGTTTTCATTGCCCATCACGGTACACATGGGTTTGGCAAGTGCAAATGTGCGATATGACATTTACAGTGTTGTGCTGTCTTGCATCATGGCCATCCACTGAGCTTCTACATGTGCAGACACTGCATCCTGATATCACTGGATGGTTTTTGCCTAGCTCAGTTTTAGAAACTTTGACATTGGGTGTTACTTCTTTAAAAATATTTGTGCTTTGCTGGGAAGGTGATGGAGATGCCAGTACCTGCACGATGCTGTTTTCTGGGCAAGGGGTGCTACGTTAATGAAATGCAATTTTTGGGTTTGTATCACAACACCTAGCAGCTGTATAAAATAGGTGTTTAGCAGCTTGTGTTACTGTGGCTAAAACAAACTTTAGAAGTAGAGATTTGTAGTTACCTTTCAAAGCCTGTAGCTCTTTATAATTCAGGATGTTCAATCCTGTTTCACTGACATTGATAGGAGTTTGTGATTAACAAATTACCAAGATTGCTGGCAGGCAGCCTGGTGCTTTTCTTTTCCAGTTGTATTTTTCTGTTCATGCAAGTACATTGGTGGCTCTGTTTTCTGCTGTCTGTCTCATTCTTTTGGCTCTCACTCTGTTTTTTGAAATACTTAGAGAAGTTATTTTTCCTTTTCCCTGAAAGCTTCAGATATTGGCTTTGTTTATAAACTACAGTATTTGTTAGTTCTAGAGCACTACATTTATGATTACTTTTCTTTATGTCCTACAAGTGGGAATGTTTGTTTATCCCTCTTGTAAAGATAAGATTGATTTCTGATACCAGCAGATTACAGTTGTGCTACCTTTACATCTAGATGGGCTATCTTGGATGTCTGACTAAAATCACTCAATTTCCAGATGACAATTGTGACATTAACTCTCCCCATCTATCTTTGAGAAAGTAGTCAGCTGGGCAGATTTATAACAGTTTATATTTCTATTACAGTTTATAGAAGTAGGAAGAATAGTAATAATAATATGCCACATGGCAGGGTAGGAGGGTGTTTGCTGTGCATTATGGACTGCTGATGGCAGTGAGCAAACTGACACTGCTCCTCTTCTGCAGCACCCTCTCTGATTGTTCACTTGGTGGCTCTAGTACAGAAGAAAGCCACATTCCTGGTTCAGACACATGGATGCACTCAAAATGCCTGAGAAGGGATGGGCATCCAGGAATGGATTTTCAAAAATCCAGAACTCTTAAAAGCAGCTGGTAGCGGGCTGGGAGTGGAATGAATTCCTAATAATAAAGTGCTCGGTGGAACAAAAAGGGGAAGCTCAGTTTTCCTCTCATCTAGAGCTTTTTCTCATGCTTCCCTACAGTTGCTGAATTTGAGAATTGTGCTGAGTTTTTCTGGCAGGTGATTAATGTTAGATTTTGCAATGGGCCTGGTTTCTCTCTTCTGATACACATCAGAGTAGAAGGTGCTCAGTGAGTCAGGTGTGACAGGCACACTCTGAAGGTTGACTCATGTCTTAGTCACCTGCTTTTCGTAAGGAAATTTTGGTAAGTATAGTCTAGGACTAGTAGATACCTAAATACAGTAACTCTGTCTTCACTAGGTAATTATTTTTTATTCTAATGTATTTCTAATTTATTTGTTACTTCACAATTGGGTTCCTCAAAATACTGTGGGAAATGCTGTGTTAGGCATAGTTGTCTGCAAAGTCAGCTGTGATGACAGAGATATTGTTTACTTACCCATTTTGGACTCCTCTGCTTTTAATTCTTCCTGGTATGTGTGAAGTTTTTAGCTTGTTTTATAAAAAAACTACACTAAAAACACCCACTATACAACCTGAAGCAAAACTGCCTGGTGAAGTCTTCTGAGCAGCCTATTACATCAAATAGATATGAAGAACATACTGTAATATCATCCAGTCTTTCTCATTATGTATGACAGAATGTAATTACAAAGGTTAAAAAAAACCCCATTGCCCGTGAACACAAATTCCACATAAAGTGATCAGAGCCAATGGCACCTAGTTCGATTAGGCCTTTTGATAGATAAGCTCTGCTGACTGCTGCAGAGGTAGATAAGGATGATACAGCTCCAGTTGTCCATCCCAAATCTGGAGGTGATTAGTGCTCCCTCATATGGGGTTTGGCAGACCAAGATGGTTACTTATATCTCAGTCGTTTCAGCTTAGCATGGACATTTTATGTAGCAGCGTTCCTCAGGAGAAAGGAAAAAGTCTGAAAAATCTAAGTGTGCCCCCCCCTTCCACCTAAACTGGCAATCCCTGTCTCCACAATTGTTCATGTTGCTAGAAGTTGTAGGTCAGGAGTTTAAAGAAATTAGTTATGTCGTTAAAATGGATCAAAGACTAGGTGTCATTGTTGAAAGTGTGGGCTTTAGTACTTGCCATAGGCAAAGAATGAGTCAATGGCAGACCTGTGGGAAGCACCTGAGTCCCTGGCTTTCTGTGCTTCTCTGCCATCACCTGTTGGGCTTGAGCATGCTCATTTCATAGCCACATAATGATTTTCTAAAACACTGTTTACACACCTTGCATAACTAGAGCAGCGTATAATAATATTAAATTACTTTTATTACTATAATTTTGTATATATGAAAATATTTTGGTTGGAAAAATACCCATCTATCAGGTTCCAGATTTTTAGTATTATCAGAAGGCTACACTTTTTAAAAATTAATACTTCACACATACATAACCTTTTAAAAGATGTTTCCAAAAATGCTGAGAGTATATATATAATTATTATATACTTGATAAGTATTTTGGGGTTAATTAGTTTTGTTTCATATGCATTTCCTAGACTTTATGCATGTTTACATCCTTTCACTTAGAGATTACTAGACAGCCCCAGTCATACTCTGCAAGAACTTGAGCAGGGTGGGTTTTTGCTTTACCTGTAGTACCAAGAACTACTCTGAGTCTTGGCATCTTCATCAAGATTAGGAGACTTGAAGACCTAGTATTTGTTAGTTATTATCATTTCCTGTGATTAGATCCTGTTGAAATTACAAAGCTAGGCACAGGATTTATACAACAATGTTCTGTAATTAAAAACATCCAACATACAGGAACTTTGGCATTTTTAAAAGCAGTGGGGAACAACTAGCCCTTCCACTCATCAGATCTTTAAGTCCCTGCAAGCCAAAGGTTTGTGTAGAGATACAGAAATTACCTTGCCAGTTCCAGAAATCAGTCTGGGTCTGGTTTCTTTTTGTGTTTGTTTGCTTGTTTTAAGGGCATAACCTAGGCAAGGTTATGAATCTTGTGAATCTGACAGTAATGCTGACGTTCAATTTCAAATGCTCAATGTGGCAGCAACAATAGTTCCTGCTATCCCATCTGGTAATGATCAGATGTTAGTTATCTTTAAAAATGAAAGTAACAGGTATTTGCGGAGCATAATCCATTTAGGCTCCTTTTGTTGAAGATGTGATTAAGAAAAAACAGTTTTAGAACATTATTGTAATTCCTGAGCTTTTGACATATAAAACAAGAGATGGATAGGTGAATATACTTTTAATCTCCAGCTATTTCCTCATCCCCAACAAAAGAAATACCATCTCTACACGTCTTGAATGCTTCTTTTTTTTTTTTTTGTGTAAGAGTGCTTTTATTTTCCTAGCAGTTGAATAAGGGGTAATAAAGGGTGTCAACAATGCTTAATATTAAGTATGTACCTCTATCAACATTTATTGCCATAGTAAAGGGGAGCTTAACCCAGCAAAAGCAGTGCTTCTCTGTCAAGTACCAGATCATGTAGTCAGGAAAACTGGCACTGACACCATAATTAGTTTGTCCCTTTCATCCCTCCACCTAAAAAGAGATTTGTTGCTGGTGGACATAAATACTTTTGACAGAATTTCTCGCATGACTTGCTAAAGCGCTGGTACAGAAATTCCCCTTGTAGCAGGTATACTTTTGATTTATTTGACTGCACATTTCTTCAATGTTATGTCGTTTTCTTTGTCACATGCAAGCTAATTTTATACAGCCTTTGACTGGCAACTTTCACCTTCTAGGAGGTGATTTATATTACCAGTGTAATATTGAGTTTGCTCAAACTTCTTATGAAATATCCATAGACAGTGGAGTGTCACAGTCTGAACTGGACAAATTGTGTCAAGAGCCTGACTTGGCTGTCAGATGCTGGATTACCATCATTACTTTTTTTTAGCTTGATTGCCTATACTCACTCTATCTAATTATATTCCATTTTACCAGTTTCTGAATGAATTATTTTCAACTAAGTTTGATAAAGGGGAAGACAGAGGTCAAGAACTCAAAGTCCTCAGTGCTCATCAAATTATGTTTGAGTTAGCTCCATATAAGACACTAAAGAAAGTATGGGGGAAACTGGCTTAATAAAGCCCCAGCCTCAGCAACCATTTCAGGTAGTGTGAACACTATTTTTCAGGAATCTCTGTCAGCCTGAAATATGGATAAAACACGGATTGTAAAATATTCTTCCTGCACATAAATTTTGGAGAGGATCTTGACTCCAAATTAGGCAAAGTACTTCAGTTTTGAAACATAAAAAATACTTGCATTACTATGCTAAGATCTGATTCAATGTCCCTAATGATCTTTAGGAGTTTGCCAATGAATTCAGCAAAGACATCATCTGAGTAGGAATATCAGTATTAGTTATGTGAGTCTTGAACATCCTAAATGTTCCCATCTGCTATTGATAATACCTCAACACATTACAAACAAACCTCTCACCATTTACAACTTAGGTTTGGCAGACAAGTGGAAGTCAATCTGAGGAAATCTGTTTTCCTAAGAATGGCCTTTAAAAATTAAGGCTGTATTTACTTCTTTGGGTTTTCGTGTTCCTTGAGGGCAGAACGTTGTGAGGAAAGTGGGTTATTACAGGTATCTATGTAGGAATGTAAAAAAATTTTGCTTAGTACAGTATGCTAACATGATGTATGTTTATTTTTGTGACCTGGTCTCATTTCAGATGAGGAGGTTATCTGTCCTGCCCCAACAGTGTCTTTTGCTGATGACATGTCTCCTAATGGCCTTGGAAGCTGTACCTATAGACATAGATAAAACAAAAGTCAAAGCAGAAGGCCATGTAGAAGGAGAGAAGGTAGAAAATCCAGTAAGTATAAAGAAACTTATCTGATTGAGTGTTTATCCTAATTGTTAGTAATCTGGATATAGCAAACTCCTTTAGAAGGAAACTAGTATTCCCCAGTATTCTCACAGTGTGTGCCATCTACTGTGGGGAGATTCCCTTTAAGTTTGCTCTTAATTTTTTTTCAATGAGCTGCTAAAGGTGAGGTGGCACATGGAAGGAATTCCCAGCATACAACAGGAAGAGCATGCTGTTCCACAGAGACTTATTTCAAGTGATTGGGTGGTGCCTTAGGAAATTCTAATCACTGATTCCAGTTCAGTGTTTCAAATAGAACAGTAACAAATGAATTGCACTGTTTTAAGAAAGCCACACACTATATTAACGTGACAGATGCTTGTGTATTACGAGGGTTCCTAATCACTTTTCTCCTCTTCCTTGCCAGTTGCTGAAAGAAATGAATCATAAATTGCTGTAGGGCAATGATGCAAATCTGAACAAAGATATGTAAGAGAGCACAGTGCCTGTGTTGCTGAGATTAGAGTGTCAGTTTTATAACTGTATTTAAGCAAAACTAATTAACTGTTTGTCAGTATATTCTTTCCTCAACTTCCTTTTTTTTTTTTTTTAAAGGATACAGGACTTTATTATGATGAATATCTCAGGCAAGTAATAGATGTCTTAGAAACTGATAAGCATTTCAGGGAGAAACTCCAGACTGCTGACATAGAGGAAATAAAGGTAGGTTCAAAAAAATAATTAAATTAACGTTAACTAAATCCATCGTGATGAGCCACATATTTTGTATTCTTTCTTCCTTTGGCTCCTGGCTCTAGGTGGTGGCTGTTCTACATTGCCCCTTCAGGAGCTAGAAATTTAGGAAGGGACAAGTAGGAAACAGTCTAAAGTGACAGACTTAAGGAGGAGATCCTCCCTTTTGTGTTTCCTTTAATCCCTCATGATGCTGTTGGCAGCTTGTGGCTTCTTTTCTTTCCGTGCTCTATCTAGCATCACCCTTGGAGATTACTCTCCATTTCCAGCTTCTTGCAGTAGACATTGGTGGCTGCTGCTGCCTTGTACCTTCCCTCAAGTCTAATAGCCCTCCTCGAGGGGATGAGGCACTTTGTATTCTTCTCACAGTTCTTTTGAACTCAGTTGAGAATATTTGATCAAGAAATTTGTCACAAATGTTACTAGGCATTGCTCCTTCAAGGTTATGGTCTTGTTCTTTGGAGGAGCAAGATACTTAGAAATTCTCTTTTCTGAAAGCTTTTAGGATTCCTCTCTGTTTCCGTAACCAGAGGCATAAAAATTTTGAATCTGCTCTTTAAAAAAATGTTGAGATTCTTACAGTGTGGGCTACAGTATTGCCAGAGACTGCCATTAGTCTGCTGTCTTGCAGCTCATGTCTAATGGGAATCCTAAAGGCTTCTTTCTTCCAGTGTTTATACATAACTTTTTTTGTTTTTTAACAGAGTGGAAAGCTAAGCAGAGAGCTTGATTTAGTAAGCCACCATGTGAGAACACGGCTGGATGAACTAAAAAGACAAGAGGTAGCAAGATTAAGAATGTTAATTAAAGCTAAAATGGATTCTGTTCAAGGTAAGAATACAGCATTTATCTAGGTGAGTTTAACAGATGGAATTATGTTAGAGAAATGTCAAAGTCCAGCAGTCATGCGTTGTTTGTTGTCACCAATAATGACTAAGCTGAGAGTGAGTGTCCTTTCTGAGCTGGCCTGCAGCCATTACAGACCTGTCTTTATAGGAAACTGGGGAGAAGAGAAAAGCCATCTCTGTTCTAGAAATAACGGAACTTTTTTCTTTCTGTGGATTTTTCAAATACTTCTGCCTCTTATTTTCAACCTCTTACTTTTGTCAATTCAATTCATAGATTACTCACAGAGAGCCAGTAACACAGAAGGACTGTGTTCAAGAAAACAACATGCCACAGTATTTCATATCCTTAGGGGGTAGCAAATGAATTTTTTGTCAGTATTTTATTCTTATAAAGATGTTTTCAAGGGGGATCCCAAGGAATTGAATACACAGTGTATCAAATTAAAAAACTCCTAAAATGAGGATATGTTTTGCAGGCTAAGCTAAATTTAGATGTGGCAAATAGACTGAAGAAGTGCAAATAAATGTTTATGGGGATGTTGCTGCTGTTGCACACAAGCAGTCCAGTGACATCATGGTGATATTCACAGCTAGGTGACAGCAGCTAATGATACATAAAACAGCTGTGTACACACCCAGGTATTTTGAAGTTCAATGGACTGATCACTTCTACCCCTCTCTACTTTCATAAATTAATAGTAACTAACAGAATGTGCTTTAGGAAAACAATTTCCCCCAGCAGCTCAGATCCTACCATGTAGATGTGAGATCTTACTTTTGGGAACTGATGATTGCAGTTCAGAATATTCAGATGAGTACTAAGCTGTGAAAGCATTTTGCAAAGTTTATAGTCAGCTTTGCCCATGAGTCCTTCACATTATGTACAAGTATGGCTATCTTACCTATAAAATACAGCTGCATCTACACACCTAGACAGCATCTTGGAATATGCACAGGAAGCATTCTAGAGCAGCAGCAGGCAGGCAGAGTGGTTTCATTTCCTTTTATTTGCTCTTGTAATGTTTTCCCTATAACACCACTTAGTATCTTAGTCTTCTGTCTGATCTACAAAAAGGAAAAAAAGGCACAGCTTCCCCCCCCCTCCCCCCCCTTCTTTCCTCTTATCTGGATCAGGTTTAAAAAACCCCAGACAACCAGGTTTGAGATTATATTCTGCATAAATTCGGTCCTAATCCAGATGTGTTTTTAAACATTTTCACCATGATCCTACTTGACTGATCAGTACAGGCCAGAAGAATGTTAGGAGTTGGGTCTCAGACCATACAGTAATGTGGCAAGTAAATAGTGTCAAATAGAATGAATCTTTTCCCCTAAGTGTAAGAAATGGAGGAAAATAGGTTTGGGGGCTTGGTTTGTATTTTTTGTTGGTTTTTCTTAAGTCTATTATTACACTTCTAAAAATGTTTCAAACACAGACAAAGGCACATATATGTAAACAGAAATTATGATCTCACCAGGGAGGAATGATGGTTGAAATCTGCCCTGGCCAGTGTTTGCTGTTTTGTGATAATACAAACACAGCATTGATTGTAAAGCAGATAGTTTGTGAAAGAACACTATGTTTAAAATTGTGTTTTCTAATTTTTTTAAGCAAATGAAATATTCTTTGCTAAGCCATCTAGTAAAAGCTTGTCACAGTTGTTGTACTTAACATATCAAAGCATACACTTCTTAAGAGAATCTTATTATGTAGCATTAATGTTCAGAGACCATGGTAACAGCTAGAAAAGCCTGTGGTAGAAATGGGTTGAGTTGTTAGTGCATTGTGTGTTGATGTTGGTGGGTATCACTCCTGTCGTAAGGAAGAGAAAAGGTTTCCAGCTTTTAGACACAAGACCTGACTCTCCACTGTCTTGCACTTCTCTTTTTTCCACAAATGAAGTTTGAATATTTGCTTATTTGATTTGATACAATTTTACACTATATTGTACATCAATCTTTGGCCAGATGTGTGTCATTTGCAAAATGTCCTGGGCAGTAGAAGAGTTGGACTTCTCCCCATGTGGGAAAAATACGGAAGTTGTTAGCTTTGATAGATCACAGTTTCAACTATCTCATTTATATAAAAGAGAATAAAATATTTTTAGTTTGTAAAGCTCAAATTGATCATAGTTGCTCTTGCTGAAACAGAAGCTGTAATTTGTGCATGTAAAATGACTGTGTGCAATGCAGCACTGACCCATCAGAAGGAAGGCAGTGCAAATTGCCATCAAGTTTGCCAACCTCCTTCAGGAAAAGCAACTTTAGAATTGTTGCTGTTGTTTCCTCCAACAAATTACTCAGTCCTCAGGGAACCTCAGGTACTTACAAGGCATAAGCTCCATTTTTGCTGGATTTCAAACTTACTTTAATGTTTACCTGTGTACCTGTTCTTCCAGACACTGGTATAGACCATCAGGCTCTCCTTAAGCAGTTTGAGCACCTGAACCATCAGAATCCTGACACCTTCGAACCTAAAGACTTGGATATGCTGATCAAAGCAGTGAGTTCCAGATATGAGCTACTATGGGGGGGTTTTAATTATTATGCTTTTTATCTCTGGTAAAGGGCAGTCCTTTCCTATATACCACATTTGATAAATGACATGCAGCTTTCACTTTTTGTCAATTGTCTGCATGCACACTTGAAAACTGTTGCCAGTGTGCATGATGCCAAAGAGTCCATAAGTTTTGGGATGTCACCTTAACAGGACTTGCATTCATATGCCAGTACAAGCAACTTTGGGAATAAAATACACCTTTCTGAGAGCCTTTACATTAAATACAGGTGAGATAGGTATTATTTTCCCAGGTGTATTTTCTGATTTATGTTTCTACATCGTATTGGAGTCTCACAGAATGATGTAAATAATCATCCCTAACCAAGCCATATGAATTTTAGGATCTATTATATATACATCAAACTGCAAAACCACAGCAGAGTAGAATTTCAGATAGCAATATTAGAAATTGCTTATATTGGGCATGGCATTCAGTGTCTGTTCAGCAGATTCAGTATCTGTCACAGGTGTGGGGGGGTTTTTCAGGGGGTGCAGTTAAGCTAAGCATGGTATAGCTAGAGAAAAATACACTTCCCAAAGGGAAAAATGATTTTCATCTCAGCTATGCTTTAGAGAGCACTGCATGTCTGATGAAATTTTGACAGTTTCTATACTTACAAAATAAATGAAAGATAAGGTATATTTCAAGATTTCTATAATTTTTGTGCAAATTTTTTACCCTTGGAAGATTTTATGTCCGTTTTCTGTAAAATTATTTTTTATAGAGATACTGTAATTTTTCCAAACATTCTGAACATCATTTCTGGGAAAATTCTGGTTGGCTTGGAGAAGCATATCCTTAAAAGGCCAGTTCTTTTTTATTATATATATTTTATTTTTGTCTTCTCACTTCTCAGCCAAAATACTGACAGGGTCTAATGGGTACTTAAGGGGATCTTAGCTTTGGAATTGTTTTTTAAAACATACAGTGAATCTGAAAAGTAAAATGTGAATAATGGAGGGACAGTATCAGGTGTAAACATATTCCTTTGTAAAGCACTACCAAAACATCCTTTAATACCTTAGCCTGTATGAAAATAACACATCTTTATATAAGAGTTTGTCAGAAATTCTTCTCTCATACCCTATCTCTCCATTTAATTGTTTGGGGGTTTTTTTAATCTGTATTAAGCTGCTGCAAACTAAGTCCCATTATTAATGAAGGCACTTCTGTCATTAAACTGTAGGATAAGCTACAAATGTTCTTATTCTGAAATGATCAAGGAGTTAATGGTACCATTAGTGTAGGACTTGATAACTTGAGTTCATTTATTACTCACTGATGAGAAAGGACACCTTGATGGCTTCTTACAGCACTGTGTTATTGCAAAAACTGTCCAGCAGATGAACCCTTACAATTTAATTTCCGTGAAAATGACAAAGGGAGGAGAGATGTTTCTGCATCACTGTCATGTGAAAGGAACCCCCAGCCAGTCTGCCCTGAATGGCAAAATGGCCAGCCTTGCCCACAGATCTGAACAGTCCAGGGTTTTTAATGTCAGATCTGTCACGTAATCATACGTCTGCATATATCTGTATTTTTAGGCTACAAGTGACCTGGAAAACTATGATAAGACTCGCCATGAGGAGTTTAAGAAATATGAGATGATGAAAGAACATGAGAGGAGAGAGTATTTAAAAACACTGGATGAAGAAAAGAGGAAACGAGAAGAATCCAAATTTGAGGAGATGAAGAAAAAACATGGAGATCACCCTAAAGTTCACCATCCTGTAAGGCCACAGCCAGTTCTTATGTGCCTGAGTTCAAGCTCTCCTTTCCAGAGAGAAAAAGCTAATACACAGAAGGGTGTGTTTTGTTTGTTCTCATCACTTGCCTCCTCTCACTGACATGGGAGCAGAGAGTGGGCACAATGCTGAGAGCATTACAAACCCCACTGTACAAACCCCATTCTTTTTGTGCAGGTGTGCTATTTGCTGCCAGAACTCTTACTAACAAAGACACTGAAACTCATGAGGAAGAAGCCACGACAGTGTTCAAAACTGTAGGGATGCCTTATGGTATGCCTGGCCTGCAAGGAGCTGCATCACAGTACCATTTGCTCTAGGAAAGGCAAAATAATTCAGCTTCCCTCAGCTGTTTCTGGCTGGGGCTGCGTGGCCATGACTGATTATTACAGGTGCTCCTTTCCACAGAATATGCATTTCCTTTACACTCTCTCTTTCCCTGGACCTTTCTGTCTGATGAAAGTATTAGACCTGACCAAAAAGGAATGAAAGAAAATGCCACTGATTCCATTTGCCACATGACTAATCAGCAAATAAAGAAAGCCTTTCAGAGAACCATAATACAAAGGTAATGCAGGGAAATTACACTAAATTGTCTTTTGAATAGTTTTTCTTTGTAACCAATCTATAGGGAAGCAAAGATCAACTGAAAGAGGTGTGGGAAGAAGCAGATGGACTAGATCCTAATGAATTTGACCCCAAAACATTTTTCAAATTGCACGGTAAGAGGTTTAGTTTTAATCTAATGAACAAGTGAAGTGACTTTGTTACATTCTGCTGAGGACAAGTTTGTCATATGTTAGGATGAAGTCTTTCACTTCAAGCAACTTCGATGAATCTGAATAATACAGAGGAGAAAATATTTGTCACTGTTTGTAACTTTTGTGCAATGTTTTAAATGGAATTTAAAATTTAAAAACTTTCAGAGTTTTGTTTAACTACTCCTAAAATCATACAGGCAAAAACCAGTAGTGATTCCTTAGGGAAGTATGGGTGCTTAGAGGGCTGTCCATATCGATAACTTTGCTTACACAGTATGTACTGGGAATAAATCCTCAGAGATTTGTGCAGGGGCAAAACCTGCTTTCTCATCATCTCTGCAGACAAGTACCAGACACTCCTAATCTTTGGAATGGTCATAGAAGGGCCAAGCCTCTTCAAGCTGCAAGCTTCCCTTGATAAAACAAGAACCCTCTAATCCTGCCTCTAGATCTCTGAGGAATGGGCAGCTAGGAACAATAAGTAGTAGCAGTAGCAGAGATACGGATGCTTCTCAATGAACATCTTGCTTCACATGTGGTTATGTCACCATGTAACCTTCTGTTCTGATATTGTTAAATGCTTCATCACAAAGTACCCCTAAGTAGATCCTGCCTGGCACTAGGCTGCAAAGGGTTGAGCAGTACACAGAACTGGACTAATCTCAAAGATGATGATTTAGATGCAGAAAAATATTCTAGTTTGAGTCTGAACTTTGATCTCAGTTTATTAAAATATAATAAGTATGTATTACAGAATCATAGAAGGGTTTGGGTTGAAAGAGACCTTGAAGATCATCATAGTTACTAAATCTTACCTCTTCTTTCTAGAAAGAGATTTTGAAAGATATTTCTGAAAGTTTTTGGTAGCTTGTTTGTGCAAAAAACCTACCAAAACAGAAACAGCTGAAATCACCTGTTGCCTTAGAGCTTAGTATATAGGAAACTTTGTAGCAATTACACAAAAATACTGGCTAACAAATTGAAGTAGATATTCTCTTTCCATTTCAGAGGTAGTGTAACAGTATTCAGAGCACAATGTAGACTAAAAGATGGATTATTAATTACCAAATATTCTCCTCTCTGCATTTGTCATGTAAGGTCATCTTAGACTTACCTCAAGTGCTGCATGTTTATATAGACTGTCATGTAATTATTTAATTTTTTTTGAGAGTCGTACTGTCAGTTAAAGTTTTTCTGCAGAATCTTGTTGCTCCTGAGTCTATTTACAAATTTAGTGGTTAAATGGGGACAGCTTGTTCTCAGCAATATTTTTTGGCAGTTGCAGTCTGCGCAATCCTGTGGTGACCTATTTCAGTTTGCTAATCTGAGTAGTAGAGAGATTGCTCTGGATCTGTCCAATCAACCAAAACTGGTAATAGACTCCAGCCAATGCCTGATAAACATCTAAACAGAAGAAACAACCAATGTAACCAACTTCCTGTTAAATGAGATGTGTACACTGATCTTTACTTAACTCTCTTAACATCTATTTACCTGTATCACTTCCCATATGTACTCAGCTTGTCTTTTTAAAACTTTTTTGTAGATGTCAATAATGATGGTTTCCTGGATGAGCAAGAATTAGAAGCTCTGTTTACCAAAGAGGTAAAAAAAAAATATTCAGAAGCTTCTTTCAGTAAAAGGTTACGGGGATGTCTCTTTTTTCCAAGTATATTTGGAGGCTTTGGACTACAAAATAGAGTATTCATGCCAAGTTTTGTGCATCCTTAATATTTCTACAAAAGTATAAAACCTATCAGCTGGCAAAATAAAGTAGTTGAAGGATAAGAGTCAGATATCAGTGCTCATGTATTTCTCTGCCCCAGGCTTGCTGGAGATTCTATAACTAATCTGCAGGATAGGTATTACCTGTATAAATTGCAGTGTAGAGAACTGCTCTCTTGCTCTCCCTAGCTGTAGCCTGGTAGAGGCTTTGAGGTTCTGAAGCTGGGCACCTGTGCTCATTCAGTGTTTATCAACAAGTGTTATGAGAAAAAAGGTCATACTTGTGTGACTTGGCTCAGGGACAGCACTGTGGAAGGGGCTACAGAAAATTCCTATGTTTTGTGTCTGGCTAGTTTGAAGCACATGTGCATCTGATAAAGTAGGCAGGCTCTTAGTTTCTTGAAGCCTTGGTTTGTTGTCTGAAAATTCAACTGTGGTACAATAATTTGCCATAATCCCCTTCACTACAGTGAAGGTGTAGTGCAGTCTTTTTTGACAGATGTCTCACTGTTTTATAGTTTTGTAGTGTAAAAACTTAACAGCCCAGGGCCTTAAAATTAGCTGTAGCTGGGCAAGTGAAGCTCAATGCCTGAGAAAGCCAAGTAGAAGCAAATAAGCATGAACTCTCCAGAAAGACATTGTGCAAGAAGAGAAGTGAACCATTAAATTTGGCACTGAATTTGTCTTGTGATATCCTGAGTGCTTATGGGGTCAGCTGCATGCCCTGGTGAAAAAGCCACTCTCTCCTATTCCAGAAACCACATGGAACCTCTGCCTGCTTTGAATCAAATGTAGGATCAGACAGTGCACACTGAGGTCAACTTTACTGTAACATCCACAGCACTGAATTGTAACAGACCACATGGATTAACTGAAAAATTCATTCTTAGGAAAGAAAGGCGCACTTGTTGCTTAAATACTGTGCTGAAAGAGGAAAACTGCACACACAGAGCAACATCTCAGACTGCTTTTCCAGATGTGCTCTGCCATTTGAATGAGCAGTCTTTTCTTCAAACTAACATGTACTAATTTTAAATTCCAGTTAGAAAAAGTTTATGATCCCAAGAATGAAGAGGATGACATGGTTGAAATGGAAGAAGAAAGGCTGAGAATGAGAGAACATGTAATGAATGAGGTAGGGGCTGATTCCCTTTTGTGTTCAAAAAATACAGTTCTCCTAACATGAAATGTTGTCCAAGTGCAGCAGAAAGGGAGGGCCTATCACACTGAATGCTGCTTGTGCTGGGATTCATGTAAAGTTACAATGCTCAAGCCCTTTCCCTGTGTTCTGATGTAATGCCTGCTGACTAGTTTTTATTTAAAGTGTTCCAGAGAAGGAATTGTGCTGTAGCCATGGTTGTTTGCAGATTCTGAGATTCAACAGAAATTCCTTGTGAATTGTGTGTCAAACAAGGAAGATTCTAAATGTGCTTTGGCACTTGGCAAATGGGTAAGATTTAGGTGTGAGAAGAGGGAGTAGAGCAATGTCTTCTTTCCTATAGCTCACCTTTGTCCATTTAAAAGGGGGCTCAGAGCTCAAGGTATCACCTGTGACAGTGAATACCTTCACTGGGTCTGATGGGCTTTCAGCTCAGGAGACACAGGAATGGAAAAGGGGTGTTTTGAATCACTGTGTTTTCCACCCATAATATTTCTGTATTCAACTGTATTCCTTAAACTTGAGGAACAGAGCAAGCCTGGTCATCTATTAGTCATAAAGGGAAGCATTTCCTCCCTTCCCCTCAAAGGATTCTGACACAATTCAGTTGGGTGGGATTTCTGTTTTTCAAAACCTCCCCCTCCAACAGTGGAGATAATTTTGTAACTGTGAGTCAGAGTAGTTACCAGAAAGCTACAAAACATTTTTCTCAAAAAAAAAAATTGTGCTTTCCACTATTAGTTTTGGGACTGTGAGCACAAGTGTTTCCAATAAAGCCAATGAATTTTGAAGTGAAATGTCAGGATTTACTTTTTGGTTCAATTTTTGTTAAGCTACATAAGCTTGTGAGAGAAGTTTTCAGAAAATGTTGTGGGCACTCCCTTGAAAATGGGACATTAAAAAAATTTTAAATGGTTATATTTGAAGATATTGGATTGATGAAATTAAAACATTAGCTCCACCAAAACCTGTTCTTTAGACTGAGCTTAACTTTTTGCCTCAAATAGGTTGACATCAACAAGGACCGGCTAGTGACTTTGGAAGAGTTCCTGCGAGCTACAGAGAAAAAGGAATTTCTGGAGCCAGATAGCTGGGAGGTAATGAAAATGTGTTCCAAGTACAACACACAGCACCATTACCAGCACTTGGACCAGGAAGCCAAACGGCATGCCTGTGACCTTTGGTTTTTTCCAGCTCTGCTGTGGTATGTGTGTCGTTAAGCCCCTCAGCTGAACGCAGCGTTGAGCTGCGGCAGCCTGATGGGATGCAGATGTGAACTCCACGGGCCTCACACAAACGGAAAAGGTCTGGCGCCACCCCGGGGATTCAGGAAGAGCTTTTCACACGTGCTTTTCAAATGGAAATGGACATTTTGTTTATGAATCGCTTCAAAGGGAAGATAAGAGCTCAGCTGGAAGAAAGAGGATATTTTTCTCCTGTGTCTAAATCTGTAGTAGAGCTTTGTTGAGAAAATAGCTGAGAAATTACTATTTTGCTGTTTTCATTGAGTGTACACGGTGTCATGTCTTGGTATTTTGTTCTGAGTTTTTTTTAGTGAACTGTGCAAGAATTTCAGTAAGACAATAATAAAAAGCACACATGCTTTCCTGGCTACGTATTCACACTTGTATGTATTTTCTTGCAGACACTAGATCAGCAGCAGCTCTTCACTGAGGATGAGCTGAAGGAATTTGAAAACCACATTTCCCAGCAGGAAGATGAACTTAGAAAGAAGGCAGAAGAACTTCAGAAACAGAAGGAAGAGCTACAGAGGCAGCACGATCAGCTTCAGGCTCAGAAACAAGAGCTTCAGCAGGTACATGTATGAGGACAGAATATATTTGTTTTCACCTTTTCTCTGTCCTTATATGCGTAATGGCTCTTGACAATCCCCAGCTCTGGAGATTTACCTTGATTTTTCGTATGAGTCCCAGCTGAATTCTAAACTAATGGTATCACAGCTGTTCAGAATTAAAGCAACTCAGCAGTACACCCACTAAGAAAGACCTTACGTAACTGCAAGGTTTCGTTTAGGTGTACCCATTTATGTCACATCAGATAAAGCTGACAAATTCAAGTTTTTCAACTGCTGTATTTTGTTTTTCACCAGGTTGTAAAACAGATGGAACAAAAGAAACTACAGCAGGGAAATCCTCCTGCAGGACCAGGTGGAGAACTGAAAATCCAACCCCGTACGTGTCCTTCTGTGTAGATACACAAACTTTAAAATAAGTTCTGCAATGTAAAAGTCATTACCTCCGTATTTTCTGTTAAAACTATTAACTTAATGCAGCTTTAATGACCTCTGGAGAGAGGTCTGTCTTTAAGCATGTAACTCTAAGTACTCCTGAAATCTCACCTTTAAAGTCCATAGTAAGAAACCAGAGTCCTAACACAAGGCATCAAAGGGGCAGAGAAGGATTGTGTTGTACCTCTCAGTCTACGTTACTGAGATCTAGGGTATCCAGGATTTCTGAGCATCCAGAGAAGAACAGGGACATAGAAAAGACCAGGTCTGTCCCAGGATCTATGGCTGCACTGCAGTCTCAGGCTGCAGAACAAATCAAAGCGTTTAAAATCCTCAGTGGCCAATTTATCAGCAACTGGATGCAGCATGACACAACAAGTTAGTCTTGGGCAGTATGGATGACCAGTGCTTCAACACCCTCAGGAGAAGGGAGTGGCATAATAAATCACTGCACTTGATCAGTGGTGGTGGCAAAACAGTCAGGTATGTGTTAGCACTTCTTATCCACAGCAGATTGCCCAGGTTTCCTTTGTGCTTTAAAGGGGCTCTGCTGCCCCATGCATCCTAAATTAACTTTTTCTTCCTCTCTAGAAAGGTTGAAACCATGCTGGCTTTATTGGCTTCCATGTTCATGTGCTGACATGATCAGCAAAGCTCAAGAACTTCCTGACATTGATCTCAAATATGAGCTTCAGATCTATCCAGGCAGCCTTTTGAACACTAGGAGCTCTTCACTGCTCCTGCAGGGCCAACAGTGGGGTTTCAAACTGCAGGAGCTGTGTTCAGTGATTACATCTTACTTTGTTGGGTACCCTGAAATTCTGCCCACTCAATTCTGTGAAGGGAAATTATGAGATTTCAGAACCAATTTAATTCTGTCTTCTATTTGCTTTGAAACTGCCTGTGGGTAACTTCATTTTATGGTCCTGCATTCCAAGAGCCTAAATTCCCCTCACCTTCAGTAAAACCATTATGGGTAATTGCATATGATACATCTTTTGATACTGGAAATGTTGTGGCAGATACTGTTCTTAACACATGTATTATTTTATGTAAAATCTTTCCGCAAAGTCATTTAATCAAGTGTCATAAGAATTCATTATACTAGCCAGAACTAGTCACTACTCATTCACTGAATCAAGAATATCCAAGCAGACACTATTTTAAATATAGAGGCCACTGGAGCTACTATGTGAACTATGAAAATTAATATTACTCAAACTTGGCAAAGGGAGAACATTGCAACTACTGATGCAGTGAGGAGTAACATACAGGAGCAGGTTGTTACTTACTTCTTTTTCAAGCTTCCCATATTGGGATTAAAGGTCTCATAAAAACATGGTATATTTCAGAAAAAACAATGTGTTACGTGAGAATATTTCACTTAAAAGCAGAAACAACTTGTAATCTGAGAGGTACCACTGACTAATAGTGCAGTCTATTGGGTAATCTCAATCCAATTTCATTGTTATGCACACAGAAAGCTCTTGGTTCAGAAAATAGAAGGTTTTGTTTGAGTGTCCCTATGCTAGAAACTTTCATTTAGAGAATGTTCACATTTGGGGCCAGTTTACTAACAAGTTACAAATGGTTCTCTTCTTGTTTTACAGCTGGTGAACCCAAAGCTGGAGACACACCAAAACACCCAGTGGGAGGTGATCAGCCTTTACCACCAGGACATGTCCAAGAACCAGCTGTCAGAACTGATCAAGTTCACCCTTAACCACTTGTGCCTCAACTTTATAGCATCTTTATTATTTGGGGTGGGGAAGGGCTGGGAGGGGTGGGGGGGACAGGAAATCAGAGTGAAACATGAACTCTCCTCTTTCTCCCTCAGACTGTAAAATCATCGGGACTGTTAGAGGTGAAATATCAGTCAGATTTGATTTGTAAGTTAAAATAATTTTCTCTCCAATGCATCAGTTAGAAACACAAGGGGATCATGTAGAGGCTGTAATAGAGGAGGAAATTAAGGAAACCATTAATATTAAAAACTTTGATGGCCAGGGGACTGAGCTGTTGAACTCTCCCCTGACAGAGAGGGAGGAGATGTCTGCCATTCTGTGTTTAGGCATGAATCAGAATCTTCTCAGAGAGGAAGCAGGGAACAGGCCTGAATGTTCAGTTAGGTCTAGTTTGATGTAGGAACTCTTTCCAGAAATGCTGAAAAGCAAAAGAGGGGGAAACAAAGACCATAGGTAAAGGCCTATTTCCAGTACTACCAAACCCTTTCTTCTTTGAGACCAAATAAAAAACAAACTTCTCAATCACAGAAAATTTGCACTTTTTAAAATTTAAACACAGCAAAGAATTATGAGGAACAGTGAATATTTTTCATGTTTACAGAAACCTAAGAATTTCACTGAAAGCCTTCAAAAGGAATGCTGTACTTCTTGTGTATTGATCTGAACCGTCCTCCTTGTTGAGATTAATTCTGTGTAGCAGTTGAAAGCTCAACTGGCCCTTGGGACAGTATTTTGTCCCCATTTCTTTCATCAGATGCCAGCTGATCTCAAAATTTTGCATGTTATTAAGTAAGCTTTTTATGTTGATGGAAATATTGTGCAAAACAGAACAAGACTCATTGTCTTTTTCTGTGCAGATTCTCCTACCTCCTACAATAAAACCAGATTTTTCAAAGTGCACCATGTGCTTCAGAGAGCTCTTCTCAGACATGAATTTGGGATTTGTTAAGGGTCTCACTATTGACTCTTCTGAGTCTTTCAGCAGTTGGTCTAAGGTTATGAAGTGTCCTAAATCAGGGGTGCTACTTGATTGTATTTTTTTGGTATTGAACCAGGATAGGTCCCTAGTATTGCAAGCCAAGATTTTACAAGAGTAAGTTGATTTTCTTGTCAGTTTTATTATAGTGCTGAAAAGTTGTGCCAGTGTCCCTGCTTCTCATTCATTTCAAACTGAAACTATCCTGAAGTGTAAACCCTGTGTGGATTTCCTTGTTTGCTTGGGTTTTCGTGGTTGTTTTTTTCATTTGTTTTTTTTTTTTTTAACATGGATTGTTCTGATTGTATAATGCTGGCTTTGAACAGATACACACCTCTGCCAGCATCCTTTACATTTCCTTCCTGTTCTGTGGCTAACTGCTGACAGTGGCATTAAAAGAGGTATTTTGGGGCTTGAGCAAAGAAACAGAAGCACGCCTCTGTTAGAGAAAGATGTTCCTTTCAGAACAAGACTTGAATATTTTAGGCAAACTCAAAACAACCAGAAGGCAATTGCTAATATTTTGTATTGACATTTGGGAAATTTCTCACTCTGAAGAACTTTGACTGATGGAAGCCAGGCACATTCCTTCCATGCTCAAGGCTTCTTTCATCAGACCTGGGCATACTCATGTTCTCCACACAATGCAGCAGAACTCAGTGCCAGAACAGATTAGGTTCCCTTATCTATTTTATCCCGTAAGTTGTCATGTTGCATTTCCTTCCTTTATACCACTCAATTTGACTTATTTTACCTTTTTTTTCATTCTTTATGCAAGTAGTTTGCAAAACCAGTGTCTCCATTTTTTGTAATTTCTAGGCAATTCTAACAACAGTTTGATTTTGTCTTTGTCTGGAGACTAAAATATCTTTCAACAGCCTCATCTGTTTGCAAAGAGGCCCAGACATAGTTTCAGCTACATGAAGTTTCTCTGGGCAAGCCCTGGCTTTGGGGTTGTAGCCTGATAATGGGTAACAGGGTGAGGAGGGAAACGAAGAGGGAATTATTCACAAGTCATGGTAAAGGTGAAGGGAAATCTTACTGTGTTTTCCCCATCCCTCATGAAAGTTTACACAGGACAAGTGATACAGCCACAGATGTTTGTAGAAATTCAAGGACTGAACCTTTGGAGGTATTTCTACCATACAAATCATTCCTTCAGGCTACTGCTGCCTCCTCACAAATGCCATCAAATGTCATGATGGCTTTGTAATGTAATGCTCAAGCTTCAGTTTCGGTGCAGCCTCTTACATTTGATTGTAAGGTCCTGACTCTGCTGTTGGCGATTGGCCCCCTTATCCCAGTTACGTGGAAACATCCAGAGTTTTGTAGAAAATTGTTGTGACTGGGGAAGTAGAAAGCTATAACCACAGAGAAATAAGGGACTGGAATATCATGGGCACAAGTGCTTACACCTGTATTCTGCTCTTCATTTAGGAGGTGATTACAACAAAACTGTAACTTTATACAGACACCAGCTCCACCACAAAGATGCAGTGATTTGGTTTTGTACTTGGCTGTGATTTTGGTAGGAGGATGAAGGGGTAAAATTTGGTTAATGTTGTACAAATTCATATCTCTGGTGCAATATATGTAAAAAAAAAAAAAAGCCCCACTCTGTATAGATTAGTTTTTAACTGGATTAAACAGCACAGTGACAGAAGTTTAGTGTTTTATTTTTAGTGGGTGGGCTGGAAGTGGGTTTGTATTCATAGAATCAGAGTGGCCTGCATTGGAAAGGACCTTAAAGATCACCTCATTCCAAGCCCCCAGCCATGGGCTGGGACACCTGTCACCAGAGCAGGTTGCTCAGAGCCCCATCCAACCTGGCCTTGAACACTGCCAGGGATGGGGCATCCACAGCTTCTCTGGGCAGCCTGTGCCAGTGCCTCAGCACCCTCACAGTACAGAATTTCTTCCTAATATCTAATCTAAACCTGCCCTCTTTAGTTTGAAGTCATTCCCCCCTTGTCCTGTCACTACATGTCCTTGTAAAAGTTTCTCCATCTTTCTCACAGGCTCCCTTCAGGTAGTGACAGGCCACAGTTAGGTCACCCTGAAGCCCTTGCCTTAGAAGTCCTTCCTGTTTGCCCTCCACTTCTTGCTTTCTGGAAAGGTGTGAATTTAAAACAAGATGTAAGAGATCGTGTGTTCTTCCCTGGCACCAGCTGCCTCACTGCAGTAGCTATTCACTAATTAGATACTCAAATGCTCAATTTTCTATTTTCATAAAAGTACAAAACCAATTTAAATCCTACTGTGCTACAGCATTACAAACTTGTAACGCCACCTGACACTTCCCTGACGTGTTCACATTCAAAACAGAAATCCCAAAGAAGGTGAAGCACCTATAGGCTTAGTAAAACATCTTTCTATAAGTTGCATTCTATGCCTAGAGATTTTGCATTCATGGCCAGGTGTTGGCCACTTCAGGATGTGAGAATGGCTGGGGCAAAATGTCTCTTGACACCCGCAGGATGTGATGCCATATCCAGCCACATCAAAATTCTCCATCTTGTAAATGTATCTGGATTAGGAAAAATATGATGGGATATGCAAAGAAGTGAAGCTTTGAACTAGGGCTTGTCCTTTGGTGATTTATCCAAAAGTAGGTAGCAGATGCCAAGAGCTGTCCCTAAGGTTGGTCCCAGTTGTACCAAGGCTGTGAGAGTTCCATCTGAAAACAGCAACACTGACTATAGTTCAGTTACATTTCTAAAAATGCATTGTTTATTTTTACATAATGAGAAAAGAGGGAATGAGTTTGAGTCCTATTATTTATGCATCCACAGACAGCAAATATCAAAGCCACCTACAGTTACCCTAATGTTGCCTAATGCCTTAAAGGTACACTTGCCAGAATCCAGCTATATCCAATAGTACCAGTTTTTATAATCACACTATCAAAAACCGTGCTAAATAACACCCTACCTATTTGCTTGTGTGGTAAAGTACAATACCAGGGAGGGAAAAGAAGTTTTTCAGAGATAACCCAGTTTCTTAAGCTGGTGTATTTTTCAGTGAAAGAGGCAGGGATAGAGCAGCACTCCAGAACTGACCTCTCCATTCTTGGCTCCTTTTCCATCCATTCAAGCAGCTCTTAGTCTGAGTGACTGCACTGCAATTGCTGCTCAGTCCCCGTGCAGACGACGTTTATTTACTCAAACGTGTACTGCCTCAAACACATAATGGCTCACAGCTGGGATCTCCCGGGAAACCACCCACTGAGCCATTTCTGTGTTAAAGAAGGTGCCAGTGCCTACAATGCACCGATTCCCCTCCAGTATCTCATTTCACACCCTCTCTCACTATCTTATCATTGCTGTTAATAATACGCTGAGAAGACGGCTTCCATTTTTGTGCTCCCTCTCCCCAGGGACATGGCAGAAAGTGGGATGGAGGCACAGGCAGCCCTCTAACTCCACTGTGCTCATCCCAGGCTATCCCAATTCCCAAACCCAGGGCTCACCCCTTAGGAGGAGAGGATGGGTTGCTGAGCCATGGAGCCCTTAGCAAGCTCCCGTGCACGGAATTTCCATTCACAGCAAGGCACTGCACACTGCAGCAGCCGTGAGTGGAGTTCCTGAGCCCCCGCCAGTCCCACAGACCTTGGCAGGGCTTTGAGTAGGGCGGAGAAGCGATCCAACATCTGCCCCGACACCCAGGGATTTCTCACCCAAGGAGCACGGCGAGCTGCGCACCATCTCCTCACTAGAGGGAGTCTCAAGACAAGGATTACCCAGCCCTCGCCGGAGCTGCTTCAGGAGCAGGGTGGTGGCATAATAAAGCAGGATGTTGAAAACGGAATGATCCCTCAAAAGCCAAACAACGGCAGCTGCCATATTTCAAAAGGGCCTTTTTTTTAGTTTCCTTCTACAAAGCGCATTCTTTACGTGAGGCTGTTTCCTTTTGAAAGAGACCCTGAACGTGCAAATGAGCACTAAGCTAATGATCTTCCTGAATCGACACCTCTGTACGAGGCTTCATCTCCGAGTGCAGTAAAGCACAACTGGGGAACAACATGAGGATTAGCTGGTATTTAAAACCCCAAGATACTGACCGTGAAAAGCTACTGTTTACACTTAATACCTTGAAACCACAGTCCTGGGGTAGGAGCTTACATGTTAGTGAAACAAAAAAGGCAACACCTGTACTTTTTCTGGAGGAAACAGGATTACACAGGCACCAGCTCATGGTCACTCCTGAGGCTGCTCAGGAAACAGCTTCTTTGGAAGCAGATAGCAAGTTATTTTTCCCTCAGGAGTTCCAAAGGTAAAAATTGCATATTTTAAAGGCAGCTTACGGATGCTGCTTCACTTGGTCTCTGAAGCTCCCAGGGGAAGTGTGATCACCAATGAACAGCCAAGAAAACTCATAAAACTCGTCCTGTTAAATATGAGAACTCAGATAAAAGAATAAGGAGTTGTCATCCTGGCACACCTTAAATTTATGAGCAGAGTTTCCCTGTATCCCTAGTTTAATTGTCTCTGTTCAGTGCCATGCAGCTCACTGCATATAAAGCCATGGCTCAATTGCAACTACGATAGTTTTATAAATCTTTGCCTAAAAACCTTTTTTTAATGTATTTTACTTTTTAACAAGAGGAAAATTAAGTGCTATAAATATTCATTTATTTGTGTTCACTGAGTATTATAAAGTGTGAAGGAACTTTAAAAATCACACAGACTATTCATAGTCTAAATAACTGTCTGTATTTTAACTTTCTACCTTGTTTTCAGATGAGAAAAATAACCAGCCAGTTATCCATCCTGATGAGTAGATTTACCTTGATCTACAGATAATGACAGTATCACCATAATAGTCTTTATTAATTAATCCATTAATTATTTACTGGTCCCAAGTTGCATTTTAGTTGGCTCAGTCTTTGGATTAACAGCTGCTTGTCTGCCCCTTGGGCTGACCTTTCCTTTACATTAAGCACTATCAACCACATCAGTGGTTTCCAAATTTCAATTCTGATTGTATTACCATTTCTACACTGAAAACTGCTCCTGCAGATGATTTTATTCTGAGGACAATGGGAAGGCTGACTGACTGCAGCCAGCCCTGGAATACTCCTTACCATTACTGTGATTTTAACCCCAGCTCCCAAAAGCAACACTCACATGCCTTTGCTCCCGTTTACTTAAAGGCAAAAGTTTTCCTTTAATTCCTTGGCAGCTGCAGTTGGGCTGGAGATTGCTAAGCCATTTGTGCCTGACGTGGCACTGCAGACCTGGGCCCTGCCAGCTCATGCATGTTTCATCACAGCTCAGCTTTCAGTCTAGACGTGTCCTAAATGTTTCAGATGTCCCTTGGGCTCCTCAGGACAAAGCCAGGGTGGCATCAAGTGTGCACAGAGCATTTACTTAAATTTAAAAATGAAACAAAAAACCCCCCAAAACAAATTAAAAAAACCTCAAAACCAAATTGCAACACAGTAGTTATGAAACAGGGAAAAAACAGCACTGGGACTACAAGCAGTGCATTCACATGCTGCCACAAATGACTGGCTGAACAGATGCAGTTTGACCCAAAAAATGGCTAATGCACATCATCCTGCTCATGCCTGATGTGCAGGTGTCATCAGTAGAACTTCAAAGTGGTAACTCCCAACTGCTTGATGACATGGTTTCTTTATTAGTAAAGTGTGACAAACTTACGTATCTAAATAACCCTTTCACAAACAAATTCACAGAGAACAGCCCTTGGAGGCTGCCTGGCTGTAGCTGACTCTCAGTCACATATCTGGCAACACTGGTGGACTAAAGGCTATTTAAATAATTGCAGCTTTTCAATTAAGAGAAAGTAATTGCATGTTTTAAAGCAATAAAACTCTTTAATGCACTTTCACAGTCCATTATCTAAACCTTTCTAAAGTGAAGAACTGACTCATGTTTGTGAGTTGGGGGAAAAAAAAAAAACCAACAAACTCTGTAGATGCGGCTCACTTCTCACATAGCTCCTCAAGGCTGCCCAGAAGATGAGCAGGCTGTCCCACTCCACTTACCCACTTACATGGGTAAGTATGCATGCACAAACAAGGGTATTCTGTTTTCCTTCCAGCTCCCCAAAAAGTAGCAGTGTTCAAAGGAAGCACAGAAAAGCAGCATTTGGAAGGAGCTGTTTTGAACCACCAGCTTGTGGGCTTTCATCCCAAACCATTTCTACTACAACTTCTTATCCCAAGTATCCACAAGAAAGGAAGGTACACATTTTCCTCTGACACACAAAGCAGTGCTGCAGGAGAAGAAAAAGCAATTCTGCTTAAGAACCAGGGGGATCTGAAAGCTTCTCAGTTTCAGGCACACATAGAGGAGAATGGGACTTTCATGCCCTGTTGGTCACAGCCACTAGATCTCCCTAGCTAGGAAAAGCAAACACATCTTGGGTATTTGTCCAGAGGAATTCAACACCTGCACAGGGTGCAACCATGAAACCCATCCTTCCCCAACCCTCTTCTTTTTGCCTGCGCTATGGACTTCCAGCATTCTGGGGGTCGTGGTCCTCAGTGTCTGGGAGAGGGGGACACCCTCAATCAGCACCTTGCTGCGCTCCCTTATCTTGATAAAAATGTGTAGAAATCTGGTGATTTGCTTTTGCAGCCCCATCAGAGCTGGATGCAGTGCAATGCTTAATGGACATGCCAGCTGCTGTGAAGGGTCTTCAACTTGCACAGCCCATTTCCTCTTTCCTGAGGGAATTGAACTCTTTAGGCAAAAAGATGATGAGCTGCTCTCAGAAGGATCCTTTGAAGTTAAAGACAAAGATCTTTAACTTGCTGCTGGAGACAAAACTGGATTGCAAAGACAACCAAAATTCCATTTTCACAACCACACAGACAGCTCATTGCTGATGCTGCACATTCAAAGGTACTACAAGAAATCCTCTTCTCTCAGTTTGCAAGGTGACTCTCTTATCCTGTGTCCTTTGGGCAGGGTGTTTATGCTTTTCTCTTTGGTCCACTTGAAAATACCTGGAGAAGACACACTGCCTTTAAAGCCATGTTAGCTCTGCCATGAGTCAAACTGGCTCTGTGTCTGCCCTGGAGGGAGGTCAGTGCAGCTGTGTCCTGGATGTCCAGATTTACAAGCACTGACACACCAGAAATAGAGAGTTTTGAGAGGGCTGGACCTAAGGAGCAACAAAAGTACTGCTCCTGATAAGATTTCACAGGATTTGTCATAAACTAATAAAGTATTTAGAAAAAAACCCAAATAGAATCCCACACAGACCTGATTGTCCCACTACAAGACACCTACAGAGCACTGCACTTGCAAACCAACATATTAAAAAGGAAGAAAAATGTAGATCTAAATCTAGCCTGAGGACTACATTAAGCTTAAAAAACAGAGCTGACCTGAGAATTTCAAAGTGTCCATGGCATCTCTATTCCTGTCTACCCTACAAAAGTCAGAAAGCCTAATCCACTGAGCAATGGTCTCTATATCTTAAAAGGTTTTAAGAAACTCTTACAAGAAAATTAAATAGAAAAAAGGAAAAAAAAAAAAGGGAAAATAGCTCTTGGAGTTTGTGAAGTGTTTTCCTGAGGAAGCATATTTTAATAGGATGACACTGACCCTTTAAGAGAAAATAAATAGATTATTCCTCCTGCAGCAGGGAAATCACTTGTACTTTGTAATTCCTAAGTTTTTAAATTGTGCCGGCATGGCTGTTTCAGGGACACAAGAAGGACTAGCAAGGAGAAGCCGAGAACTTCATAAGCCAGGGAAAATAAAATATGTAATTACATGGTACATTTGTTACAGAAGCCTTGTAGTTGGATGAGTACTAAATTAACATAAATAAATGCATTTTCATAGCCAGAGGACTAGAGGTTAGCAGTGTTTAAGCTGTCAAATAACATTATTTTTCCTATTTCTTACTGAGACTGAATTCCTCTTGCTTCCTGTATAAATAACCAAATATATAAATACCAAGGCATAAATAATCAAGTTTATTTGACCTCCTTTTCACATCTTTATCTGCTTATCTAGTAGTAGGAAGTATTCTCTAGTCTCTCTGTGTCTGTGTGCAGAGAGTAAATGGTTTCTGACCTAAAGAGATTCAAATTCAGTGGTTATTGGAGGAAGATATAATCAAGGATAATGTCAGACAAGAGCTATTGGGCCACTCAGGCAACTGCTTCTACCTATATCCTGTGCTTCAGATAACACTACAGCTTTCAGATTTGTCAAAAAAACCACCAAAAACAAAACAAAACCACAAAAACAAACAAACAAACAAACAACCCCCCCCACCCCCCAAAAAAAAAACCCAACAAAAAAAGTTGTTTTCAAAGTAATGTACAAAGTCTGGAGAAACCTATTAAAAAAAAAAAAAAAAGACATTTCTAAAGTTCTCAGGTACATATAATAGATCTATGAGTTCTCTCACTGTAAGGGCAGTACAGAGCACTGTTTGATGCAATTTGCAGGGGACAATAATTTTGTTTCAATTGTACAGAGTCATTTGGGCCAGGAAGGTGTAACTCCTGAGTCACTGTGCAAGCACAGTTCAGCCCAGGAGACCCTGGCTGTAGCTTTCTATCAAATGAATCCATGCAGTGCTCCACAAGATTTATTCACCTGGCTTATTATTTTTGCTATTGAGAGCCTCTACAAAAGCTCCAACAAACTGGTATAAACAAAGGCTGAATTTTATTTGGGTTTTTGCTTTACTTGAATTGTTTTATTTCAAGTGAGTGAAGAATGTTATATTCCCCACTATGAAATGCTGAAAGTAAAGTGGTTGGGGAAAAAATTCATAGCCACAAATTGAGGTTATCTTTAATCCAGCCATTCCACCACCAGTTTGCTTCCCATGAGATCACAACGGACAGAACAATTTCTCTTTTCTTCTCCCCTCTCAACCACAAGATGTAATTTCATATTTACCCTGCTGTAAAATCCTAGAGGCTAGAAAGACGTATAGATTTTGCATTTCATGCTTGAGGACTGTTACCATCAAACCTTTTCTTGGAGTTTATTTCTTAACTAGTTTGTCCTCAAACTATAAATTTTCTTTTTCTGTAGCAAAATAAAGAAAATTTTAGTTGGTGGATGATGGTGACTGGGCTGAAAACAGCCTGCTCAAGTCAAGCGCTTAATTGCTATCATGTTGATAAGAGTCATGCTTTGGTCATGCTCCTGCTGCCAGGAAAAAAACTTTGAAAACACCCTTTAAGAAGGAACAACATTTCTCCCTGTTAATCTATGCATTGTGACACACTATGTGTGTACATATGTAAGTGCAGTGTCCCACTGAGCCCAGGAGCAGAGCACCCAAACCCCAAGACACACACTCTTTTGCTGTGGTGCAACTCTTCCCTCTGCAATAAATCACTCTTGGCTCAGTGTCCCAGGAGTATTTTACTGCAGCAGCTTTTTAAAGAAAGACTTTGTCTCTTGCTTTAGAAAACTCTTCTGTTGTCTCCATGGGATGAGAAATTTCTACACAAATCACAATCAGTAGGACTGTGTGTCTTGGACTTTCCATATCAAATTTTGTACCTCAAAACATCAAACATGTTTAGAATAAGCCTATCAACTCACTCTTGCAGGCAAACTGTATTATTTTATAATTATTTGTTACCTCTTAGAAGTTAGTTAAACTTGGGTACTAGTTTGCAAACACCCAAGCCTCTTCTAGAATGGCTGAATAAAGGAATAAGAGACCACACAAAGTTATTACAGGTACTGGAGTCTTGCTTGAAGATATGATGTCCTTTAGGGTAAGCATTTCCGTATGTCAGAAAATTGTGGAAATTTTCAGTTTTCCACCCCACTCTTGCAATGAATGAGCTGTAGCTACAAAGTAAACTTCAAAAGCAAGCTAACACAGCTTTCCACCTCTAACTTGCTATGGACCAAGTCAAACCTCTCAACAACTACTGATCAGTCTATTTTCATTTATTTAAACTGTTTCAGGAAAATGAATGAAACATGAGTGCCAGCACACCATTTTAGCCAGGCATTCTCTGAACCACATCCAGTCAGTAAAACGACATCTGTTGAATTTAGCACACTTTGGAGCAGTTTTCTCTGAGAGCCAATATGAAAAGCAGTGATCACTGGATACTGAGTAATGAGAACACACTACAAAAAATTGTTGTGGACTTGTGTAAATTGGGAAATACTTTTTAATGTGAGATTGTGGATTTTTCTATGCATACACTAACTCCCTTTATGACAGATCAGTATAAGAGCATTACTACTACAATTAACTTAATTCCTTCCTGCTTTGTAGAAGAAGCCAACAGGGCTGCTAATAAACTGTCTGCTAAACAGCAAATCAAAGGCACATAAAATCTGTATCATTTTGGAGCAGAACAAAACTGTAAAGGCCATTCTGATAATATCACTCCTGAGCACAATACGGTAAGTGAGAGGATCCAGCAGCTACTTGACCCTACCTACATTGCCTACAGAACTGCAGGTTTGGGATCAGCAACATGCATGTGGAATGGGAAGATAGAGGCAGAATCTATATGATCCATCACCTCCAAAGAAGTTGTCTCTGGGTTAATGTTAATAGTTTTTAAACCAAGCAGGCTTTTTTTCATATGAAAGTCAGCTGAAGGTAAGGGATTTCTGGCACAGACAGAGTTTTGAACACACAAGTTTCACACTGGGCCTGCTCAAGGCCAAGTCCAAAAAATGGGAACAAGGCAGCAGGGAGTCTTATCTTTATACTTGTCTCCTCAGGTAGTTATTGAATGTTACAGGACATCAGTGAAATGTGGAAATTACAGTTTTAATAGTAAAACACAAACCACTTGGCCAATGTGACACACTTATGGAGTGGCTTTGCTGCCAAAACATTTATTCACTTCTTTCTGAAAAAATAAAATAAACAATTCTGCCCCATCTAGCCAAGAAGCAGTTCCCACTTTGAAGATAAAAGGGCATTGCTGCACATCCAAAGGCTACTGTGATGGGACACTTCAGTTCTGGGTGTATGGGAGGAACAGAAACTGGGTGAGTTTAGTTACCTGCTTTAAGGGACTATTCCCATTTGAAAAAAAAAAAGTAGCAAATAAGGACTGGATGAGGATCGGTCTGGTTTAATCTTCTATAGAACTTGCAACAAGAAAATAGAGTGAAGAATGTAGGCTCAGATGTGAGTTTCTACTGAAGATGAGACTTTTAAGGAAACACAAATTTCAAAATTTGACTTGCTCCACTTAGAAAAGAAAATGGACTCTTCAGTGAACACAGAGGTGCACATAAGAGTAGAAACACTTGTGATACCATTGAAATACCTTGAATGGTAATACTGTAATTCAAGACTTCTGACCATGGGTCACAGGGCTATGGCATGCTGGGGAACTTTTAGTTCTATTTTTCTCCTTAAACAAGGGCACAACATGCTTTTCAGGCTACATACAGCAATGAGCAAAGCAGGAAAAAGATTTAATTAAATGAATAACAACACTGGGGTAATTAAAAAAAGGAAACATGAAAGAACAACCTTTCAAACCAAATAATCAAATATCACTATCAAAAGCATCCATCTAGCAAAGCAGGTGGCTTCTAAGTGTAGAATATCCAGGCAACATTTGATAGAAGAAAATCTGTGAGAAAATAACAGCTACTTCCTACAAAGTCACTTCTAAAGACAGTTACTGACTTTGGAAAAATATCTGTTTACTGCCTGTAATTTAGATAAATTCTCAGCAAGCATGAGCTTTCTCCATGGTAGGTGTAGCCAGCCATTAGTTCTTGCAGATGGAGCCACCCTGGTGTGTTCAGTGATGGGGACACCCAGAGAGCAGCAGTCACCCTCTAAAACATCACTGGGCAGCTTCTTTACCCTCGGGTAAAGAATTACCCTCCGAATTTGCCATCATTTTATGCAAGGAAGCTGCTCCCTGGGCACTCTGCTCCACCAAAATCCATGCATTTTGCAGTAACATTGCTCTGATCTTCCTGCTCATCTCACTGCCTCTTTTCTCCGTGAAAGCAGCAGCACCTTGCTAACTTTCATTCCTTAAGCTGTAAAGCTAAAGTAGATTTAACAACTTTATTTTCCCCATTGCTATAAGCATACACTCACCAGGAGAGAGTGAGAACTTGTGATCAAAGAATTGTTTAGGTTGGAGAAGAGCATCAAGACCAGAAAATCCAACCGTTAGCCCAGCACTGCCAAGTCCAACGCTAAACCAGGTCAGTCAGCACCACATCCACTCAGCTTTTAAATACCTCCCTGGGCAGCCTGTTCCAATGCCTGAGCACCCTTTCAGTGAAGGAAATTTTCCTAATATCCAGTCTAAACCTCTCCTGGCATAACTTGAGGCCATTTGCTCTTGTCCTGTCCCTTGCTACTTGGGAAAAAGCGACCAACACTCACCTCACGACAACCTCCTTTCAGGCACATGGCAAGACCATGACATAAACATTCAAGAAATTCAAATGCCTTAGCAAAAAGGATTATACAATACGCACAAGGGCCATATTCTCTCAAGCTTGAGAAAAGGAAAGAAAACAAGACTTTTACTCACAAAGCAGAGGAAGAAGTTCCCAGGAGATGCTGAAGCCGAGAAACAGCATCACTATTACAGCAAAGACCCCGTCAGAGATTATCTGAGTCAGCTGCCCACACCATTAACCTAATAGTGCCCAACCCTAACAGGGACATCCTGGTGCTAATGAACTCCCTGGCAAGCTATCTTGGATTTGAAGGCCCAGGAATTAAAATGGGAGCTGGATTTGAAGTTCATTGAAGTCCAAGGTTCCTGTTGCTGGCGCTGATGCTCACTGCCAATTTCAGTTCTTCAACTCCACTTGGGAATAATATTATTGTGAATATAACAACAATAATGGTGTTTATATCCTGTGCCTCCCCTGCCTTGGGCAGAAAGAAAAGGCAAAACTTATAAGCAAGTACTGGCCACTTAGTGAATGAACAAGGAACAGCTAATGTGGAAATTACAGCTGGAGGAGGGAAAGGATGGCAGCCCTACTCCCAGTGAGGGAAGAAGAGAGGAGACAGGTTTCTCTGTGGGGCTACTGTCACGAGGTACCCCTTGGCCCCCTCCAGTTCTGCTGGGATTGCTACTTAATGCTGCTCAGCTCTGCAGTGAGGAGGCTGGTTAGGAAACCTCACCGGGTGGTGTCACCTGCATTTAAACTCCTGAGTAAGGCAGGCACAAAGGTCGGCAGAGGCAAATGGCAAAGAGGAGCTGCAGGTTCTGATTTTTGAAAATTCTGTTTAAACTGAGTCATTGCCCTGTCATAACTCATTAAAGTCATGCTACAAATTAAAACAGGAGCGTAAGCCAGAAGAACATGCAGCATATTCTGCAGGCACCCAGCAGTGCTCAGAGCAGGACAGAGCAGTATCTGCAGCCCCTCAAGAATGTCTTCTGCTCTTTTAATAGTTCTCCTTAGTGTGGTGTGGAGGTTTGTATCACGTATCTTTCTCCCCTTGCTGGATCAAAAATAGAGCACTGAGTCACTGGTTACAGGCAGTCAGGCAGTCCCCAGCCACGCCGAGCACGCGGCCCTGCGCCCGCTCGCGTCCAGCTCCCCCACAGCCTCCCCTCACAAGGCTCTTCTCACCTCCAGCAGCACCTCTGCTCGAGGAAGGGCTGCAGGGAGGAGAAAATCCCTCTCTCTGCTGCAGCACATGCTTCCAGCAGGTTGGCAGATGATGCCTGTTGGTCCAAAAATACACTGAAATGGGTGGGCATTTTTCTGCTGCCTTCCAGGATGCTTGGATCAGGGCTGTTGGGTTGGAGATGTCCACCTCGGAATGGTGCAGCTGGCCCTGGATGAATGAAGTGCCACATGGGAACATGCCCTGCAAAGAGCACTTACCCTGCCCGCTTTTAGTGGGAACACCAGTAGGACATTGAGCACAGGGAGAGGGGAAGGCGTAACCAGGGAGCCTAAAATGCAGTGATTTTGAACCTTAAACTCTTCTCCTCAACCCTAATCTGAAGAGCTAAACCACTTCCCTTCCACACAGACGTGCAAAATGTACAACAGAGAGCATAAATCCATGGTGGTTTATCAATATCCAGTTCCTAGGAATATATTTCCATGCTTTGTAAAAGTAATCACTGTGAAAGTTGCGAGCTTGGCAATTTCACAGAAGTTTGTGTGTTTCTAATGTCTATTTTAATTTTGTATTTTACTCCCCAAAACACTCTTGTGCTTTGTCCCAAATAAAAACAATCTGTGCTAGCACACCTACAGTAATCACCTTCAGGGGTGACTGAGGTACAAAGAGTGGAAAAGGACGGAAAACACGAAGAAACAAATTCAGTTTTCAAAGAACTGTTGATTACTTGTTAGTTTCATATTATTAACTATTAATATATAACTAACCACAAGGGTCAGACCCCAACAAGTCCTCCTAGCACTGCTTCCAGCAGGGCTCTGTTGTGACTCGCACCTTGTTCAACAAGCAGCAATATTTACCCACTGGATTGAGCAATGCTGATCATGCCCAGCCCGCAGCCTCGCTTTACAGGGCAGCCTGAATTTTGACATTGACCCTGTTGTTAATCTATGCTAGCATTTAGACCTTGGCCTTGTTAAATACTCTCATTCCAGCCTCTCATATCTGTTTTTTAGGTCTCTGATCACTCATCTCAGCATCGTCACACCTTCACTGGTGCTTCAAAATAAAGTAGTTTATTACTGCTTGACATTGTCTTCACACTGTGTAACTTCTGGATTTTAAATGTATTTATTTTGTGTCCCTGACTCTCTTTTGCCTTATAATGCCACCTCTTTAGTTAATTTCTGGCTTGTATCTATTTTATAGGGATGTGTCCTGCCGAAGTACAGTGCTATAACACTGTACTTACGTGCCTTGAGGGATAAAGAGAGAAAGTCGGACCTTGTTACAATCTAATATTGTATACATATGTTTTGATTTCATTAGGACATGCAGCATGAACTGAGATGCCCAGTGGCTCACCAGCAGTCACTACAAGTATTTTAAAACTACAGCATATAAGATAAGCATTCCCCAGCCTCCCTTTCTGATTAACCAGCTCTGTGATCCTTCTCTCCATCCAAGCAGCTCCACAAACTCCAATCCGAAAGCACTGAACAGCGTGAACTTGTGAGTACAAACTCAGAATGGTCTCCTGAAGCACAGAAAAGGCAATTCCATGGACTCAGTTGGTTCTGCCACAGCGGAAACTCATCACTGGGTCACATCACAAAACCTACACTTCCTATTTTTCGTGTCCATGTCCACACCTCAGCCAGGGCAAGCCCCGAGCAGGTGATGTAGCCCCCAGCTTCCCTCACACCACTTTCTGTGCAGAGGACACATGGGAGCCACAGCTCTCCCTGGCTGCTCAGCAGGATCCAAATTGTGATACCACCTACCAAAAAGCAGACGTAGGCTGAGAAAGAAAGTTCAGAAGCCCACTCACTTCTGAGTTCAGCTATGGAAAACACAGCGTTTGCTCACTGCTAAGAATGAGGACTTTTCTGTGTAAAATGATAGCACTGACGCCTTCTTCAGAGCCTTCCTACACAGAATGGGGGCAGTCAGCAGAGGGAGGACAATTTCAGATACCAGTGTTCCCAAATATTTAGTAATGACAAAAAGAAAGGATCCCCCAAAAGATGTAATATCCCTAGTGCAAAATAAATACTCATCCTTCCTTGCTCTGCACCCAAAATGCTTTTGAGTATTTTAAATGGTGAAAGAACAGAAGGATTTTATATCACAACAATCCCGAGATTCAAAATCACCAGCACTTTGATTCAAATTATTCACTACCGTGATTTTAACAGCACAAATCCTGCCTTCCTCATAATATTATGATGCCTCTTTGTTGCAAGACTTCAGAAAAATCAGGCAGATTTTTGAAAAAGAAGTGACATAAAAGATGGTCCTGACAGCAGCCCAGTGAACAGAAACTGTTTCTTCCCATCTTTCCCCTCCCATCTCACAGGGAACAAAGAGAATTTTCCACCTCTCAGCTTCACAGATTTCCCCGAGGCAAAAAGAAGCTTGCATCAGTTCCTGAAAATAGTTGCATGGTATTGCTGCTGAAACTGCTTCACATTTAGGTCAAATCTTGAGAAGAGCTTTAAAATGCAAGCAGAGCTGAGGAAGTTTAATGAGAGAACCTTAAAGTGAATCTTACACATTGAAATAAGGCACTAAGGAAACTATGGAGAGACCAAACATTTCAAGTCAAAAAGGCAACTAATATTTTGTGTATGACTCTTGTGAGAACTGAACAGTGGTTTTGTGGCAAGTGATCAAGAACAATGAACTTTCAAAAGAACAAAGGTGCCTTGGAAATGCAGGGAGCTCTACTGTAAGTGCCCTCTGACAGGCAATGGGAGATGGAACAGGGGAAGTAAAAGGGAAAGCCAGAAAATAATGTGACAAATAAACTCAGTGTTACAGAAGAAATGTAATCATGTAAGGCATTTAATCATGCCCTATTTTAAAAAATAGGGGGGGGGGGTATGATTACAAATATAAAAATGTGCCTTTCCGAATTTTCTTTGCTGGCTACTTGCTAATGCTAGTTTTACTGTCATTCTGTTGTGCAACTCATATCACATTTTCAGAGCTGTTCACAGAATAATATGGGTGTACTGGGGATTTGGAAACTGAGCAGGGATTTATTCCTGTAACGGACAGTCTGATGATGCTTCATCAAACTGAAATACATGAACAGTGAAAATATAACAAATATTTTTTTAATTTTAAGCCAATATTTGATTTCACCCAAACATCAGGTTTTTTTATTATAGATGCCTGAAAATATTCCACAGTCACTATGGAGGTCTTCTTACCCTTTTCAATGAGTTTGTCATATAGTTACATTGACAAGGCATCAGAAATTTGCCATATTATTGCCAACACAAACCATTTCAGGTGTCTGTTGTGAACTACAGAACACACAAGACTTGACACTAGATCCTCCTTGAATAATTATGTTTAAAGTAAGTTGGTGCCTCTCTGCACAGCCAGTGCAACCAGGTGTTGGACCAGTTCTGTGATGCTTATTTAGGTTTTATTTGGACGTTACATTTTTTTTACCGGGGTGGCAGTTTGCCATGCAGTTAATACTGGTGCCATCTCCTAATAACCCTGTGCAGAAATAAACATGATGCTGTTACCAGGATCTCCAGAGAGTGGATTTGCAGTTGTGGGTGAAGGGGAATTGTTCCTGCTGTCACTGTGGGACGGAGAGAATGAACATGGCTCCTTCATGTTTGCTGGTAAATGACAGATCTTGGATTCAGCTAAAAACCGACGCAGGCACCAGCTGCATAAGGAGGTCAGCATGAGATTGGAAAGGGAATCATTTCCTCAGCAGGAGTATGTTTTGTGACACAGCATCCCAGAAGTGACCACGCTGTCTTATACACCCCTCCTTCCCCTAAGCACAAAAACCTCGGCTTCTCTTACAAAAGGGAAAGGAGTAAGAGGTTTTCCCTCCTGCATGCAGATATATTTTCAGCGTTCAGCACTGCCCTTTCATTCAAAATATGTAATTCTATTTTTATTCCCTGATTATCTAGCAGAATTCACCGTGACCCAAGGGACAGGTTAATTTTTATACTGAGTGTCTCATTGCCATGTGGCTCGGGGAGGGGGAATGTTGCTTCTCTTCATTTAGAAACTAAAATGCAACATTTTTCCTATTTCTAATTCATTTCAACTGTATATTATCTGCTACTTCTTTTAAAGGCAAAGCATTGCTTACTCTCAGAAATGTACAGTCCAAAAAGGTATTCCTGAATGTTTTATTTTGGAAGTGTAAAGGCTTTTAAAATAAACAAAAGTAAATATTCAAATACATTTCATACTGCATGTGGCAGGAGTGGCTCCATACAACACAATATGGATGACACAAATCCAGCAGTTAATTTCTTTGAGACATACAGTATAATATATAGACACTTCCAGATCTGGTCTTGTGTCATTGTCTGACCCTTTTGTTATCATGTAAATCCAGCCTACTTTATCAATTATTAATATTTTATTTTGCTATATTGATTGTTCAAGTTAGGAAAAAAACCACCAGTTAAAAACTACTGACTTGCGAACACTGCAAGACCCTAAAAACTGCAATCTCTGAGGATAAATATACATTTACTTTTTGAGAAAATGTGTTATTACCTGCAGTTGAATCAATGCAGAATGATCGTGCAATTAAATAGTCTGAATTGAAATTTAAAGCTGCAGACCATGATTTTCCCTACTCCCAGTTCTGCTTGAAATCTCTCACAACTTTAAAAAAATATAATTAGCTTTAGATTTCCCCACAATAAATAACACCAGAACATACCTTGTGCTACCAACCTGAATTTAAAAAAAAACTTAGAGGCCACCTCAGTGTTTTGAGTTCATGAGATCTTTTCAGACACAAAGCCCTAACAGAGTTTCCCAGTCAGAAGGCATCAGGAAGGCTCATCACTTATGGTAAACTTGGGCTTTAGCTTGACAGACCTCTTCCTTATTGTGCCTTTAGGGGACAGTGGCATGGTGTCCATAATGCTCTTGTCCTCCTCCAGCTGCCTGGCAGTGCACGACGGGGTGGGCACTTTCACTGTGTTGCCAAATTTAGAGTAGTCCACCGAGTATCGCCCATCTTCCTCTGCCACGATGGGCACAAACCTTTGGCCCCAGAGGATTTCATCCGCCAGGTAGGAGGTTCTGGCCTGAGTGGTGATGCCAGTGGTCTCCACCACCCCTTCCAAGATGACGATGATCTCCAGGTCCTCGTGGTGGTGAAGGTTCATGGGGGAGATGTCGTAGAGGGGGCTGTTCTTATCTATCACGTGGTAGATGATGAGTGGGGAGACGAGGAAGATGCTGTTGCCCCCCACGGGGTTCTCCATCTGGATGTCGATCTGGTTGAGGGGCACCACCTCCCCCTCCAGGCTGGCGGTCTTCTTCACCACCTGCATGCGGATGGTGGCACTGATGATCATGCTCTTGCGGAGGTCGCCCACGCGCAGCATGAAGCAGAGCCTGCCCTCCCGCAGGGCGATGACCGCGTGTTTGCTGAAGATGAGGGTCTCGGCCCGGCGGTGGGCCTGCGACGTCTTCATGAAGATGCAGCCCAGCATGATGGCGTTGATCACCAGCCCCACGATGTTCTGCACGATCAGCACCAGGATGGCGGCCGGGCACTCCTCCGTCACCATGCGCCCCCCGAAGCCGATGGTCACCTGCACCTCGATGGAGAAGAGGAAGGCAGAGGTGAAGGAGTGGATGCTGGTCACGCAGGGCACGAAGGCGGCCGCGGACGCCACGGCCCCCTCCGCGGGGTCCCGCTGCAGCCGGGTGCTGTGGTCCAGGTCCCCGTGGGCGAAGGCGATGAGCCACCAGACCATGCCGAAGAGCAGCCAGCTGCAGAGGAACGACATGGTGAAGATGAGCAGCGTGTGCGGCCACTTGAGGTCCACCAGGGTGGTGAAGACATCCTGCAGGAAGCGCCCCTGCTCGCGGATGTTCTTATGGGCCACATTGCAGGCGCCGTTCTTGCCCACGAAGCGCGCCCGCCTCTCCCGCGCGCGGTACCGGGCGTGATCCGGCACGTCCTCGGCCAGCCGGGTCAGCACGTACTCCTCGGGGATGATCCCCTTCCTCGAGAGCATGGCTCCGCCGCCGCTGCGCGCCGCCCCGGGCAGCGGGGGGCGGGCGGAGGGGCTGCGGGAGCGCCGGGCTGTGTGGCCGGGGCGCGGTGCTGCCCGTGTCCGTGTGTGCGCCGCGGCCGCGCCCGGCGTCGAGCGGGGAGCGGCGCCGCCGCAGCCCCCGCTGCCGCAGCCGGCCCGGGAGCGCTCCCCGCCGGAGCTGGGGGCGTTTCTTTACCTTTTCACCCTCCTTTTTTTTTTTTCTCCTCTGTTTTTTTTTTTTTTTTTCCTCCAGAGGAAGGGTTTCGGGCCGCGGTTTGTATGTAAACATTTGATTCAGGATGGATTTGCTGCCTTCCATTAACAGGGGCTCCTTTGTGGGATGCCGTGACTTCATGTCGGGTGATTATTCCGTGAAATGGGGGGAGGGAAAAAATAAAGGTACTGGCCAATTTCAAAATAAGAATTTGTGATAATAATAATGATGACAATGATAATAATAACAACAACAACAATAGTAGTAATATAACAGTAAAATAATAGCAATAACAATAACAATAATAAACAACTGAAATTCACGTGCATGTCTTTCGGTAAGTAGGAGGAAAGCATTCATTTGATAAATCGGGCAGGCAGTAGGAAATTTGCTTGAAGAAGCTAAATCCAAGGATGTAATGGCTAAACAGAAAACTAAAGGGGTTCAATCCCACTTAAAATTTTGATAGAGTTATTTAGAATAAACAAGGTTGGTTTTTTTTTTTCTGCACAGGGGAGACCGTGAAATGATGTGAGCTGTGGCTGCTCAGGAAAACAGTCCAAACAGCAGCAAAAGTTGCAAAAAAAGATCTTGCTGCAAAGGGTTAACCCCCAGTGTCATGACCTTCCAGACAGGCATCAAAATCCTCAGAAAAAGCAACAAAGGGAGGCAGGAAGCTAGAACCTGTGCAGGACATGGCGATGTCTCTGTGGGTATAAATACATACATGGGCATGCCTATAAGGATGTATCCTCCTGACAAGATGCATTATTTAAAAACATTCTGATGTGGTTTCTCCACTGTGTAAACAGCAATATTCTCATTGATGTGTTTACTTCCTCTGGTTTCAATATTTTGTTTCTATTTCAGCTTAGACCACCAACATTGTGGAGTTGCTAGAGCATGCCTGGATATTCTGAGTAAGAGTTTTTTCTTTAATACCAATGGATTTGTGATTATTTATTTTCTAATTGAACGACACGTGTCCATGGACTTTCCCTTCAGTTTTGGCTCTAAGGGCTCTGGTACACACTGTAAACAGCTCTTGGCACTGATTCCCTGGGCAAGGCAATTGTCCAGTTGATGTCTGGGAGTCAGCCAGTTGGGGTTGAAATTAACTTTCACCACCTACAGCTCCTTAAAGCAGCCCACCTAGGGATTTTGGAATAGTAGTTTGAAGTAATCACTCTGAGCTCTCCGAGCAGTCGTTATAGGTCTTGTAATTAAATGTTTACTATTACTTTAGACCATTTCTACTTTTTATGTAGGAATAGTGGCATGTCCTTCCACACATCAATTCCTTTTACAGGGAATCCAATACTCCAGGATTTTTTCTGTTCTGGTTCATCTTCCTTGCTGCTTCAATTAATAAAGCTAGAATAGCAACAAGGTGCCCTGGCACGTGGCTGCCAGGCCACTGAGCTTAGCCGAAGGTGTTTCCCCTTTCTCTGCATCCCTTTGTCTCCTAGACTCCTTTTGTGTCCTTTCTGTGAGTATGTCACCTGCACCTACACTTTCAGTTTAAGTACATGATTTATATATACAATTAATTTCTTAAAAAGTCTGTGGTTTTAAAAATACTTTTCTTTCTAAACATTAAAAAAAAACCAAACCCAAACCCCAAAAGGATGAAGTAAGTTACTTGTCAGATGTGTAGTTCTGCAGCTGATGGCAGGTTCTACTCCCAGCATTTTGCAGTGAGCATACACAGGCTGTACAACGCCATGCAGCTCACGGGCAGCATTTTACACCCTTGCAGACATGGACACAGGGATTCAAGAGGCAGTCCTGACTTTTGTGCTGTTTTTCCTTGCTCTTGTCTAACCGTGGTCTTACTCTGCACCTTTTCCTCCAGAGGGCGGTACCTCCATAAATGTAGAATGGATGAAAGCCTGTGTCAGGGGAGAGGGTTTTAAAGGAAGAGTGAATTGCTGCATTGCTTGGTGCTACGAACGACCCAGGGAGGGGTGCTTTATGAACACACTCACCACGCTGCTTTTAGGAATCCTGAACTCTCTAAAACAGTGTTTCCTTGTTTCCACTTCTGTAATGGGACTGTCATTTGCCACTTACGTCTTTTTCTTCACCTCTGAGCACTTAGGGGCTGAGATGAGACAGCAAAGCAAGTGGCTTCTGCTGAAGAATTTCGAGAGCAGAATAAAAAGAAGCCCTGTCTTCATGGATCAAGTGACAGATACTTAAAAGAAAAAAGTGACAGATCTTCTGAGTGAGCCAACATATTTGTGTTAAGAGCTGCTGAACAAATTGGGCTCACAGGAATGAACAATCCCACTCTGTAGTACTGAATCGTGAGGGGTAAGTTCTTCCACCCACAAAATATGTTTTACACTTCAAAACTCCCCACACCCCAATTTATTCTAATTTTAATGGCTATCAAACAAGATCTTATGATAACTGTCAAATTAAAATTTAGTTGTTGCCATATTATTACTCTGCCTTTAGAAGCTGAGTAAAGCTTCAGAGACCACACAGTGTTAGTCTAACAGAAATGAAGCCTCACAAATCACCTTGCAGTACGAGTAGGTAGGCAGAAGAAAAGAGATCGGAGCTGGTTTTGCAAAGCCACAGGGGAAGGCATGAGCAGGGCTGAGAAGAGGGCTGAGGAAGCAGCAGTGCTGTGTTTCCTGGCCACACTAAGACAAAGGAATAAACACTACAAAGGTTTTTTTATAATTGAAGCATTTATACAAAGCAACAAAAACCCCCTCTGGTTGCATCTCCATGGACAGCCTATCCCCTAACACCTTTGGGACTGAGATGGGTCTTATCCCTGGGGAAAACTGAAAGTCTGGCCTTGGCTTGCGCTGTCTTGCAGCCATTTCAGTACAGCCCTTTGCTTAGCAATGCTTCACTGCCATACAAACACATTTGTGAAGCTGGTTTAGCAGCGACTCCTGGGCTGCCTATCTCGTGGCAACAAGGTTTATTGACTTGGATAATGTCATCAAGCCTCACCACCACAGAATAATGTTCTTGGGTACTGCTTCTGGTCACTGGTGAGACTCTTAACCTTAACCCTTTGGAGTTAGGGGCAGGAACTCCCTGGGACTTGGCCCCTTTTAAACAAGACCATATAAAATGTGCTGAGGAAATGTCCTGTCCAAGTGGCAGCTAAGAGCCCCCCTGTTCACACATACTGATTCAGTAGTGTGGCACCATTAAAAAGACAAGTAATTGTTGGATATGAACAAACTCACCCTGCTCTCCTGCAATGCTGCTTTGGGAAATACAAGCCCCATTTAAAATGGAAATGTATGACTTTTACTTTGAGTTCTAATTTCTTAATACTGCAAGATAGAGTACAGCCTCCTTAGCAATATGCTGTGTCCTTTCCTCCCCTGCATTCCCTTCTGGGTAAGGTTTTCAGAAGCTTGTGGAATAGGAATGAGTCCAAATTGCAGTGTCAAATCCCAGGCACTTAATTAAAAGCACAAGAAACCTCACCTCTCTGCATCTCTCCCCTTGCCACTAGAATCTAGGCGCTTCCACAGATGGCTGCAGAGCCTCTGCAGCATGAGTTTGAGGTGCCCTGCAGAGCAGTGTTCTCCCAAGCCTTTACAGGGTGAGGTCCTGCCTTAGACCAGTACTGGGAAGCCAGAAGACAGCACACACAGTAGCTGTACCAGAAATGTGCTCTGTGCCCTTCTGCTCCCACTTCTCTCTCAGCCTTAATGGAAGCCTGGTATTCCAGGGTAAAAACACACCAATAGTTCTGCAGCCATTTTTTCTTGGACAGTGCCCAGCAAACAATTCCCTGGAGGAGGAGAAGACTCCCAACTGTCCATTTCTCTCTCAAAGTGTAGCAGGCAATGACTGAGCTCATGCCTTTCATCTGCATCACCATATCGGACCTCCTGACTTTTACCACAGTTCTTTCTACACTCTCCTCTGCTGCCACTTACCTGCCCTTCATTATTGCCCAAATAACCAGCAGGCAGATGCTACAAATACTCTGCTCTGGAACTGGTAACAAAACTTAAACAGCACCAACAGTTCTTCCCTGGCTCTCTGCTGAAGTGCTAGAAGTAATGCCTTAAAACATCATGTATCCTATGAGAACAGAGGTGTCTTTTTCTAGAAAATAAAGCCTTTAAAAACAGGTTCCAAACTAATTGAGCAGGCTTAAGAGAGAGAAAAAAAAAGATAAAGAGTTCTCATAAGTACTAGGAGTCCTTCAAACAGGGGAAGTAACAAAAAAAGAAAAAAAACCTAAAGGCAACCTTGCTGTAAAAAGAATAATGGTGAAAAACGCATTGTAGCCTTCCATTGGGTTACTGACATTCTAACCCTCTATTAATGAAAAAATCCCAGAATGACTCTCACAGGGCAGGGATAAGTAGCTGTCTAGCAAAATTAGGATAATTTCAGTGGTTAAAAGTCATCTTAAGTATACAGAATTTATTGCTAAGGGTCACAGTAAATCTAGAAACAGCACGACACTGGGTGAAATATGTGAAACTAGGAGATGATGGGTCAAGCTCTTGTGGCCCTGAGCTACAGTGAAAGGTTTAATACTGTTTATTTACCAGACTTGGAGGGATAATTTCCAGATGAATTGGTACATCTGCACTGGTCTGGAAACAGTGTACATTAAACATTGATACTTTATCACAGCCTGCCTCCTTTGAGCTTCTTCACAGTTTGGGAGGGAGCTGGCTCCATCCTGCTTGGAATCAGTGTAATAGTATACAGTGGGCATAAAGATAGAATCAGATTGTGATTAATTTCTAGACGGTATTAAAGGAGAGTCTAAAGCACAACTCAGGCACTATCAATAAACCACAGTATAAAAAGTGTTTTATAGGTTTTATATTTAGATATTAAATCTTTACAGAGTCATTTGATTGAAAGAGATACAAGCTTTTGAGAAATACCTTTGGTATATAACTTTTCCTTCTGCATTTAGTCAGTCACGAGCATTATCTACAGTAGGATTATGACATGTAAAAAATAACATGTTAATAAATGACAAGGGGAGGGTTGAGAGCTACGTAAAAACCTCCATGCTGGTTATGTTTGCTTGATGTGTATCCTGTTGTATTTCACCCATGTAGTTTGTTTTCAACTATATTTCAGGATTCTTTGGCAGCAAATAAAAAGAAAAGTAGTTGTATACAAAAAAGTAAAGTACACAGATAGTTCCTTAATGCTTCAGATGGAAAAAATGGCTCATTTTATTAAAAAAGGAAAAGCTCAATTTATTATGAAATAGTATTTATTTACAGGTATTTTACATTTTTAGAAAATAATAAAACTGTATTCTAAAATGCTTTATTTATTTTTATTACTTATCTGCTTGTACAAAAGAAGCAAAGACACTGTCTTCTTGTTCTAGCAGAACCTCAGGCTTGTCATATTCCAAAATAACCCCTCTCTTCATTACAATAACCAAATCTGAATTGAGGATCGTGTGCACACGGTGCTGAAAAACAAATAAACAAAATACCAAATCAGTGGATCTATTCAATATATTCCAGGATATGACAGACTTCCACAAATGAATTTTCCTATGAAGTTCAAGTTTGATTAAGGCTACTTATCCTACTTTTCATCCTAATTTCTGTGCAAATACTGCAGATAAATACACAGAGCAAGAGCCAGGTGGATACTCAAGGACCTAAAAAATACACAAGTACTTCAGTATGAAGAGTCCTGTGAGTTCCCAATAGAATGTCCCCAGCCCAGAGTCCTGCTATCAAATGGTGCCAAAAGAAGGCAGCCAGGCAGAGTAGGAACTGCTCAAGAGAGTAGGAAATGGGCACCTGAGGAACAGGTACTGCCTGTGGGAAGTTGGGAATTCTCCCAGTCCTGGATTACATCTGGGTCTGGGGTGGTTCCTGAGTTGGTGTGGTTTGTCTATTTAGAAAGCTGATCTAGTCAGTTTTACAAGACTTGGGCCATGTCTTCTCTTGAGCTTTCACAATCATTTTGCATCCATATCCTTTGGAAATTTTTTTCCCATACTTCCTGCCTGCCATATGAACAAGTACTCCCTCCTTTTGTATGCTCTGGGCCTTGTTGCTCAGAGTTTCATCTGATGCCCCCTTCCTTGTGACTTTGCAGACCTCTCTCATGTTCTTACATTGTCCTTCTTCCAGGCAGAAGAGCCTTGGTCTGCTCAGCCTCTCCCCTTCAGGAGCAAATCCAACATCTCCAAAATCATCCTGTGCTTCTCAACATTTTTTAGTTGTAACGTGTTGTCCCGGCCATGGGGAGACTGGAACTACACACAATATTCAAGGTATGTGTGAACTGTGGACTTTGAGTTCAGCCTTCTTGTTTCTAATCATCTCTTTTATTTCTTTATCCATACAATATTTTTCTGTCCTAACTCAAGCATTTCCTAAATAAATAGCATGCATTGTTTCCATCTATTTTTTTTTAAATAAAATGCTTCAGTAATTTCCATAATCCCTGTCAGATTCAATCTCCTTTGCTGCTTCTTTTAGCTTTTTTTCTCCCCTCATCATTTAGTTTTGGGTTTAGTTTTCTGCAAGCCTCTTCATATTGACAGAATTCCACTTTTTAACCTTAAGTACAACTGCATGGGATCTTTTGGGTCTGCATTACTCTTGCAGGGATGTTTAATCTCTTAACATTATGGTTGCTGTTACACAGTTGCTCTTCACCCATAAGGTTCCTAATCAAGTCTTGGGCATCCTCAGTATCTTGTATTTCCTTCTCCGGCTTTCCTAGCCAGATTTTCCATACAATAACCACTGATGGCATCTACAAATCTCATCTCTTCTGCAGTTTCTATGACATTTATCCAGTCCACAGGCAGGGGAAGGGGACTGAAATATCACATTCCAGTTTAACCTGCTGCCCTTGTCTGATCTCTTTTAGTGTAACACAATCAGTGCTGCCACCCTGGTAATTGTGAGTAACATAGAAGATTATAGAGAGCCAGTACTATAACTCCTACTATTCCTATTCTTCCTAAACTGAATTTAGGAATATATGGCTTTCTCTGGGAAAAATACCAACACAAAACAAAACCACACTCCAACAAGACAAGCAAAAAACCCCCCAAAACCACTACCCATCCCACAAACCCCCTATGTTAGGTTTCTACTACAGAACATTTGGAATACAAACCCACCTGCTGTAAACCACATTCACAATTGGAAGTAAAAACATTCAAAATAAGTTTATTACAAGATGCTGCTTGTTTGAACTGTGCAGTTTAAAACTCACTAAGGGAGTAAAAGACTAATAGAGCTTTTTCAGCCTCTCCCCAAGCAGACTGAAAAAGATACATAAATCCAGAATGCAGTGAAACTCTGAATTTTCATGCAGAGAAATCAGGAAATGTCATGCTTAAGATTCCTTTGCTTTTTTATAATGAGACACTGGATGGATACCATAAGATAAATCAGGTTTTCTATTACACATTTACTAGATGAAAATAAATGATGCTCAGAGGTTCCTGAGCATACATTTCTTACGTTGAATTTTTGAATGTTAAGAAGCATACTGAATTCATTTCACCTCCCTGAAATGTGTATTTACTTGTCCTTATTTAAATGATTATTTTAGCTTGATGAAACTTATTCTTATGTTTCACAGCAGTCAAAGTAAATGGTATTTTAAAGTAGCCTAAAATGGGAAACAGAAGATAGACAGCATACTTAGACTATGTACCTTTACAGGTAATTTGACTTAACATCATGCAACACATTTAAGAAGCTACTCATGAATTTAAGTAAGAGATTTAAAAATGGAAAAGAAAGCTTACATTTAAACACCACATAAAAAGAAAAGATGAATGGCCTAATTAACACGTATTAACACTGACAAGAAGTGACTAATGGGGCATTTCTGCTCCTTGTTTGCATGAGAACAGCAGCAGGGACTGTACTTACTGCAATTGTAACCACAGTGCGGTCAGCAAACGCAGTCATGACCACCTTCTGGAGAATGTTCTCCTAGGGAAGGAAAAACATTAGGTGCTTTTCAAACCACAGAAATTGCATGATAGACACAGACACGAAGAAGGCTTAAGTAACCACTGACTATTCCATGCTTGTATTTATCCTCTATTGCAGAAGTGAAAAATCAGTGACGTGCCAGAACTAAGCCAGAGCCTCGTCTCTCCTGCCATTCCCACTGCCTCGGGGGTTCAGCAGACACCAGAGCTGTGCTCTGGCCCCAAACTCCTGCTATCCTGGCCTCCGTTTTACAGTGAGGAAATCCAAGGTGAATTCTGGGTGCTGCCAGGCTGCCTATGCCGGCACCTCTGTGGCACGTCCTTCACCCCACTGCAAGCCCAGGAATGTTCCAGCACAGGGGGGACATCTAACACAAAGGGATGGCAGGGACAAGTAAGAGACTGTGCTGTACCTGGCATATTTAACAGTGGAGAGGATATTTAAGATGGCCTTAACATACATAGCTCTCACTCAATAAGTACTCATCCTTTGCTATTTAGGAGATGTGTTCTTGCATTCCAAACTGCCTGGAAGCGTCACGAGCACAGAGACCTTCATTTGCTATTATCTGCTCTTTAGAGAAGTATTTCAAATGAGGAACTCTATTCTCAATGCATCAAAATTCAAAATGTATTTTAACTGGGCTGCATGCACTACAGTTCCCTTACTGAAGCTCAACACATGAACATTTTACTGAACTAAAAATTGTAGCTGTTCTAACAAACCCTTCCAATTATGTTCTTTACTTACAGTGGAAAGAAGACTGAAATATTTCCTGTAAAAACATAACAGATGAAAAAAATATACTATTCTATTTGGCTAAAACCCAGTCACTGCACTATTACTGGATGCTTTAACATCTGCCTAGAAATCCCAGGCAATTAATGCAATAATCCACTATGTCCTTTCTGTGCCTGTGTTTATTTCCTTGGTTCTACTTTCAAGCCTTCTAACTTCTTCACTTGTCCTGTCAGCCATGCTGGGGAAACTTGTCACTTACCAATTCACCCTTCACTGACCATCCCAAGCTTTGTTTACTTTAGAAACTCCAACTGCCAATTAAAATAACACGCTTTATTTTCATAATGCAATCAGTTCTGGAATAACTATTAAATTCCTAGAAAAATGGTTTAAAAGCTCTTTACATCTGTTAGCAATGACTCACAACTACCTGGGCTTGTAAATATGTCTGCACTAAATATGGTGTAAGCATATTAAAGAATAGACAGAATTGCTTTCCACCTTTTTCTTCACATACCAGTTGTCTCCCCCTCAAGGAAAAGGAAATCAGAAACACTCCAAACTCACTGTTGCCATGTCAATAGATGCTGTGGCTTCATCCATGATGAAGATGCTCGTCTTCCTCACAAAAGCCCTGGCCAGACAGAACAGCTGCCTTTGACCCTGGCTGAAGTTTTCACCCCCTTCTGTGACTATTGCATCTGGAAGTGATACAGCAAAAGCACTGTTTATGGGGGATATGTGTATGAGAAGGTCAGATCAGAAGATATGCTTGGAAAACAATGTCTCACTTTCAGCATAAAGTAATATTTCCTAGGCCTACAGCTGCTGGTGACACATTTTTCCCTGCTTACTTCTAAAGTTCAAAACAATGAGTACTTTTGTCTCACTATATTCTCTGTATCTGTTTGACATCAAAGTAGCTAAGGATGTTCGAGTTTCTCTGAAACATGCACAGTGTAGGACACTGCACCCCCAGTCAAAGCAGCATCCATCACTTCTTTACCCTAAGGCTGTGTAATTTCCCATTTTAAGGGGGTTTATTGATGGTTTTGTGCTTGTATCTTGTATCTTGTTAGGTGTTTGGTGGGGTTTTTTTTGTTTTTTTTTTTCCTGCATGGCCAAATAATTCACACCTTGAAGCTTTAGAAATCTTCCTCCCTGGACTTGACTATTGGAAAATACAGAAGATCGTGTTCTAGATTAACACCTGATTTGTTGACACCTTATTTGAATTCCCAAGACCCATAAACCTCAGTGCTTCATAAAAAAGACATACTGAAATAAAATAATTTTACCACTGATTTGAAAAGAAAGAGGATTCTGCCTCACAGGTACAGTTGGTAAAGGAGTTATACAGATATAGCACATTTGCCTGCAGGCACTTTTTTGTCACCTTCCGTAAACATTAAAAGCTCTTTCTTCATCAACTACCCTTTTAATAAATAAGTGTGAAACAGGAATATTGTGAATGCTGGAAACAATAGTCTCAAAAGGAAGTCTCATTACCTAGGCCCCCAGGTAGTGCCTTCACCACATGCTTGAGCTGTGCTATTTCCAGTGCTTCCCAGAGCATGCTGTCAGTGCACTTCTTCTCAGGGTCCAAGTTAAACCTGCATCGTGGGTAATTCAAGAACATCAGTCAGCAGAAACTGCTGCAATGGATTTCTTCTTTTAGTGTGCAGATACTGAGAATCCTGTGCTGAAGATCTAGGCCTGATTCTGATCTCTCATTGGTATAAATCCACTGAATTTTCCAGTCTTAGTCAACATTTATGTCAATGTGATTAAGATGAAACTTTGACTCTCAGTTGAGCAGAAAGGGAAAAGCTTCCTGTTTATGGTTTTAGAATTTATTATGTTCTGTATAAACTAAAGAAATGCTCGTTTTACTCAAAAAAGCTGTGACTGTACTCATTTTAAATTAACATTCAGTTTTAACAAAGGCCAAAATTCTACCCTCTCTCTTTCTAAATACAATATCTCTTTGTTCTTCACTGCTATAGGAACATTAACAGAATAATCAAGCCTCATACTGCATTATGAAATTTAAGTCTTCACTGAAACTGAAAAAATCTTGGGATTCATGAACAGATGAACATTATTTTAGCTTGCTGTGGCCCAGAAGTGACAGCAACAAATGTGAATCTCACATCATACTACACTGACATATGGAATGACAATAAAAGATTCAATGGTGCATAACACAATTTTTGTGTTTTACTCCTGTTGTACGAGTTGTGAAGGATCGATGTTGGCCTAAATATATTTTTTTAATAAGTTGATGTCTAAAACAAAGGAATACAGTCATATCATCTTCTGGTGTGAATGAATCATGCTCTGTTCAGGCACATCCAGCAAACCATAGAAGCCTGTATCTTTTTCAGTGAACTCTAATGACTTACATAGAAACTAAAACTGCAGGTGTGCACTGAGGATTGTACTGTTCCTTCCTAAGGAAAATGGCACAGGGAAGGACAGTTGTTGGAAACTGGAACTTTTTGCCATTGTTTCTACTGCATCATCTTCTCAGAGAAGTAGGAAGAGAACAAAAAAAAAAAAAAAAAAAAAAAGAACTAAGGTATTTGGTGCCACAGATGAAATGGCTCAAAGACTACGGAAGAAACATAGATAGAGGCTCCAGGATAAAATAGCCCAGTCTCCCTGTACTTCTCATGTTGTTATTTTGCTTTTTCTTTGTCTACAGCAATTTTTTAATCTGCATTTTTGACCTCTCATATTTTAAGGCAGACAGATGAAAACAGATGTAGGAGAAAGAGGGTTTCAAGAAATGCTGGGTGGTTATGGGTATTTGATCAGTGAGCTAAACTGGTTACTGGATCCTGGAGGAATAAATATTGGCTTTCCCAACTTCCCAAGCATGTTGGTCTTCTGCCAGCAGTGCTCTGTCCAGGCTCAGGCACTGGGAAAGGGTAGTCTGGCAGGGGTTAAAAGCACAGACAGAAGGCAGTGATCCTCCCTGTTCTAACTGAGGAGACCAGAATTGAACAGCTTGGTATAAAAATCATTATATAGTACAATATATAGTCACATTACATGACATATAAGCAATTACATGTTTTTTATTTATTGCTGGTGCTTAATACTTACCGGATTGTTCCACTGAATAAAATAGGATCTTGGAGAATGATTGACAGCCTGGATCTCAGTGTCTGTAAGGGGAGCTTAGCGATATCTATACCATCAATGATAATCCTCCCTATTCAAAAGAAAGCAGACAGGGTGTTTATTGTGCCACACAGCTGCTGGCAAAGATGTGGCTCACTTCCAGGCTGAAAGGCAGTACAGCAGGAACAGGCCTTGTATTACATACTCCCTTCTTCACTGAAGAAACATGCTTTGACTAAAAAGCAAGCACAGCTTTTTTGAGACTAAGCCCAGCTGGAAAGCATAGAGTGTACCTGAAGTATCTTATGAATGATTAGATACACTACTTAACTGCTTGACCAATATACATCTATCAAACAACAAGGTCAGACATTACTTCAATCAGGGATTAATTACCAGGGGCAACAAGCATTTCAGAAAGCCGAATTACTGTTGAGCACTACAAAATTTTATCTCCGAGTACAAATGTCTGTCTCTGCATGGGGGCTCTGTGGGTGATGTGGCTGGGAAACAGGCTGACATCTTTTTGGGATACACTCTGTGGGGCACATGAACACGGCACACAGAGCAGGAAATATGGCAGGAAATTCCAGGGCAGCAGGCCAAGCTGCAACCCCCAATTGCTGAGTTTTCTGGGCCTAGTGGATCCCATCTGTGCCTTGAGCACAGATCCTTCATTACACTTGAATGAATACCTTGCCCTTTTATGCTTTGCTCCTACTGTTGTGATTTAACAGCACAAAAGGCTATAATCTGTCATTCTTGGACTTTTGCTTCCATCAAGCAGAATTTTTATTGATCTGACTTATGAATGGCACAGCTGTTAGGTGACAGATGATATCAGATTTAAACAGGGCCAGAGAGTGTGTCCTGCAGATTTGAGAATCACACTTCAGAGCTGCTGCTGTTAAGGAAAAGACTACCAAAGGAGCAGCTCCTGCCTTCAGGAGCTAAGCTTGACTGACACACAAAAGTGTTATCTTACCCTCGAAGGTGTCAACCATTCTGAAAAATGCAAGAGAAAAGGAGGACTTTCCACTGCCTGTTCGGCCGCAGATCCCAATCTGTGACAGAGAAAGCAGACGAACATCAGGCAACGGAAACAGGAAACATCGGAAACGGATAACATCTGTACTTGACACTTCAGATGAGAGGCTGGAGGAGCTGTTCTGATTCACATGATCCTCTTCTCCTGACAGATCAGTCAAACTGAACCATAGCAGAATCACTGTGTTGGCTTTTTTTTTTTGTCTTTTAGGGGTCTGAGCATTTAAGGATAACCAAGGCCAGTTCTATAACAGGAAAAATAGGAGAGTGGTAATGATGGGAATAAAGGCAAGAGAGCTATGTGAGAAGGATGAAAAGTAGGTCTAGCACAGTAAAGGCTCACTGTCACCTCTTTTGGCACTGTGTGCTGACAGGAGGGCACTGGGATACTGAGGGGAGGGGGATGTCTGTCTCAATACACCAAGCTAAGAATCCCCCAGACTCCTTTGCAATGCACTACATTCTTTTTGAGAGAAAAAAAAAATTATCTGTAATTCAGTCATCAAAACATCCTGTGGTATGTTTTAACTCTGATTTATGTGATGTGGTAGTCTAAAGAGCTTCTGAGAATCGCTGCAGTTCTTTACCTTTTGTCCTGGTGAGATGTGGGCATTGACATGTTTTAGCACTGGCTTTAAGTTGCTGTCATATCGGACACTGAGGTTCTGGATTTGGATCTCCCCTCTATCTGGCCAGTTCTGGGGAATCTGTGAGGAAGCTGTACCAGGAGCACAGGAAGAAAAAAACCCAACATCAACCCTCTTGTAATAAATTAATTGGTCCATTAGGTGATTTACTATATTTTTCATGGCAATACACTACAAAATCATTAAAATTTCAGCAAGCTCTTTCTGCATGCTGCACAAAACTGCACTTACAAAGGAGCCCTTCGTAATTTTCAGCTTCTGTTTTGAGAAGGCCATTGATTCTTTTCACTGCCCCCAGCTGGATCTCCATGTCAGCCAGGTTACGAACCATCCAATTCAGATAGTTAGACACCTGATGTAAAGCAAATACACGACAGAATCCCAGATTTTTAGTAGTTTGCATCATTTGACCAGCATGCAGTTTATATTCCTACAAAGGAATGCCTCAGTAAGTGGAAGTTGTGAACAAACTGGATGGCACAACACCAACAGGGAGGCAACAATGACTAAGGGTTAAATTTCTTAACTGCAGCGCACAGATACTTTGCTACTATGGAGATCTGATCTACACCAACAGAAGAGAGGGTGGGGGAACAATAAAAACAGGTGAAAAGACATTATTTTGGTAACTTAAGTTTAGACAATCTAAAATGATGTTCCAGGGCATAATTACAACTGATGCACTGAAAATGTATTCTTCACAATGCAAGACAGTATAAAAAATTATGATGCAACTTGTCTCTGTTTTGTTGACATATTTGAACTAATACCTCAATGAGATTTGATCTCAAAGCTGAAGAAAGCATACACTCAAATATGTCAACCATCACATGTGAACTGAAGTAAACACATGGTTTCAGTGATGTTACAGTACCCACTATAGATGTACAGACACCTTCAATCTTCCTGTTCATCTTTGTGCCCTGAAGAACTACAAAAAAATGTTTGGGAGAGACAGAAAGGATCCTGAGATTCTTACCATAAGAGCATAGGTTAGTCCCAAGCCTACAAGTCCTGAAGTGATTTTATTATACAGGCAACTGGTAATAGAAGTGACAGCTGCTATGAGTACCACACAAGCTCCAATGTACTCCTGAAGGAATATGAATAAGCTCCATCATTATAAGTCTACAAAGGATTAAAACGTTCTTATAACTTTGCATACCAAATAACAAACCCATTGCACAGTTTGAAATACAGGCAGAAAACCCCACAGAACTCCATCAAGACCCTGCCTAGGAACCCACTGTTATTGCTTTTAGCAGGGCTGTGCTGGGGAAGTCAACAGATATCTTAAGCATGTAATGGAGGTGGCTGAAATCATGCAGCTGTTACCTGGGATAGGAGGGAAATGCTCATGTGTTCCATCTCTGGGGCTGATGATGAATTGCTGGGAGGCTTTGCTGTTGCTGCTGGGTTCCTACCATCCATAATTGCTCAAACAAGCCTTTCTTGCACAGCATGTACCTATTACCTTAAGGGGCTCTTTCTGCTTTGATTTAAATCATTGCTGATTTGACTTCCCACAGACAACTCTTTGAGTAAAATTGTGTAACAGAGTAGAAAACAAACCCTGTAGGAGGGAAACTCTGATTTGTCTGTGTTTGAACTGTTTAGTGATACAGGCATTGATCAGAATTAGGGACTTCAGGTGGTCTAGGCACGAACATATGAAAGGGTAATAATATTTTATTTAACTCATACCCAATATCTGAACTACAGTAGCAAGCGGTACCAGTTAAAAAGGAGTCCAAAATGGAGCTATAGAGTGTGTCATGAAAAATGAATTAACATACATTTAGCACATCTAAAAGAAGCCCATGTTACCAGAATACCATTACTACACCTGCACTTAAAAATCTGATACAACGCTCCACAACATAAAATTCCTTGACGTGTTTCTTAGGGAATTATTTTTAATAAACCATTTCTCATGCCAGGCCGCTACACTGAGCAGAAAACAGGCCACTGAATATCTCTGGTGTTCTTCAGATGACCCCAAAACAGACTCAAACTTATCTGCATCCTTCTGCTAATTAGGAGAGCTTCCAAGACATTGAAATGTTCCTAGGGTGGCACCAGGCAGAGGCTGCTGACACTGACTGACATGGTCCCACAATGACGTCCTGGCTGGTGGCACAGCTCAACTCTGATCACTCTTCACACACAGAGGAGCCAATGTGACCCATGAAAACTATTCCTGTCTTGGAAAAACAGCTGCAGGCTACAGGGAAAATTCATACCCCATCCAGTGTCCAGGATGGGTTGGGCATATGCTCATTATAGTCAGAGAGACATAGAGGGCAAAGGTATAGCTTTGAGATGAGGCTGGAAAACTGTTGGATGCCTCATCAGATTACTTGGAAGAGAGTCAAAAATTCCTTGTGTATACACAACAATAATGTACTTGCCATGCGAACTTCCAGCCAGCGATTGGCAGCTGTGAGGAAAAGGGAGGCAATGTTGTTGGAATCTGTGTATTCAAGAAGTTTTTGTCGAAATTTGGCTTCATACCTAAAAAAAGGAAACAAGGAAAGGAAGAAAGCAGGAAAGCAAGAGGGGAGGAGAAAAAAAAGGAGTCAGGCCTTGGGGTCTTGGAAAAATAAAAGGTAAAATTTAATTTCTGGGGTATGTGCTTATGGACAGCTTGGCACAGGGTATAAATCAGCCTATCAATAGTTCAGAGTGACATCGCTTGTAGTCTTGTATTAGACACAGGCAAAGTGTATTCATGCACTATTTTGAGAAGTAATTTATGGATTTTATTGCATCGATTATTGTATTGAAATTCTGTGCGACTTCCAGATCCCACTGGGCATTTTATAAATGTATTTTGTGACATGGTAATTGAGAGCGACAAATCTGAAATGAAAAGAATTTAAAATATGTGTAAGAGCTATAAGACATGCATGTACTTGTGAAAAGAAGTATTAATGCCACAAAATTCGTTTTTTCTCAACCATATAAACTCAGGTTTTAAAATTTGTATTACCATAGTGCCTAGAAATTGTAACAATTTAAAAAGTATTAACTCAAAGAGCTTCCCATTATAGTAGAACCCATATTAAACAAATATATTTGTCCTTATCACTACACAAATGGAGCACTTTGGAGAATGGAAGTCAAGTACATGGCGCAACAAAAAGTATTAGATTGGAAAGAGCTGTGTTTCCCCTCCCTCAAGGAGTTACACAAAACAGCATTAATCACAAATAAGCCTGTTTACAATTTGTTCTAGTGAATTTGCACCCACTCATCTGAATAGCTGCACCAATGAAATCTGCTGTGAATTCAGCAGGTATGGGAGATGATTCCCTGCTGGCTCTCGGCAAGTGTGCAAGTCAGCCAGTCACCCCTTGTAGCTGGGCATATTTAATTGCGTTGTTGTAAATTAAAGTGATGTTAATAATCAAGTATATCAACAATTACAGCTAATAATGCACAAGCCTGGCACAAAAGTCTTTTCCAGGGTAGTAATATAAGCTCAAAGGCCTGAAGATTTGGTTTAAGCACTCACTGCCTTTTCCCCCCTTCTATTACATGATACATGATCAAATTTAACACACTTGATCTCCTCTTCTGAAATTTTACCTTATCCTTTAGCTATTATGGCTGCGACAAGCACTGATTATTTATAAACTCAGCTCTCCTTATACTGATATAAGAGAATGCCTAGTACATGGCTCATAGAAGCTTTCAAATTTGTTCACTGCAGGGTACTTTAATCCTTCTTCTGAGTACAGTAAAATAATGACTTTACATAAAAAGTTTATGATTTTGAGGAAAAGAAATAATTCAGCTGTCCACAACTTAGCCATATGCTAAAACATAAGAGACATGTCTGCTGTGTGCAATGGGGAATCATAGAATGGCTTGGATTGGAAGGGACCTTTGGATGTTTAGATCATCTCATTCTAACCCCCTGCCATGGGCAGGGACACCTGTCACCAGAGCAGGTTGTTCAGAGTTCCATCCAGCCTGGCCTTGCACATTTCCAGGGATGGGGTGCTGAACAAACCTAACTCTCTCAGCCTTTCCTTGTAGAAGAGCTGCTCCATCCCTCTGATCATCTTGGTGGCCTCCTCTGGACTCACTCCAGCAGGTCCATGCCCTTCCTGTGCTGGGGACCCCAGAGCTGGATGCAGCGCTGCAGGTGGGGTCTCACAAGAGCAGAGGGGCAGAATCTCATCCCTTGCCCTGCTGGTCACACTGCTTTGGATGCAGCCTAGGATCTGGGCTGGCTGTGAGCATGTTGGTGTGTCTGCACAGCAGAATGGTTGTTTCTGAAAACAGGCATTAGTATCACCATGTCAGAGCTAGGGAGCCCTTCCTTTCCTCAGGGCTCATTGCCCTCAGTGCCCCACCATGCAGATGTGACTGTGCTGCTTCTGGAACCAATTCAGTCACATTTAACTTTCTTATCTCTATACCATGAGTAGTTGTGCAGATATGCCTCAGAGAATGTGAGGTATGCATCATGAGTCAGTCATGCATATGCACGTGGAACAGGGATGCAAAGTTACCAAGTTGCTGAACTGATGCAAAATATCAGAATTTCTCTTCAGAAAGTATCCCCAGGTTACCAGGCCTCTCAGAATACAGAGCAGTCTTTGCAGAAGCCTTCACATTTACATTTTGTTGATTTTTTAACACTAATGCTATCTGAAGTATAAAAATAAACTATAAATCAGGCCAGGGCATCTGCTGAAGGTGTTTTTGTAGGTGCAGCAGTAGCAGTCTTGCTGATCTCCCCCAGATTTTTTTGTACATTTCTTTCCAGACACATGCTGAATAAATTCAGGAGGGAGATTAACCAAGGGTAAGGACGCTTCAGGAACAACTGGCACCTCCTAACAGAATGGATTCCTGAATTAGTGTTATTTTTAGGGATGCTCACGCTAGCAAGTCTAAACTCCACTCCTGCTAATATGTTAGGCAGCTGAAAAGCTACACAGTCCTAAAAATAACTGGGTTAGCAGCTGAGGCAGGAGGCTGGCAGACAGAAGGAACACAGAACTCACTGAACACACTTGGCTGGCTGGGTCAGAGACACATCACTTACTGCAGGATTTAGGAAAAGCACAATTCTTTGACAGAGGAATTCATTCCAAAGTGACAGGAAGAATCAAGAGGGAATGCTCTGACAGACTGAAAATACTAGCTAGATGGCATTGAATATTGCTTTCTGTATCAACACCAGAAAATATACAGCCATAATGCTTCAAAGATCCTCTTTATCAAGTAAAAGAATATAGGAATGAGAAAAGCAGAAATTAAAAGATAAATTGATTTTCCTGCAAATTGAACATAGACATAACTATAAACTATAGAACACTGTTGGCACTTAATGAATTAAATATTCAATAACAGCAATTAATAATGGAAAACACTAAGCTGTTCTACCACTCTTGGGTAAGCTACGTTCAATCCAAAAGAAACAAACTCTTAAATTGGTTCTTCTTTCATTGAGCTATTTATAACCTATATAAAATAGTTTAACTTTGTGCATTACTTCTACTATAAAATTACAATTATAGGAACAAATAAGCACTACTGTTTTCAAGGACAGAAGGGTAACAGTAATAATGAACTGACAAAATGCATAGACATCATCTAGATGAGAATCTAGTGGAAAAGTTGACCATGTTTGAGTCAATTGGGAGAAGACAAGAATAGCCCTAGTGCAGGGAGAGCAGCTGGTAAGCTCAGCAGTGGTTTTATTGGTACCTCTGAGGTATCAGCATGACTGCCAGTTTTCTAACACAGATACACAACCCAGGCACATTATCAGATATTCCTGGGCTGCTCTCCTGGGAGCTTATGTGGATGGGAAAAAAAAAACAGGCAAGGAAGCACTTTGTCTCCAGCTTGTGTATTTCCAAAATCAGTGTAACCAGCCACATTTTCAGCTAGCAACCTGAAAAATAGTGTAGGGTGCTACTGTAGCCTCTGAAGTCACCAGCATGCACAGCTTAACTGACCAGGACATCAACACAGAGTAGTCTGTACCAAGTCGGTGCATATTAGTCCTGTCATGGAAACTGTCCAAGCCCATCATCTGCCACACCACACGCTGTGGTAATTGTGGGCTAATTTAGCTTCTTAAATCACATTTGCCCTCAAGTTCTTTTTTCAGGCTGTATGCAAGTGTCTGGACAGCAACCACAGGGCAGATGACCCACATGAGCTTGTTTTTTTACAGCAACCCCTCTACATACAAAATGCTTAGAATTCTTCAATGTTTGGAGTTCCCCCTTACCTGTGTTTTGGGGACTCTGGATTTTCCAGGCAGAACAGTGTAAGACATAACATTACCTCACTTTTGAATATCTATGTTTCTTAAAAACAAACAATACCTGAAGGCTCGGATGGTGGTAAGACCTTCAACAGTCTCTGAAAAATGGGAGAGTAATGGTAGCTGAGTGCTGTCATCCAGCTGCTGCAGGTCCCTGGAGAGGGTTATGAAAAGAATTTAGTAAAAAGCCAGTTTTGTTGTGCAGTTATTCTCTTGAATCATGCCCAGGAATCAGTGAAAAGGAATAGCATCACAATAGTCATATACATAACGTTCAGACAGATTGCAAAGCAGTGCTGCAGGGAAATGAATTCCCCAGGAGGACTCTTCTTTTAACATTTAACTAGCTGGAGTTCTGAATGGGTCTTTTCTCTTCACTGCCTTCACTCCTTTCTCCCATATTCTTATTTCTTGTGCTCAATTTTGTATTGATTTAGACACCATTCTGTCTCTGTACTGAATATCAATTTAATGGAACACTGCAAATAGGAGCTTGAGTTAAGCAGAAGGCAAAGTGCACCCCCAGATAACAGCACAGCTTCTCACTGAGCCAACAGTGTAACTCACACACTCAGTAAATGAGAGTCTGCACTCGTCATTAGCTTGCACTTCTCAATGTCATATTTAATCATCATATCAGTAGAAGCACATGTAGGGTGAAATCTATTTAGTCTCAGTTTCTTCCAGCAGGAAGTAAATTGGTTGCTGACTCCCTTTCAATCTGTGCATACATGAGGAGAATATACGTATTTTTGCACTGCTGCAAACACTTCACAAGGGGGAAGATCTATCACCTTAGAAGGAGTAAGGTCTCAGATACAATTAAAATTTTTCATCTTTTTAAAAACAAGAAGGTACCCAGAACAGGAGAGGAGGCTTGTGCACACCGGATCCTTAATGGTTGGCAGTGCCACCATAGTTATATTGCATTCTGCAGCCTCTCCTTGACTTTACCTATTTCCACTTCCCCCTGGCCAGGCAGACTTCAGTTTCCCTGTCCTGTCACCACATTTTCTTGGACATACCCTTGGGGAGGACAGAATCCAGCTGGTTTGTGTCCTGTGAACTGCAAAAACCTTTGATCATGCACAAAGACCCTGCTCATGCCTCCGAGAAGTTCTGCTTGAAGAGCTGCTGACAAAGGCACTTGTAAAATGACACATTTCCACTGCAGTGGATTTGTCCCACTTTCAGACAGTGCCAAATGTGATTTGGTCCTTGACAGGACCAAATTTAAACACGAAGCTCCCCTGCACTGCAATTCTGCACTGCAGGAGAGATTTCCATTGCCAGAATGACAGCGGTCCGTGCTCTTACCGGGATGCAACTCGGAAATACTTCTGGATGAAGTAGCACATGATTGCCAGGGGAACCAGGGCAATGAGGAACATGGGTGTGACGTACGAGATCACAGCAAGGGCAGACACACACAGCAAGGTGGAACGGCTCAAGCACTCCAGGGTAGCTGGAATGTGCTGTACAGAAAAGAAAAAGCACACAGGATCTTCCATTACATGCTACGTTTAAAACAATACTTCATTTTCCTTTCTCCTGCTTCCTCAAATATTTGATTCCTCGTGTATTTTAAGCACTAAGCATACAGGCCTGGACTTGAATTTACTGCTGGGTTTTGGGGACATCTGAGAGGATTTCTGTGGGGCTGCTTCACATCTGCATTGTGGAGCACAGTCCTCATGTCAGAGGATTACAGATGGGATGCAAGAGATGATTTTAGCATCTGCATAAATCCTATGAACTGGCAGTGCAGTCTGGGGTAAGTAATGGTAATTTGAATTTCAGTCATTTTTATTCTGGGCAATAGCATTTGCCTTTTTCTCATTTCCTTTGCTCAAATGAATGTGTTTACCCACTTACAAGAAAAGTAGATACTCTAATTTGGGGATATCACTGTGGATCTAATTTTGCTTCCCTTTTCTATACAGGACATCTTATCAAAATAAATGTTTTTTCAATGTGTGTTTAAGACAAGGAACTCATTCAAAATGATAGTTCATCTGTAAGCTTCATCTAGATAACTCTGTAATAAATGAAACCTCACTTTTTTCAGATTAAGATAGGATAACTTGAGAGCTCAAGTGTATTTATTCAGTACCTGGTCGATGGTATTGCAGTCAGCTGAAAATCTGTTCAGTATACTTCCTAGAGGTGTTGTTTCAAAAAACCTAAAAAGGGACAAGGAATGGCAAAGTTTACAATACTGATATTAGAACTGATCCATTTTATTATTTTGTCTTACTAAACTAGGTATATCTATATATAGATATATATATATCACAGAAACAAGCAAATAAATTGACAGCCACAGTAAAATTTCTCATTTTTCCCAGTACCTGTGGCTTTCCAATTAAATGGAAATATCTTGAATTTACAACCACAAGCATGAACCTACAACCACTTAGAACCCTACAACTGCAAGCATGTCCTCAGCTCCCTCTACTGCCTAAGCCACAGACATCACATGATTACACTTGAAAAAAATCCTTTCAGATTTTAATTTGAAGCCCCTTTAATTAATGAAAAATTTTAAAAAAGTTAAATCGCAAAGTCCTGCCTCTTTCTGGGAACAGGAAACTGTAACAATAAGAACAACTGCTAGAATAATACATAAAAAGACATTTGGATATGCAAAATGCAAACTACATTATTGCTCTGCAACTTTTAGCTGTTCCATAATTCATGTGGAACCTGAAGCCTAATTTTATCCTGAAAAAAACCCTAAAAAAAAAATTCGGAGGTTTTTAATGTATGTGATTTCTCCATGATTTCTCGGTCAAATATAGTTAGCTTAAAATTAGCAAGGTTTTTTCCTAGAGCTGCAGGTTTCAATCAAGATACACCTTTCCTTTCATGCATTGGGGAAAAAAAAACTTATGGAAGACAACACTCCTTTGCTGGAACAAAATACATCCCAGTGTACTCTAATGAAGCCTGTAATGACACTTGTCCAAGCTCATTACCTTTCCTAGACTTGCACAGTCACTGCCTGACAGTAAATATTTCCAGTGATTAAGATGATGAAGAACGCTATGAATTATCTGTACAACACATTGATCAATAATTGCATTTTCTCCCTAATTAAAAACAGCAAAGAGAAATTAAACATGCAAGGAAGTAAATCTCTGAAGCCACAGTCGGGCAGGAGAGGCATTTGACTTGTGTCTAGGAACTCAAGCAGCCTGGGTACCATTTTCAAAAACTACTCAGAAATTTGACACCTGGTGATTTTTCAATGATATCTTAAAAAATATGCAATGCACAGTCATTTCTTAGTAAAAAGTGCACTTAGCAGACTGCCTTGAAGTAAAGAAGACAAAATGACTACAATGTAATTTGCATTACAATCAGAGAAATACCTCATTGGAGCCAAAATGATTTTATTTAGTAAAGAAGAGTGCAGCTTTTTGGTGACTTTCAAGCCAGTCCACTCCACTGCTATTGATGTGACAAGACATAATATGATGCCAAGGCAGCAGAGAACGCTGAAAACTTTTGAATATGGAGAATGGTCAAGTTCCTAAGAAACAAAGAGCAACACAATTATTCACTTTAAATTATGTTTAAAAATTATTGTGAACACACATGCACAAGAGCGAAAAAATGTAAGAGTATATCCTTTTTGCTCCCTAAATTAAACTGTCCATGATTTAACCCATCTAAAGTCATAATTTGTTATCCTTTGGAGAGGGAAGTGTTCGCATGAAAATAAGTGATAAATCAGAAATTTTAAATCACAGAATACTATAAAAAGCCTAGGTTGCTGGGAGAATGCAGCAGTACAGGGAAAAGAAAAAAAGAACTATGGTATCAAAATTACTTTAGAGACCCAGGTTTAGGTAAATCAGACTAAAATACAATAAATCTAGCAAAAGGAGAACAACACACCAAACTTAACTTCGTTTTACTGCACTGTGTATGCAAAAATGCAGTGAGCTTCAAAATACTCTGGAGTGGCTTTTTTATAGAAAAATAGCACACTGCATACAAATCTTGGAGCAGAGGTTGACATTGGGAGAACACCCCCCATTAAATCATCAGAGGAAGGTGAATGAGGCAGTGCCCACCATGCACTGGGAGCAGTTTTTTGTCTCTGGCTCTATCTTGATAGAAATGGCGTGCTCGGTCCAGAGTGCCAGGCAGTAGTCAATGGCCACCATCACCGTGTGCTTCAGCAGCTGGGACAGGAGCAGCAGGGGCAGCAGGAGGATCCCTGCTGCACTCAGGTACTTGCCACAGGCTCTCCACGGCATCTTGGCTCTCTGATGCAGCACTGAAGACAGGTTGTCTTCATCATCACTCTCTGTTACTTCTTCTGCAAGGTGCAAGAAAAAAAGGACAGCCATGCTGACATACATATTAAAGAGACTGGCAAGTGGCAGCTACAAACCAAGTCTTACCAGCCAGGATAAAGAGTGTCTTTAAGGTGAAATTACCTGCTCAGGCCTGCATGTGTTAACCTGCTAAAGTTAGTGGTAATGCACACTGAAAAATTGCAAAAAACCTCAGCACTTGGTAATCAATTTCTTCAACCATGTTTTTGCAGTTTGAAAGTACTGGCTTGATAAAAACCAGCTGGAATCTCTTTCCTATGTAAAACCTTAAGCAAATGTGTTTAGCTATTGACAGGTGAGGTTCACCCAGCATATTGTTTAATATAATTCTTCACTCATTATTAAATCATATTCGCATGTAAGAAAAAATCCCAATAGTCTGGAGGAAAGGATGACTTGTGAACGCTTGCAATCACTCTAGTCCAGAGGTCAAAGCAATGGAAACCGCACTCTTATAAATCATGACCCACATGAAAAATGATTTGTTCTCTTGTCAGTTTGAATGGTGTTAATTCATTCTAATGTAATTTAGCTGTGAAACAGTAATATACTGGCAATGGGCTCAAAGGGTGCCCTTTACCTTCATCCTCTTCATCATCTTTCAGCAATGCTTCCCGGGAATACATCGTCCTCCGGAGATTTGTTCTTTCCAAAACAGGGTTTTCCTCAATAGTTGTTTCCTGAAAAAGGGGCAATTCATGTATTTTTAACCAGAGAATTAATACAAAAAAAATTACTAGTTGTGATAAAATTGTTTCCACTCAGTGAAAAATAGAAGTGGGAATCTCGCAGCAGGCAGCCATAAGTGATTGATTTGCTACCTCCGTGTAAAACCAAAGGACATAAATTAGATACCTAACATTAATTTCAGGTTGTCAATCCCAACCCTCTTGGAATCTCAGCTTGGACAGTTATCCCAGAATTAGTAAGAACTAAGACTACTATTGCATTCTTCTTGTGTTGTAAGTATGAAAGACAAAACATCATCATTTAAAGAACTTGATATAGGCACATCTGAAAAGCTTCAGCCCAAAGCAATGATTGAATTCAGGTATATTTACAAAACCAGTAGTCAATATTAGCAAAGCTTTTCCTAAAATGGCCCTATTTAATATTCCTTAGGGAATAATATATTGACAGGGCTTCCTATCAAGAATGGATTGGAACAGTATCAAGGAAATATGAGATGTCCAGATGAAGGAATTTATCTTAAGAGATAAATAATAATGGTAACACTAATACTACATTCATATTAAGTCAGACATCACACACAGCATGTCAATTGGTGTTCATCCTTTCAAACTAAGACACACAAAAAAAGATGTTTTCTTGCATATATTGATTGCCCTGCCCATCAAAAACCTTCTCCAGCTCTTGGTCTTGTCGATTCATTAATGTCTTCCAGTGTTCAAAGAGCTCAGTCTCTGATTTCTGAATGTCCTTGAGTGTTCCTTCTCTCTGGATGTTACCATCTTTCATTGCAATTATCTAAAAAGTCAGAAACACAAGTGGTGAGATAAATAGTTGGGTATGTCTATTTACTTTAGAGCTATGTTGCTGTGCTTTGACAGGATTTTCTCTTTTCTTAAATAAATAATATTTCCACAAAAAAATCTGCCTTCTAAAAAGACAGTGACATTATCTCTCGACTCTATCCCTTTCATTCAAGATGCTGAAAACCCAGAAACTTCCTGCACTCTGTGTTTTCAGAAAAGGCTGCTTTTAAGAAAGAGGAATAGGATCCCTGTTGGCAGACAGGGGGGCACACTACTCTTCCTAAACACAAGTCATTAGCAAGGTAAGATTTTAGAGCTCTCTTACCTCCTAAAAGGAAAAAGCTTTTAGCAAGACATTGAGCGCAGTAGGTTTTGCCCTCATTCAGGCAATTAGATATGAGCATGATGGCTCCTTCTCTGATACCATGGACTGATAAGGAAGAGCTAGGGAATTTGAATCCCTAAAGCTTTAAAAGCATAAATAGTGGACACAGTTTGGAAAAGGAAAATACATATGCAAGACAAAGTCTGCAGGGAGCAGTTGCAGGTTTGTGTCAGTGTAACTATGTTATACACACAGTGTAACTATGGCCACTCTGGATCTGACAGGGACAATTGGAAAATGAGGCATGCAGATTGCAAACCCACATCATTAAAAATGAGTTAATGCACTATTTATTTTTCTCTCTCCCTGGAAACTAAGAAATTTCCAAGGGCAGGGGGTGGGGAAAATCTATTCTGTTTATTGCTAAGAATTTACACCAGAGAGAAGGTAAAAATAAAGCAAACAAGGATCTTTTTGTGATCAATTTATTCAGGAAACCTGCAATTGGACTGAACCTTGAATTCTTCTGAGGGTTTTGTTGAAAAGATTTAGGGGGACCATGACATATACTTCAAACTATATTTTTATTTAAAATTTCTTAATAAAATAAATATTCCCTCCTCACTCCACTGGGTAAGAATTGCTAAGGATTAATGAAACTACACTTAGGGAAAAAAACATGAACTATTTTGTAATAAATATTTTTTAATTATAAATCATACAAATCATTCCTTTGCTACCATTTGAAACAGTATGTTTCATAAAAAAATACACATCTAGAAGACAATAAAAATAAAGCAGTTTTTGTACATCTCATAAAACACCAACATTTAGAAATGGGTCTTACATTCACAAAGAAAATTAAAACAATTATACTGATGAAAGGCCACAGCTGTATATACTTTAAAAACAATTGCAAATATGTAATAATAAAAAAAGTTGTTAAGATGGACCTCATAGGGAGGGAAGAAAGCAGAAAATTCCTGTACCCCAAGAGACACTAACCAGAAAACCAGAACTGTGTTGAGAACAGTGGTAACTCTTAAAGATAAACAACTGAGGGACAAGGTCAGAGCAGAGACCATAAAGGAGAAATGCTGCCCATGAGAAACCTTATCAGAACAAGATGAATGTCTATCTGCAACTTTATACCAAGCCAATATGAAGCTCAGGAAGCAGCTGAAATATTATTATTTCTAGAGACCAGGAAACTGCTGCTACAGTCTGTGCAAGATGTGAAAGAGAGAAGTCCTGCTAGGAGGTATAACTGCAGTCATCAATCACCATGGGCAAGGAGACCTGGGATGCTGGAGAACTGCAGGACTAAGTGCAAGGCCAATGGGAACCAATGAATTAGAAAAAAATAGAATCCAAACCCCTCAAGATTCCTTCTTCATCTTTGACATTTCCAATTACAAACTGGTATAGAAAGCATACCTCCATTTTTTTTTTTTTTCTGTAAAGTAGAAGATATAAAAAAGAAACCTAACAGAAAAATCAAATACAAAAAATTTCTTGAAATCTTGCCAACACACAAAGGACAAAAATATTCTTAATACCCTATATACTAGTATTAACCACAGGGAAATACTGGGTTTCTCCTTTTATTTCCATACCTCTAAATAGCCACTTGCATGAAAGCATCTTTTCCTTTGATAGCACAAATTCCTAGTAACATCCCAGCAGAGGCAAAGGTGTTAACTCAAACATTTCACTGTTCTGAGATTTAAAAAATTAGCTAAAATTTTCCAATATAACTAATATTTTTGGATACTCAGTATATTTTAAATGCAACCTGCTTTCATAAGAGTATTAAGTATCAGCTCTACAAAAATCCAACCTATTTAGGCATTCTAAGATAGGAATCTCAAAATTACAGCATCCCTAACTGGCTAATTTTCAAAAGATCTTTAGTATACTTCTTCTCACTAAACTATTACTTGGTGGAGAGATGAAATGAAAGCATTGTTTGCAGCAAGACATGTTCCTGCCATGTTGTTGCCTCCTCAGAAAAAATGGGAAGAGGTTCCTTACCCAGTCAGCGTGAGGCAAGTACTGCAGCTTGTGAGTCACCAGCACAATGGTGCGCTTGTCCTCCCGCAGCATTTTCAGGATCCCTTCTTGCATGAGATGGTCACTCAGGTGGATATCCAGGGCAGAAAAAGGATCATCCTGTCATGAGGATAAGGGGTCAGCTTTTGGAGCCAGAACTTACGGGATCTCAGGAAACTGACAGGTTTTAATACCAGTAAAAACAGTTACATCGACATCGACATACAAAAGAGGCCATCAGATCAAAATTGTGCTGAGGAACAGCAAACAGAACACCAAACCTTCAACTGTGTTTTTGTTGGGACTCAGAGGTACAGTAATGCCAGCTGAGTCAATGCTACAACTCTTTGGGGTTTTCTGGGACCTGCTGCTCTCCCCAGATGTGTTCATGGCCCACACAGCTGGAGAACATGGCTTCTGTCAGGCTCCAGGCAACTCCCCAGTGTAGGTCTGTGGCAGGTATTGTATAGCTGCTCCAGGGACAGGGACAGGGACCATATTTCTGTTTCCCTTGTACATCACTGCTTTCAGACTCTTTTTTTTTTATTCACAAACCAATATTCTATTAACAAAGAATCACCAAAAAAATCTCAAAAGGAGCAATATTGATCATTTCCATGACTCAGCTCAGATGTTTGATTTGAGACCTAGATTATCTTACTGAATCAATCAATTATATGCAATTCATTTAGGCATAAATTAATCTCTACCATCTTTTAGCAAACTTGTTTACCTAATCCTATTTTTATGGAATCACAAACCTTGTGATTTGATATTTCTGCTTGCAATAGCGATACTGGCTGTAGGATTTACTTAGAGTTACTATTTCATACTATAATATTACACTAAACCCAGGCTTTTAAAAATCAGAAATATCTGAAATCAGCAGTAAGATAAATACAACCACTTAGATTCTAATAAACCAGAGCATCATAACATAAAGCACTTAGAAAGTGCTTTTGAAACACAGTAACTTCATGATCCAGAATTTTCTCTCAAAAGTGTGTGTTTAACTGTGTGTGCACTGTGCTTGCTGAGCAAGGATGTTGTCAGCTCTGCTGCTGCACTCCTGTGACCTGGCACAGACCTAAACATCACCTATATGACATTTATACTTGTGAGAGTGAAGTTTCACAAGCATTTCTTTACAACATCAGCCTTAAAAGAACGGAGCATTTGCCAATATTAACATATAAGATTCCTGATCATTTTTAAAATATTAATAGCTAGAAATAAAGTTTATACTGGAAATAAAGGTGTTTTTACATTATCAAACCATAAGAGAACCTGCTGCTATTAGCAGGTTATTGAGTGTCCTTCACAGAAGGACAAAAAGGGCAAAAACCAAGTTACAGCCCAATAGTGGATCTGCTGATTTGCAGCACCTCACCCAACTGCTCCCTACTCTCCTGCACTCTGATCTTTGCCTGGAAATGCCCTACACAAGAAGCAAGCACAGATTGATCAGGGAAAGGTCTAAATAGCCTCCTTTTCTTTTAGGGGTGACATCTAATGTGCACAGCTTTTCTAATCCTCCGTGATTGATGTCTCAACAGCTGGATTCAAACCTTCCAGAAAACGGAGCTACAGAAGGAAGTCCTAAATTGGACAGCCAGCAAGCTCACTACAAGTGAGTGTGTAGGATGCATCTGTTTTCCCACCTGTGAAGCTGTTAGAACCTGCTGCCACTCTCTTTCTATAGCTGAACCTGGGACAGGATATACAACAGGCAGTTCAGGGTGCAAAAGCAGCTTAGTTCGCTGCAGAAAGGAAACACGCCAGACACCAGACAACATTAATTTTAGGCCTGAGACAGCTTATGAATTTCATGAATACAGTTGAAACTATTACATTTCTAAGACCCAAAGATAAAAACAGGGATCAAAGCGAATTTTCAATATACTGAGAGGGGAAGCATCAGCATTTCAATGTGCAATACCTATCTGTCTGCCTGCAGCATTTACAAAATGCTTCCTACCTGCAGGCTAGCTGACAACAGATATAAAATACACAGTGCACATTTGGCTTGGCAAAACACAATGTGCAGTGTGTGACCCATGAAATACTCTAAATGAAGAAGCATCTCCTGCATCTGCATGGAGCATAAACAGAAGGGCACCTACTCACCAGGAACACAACATTTGTCTGCTGGTAAAGTGCTCGTGCCACGCTGATACGCTGGCGCTGCCCTCCAGACAGATTAATACCCTGGAGATAAGCAGGAGAGAAACAATCAGACAGTTAAAGAAAACATCAACTGATTATTCATATTTATATTCTGACTGGATTATCCATAGCAGACTTTTCTGAGCAGAGAAACAAAGAGAAATTTTTCCAAAATGTTGGTCTTCAATGTATCCCTGTGGTGTTTTAGGGGGCATTTAGGGGGTTCTTTTGTTTGTTTGTGACAGTGCCAGTATATGCTAGAGTAAATTGTTTACAAATCTGTGACTTCTGTTTCCTTTCTCGTCACTCCCTAATCTTCCCTGATATGATAAAGCCATTGACTAAACACCTGCCCTTCTGTAAATGAAAGGGCCCTAAAAAAAAATCTATGCATTATTATTTATTCTTACGTTACTTCTAAAGAAACCAAAAAATGTCCTGTTAACTCAGGATATCTGCAATAGCAGCTGCAGAATAGTCAAACATTCTGATAGCAGCACATTTAAATCATGGCACCTCACATTAATGACAGTGTTTCCATATTTACCAAGCAGTGAGCTTTCAGACTAATGACCCAAACACACACTTAACTAAAAGATTACCTTTGTTGCCAAATAACCTGTAAGATTTTAAGAAGCAAAAAAATAATAAACTCCCCTCTATATATTTAAACCAAAAATAGAAGCCTGTAGCTGTTTACTGACCCTCTCTCCAATCTGGGTTTGGTCCCCGTGAGGCAGAATGTCAATATCAGGCTGGAGGGAACAAGCATCAATTACTGCTTTGTACCTGTGGAAACAAAAAAGGCAACAAAATCCACACAGATACTGCTGGAGAAGCACATTTCCTACCTGCAGAGGAACAAAACTTAACCAGCTGGAAAAAATCACATGGTGGAAAACATATTTGTTAGCTACTAATTGTTCTAATGGGATCTCTCTCAATCACAGGCAAGTAAGTAATATTTCAGCTAAGAAAAAGGATCTTAGGTCAGCTTCCCAAATAAAAATGTTAAATAGTTAAAGCCAGGAAAAACAAACGTAACTTCTTCCAAGGTATATTGCTACTTTTTAGCAGCTGTTTTTCATGCCTAGGGCCTTTATTTCTTGTTTCAATATCCAAGGATGACAGAAAAAAAATTAGTATAGGATGCAAATACATAGTCAACCACTTTTTTTAAGGGTGGGGGAATGGAATACCAGCAATTGATTGTAAATATTTTACAACATCTGGTGGGCATTTATACTGAATAAAAAGGCAGTCCATTAATTCTTTACAAACAACACTCCCACTTCCAGACAGGTGATGTCCTTCCAGGAGAGGCAAACTAGTCAACCAGGTGTGAGAATACTGCATGCTAAACAAACATGGTCCTTGGAAATGAAAACATTTGTACACTTGAGTTCAAGTGAGACAAACCCTGTCCCTTGTGTCACTCAGGAAAAACATGGTCAAAGGGGGAGATTGTCACGTTCAGGCAGGTGCAGTAGGTTTGTTCCTACAGGGAGATGGGCACTCATGTGTGACTCACATGACCCCAATATTTATGGAAAAGGGGAGTAAAACACAACAGTGCTGGAACCTGTTACCTCTGTTTGTTAAAAGAGCTTTCAAATGTGATATTCTCTTCCACTGTGGCATTGAGCAGCCAAGGCTTCTGCGATGCATAAGCTACTGAGCCTCTTTTCCTGGGGAAAAAAACAAACACAAGAGTTCCCAGCTTACCAGTGCAACTGGTGCTTTTGGAAACCATTTTCTTGTAAATGAAGAAACTAGTAATAAATCTTGAAGAATATTTAATTTCTTTCTTTAGGACAATTTCCATCAAGGAAATACATAAACTGATAAATTTCCAAGAGAATACTGAAACTGTTTACCCAACTGAATTTCCCTTTGTTCCCTCTTTTCCTGCTGAGAGGTGGGGTTTGGAGAGTCTAGCTTAATAAAGCTGCTTCTAGAGCAGAGTGGGTGTTAGGAAGAAAATTACCAAAGACTGAATCCCAGCTCTGTTTGGATAGATGAATAAAAAAATTTAATTGTGTAGCAGATCACTAGCTAGGCAACACATTTCAGGAGGGACACTGTAGAAAGATATTTTTCAAGTATTTGAAAAAGATCCAAACAACTCCACATATGCACAAAGGCAATTCCCTCTATCTAGAATGGGAATTATTTTTCCCATTCTAAGAAAAGAACTACAGTTAGAAAGAAAATGAGAACATTATTCTATGCCTATAAAGGCAAGAAAAGAGAACACAGACAAAAAAAATCTGCTAAATTTCCCCCAGTGAAATGGCCCTCAATGTACCATCAGAAGGGACAATTTACCAGCGACAGTCAACAGGATGTCACTCACCATGCACACATTATTTAATAGAAATAATTATTATTATTATTATTGCTATTTAAAAAGGAAAGTATCTGCCCACTAGAAAATTTGTGCTTTTGTTGTCTGTGATGCATTAAGGATCCCAGTAATTTAATAGAAATAATTATTATTACTATTATTGCTATTTAAAAAGGAAAGTATCTGCCTACTAGAGAATTTGTGCTTTTGTTGTCTGTGATGCATTAAGGACCCCAGTAAGGCAGAGCTGGGAGAAAGGGAACAACTCTTATCAGAGCAACTGATACTGTTGGAAAACTCATTGGTATATCAGCCTTTCTCCAGAAAAGGGCCAAAAGGGGATCATATGCCTAAAAGCATATATGTTTTCTTCCTAGCTCTGAGCTAATCCAATAAAAAGATAGGACCTCTCACCCCAAACGTGGCCTTTGTCTGCTACACAGCCATTATGGCAGCCTATTTCTAGTTGGACCTGAAAGCAATTCAAACTATGACTTGACAAAGTACATTTTATTTATCTTTATAGGTTAAGGTCATTTGCCCTGCTCATTTTTTTTTGGGTTTTACCAAGCTTGTTTAGAAACCAAGATAGGATCCAATTTTTGTTGATGACCTGAAAAAACACACAATTCCACTCTTCTGCTAACATGCTTCCAAGTTGAAATTTATGATGGTTCACTAGAATTCAATTATGCTTTATGTATTTTCTTTACTGGAAAATGAAAGAGAAATAGCAAAACAAAAGAAAAAAAAGACAGAAAATATCCCTTAGGCAGCCCAGGCTGCAGCTCCAAAATCTAATTCAAAGAGCATTCAGGTCTGCCTCAAGAGAGAAGCATTTTTTCAATTAGTATGAAATTTTCATCCCAATAATTGAGAAAAAATTGCTCTGAGCATTCCAAGGTGAAGATATATTCCCTTCCCCTCCTTTTCATTGCTTGAAACTGTGCCTTTGCAGCTCTTAATTCTCAATGTGACCAAAAAGTTACTGCTAATTTAGTTTTTGAAAAATAGCAGCAAAGTTTTGAGGAAAAAGCTTTTACAACTTTTGCACAAAGTGTTCTTTGGTTGAGTGAAGATATGGGCCCTGGCAATGTGATGCACTCCATGCTGAGAACCAGAACAATGTCTGGGAATACCACTTGCAGTTGGATTACATTCTGCTTTTAGGACATCAGTGAGAATTCATTACTGCAAGGAACTTGGCAACAAGCAATGAGGTTGCCAAAACTGATTACAGACTGAGGATTTAGGAAGTTCCTCTAAATTAATCCTAATTGCAAACTGACACTAGGATGACATATCAGATCATATTTTGACATGAACAAAAAGCTTGAAAGTGCTTGCAAGCTTCTTTTTCACATATATGAAATCTATTGCATGTCCACAGTACTGCTCACAGTAAAGAGACAATCTAACAATTGTTACTGAAACTGTGAGAAACTTGTGGCTAAAAATCCAGAGAACAAAATATTCTGCCATGAAGTGTGCAAGACTTGCTCTGAAAATCTGCCTTGAACATACATAAGGTTTCAGAGTTTTAGGACTGAATGCAAACCAATGGCTTAGCAGACAAAGGCATACAAGGGATTTATTCAGTGGGTGGAAGTGATTGCTTCCTGTCCCCAGACTGCATAAATAACCACGTGTTTTCATCAATGGAGTGTATGTTTTCCCCTCTGATAACACAACAGACTAACCATAGGCTCTTAATTATCACAGAAATGCAGACAGAAAAATTCAGCCTTGCAATAAATAAGGACAACCTTCCCTGAACTCCCTGGAGACTATGAGCTTTGTCTAATACAGAATCAAGCTGGTTTACCAATTATGAATGAGATTAATTCATCAGAAACAACAGTGTCAAAAGAAAAAACATTCACTTCTTTACAGCGCAGGTGACCAAGCAACAGAACAGATTGTCCAGAGAGGTTGTGGAGTCTCCCTCACTGGAGATACTCAGGAACAGTCTGGATGCAATCCTGTGCAATGTGCTCTGGGATGGCCCTGCTTGAGCAGGGAGGTCGGGCCAGATGACCTCCTGTGGTCCCTTCAACCTTACTCTTTCAGTGATTCTGTGATTTTGCGAAGACAGATTATTAAATTTAAACAATCTCTACTTTCACATTTCATTTTATCATCCAGGAGGCCCACTACATCTTCAAGGTCAATTAAAATACAACTAGTTAACGGACATTCATATATGCATCTCAGTGCCTTAATAAACCTACCAAATCTGAAATGTTGGCAATTATTAAAAGAAAATAAATGCAATGGAGTTAGGATTATGATGATAGAGGAAATAATACATTGCAAAGCCTTTCCTGTGTGTTTTGGGATTGCTGACTACAGTTTTATCTTGATTATTTTGCACAATTCATTAACTTCTACTATCACTCAAATTCAAATGTTCTCCAGATATGAGAGAAATGTGTACTGTTCTGTATTATCACTGCATATGCAAAAAATATGCTTCTTGTATTTTCAGCCTGATGGAAGGCATTGGAGCATTCCAGTATTGCCAGTCCTGAGCATTCAGGAAGAAGTCTTTCTGCCGTTATTAAACTTCAAGAGTCACTTGCTTGTTTTTATTTTAAATCTTGCAGTAGCTGCATACAGAGACATCCTGTTTGTCTTCTAAGGGGAAACATTAAACTCATTAAGAGCAGAGACTGCTGAACAATGTTCACAGAGTTACAGAACGACTGAGGTTGGAAGGGACCTCTGGAGCTTCCCCATTAGTTTTTAAAATGTTGTACCTGAATTCCATGTCAACAGGAGATTCTTTCTCTGGGCTGTGGAAAACAAACACAAGGGTTTAAAAATAAATTAAATTCTTTCAGACAGTGCAAGTAACATCACTATGCTATAATTAAAAATACAACAAAATGACTGCATAATAGAAATACAGCTCTTTTTATCCTAAAACTCTGCACTATGTGATATTGACCTAAAAAATGTATAGTTAAAGCCTCAGTCTTGAGAAGTGCTAAACAACCTTTGTAGAAAGCCTTCAACACCTATGAGCAAATGCTCAAGACCTCAAAAGACTTTGGCCCAAAATACTCTCTCTTCTGAGAACACCAAAAACGTTCTACAGGATGTGAGTGCAACAAAACCACCAGAGATATTCTTACAGCACTTAACTTAAAACTTACAGATTCCCAGAACATATGACAATGTAGGCAATTGTTTCATCCAGTCTAATATTCTTTCCTACTTTTTAATGCTCTTGCCATACTGTTGTGCATGTTATCTCACCCTTTGCCATCCAATTCCATAGGAGTTTCAAACATGTGAATGTCTAATTCTGATCATACTTCTTTTGTATCTTAATGGGTTCAAATGGTTTCCCTTCAACTTGACCCAGAAATTTCAGTCTCTCTTAACACAGCAAGGACTGTGAGATTTCGAAGTATCCTTTACCATGAGGCTTAGACATGAGGTACAGGAAACTCCCTCTTATACTACACACAGATGGGAGCAGCAGTTTTGCAGGACTCAGTCTGACAACCAGGCAACAAGTCTGAGAAATAAGGTAAATGAGAGAGAAGAAGCTGGAAAATCTAAAGAAAAGGCAGTGGAACAGCTGGAGAATCACAGAACCAAGAAAATATTCTGGTCAGTAAAAGCCATGCAATTTAGATTAAGTCAAGAAAAGAGAGGCCATATGGCACTGCTGATTTCAATAGCAAAGTTCTCACTGAGTCCAACAGGAACAGGATCATCACTTTTACAGGGTTCACCATTCTGGAGGTTTGTGCCTGCCTCAAAGTCAGAAAGCTTTATTCTTAGTTGATTTGGTAGATATTCCCAAAATCCAAGGTAAGCTATGTTAATCAGGTAAAAATAATTTCTGTGCCAACAGGTGCACTAATCTCTTACTCTGCACACTTCTGTGTGTGCCTGAAGAATGGTAGGTGAGAAAATAAACTTATGACAGGATGTAAAAAAATGAAGAGAAGGGTAATGGGGAGAATTTGCTTTAATAAATGAAACCTTTAAATACTTGATACTATTTTTCCAAGTGCAGCATAATCTGGTTCAGAACTTCAGAGAAAAATTTTCAAAGACATATCAAGATAAAATTTTCGAAGTCTCCAAATGGCAATGCTTTCATAACAGAAATCCAACTCTTATTTTCATATCTTGCATAAGTGGTTTCAAAAGTTGTATCCTGAGACAATGCTGTTAAAATATCACTGATTTTCAGAATTCTGACTCTTAATCTTAAGAACAGATTTAGAAACCTTTGGTTTTTTCTACTGCAATTGATTTAGCAGGAAAACCAGTAACTGCATACAGTACCATACCTGAAATCTTCTCCCGTCTCACTGTCAGAAGTGCAGCTGCATCACAAACAGAAAGCAAAGACTGTTTACTTAAGTGAGCACAAACAATCCACCCCAGAAAGAAAAACTATTAAATTCCACTTAGTGCACAGGCTGCAAACATTACTTATCACAGGGCTGCAGTGCAGCATCTGTTCCTTCTACACAAACTGGCTTGATTTCATCAGGCAAAAAGATTTGGTGGCCCTTTTTTTCCTTATAGACATTAATTCGACTCAACAAATAAAATCACCTTCACCCTGTTCTGGAGATGATAGCAGAACTGAGAAGTCCTGCTGTGACAAGGATACAGTTCCATTAAGAAAAGCTGATTTTCTGGAAAAACAAAATAATAATTTGTGATATTGGCTTTTTTCCATGACAGTAACCACACCTTTGCTGCATATAACAGGTTAGTGTGAACCCCACATCCCACCTTCAGTTGCCACATACTCTGTCGTGTGTCAGCCAGATCCTTGGGGTGAGGTGCCCGTGTTAATGTGGGCAGGTCCAAGGGACAGACAGGTTGTGTTTTTGCTATTTTTGAACATGTACAAAGATGTTCAGATTTGTTTCGACAGGATGACTGGGCATACTTATTACTGATGCTAAATTCAGTTCCATTCAAAAGAGTGAAGAATCTGTGTGTCAAATGACATAACCAAAATCAAGAAGGAACAAAGTCTTTCATGCTTTAAAGAGGACAATCTCATTAACTTTATGCCAACACAATTTGCTTATAAATATCCAGGAGAGAAAACTATACCTGCAGATTAAAAGGTTGGTTTGAGACACTTCCATGAAGTTTACACATGATAAGCAATGACCATATCTAAATCAAATTTACAATTTGAGAGCACCAGCCAGCCACTAGTATCTTTACTCCAAAGGTCTGTGTACTGAACAAAGCTTTTCAACAGCAAACTCACACTCCACTGGTCTTTAGTGACCATGTGAACTCAGTGGCCCCTTCTCCAAAAACCCATGAGCCTGTTCCATATGATTAAGTAGAAACACATTCTTTACAGGAACTATTGATAGGCTGAAAGAGAAGATACCTTTTCCAGCCCTTCCATGCACAACACAAGGACCCTGAACCAACTGTGTATCAATTCTCTGATCTCTGTTTCTGCTCTGTAGCTGGAAAACAATTATTCTCCATTTGGAGTTTTAGCCCAAACTTCTCAACCCACTTTTTTCCCACTTTGTTTTATCCCTCCTTTCCCCCTTTTCCTGCATACTCTTGGCAATTAAGGATGCCTTGATCTCCTACTAGTGCTGAAATGCCAAAATAACATGTTTGATAATGAGGTCTAGATCTAATTTGTCAAGGTATTTTAGATGTCTAATGATGCAAACATGAGCCTACTGAGATTTTCAAGTCTTTTCAAGACAGATCTTAATTTCCCACTTGAATAAAATTGAATATCTGGATGTTTCTGTATTTTTAAATTTTGTAACATGTATTTTTAAAAATCAATTTACTTCCAAGGCATAAAAACTTTAATTTTTTAAAATTTGATAAAAACAGTCACAAGATGAAAACCTACTGTTAACAACCTTAAACCTCTATCTTCCATTACATTATAAGGACTCAAGATTCACATGCAAGAATGTATGTCCTGTTTAAAACAAATGACATAATTACGTTTGAGCAAAGCATTTCTCAATTAGGTCTGTTTTCTGGTGTTATTTACTCCAACAAGACTTGATTTGGGACTATCAGAAGTGAGATGCTGCCCAGAAGAAATTAGCATGGCATATACTGTAATTATTTACTCAAAACCAGGTAAAATCATTACCATTTACTACCTGTGCAGAATGTAAATAACTATTTCTCTATTTTTGTTAAATCCCTAACCATATTATAAAAGATTTATACTGAGATGCCCTCAGCCTGCTTTGGACAAGAGGCATTAATCTGAGCTGGATCTTCTGGACACACACTGTAACACAAACAACTAAAAAAATCACAAATGAGCCATGGCTCACTTCTGATTATCTCCCTCCTTGCCCAGGAATAAATTACATTACTTTTTAAGGGTTTGAAACAAATAATTTTTATAAGAAACAAGCAAAGATGATATGCAGTTAATACTGTTTTATTCATAAAGCATGGGGGCAAAGAGTAGGGAAATGACTTGTTATCCATTAGACCAAAGGAAGGGCCAGGAAGAGCATCCTGATTTCCTGAGCACTGAGTGACATGTCAGCAGGATACATCCTTCATCTTCATAGCTATGACCTTGGAGGAAGGGAAGGGGAAGGCAATTTGTATGAACTAATTCAGGTCTATTCTGTAACATGAATGACCGAAGCCAAGCATTCCCAAAGAAAGAGCTGTAACAAGGAACTTACTGATTTGGCTGACACTTCTCATTGCCTGAGCTGAGCCCTGCTGATTACTTGATAAGACTACTCTCCTTGAACCTGGGATAAGGTTGCATGTTCCTGGTCAGGCATTAGTATTTTCTTATCAAATTAAGGGAGCTTTCATCTGATAGCTTTACAACACAGGTGTGCAGCCCACACTGGCTGCATCCATCACTCTGAATAGGCCACTGCACCTGGCAGCAGCTCTGAAAGATGAGACAACACATAATCTGTCCCAGTGCAGCCAGCACTTACAGCACTCAGATTGTTTCAGCCACAAGTCCCTTTCTACATATCTGGCAGATAGCAGAGCAAATGTGATAACAACTGAATTTCACCTTGTGATACTTTGGCACACGTAGAACACATGAAAAGCAGTTCTGACCTTTCCACTGTTGCGAAGCACATACTTCTAAACAAGTGCTATTTAAAAGCCCAGCACAGTTTCTGATCAGAAACATCATGTCATCTGTTTTAGTTTACCATCAGACATTCAAATTACACGTCTTAATCATGTTATGTCATCTGTAAAAAATTACAGCCTTGCTGAAATGAAATTAGTTCACCTAATAAGGCTGCAGGGATTCTGTATGGTTCCTCACCATGGTCTGATTTTCTGCTTAGGGAAGTATATTCTCATGGATAGATCACCACATTCTGGAACTTTGGCTTCTGTTCTTGTTTGCCTCACTAGCTGAAAGGGTCACCTTCTTATGTTTCATTTTCCCCACCTATAAAATAGACAACCTTCCTTCCTTCCTTGTAATATTGCTATAAAAGCATGTGCAATTCTGAGTAGTATGACTAGCACGAGGGCTGGATATAAATCATAGCTCTTTACAAACACTCAAGGAATTTAGAGAACTGCTCCACAAAATCACTGCAGAATCCACTGTGTAACAATGAAACTCCGTCCATTCAGAGTATGTGGATTAGATTTATAGGTGCCCTGTTTTTCCTTCATTCCCAATCAGTTGGAAATAAAATTAACTGTTTTTCTAGGTTCTTCTGCAATTTGTTGAGATTTACCTACAAATAATCACAGCCCAATGGGCAAAGTGCATGGGGATGAAGTCTGGTACTGTGAAATAAACAGGCCAAAAATGTTCACACACATCGATAAACTGTGTTTTAGAGATGGCAGGAATTTACTGGAAACCACATACAGGAGCTGCAATTTATTTTACCATCTGTCACCTTGCCTCAGGGTCAAGAGAACAAGTGCCAACAGAAGCTGTTGGAGTTCAGTACTATTTTTTTCCTTCCCATCAAGGCCAGTCCAGAAGTTAGACACAAGTGGAATTTCTAAGTGGCTATCAGAGTCCAGGTGCCGTGTCCCCTTGGGAAAGGAGGGAAGGACACGACTGACTCACTCCTGTCAGACCAGGCAGGATGCACTGGGGAGGACTCTGAGGTCACTGCCACTTGAAAGACACTCTTCAAATTCTCAGGCATTAGCCTGGTGCTGGGATGGAGCACACATCTGAGCCAGGCACTGCTCCTAGTGAGCCAGTACCTCTTTATAGCTCCATGCAAAGACACAAGCTCAGGCCTGGAAGTGCAAACAGCATTCTGTAGCAGCGCAACACCTCAAGCAAATTAATTCTGATTCCAGATTAGTTACAATTTCACTCAGCTTATGTTGCTGGAGTGCAGAATGCCCAAGAATGGTTGCCCATTCCTGTTAATGGAATGGACAGCTTGTTTCACGCTGGCTGGGGATTCTTGCTGATGTGAGGGTAAGTTTTTTTCTTGACTGTGTATCTAGAAAATCCCTAACTCCACAAGTTCCCAGAATAGATTTTGGGCTTTTTCTGCATTACCACTCTAGTCAAGCTGAATTTTAAACGAAACTAGAATTTTAAATTAAATGCCCCTACCTGCTCCAGGATATGTTCCCAGAGATCTTCTGCATCTCACCAAGTATGGCCAGCAAGAGAGATGACTTACCACAGCCCACCTGTCCTACAATCATTGTTAGCTGACCTGTGAGAGAGGAAGGTATACACAAGATTATGATGTGCCAAATACTTATGGAAAAACATCTTATTCTGTTTATCTGATGTAATTTTGTACCTTGAGGGATTCGGATATCAATATTGGACAATGCTGGAGGACCTTCAGGTGTCCAAGTGAAAAATCCATTTGTGATCTATACCAAGATGGGGAGAAAAGACAAACAGAAACCCAGCTTTAGAACTCACTTTTTTTCCCCAACATCAGAGACACTTCTTTTTTCCTTACACTGAGCACAGGAACAGAGTTAGCCTTTGCCCAATGCAGGAAATAGATCTTCAAGGGAATGACTTTGTAAAGGACTGTACTTCCATGGGCAGAAACCTCTAAAAACAAACAAGCACTATTAGACTATTAGAAGATTATTGAGAATTCATGAGGGAGAAAAAAATTGTCATTTAGCATTTCCCTTGTATTTATAAGGTGGGTACATGTAATAAGTGAAATGATTACAACACAATTAAATTACATACATGCCCAGTTTGCTCTCTGCAGAGCCCTGAATGTCTCACTCGATACACAGTGCAGCTTATACAGCAATTACACCATCCATATTCCAAGCAGACCTGCAGAACCTTCCATGAAATTAGATGTTGCTGCCCATTACAGCATTTTCCTCTGTATTTCTGACATGATTCTCAGATAATCTAGGTTTTGCTAGATACAGAAATTGTTTCACTGGAATAGACTAAAACCAGGAAACAAAGCCTGATCAGACTTTAAATGGCGATTTCCATGGATATTGTGGAAAACAAGGAAGGGGAGACAATTTTAAAAGGCCTACATTCATATAGGACCCTCTTCTCTCACTCTTTCAGAGCCACTCAAGCCTTCAATGCCTTTCAGCTATGCAAAGTACAATAATTTTTCATCTAAGAAGAGTGGAAGGGGACACTTCTATCACACCCTTGAGAAAAACTGATACTCCTATCTTGAGCAAAAGCAAGCGTGGTGTTCCTCCCTCTGGATTACCAAAGGCAGCCAGAGGATCCTCTGTCAACTAATGCCCCTTCCTGGGCAAGGAGCTGCAGACAGAGAGTACCTGCACAAGTCCCCTGACCCAGGGGCCGCTGGTGACAGTGGTGTCAGCAGATGGAGCCAAAGATTATCCCTGGGCGTAGCTTTCTGCTCAAGCCTTATAAATACTGTCCTTACAGATACCACTGCACTGGCCTCTCCTTTGTGACTAACTCCTCTGCTGTCACTCGAGGCTGTCTTTTGACCCAACACTGCCCCCAAAACCCTCTTTCAAACATTCCTCTTATTTTCCTGGAAGTCTGTTCAAGAACGATCCTGCACCAATTCAGCATGCCTAAAAAAAACCTGAAAGCATTACCAGTTGTCCTACTTAGTCCCATGAAACTGAATTATTCATCCTCTTTTGCTGGAAATGCAAATGTAATAGCAGACTTCCTAAATAAACAGCTTCATCACTATAACAACCATCAGGATTTTTATTGCTTCTGGCCATTTCCACAGCAAATCAAGAGCATCAGTCTTCAAAGTGGCATGGGTAATTGTAATCTTTTTCTTCCGATAAGTTAGGTCTTTGGGAGTTAGTTTTTAATTTCATCTGGGGAAAGGCCACTAGGAATTCCAAAAGAGGAAGGGAAGATCCGTGATGACATTATTTTGAGAATATCTAGAACAAATTCTTTTTGATTTTCTTCATCCCGTTATGCTATATAGACCCTGGAAATAGAAGAAAGAGTCTGGCATACATAAAAGGTTGGGCCAGATGATCTTTTGAGGTTCCTTCCAACCTAGGCTGTTCTATCTTTTGAGTTAAGAGTTTTGGACCTGAGAACAGGGTAATGATTGAAACACTTGAAACAGCAAAAGGCTGGGTGAAATCTAGAGGAATAATTGCAACTAATCACAACCTAGAGATTAGTAGTTAATTCTTAAAAAGGAAGACAGACAAGAAAGGTGGAGGTTAATCTCTGACAAGTGCACAAGTGTCTGACAGTTCACACCAAACTCTGGTTCTTGAACTTGAAACTGCCATCAGAATACAAAAGTGACTATTAGTGAGCTAATATAAGTGTTATTAGAGTGACCTTCATATCACCTTTACACAAAAATCATCTGCTTCTGTGATGTTAATGGGTCTTCTTGTGTGAGAGCTGTAATTGTTCCAGTCCTCCCTGGCAGGCCTCTTGCGGTTCACAACCTTGAGTGGCTGTGCAAAATCAGAAAGACAGAAATAAGCACTAATTGGTGGCAGCATCAGCAAAATGTCCTAGGCCCTAGCAACCTTAGTGTGAACAATACAGTTCAGGGTATTAAAATAGAGGTTTTGCAATTGCAAGAAATAATCAGTAGGAAATGGAGAAGTGAAAAATTTATTCTGAGTACAAACTACTGCAGCCACTTCACTGGCAATGAGACAGCTTTACTCACCACTGCCTGGTACTTGCTGTGATTATCTGCGCTTCTTAGCTCTGAGGATTTATCATGTTCTTCTCCAATTTCTTCACTTGACAGGAATTCACTCAGTTTCTGCACACTGAAAGGGAAAAAACCACAATTCACACTTCAACCTTGGAAGTAAAACTTTTGTTCACTGCAATGTTTATTACAGAGCATCCCTTCTGGTGCTTCAGCTGCTGTTTGCTGCACAGTTTGTTTTTCTTGTTTTGTTACAGGTATATGAAAATGTGCAATGGGAAGTTACTGCAAGGAAGTTTTCAAAACCTGTCCTGTTGCCTATTAACAGTGATGATTTTTTAACAGTTTGTGCCGATGTTCCTCAAGTCTTGTCTCTTCTGACACGACCAGAGAGATCTCACACAAAGGTTTTTTCAGGCACTTGGTGGGACACAGAAGGACTACAACTGTGACTTGTTTTAAAGCCACTCACCCAAGCAGAATTAATGTCATTCATGCTGAACAAGTGTGGCCCAGCCAGTCTTACTGAACAGTCTTATCAACACTGGCTGGCAGTCTGATGAAAGCTGTACACTGTGAGCCAAATTCAACCAGCTGTGGTGAAATATTATTTGCATAAGGTAACCAGATAAAGGAATATACTTTAACAGAATAGTATTCAACAGATGAGATATAAAAGGAATTCTGACAACCAGCAACAAAGAAGGCGGCATAAAATTTTCACTAGCTGCTTTAAGATTTAATTAGCTAAGAGATGATGTGCCTTTATTAAGACATTTAACAGGGCATCAATTTTATCTCTGTACCTGAGTTTATAAAATGTATGTCTAATCTACTTAAAGGGACAGCAAATGAAATTTGTGAAAGAATTGGATTGAATCATGAACTCAACATCAAAGGAGCTCAATTAGCTGGAAATAAGTTAACTATCAGTCTTCAAAACGATAAAGTGCCAGAAGACCTTGGGTTCCTAAAAATAAATTTATGGACAAGAGCTGAAAAAATTGATTTTAATCTTTAGCCTAAGCTAAGTGGGGAGAAAGAGGCAAACAAGGCCACTGAAGCATTGTGATATGTGGTGATCTGTTAGGAGGCCAACCTTAAAAAATAAAAATAAACTCATCAGCATTTATTTTGCATTTCACTGCCAGGGGTTTCTTCTTTAAAAGGAGACTTAGTTTCCTCTTAGAAGCTCGTGAGATCCCCCACTGATGGCAAAATGTTGTTGTATCCAGGCATTACAGCACTGCCTGAGGCAGACTCCCTGTACAGTTAACAGTTGTCCTGCAAGCAGAGATCAAAGTCACCTGGGGACTCCCTAGGAGAGAACTGGTTCTACAGTTTTTCTGTCAACCTGCCGGATTGCTAATGGCAGCTGAGGACTGACATCAGTGAATCTCTTAGTGCATTCAGTGAAGGGAACTTAAGTACAGCAGGTACTACAATCTAAACAACAGAAAGGGGGAGAATAACTATTCGGATGGGATAAGAGGAATAATTAATTTGGGATCAATTTTGGGTCAGAATTCCTTAATGGGAAGGTCTTTTATCTCAAAGGAAGTGATTAGAAGCTCCATTGCTAGAGATACTTATATCTATTTGCATAAAGCTCTGAAAAACTGGGCTAGGAATCCTACCCTTTTTATTCAGTGAACCAGATAGTTAAAAGGAGACTTCGAATGTCTTTACATGGACCAAATGATGGTTTAGATGCTGCCCATATGGATTTGATATACAGCTGCACCTATACTCTCTGTATGAAAATTGCACAAATATTTAAGAAATTGCTCTAAAGATAGAAGGAGCAGACAGAGAAGTCCCCCATGTGTCTGCTCCAGGGTCTAGAGGGGTAGGAAGAGAAGACAGCAAACATTCTCAGGCCATGCATATCCAAACAAGACTATGTATTAAGCCATCCAACAACTTCATTTTATTCTCTAGTTGTGTGTCCAGGTGCCTGTACTCTCTGCAAACCCCTGCCCAATGCTCTGCATAATTCTGGAATCACTGCTCCTGAGGCAATTACTGAAGAAACACAGTAGAGCTGTGAGAAAATCTTGTGTTAGAGGCAAGAGCTCTTATTTCAGGACACCAGACTGTTCTAAACTCTTCAAGAATAGAAAAAGGACATTCTCTGCAGAGCTCTTGCTGACAGCTCAATTTCAGTATTCCAGTATCTCCACAGGGGAACTTATTTTTAAGCCATAGAACAGACATATTGATTCAAACATGGTTATTTGCACAGCTGACTGGAAAGGTGGTTTGATATTAAACCCAGTAAGATACATAATGCCACTCTTGCTGCTTAACCTTTGCTGATTGAAAATTGTACACTGCACAATGTCCTCAAAGACTCACATTGAAGAAGTACATCAATTGGCTGCTCAGTTTTAATTTGCAATGGCAGAAGCACTCCACATATTAAAGAAACCCCAAAACACCACTTTTCAAAGAGGTATCAGAATTTGTCACCTTCCTAAAGACTTTGAAGTTGCCCCTCTCAGAAGCAGACACCCAAGTCTATAACTTGAAAAGTTTTCAGGGGTCCTACATGGAACAGCTTTAAATCTGTCAATCACACAGTGGTTCTGAGTGTCAATGACAATTCATAGGGATACTTTGCAACTGGGGACATGTGTAATGATTAAAGATACCAATGAGGTTTTTGGTCAACATTACTGTCCTTGATAGCATCTGGCATCAGAGACTGTAGCCAACATTAAAAGAGCAGGGTTTGTGAAGTGCCTGAGATGCAAAGCCAGTAACACCCTCTTACTATCCTTTACATGCTGGTTTCACTGCTGAATCATCTTCTGCTCCACTTAGTCCCTGTCACCACAGGAGAAGCTGTTTTTGCACACTTGCTAAAACCAGTAAGAATATCTCAGCCTCAAGAAAGCTGAAATATAACTCTGCCAAGTTAGGTCACCTTTACCTGACCAGCTACTTATTAGCAAGAAAGTGTAACAGCAGGACACAGTTACAGCAAGCAAACAATAGCTGTGCTCAATCGGTGCAAACTCGACCGTCTGCTTTTTAACATTTACTAAACTATTTAAGCAAGCACATCTCTGCATGGGTTGCAAATTCCTGGCACATGATTCCAAAATATTGATCTGAAGAATGAGGCTCTCTAGACAGAGTAGCACCACCAGCACTATGGAGCAATGCACTCTGGAACACTACCTGGGTGATACAGACAGCCAGGAAGGCAAGGATCATGTCAGCTTTGATACAGAGTTTGATTCCTGTCCGCACCACAAATGGCAGGGCAGCAGCCTGCCAACAAGAAGGTATCTACAGAATAACCCATGAAGAACTCCCAGCTAGCAACAATTAATACTTGGCCGATACTAATTGCTTTCAAATTGTTCCTGTGGCATTAACAGACACAATTCATTTGCAAAGAAATCCTTAGACAAGCCAAAGTAAATGCCTGCTGGTAGTAGGCAGTGTCAGTGCGGGCTCCCAGACACTTTGCTGGCTGTAATCTTTGCACAACAATTTGCCGTGGCTCTAGGGACTACCACAGTGGCTGCAAAACATTTCCTGCCAGCTGCTGATGCTCTCAGATTTCACACTCCTTAGGAGAGAGGACACAGCTGTGACTTTGCACTGTCAGGGAATTTTCAAACACTGAAGGCAATATCAGCCTCATGCTGTAGTCTCCTTTCCATCTCCAAAGCAACACAAAGATAATTAAGCAAGGGCTGGTGTCCAGTATCTGTCCCATAGTTTAAATAAGCTCCTCAGACAGCTTCATTGCTGCATTAGAGGTCATAAAGTTGTCCTAATGAAGAAAGAAGCCCAAACGCTGCCTCTCCTATCAGTCAGGTAGAGTTACACTGCATATGAAAAAGCATTAGGAGGTTTTTTCAATAATCTGTTGATACTCAAAATCCCCAGTGAAACAGCAATTCTACTGGTTGTTGTTTGGTTAGCTTTTGAACACTCAAACTAACATGTTCATCAGAAAGTAAAAATTCATCAAGTCTGGATTAGACATTTAGTCATGAACTTACTGACACTCTTAAAAGGGATTTTTAAGGTTTTTTGTTTGCTTGTTTCAGTCTAACTCTGCCACAACAGGCAGCCTCTCAGGCAAAGGCTGAAAAACAAGAGATACACACTGAAACATGTCCTTCTGTGATTGCCTTTTACCCTTCTACATGCTTGATGGAGGAGGGGGGAAAGGTTGGGAAGCAGTTTACGAGAACAGACAAAAAAATCATCATGCTGTTTCTAAAGCTGCAATTGTAAAATGAGCAAAATTCTCAGAAACTGGATAGGTGGTAGCAAAGATATTAATTTTATAGTTCTCACCTTACTAATGCTTTGACAGTGGATCTAACCACACTTGAGAGCAGGAACAACGGAGACACAAGGATATGAAACAGGGAGAGGGAGGCAAATGCCACTGATGGGGAGAAGTCAGCCTTTCTTGTCAGATGAGCATGGACAACAAATGTCTACAAAGAGACAAACATCATTGTCAGTGCTTTGCCATAAAGAAGGAAACAGGTTTCATATTTCACAAGCATTTCATTTACAGAATCCTAATTCATACTCTCTTAACAGTTTGGGGAAGTGCTGCATGATCTGGGCTGCTTCTGGTCCCAGAAGGCAAGTGGGCATTTTCCATACTCTCCCAGAGGAACTGCAAATGTGTAGCAGGTTTGCATCCCATTCTCCTTCCTCAATTCCACATCGCTTATACTTGAAAATGCAGTCATAATCAACACTATTTAGAAAAGTCCATACTTACTATAAGTACAGCTGCAATTGGTATTGCTGCATTCATAAAGACTGTGAAGGAAAACACATAGGAACACTTAGAAACAATTTCCATTCAGACGTGCTAAAAGCTAAAATACTACTAGCACTGCTTTACAACGGTATTTTCCAGGCTCTTACTGTCTGTCCCCTCTATCACAACCTGAGGATATTATTTAATCACCACCTTTTCAATTTGACCTTCACTCAACTTTATTTCACGCAAGTAAACTACACAGAGAAAGAATATAGACTCTAGAGCTAAAACAGAACACAAGCATTGGTACAGGTGTAACAGAAGAACACTAGCCACTTCTTTTGTGTTTAAACTGTGCCTGTCCTTTTCTCCTACCAGATAGAGCAACGTTCAAATAGTAAAAGCTCTCCCCAGTTACTTCATCTGAAGTGTCATTGTTTGACATCCCTGGTTGACTGTTTTGCCATCCCTTTCTTGGCATAAACCGCTGAAGGACTTTATATAGTGTCAGGTATTTCTCTTGCCTACATTTAGATGATCTTTAATGAATCCTCTAACATATTCATGAACTCTGTACTCGTGCTTATATAAAATAGCTGAGTTACTGCACAGAGCCCTAATTCCTTGTCAGAGAGGAGAATTTGAAAATATAAGTACGTTAGTGTATGTAATTGCAAAATAAAAGCTTAGGCTTTGAAAGACTAACATGTCTTGAAGTTTAGAAATGCGTAGTTTACACCTCACCCAAGTTTAAAAAACCTGTATTTTTCTGAGGAAAGTGTTCTTGCTGTGTTGGAATACAAAGCAGCCTCTCATGTCTCCTCAATGGTTCTACAACCCGACCAGTTTTCACACTTTGTATCAACTCAAGGTAGTTACAGCACAGAAATTGCCAAGAAGGGAAACTTGCTGCCTGCAACTCTGTCCTTCCAAATGCCATTAAATCCTTGCCTTTGCAACGTGCCTTTCAGACCACTGCAGTACACGGGTTTGCTTTTAGGAATGAATCTGGTGAGAGAATCTGGCAAAGCTGATAAACTTCTCAGAGACAGATCCCGCTCTTCTCCTGCCCACAGTACAAGATCATACCTGTCAAATATGAAGCTGGATGGAATAAATATCCTGTAGGGTTGGCAAAGCCTTCTGCAGTTCAGCCATCTAAACTACTTGGTGGTTCCCAAGAAGCTGATCTGAATTTTGCTATTATGTGAGATCACCAGTAGATACAAGGACTTCAAACTTCTTTCAACCAAAAAAATAAGAGCCTTTGGAATTTGGGGGTTGTTTTCCTTTTTAAAAAATGTATTTATTTTTTCAATTATGCAAGTGTCCAGAATAATAAAATGTTTTCTAAAATAACTCCTTTTTGCAGCTAAGAGTTTAATTAGATTTAGTCAAAAGGACTTTGTTACTGGAAAAAGGCAGACTAAAAACTGGGAATGTTGAGTTGGTTCTCAACATTTTAGTAACAGTAACCACTGTTATTTTCCTGTGAGAAAGCCTGCAGTTATTTTGCTTCTGACAGATTACGCAAAAAATTACAGAAGTAAGAAAACCACTCTTTTCTTTCTCTGTCTTTCTTGAGTTTTAATGTACTAAATACTGTAAAGATGACACCCAACTTTGATTCTGGTGGGGGCATTTCATTAAAATATAGGAAGAGCTAATTTCTATAATAGCTCTTTTACTACACATGAACAATTTCATGTACACATAGCCTGGATCCTGGCACAGGGGTGAGGCACACGAGATCCAGTTTCCATGTGGTCTTGAAATTGAATTTTCTTGTGGTCTAGCCAACACTGCCCTGAAACTTGTAGGTATATTTTCTGTAATCCAATGCAAATCTATTCCTTATGAATAAAATAGCTCCAACCCCATTCTTTATTTTTGTTAATAGTTGTGTACTTAGAAAAGAATTCCAGACTCTATTCAACACTCTGTTAAAAGAGCTATATATAAAAATCTCTTTTCTGCTTTTTTAGTGTTCTAGCAACTGTCTGCCTTCCTCTAGATCACAAACACATAAAATCTTGGTCCTCTACTGCCTTTTAATTTTTTTTTCTTAAAGAAATTAAATCATGTGTTCACTCTAATATTAGCTAACATGTTTTGGGCTGATTATGCCTCTCATTCTAATTATACTTATGGCTAGAGAAAAGAGCAAATTCTCCTGTATTTATATTTCCTTTTTAGTCTGCAAAAGTGCAAGTTTGTAAAGATAAGTGTAATTTCTGCTAAAGTCTGAAGGTGTAAGGAACTCCCAGGCTGAAACAATAAGAACCTTTATAAGGTCAAAATTATAAGCACCATCAACATAAAGCTGCACTGCTTTACCCAAAGCTGAGAAGTTAACTCCTGTGTACACATAATACAAAATAAGAATGCAATTGCAAACTTGTTTCAAGAAGCATCAGTAAATACTTAAAGTTGTTTCTAATAATACAGACTCCTATGTCATTGCTTCACAGAATAATCGTTACTCCTGGGATGAATCCACTTTTCCTAGCTGTTACAAATGACATTGTGAGGATTTAAAATCCAATAAGCCTTCACAGCCCTACAGCTGAACCCTTGGCCCTGACTGTAAATAGATTTTAATGCCACATGAAGCCCTGCAGACAAAGGGAACCCACCTATGTTGACCTGAGTGTAAGACAGAGTTTCTGGTCTCACAGCCTGCAGCTAAATTTTGTTTTATGTCAAAGCAGAAACTCCTCTCCAAGCCCACAGTGCTTAGGATCACCAGAGAGAAATTCTGGTCTCAAAGTCAATGAATACCTCATTTTAATGTCACTTAAATTCAGTGGGATCACGATCTTTCCCTTAGAGTGCATTACCTATGTGATTACAAGGACTAGGATTCCTTACTATTCCAGAAGGTATTTGTACACGCACCTTGTAGCACTCAAAAACTTGCTAAAATTTTCCATTTCATTAATATCTCACAGACTATATATTCTTCAGTGTGACTTTACTGATTATTTCTAAATATTACAGTAACAATTATATAGGTATTGCATATAATCTTCTCAGATATAGAGTTCAATTTGCTGTAGGTCTTTTTAGAAGCACCATAAAGTCTTAAAGCAGCTTGAAAAATAACAGGAGGGGAAAGAGTCTGGATACAGAATGATGAAATTGCCAGGATGCTCGTATTTTTCTTTCCAGGATATAGAAATGGTTTTAAGAATCACTTATTTTAACAAGAAATCCAAGTTTTGAGTAAGAACATGTAAGTCTGTTGGAGCTTCAGTGCAAAGACAATGCCTGTCACATATTTGTATGCTCTGGATTGTGCAAAATGCAGAAAAAACCTGAACAAATAAACTTCAACATCAGCTTCCTTTTGAATGCTGTGTTCTAGAAGAGAATATTGCCGGCTAAATATAGTCTGTGAAACATTTGTCCCTTAAAAGCTTTTCTCCAGAAAAAGTCAATTCTATGCAGCAGTGCTTTTCTCTTTTAGGCATACTTCCCATACAAGCAAAGTTCTACTGAATTAAATGGAGGGTCTGACTGGATGGAAAGTGAGGAGTATGGATCAAAGCCTAAAGCAACTGAAATAATCTCGACAGAGAAATGGTAAACTCATTAGTATCTAATAATTCAGTAGCACTTAGCTGAGCAGTGGGTTATAATGAAGGAACTTACTGGATATGGAGGTATAAAGGGCAAAAGACTTGAGGCTAGTCATTTCTTTTTGTCTGGTTTCCTCCACACTGCTGTGAAATATGTGCTCCCAAGCATAGAGTTTAAGGAGCTTAATGCCTCGAAGCATCTCATTTGTCTTCTTCAGTCTCTCATTGGAGTACTCCTGCAACATTTACACACACATTTACCTGAAGAATATAACAAAAACATCTGTTCCCTAGGCATAAGGATGACACAAAAATTGTAAGCAGCTCCCTTGCACAGAGCAGACATTTCTACCACAAACAGCACTGCTCCCATCTGCAGGAATTTCTAGGTGACACTGACTGTATGTTGGGATGCTGTGGGGACAAATGCTGTCCACACTTCTGGAAGGGTGCATACTGTTGATGGGAAGGAATTCCTTTTCACACAGGAAGATGCACAAATAATTCTCATTACTACCCATGATCTGTGGTGGAAGAGATTTCAGCAAGCTCTGGCTCCATTACAAGCTCCTGTGGCTTCCTTGGCAGTGCAATACTTGCTGAAAGGGGGAATAAAGTTCAGAGCAGCTGGGCATGGGAATTCCAATGAACCAAGGTAACTTTTTCAGCAGTGATGCAGGTGATTCAAATTATAGACAAGCCAAGTGAGGGATCAAGGAACAGCTTGTGACATAGCAGACCTTTAGGCTCCCCAGTTGAGGCATGCACTGTGGAAGTTAGGACTGCACAGGGTTTGTTTAAATAAATCAGTTTGATAGATTTCCACACCTGGGGTCTGAGTCTGGACACAGCATTCCTACTTCCTTTCCCTTTGGACAGCTTGCCCTGCACAACTTGCTTATTTGTGCATTGTCCAAAGCTAATTCAGTCAATGACTACTGACCATTTACATTTGTAAGTTAGAAGGTTTTCATGTTCTTTTTGCTCTTAGGGAACCATGCTTGTTGAAAAATACAAACCCCCAAAAATAGGTTTTTACTGCTTACACTTATAATCTCACATTCTTGAACGTGGCATTCTTGAACATTACTAAAGGTCTGAGAAGGAATTCTGGGTCAACATCCATGGTGAGCTTTGTAATTCCAAGCACAGACCAATGCATAATTACCAGATATGATATTTATATAACCAATGAGTTTAAAGACACTTACCAACGTACTTCTCTGGGCCTGTGAGAGTTTTGTTGCTACAAAGTACTGAACAGGTGCAAGGACTATGATTACTGCTGCTCCAATTAAGGCACTGATTCCAAGAAGGTAATAGAGCAAAAGAACTCCTACAATTATCTGTTGGGAGAAAAGAAGGTGAGGGAAATATTTTGGCTTCACTTGGGGTATGCACCACAAAGATCAATTTCAGGGAAAGAGACAATGTTCAACCAACAGCAGCTGCAGTTACACGCACCCCAAATGTCACAAGTTCAGCATTGCTGGTACAGCCAACGTGATCCGTCAGGCTTCTCTCAGAGACCCAGACACCCAGCCAGGGCTCCTCCCCAGCCTGTGCATTCTCTGTATTTCTGTTTCTGAACTTCTCCCCGTTATGCACAGTAAAAGAAGGTTGCATAGGTTTGTATATCTTCTATAATTTAACTCTCAAAGCTATTTAAAAGAACTTTATTTAAAAATATATAAATTAGTAAAAACCATCTTTAAATAAAATTTAATTTAAAAATACGTCCAAGTAACACATTATACCACTGAGAACATCCACCCCAAATAATCTCTGACATAAACTGGCAAGGACCTGTTTTAAGGATCTACAGTGCCAGACTGACAATTACTTTTGAAAAAGGGTTATAGAAACAGTTTAAAAAAAGAAGCTTTGTCTTTGGATAAGTAGGAATCTAAAAAGAAAGCCACAGTCTGGATGGAGAGGGTTTACTGTAAGCAGCTCAATTAAACACAAACAATATGCACAAGCTACCAAAGTTAACTATCACTATTCTAATGACTGACTCTTTGAACAATCTCCAACATTGACCATCTATGTATTTAACAGTGTAAGCTGACAAATTAATCAGAAGACAGCGACAGAAATTTAATTTCATACATCAATTTCTCTTAGTAAAAAAACCCCAATAATTGGAATTTCCTTGAACTGTTATCTATTACTCTTGCTATGTTTGTACACTCTCATATCCTTAACAGAAACAGTCTCCCATCATTTCAAAGCTCAATAGTCATACACCTATTTTCACACATTTACAGGAATTGGCTGTTCACACGAAGAAAAGGAGTCTGTAGTTTCCACAATTCCATCTTGACATTTTCATTAATTTAAAGCACAGAGAGAGAAAAGATTTTTTTTTTCTTCTTAGGAACCCTCTGATGCCTCTCTACAGCTGAACTAAACTAAAACATGACTCTCAAAATGAGCCACAGTATTGACTTAGAAAATATGCAGTGACATGAAAGTAAAATCCTTTTGTATATGCACCACAAATCTAGTGAGAGGCAAGGTTAAATTGCAAATCAAGAAATCTTTCAGTGATGAGTAAGTGAGCAATCTGCTTCCACCTGAAGCAAGGAAATTAATGAGTGTCTGAAGCCAAACAAAACACACAAGGCCTCTGCCAGATACCCCTGTCAGAGCTCTCCTCCAAAACACAAAATGGTTTTGGTCTTTACAGATCAAGATTTTCATTCCTAACTGCTTCATCATGGGCAGACACTCTGGGCACTCAAAATACAGGAAAGCATTGAACAGTGAGCAGCCACTGCGGAACCCTGACTCCCTGCTTTCCCTCACTACTGGTTCATTGTCAAGGACATTATGGGACCACCTGGTTCTAAAAAGAGAGCATCAGCTTTTCCCACAGATAGAGAAGGCTATCCCAGCTGGATCCTGAGGGAGTTGCTAGCTCACAGCTACTTTTCCACCCCTCATCCTAGCTATTGAGAGGGCCAGTCTTTGCAACAAAAAAATCCCATGTTTCCAATAGGTTAAATGATGCCATGATCATATTTTGCCTTTTCTTTTATATTCCTTTTATACCCCTTTTAATAGTTTTTGCATTCTTAGTGGTTTTTAGCCTACATTCTTACATGCATTTTGTCAAGCTAGGAGACTAAACATCTTAGAAGCCTCGTAGTTAGGGATCAGAAAGCCCCAGACCCCAAGGTCCTCTCCAGAACACATTCTGTAAACCAAGATAGAACCATCCAGGGGAAGGTCCCTTGGGGATGGAGGCTCACTCGAGCCTCTCATTGGCGAATCTTTGATAGATTTGCTAATTAGTAAGACCTATAACGTTAGGCCAGATCTATTGTGGGGTGCATTGCAGCATGCATTTCAGTGCATTCCACTTGGATGTGGTGCACCTAAGGATCCTTAAAATAAATACAGAGGTAAAATCCCTTTTTCCCTTCTAACCGTGTTTGATTCTTGATTTTAAGACCAGGAAAAGGCATCAAAAAATGATCCCATTTTCATCTTCTTTACAATGTAATAATACAGGCAAACTTTTGAAATACATTCAGCATGTATGGAAAAAAAAAGTGCAGATTGTATCTGAAAAGAGCTGAAATCTTATTGGACATAATTCCGTATCACATCACAAAGTACGGAGTCAAGGATAAAGAGTACACAGATAATATCTGAACTCTGGAGGACAGTATCTGGCACATGGGAAGGCTCTCATCAATATTCCTGAGAAGGCAAAAATCATATTTTAAAAAAAAGCCTGTGCAATGAAACACTGTTTCTCTTTCATCAAAATCCCAAAGCTCTTCTCTGCCAGAGATATATCAGGAGCGAAAAGCTCACCAATAGCTCAGGTTATTTTGCCTTGATTATTTATTGAGGATGGCAAATACTTTCAGCCAGAAACTGCTTTGTGGGCAGTTTTGAAAGAGACAAATGTCCTTTCACTGCAAGTGTAAACTATCCCTACCAACGAGCCAGAGATATGAGAATACAGCATTTTTTAATAATCACAATGAAATCAAACAAGGGTGTTTATAAAATGGAGGCACAGAGGGAAGGCCTTTATAAGGCCTCATTTTGCTCCCAGGGTTTGAGCCAAATTTACTGAGGGCATCTTTCAACTGATTGGCATCCGTGGGCCTCTTCTCATGGACTTCAGTAACATTCAAACAGTAACTTAAGGCAATGATAAAGCTCCCATTGACTCCAGCCAGAGCAAAGATGGGGCTCAAATTATCTGGGCTGTATAGAAAACCTAACTTGTCATGAATGGCTATTACAAAATCCACAGCAGATGCTGAAATGTTGATTTCTAGATTAAGAGCTACAAAACTATTAAAAACCTGTTTTAAATAATAATGGAGTTTGGGCAACTTAGTATTAGCCATTTTTCAAGTAGCTAGTAGTTGTTTTCACTGCCTTATAAGACAAGGTACTGAATGAATGCTATGGAAAAATGTTTTGAAGAAGCCTTTGTGACCAATGTGACTCACTGATTTTGGCAAGGAGTGCACCATCCACAAAACAGGAGCATGATCCAGCTCTAAATCGTCCTCATCTGGTAAGGAGCATCACAGGGGGAATTTTAATGCAAATATAATCAGATTTTCTGCAGACTGTCAGGAAGTCTTTATGAGTCTGTGACTTCTGGCACATTAGAGCAAAATGTTGTTAGAGAATATGCAATGAAATTGGATTAATCTCAGTTGCACTAAAGTACTCTCTACACTGAGCTGTCAGGGAGGTCCTATAAAATAAGTGTAAATGAAATTGGTAGCTTGTACATAGTTTTTCTATAATAATTGATACTCTAGACATTATCATTAATTGGATGGACTCTTCTTAATGCTGCATAGCTTTTCAGCTATACCATTTTAGCAGTCTACAATCACTGACTTCTTACAGTGCTTCCCATACATGGAATGAAAATACACTGATATCCAAATTATTATAACAAACTGCCAATATGTAACCATATTTAATATAATATTTCCCATCAGTTTCTTTTCATTATAGCTGTCCTCTCTTTTGCAACTGGACATCAATAGTAGGACATTTTCCTTGATCATTGGGTTTTTTCCCCCACTTTAAAATAATCTGGTTCCCATTTTTCCTCCCCCACCCATAATTTCATGGAAACCATGCCAAAAAAGTCAAATTGCTTTCTGAAAAATTCCAGACAATAATTGCTTATATCCATCACCCTCCCTTAATTCTAGAAAGCAAAATGTTTTAAACTGCCATACAAGTTCCTCCAGAGTAGATCAGAAAAACTAGTCCATACTTCTTGTGCAGGAGTAACTGCATTGGAAGAAGAAAATACAGTTATACTGTGTGAATGCAGCCACACTGTGACCTAAATATGGCTACAATCCCTTAAATCTTAATATTTTAACAGGCACAGTTCTATACACAGTTCTATCTCACACATGTAGAAAGCACAGTTAAAAGAAGCCATCAGTAAGTAAACTGCTGATTGTTTACACCTTAATATGCTCACTATCCTGATTTGAGGCTTTCCACAAGTCTCATGGAGCTAGCAGGAGTTTTATCAGAGACTCAGATTACTTCTTCCTCCACATCCTACTTCAGTCTCAGAAGCAATCTACCCCCACTACCAGAGACAGTAGAAAATCTGTGGTAACACAACAGGTTTCAGACACGTGGCAAAAGTGTGAAGATTCAGAGTATTTCAGGAGGATGCTAATTGGTTTTTCAGAGACTGAACACTCCCCAAGATTAAGACTACACAAGAGGATACAAGATGAATTCAAAGACTCACTATAACTGACAATAATAAAGGACCTGCATAGCCCCTCCCAAGTATTTTCCTCAGTGAGGGAAAAAAATTCAGGGCAAAGAGCTAAATCAGGCTTCCCCCCCCCCCCCTTAGGAAATCAATCTGGTTTATCTCATGATCAGATGTTCTGAAGACCTGATTTTAAGAGGAGTTGCTTATCTGATCTGTAGTAGCTTGACAAAAACCTCTTGTATTCAACAGGAATGAGTACAAAATCCACTCAATTCTAGTAAATATCTTTATTGTCAGAAAAAGTCCAGATCTCCGGATGGCCAGCAGCCTAACACCTCACTCTTTGAAAGACATTCATACTATTTACCCAATCATCTGAATGGCTGGCTTTTCTTCCTCATCCCCAGCTTCTCAGTGTCATATTCTTACATGCTTAACATCTTGTAGAAGAAAATCACTAGTATAACATGCTGATGGACACAAACTCCTAAAAACCACATTATAAACTGCCTGGAAATACGATCTGTCAGTTGCAGTCTACATACAGTCTCATGAAAATAATTCAATTTTTGGGCAAGGGCAAGCAACCCAAAATGCAAAGCTGCTGGGTAGATTACTTGCAGATTTCTGACTTAAACACCAGCCAAATGAGCCTCTGTGTGGAGCTGGAAACAGACTGCCTTTGTGACATGAACACAATGAAGTTTTCATCATGTTTTTGAAACTAAACTATACATCTAGAAAATACCAAGTGAAATTCAACTTTACTGCCCCTTCTGTTTTTATTTACTGCTAGCATTGAAGCACACCCAACAAAAATGCACTGAACAGCTGGAAGAAAGCAGGAAGATTTGCTGGGTACTGAGATAGTATCAGATGAAACTTTGTTCTCTACTGTCAGCTTTTCCAGGAAATTCATACATGGAAGTATAGGATGTGGGAAAGGAGACTGAAGGGACTGGTATTTAGAGATAGGAGACCAAAGACATCACAGGATAAAGTAGCAAAAACATTTCAAGTAACAAATATGTTATAAAAAAAACCCAACCCAAAACAACAACAAACTGTGGAGTTTGTCATCCAAGAAACAGCAGTAGTTTCAAGGGATCACATCAAAGCAATCATATTTATGCTACTTCTCTTGCTTCTGCTGGGATTCAGAAGACAAATGATTGCAATATCTTCCAGTTAACTTCCCTGATGTAATAAATGAATGCACTGCAACCTGCTGCACCCTATAAATTCTTGTTACAAATGCAAAGCATGTTTGGCAGCAACCAAGATCCTAATACAATCATAAATACCTAAAGTCCAGTCACAGACATGGAATCTATTGCAGGCAATGTTTCTAGATGTTAACAGCTTGACATTTTATTTCAAGTTATTCTTTAACTCCTTTAATATCTCCACTTTCACAAAATTCATAAGCAATGAACCACCACAGACTGACGCGCATTAAGAACAAAAGCACATTCAATCACCTTACCTGTACCGGCATAGCCCAAAGGTTAGGGCAGAGGAAGAAGAACCACATCAGCTGATTTGTGTCTATGGCAACCAGGTTACAGATCTGGCCTGCTGTCATCTCCCCCATAGACATGTTAGAAGTTGAAAGCTGCATAATTTTATTGTAAATTTTTGTCTGGAAGAGACATCAAAAGGTGTTAGCATATAGAAATAAAATTAGATTTCTAGCTCCATCCACAGGTCCAGCATATTGTGAGAAAACTACTTTTCCAGTAACTTGAATGAAGAGCCTAAAGTTTGGTCTTTTATGTTATTTTGTAAAATTCAAAGCTACTATTCTTCACTGACACAAAGCACAGTGCAGTTACCTGCATCATGGTTCTCTAAGTACTTCCTTTCTGCATCTCTGTGCATCAATGAAAGAATGAAACCTTTACTGCCCAAAAATGCCCAAGAACCACATTACCAACGATGATTTATACCTCCAGCATCTCCACAGAGTGCCCTTCATGTAACTAACACTAAGATACTATTAAGTTCAATATATAATCCTCAATGTATTAAAACCCTTGTTATTTTTCTCTGGCAATTGATTCAGGCTCCTGGCTGAGAATGTTGCTACATTTTGCTTACAGCACTCAGTTCCATTACAAAGTTTAATTCACAGACAGCGAATGTCCCAGGTACAATTCTGTACTGAATTAAGCAGCTGCCTCAGTGCAGAATCAGGCACTGTGTATAACAATAACAGTACAGAATAATAAAAGCACACTTTTACCAGCTAGTTTGGTAAAAATCATTTAGGGCACACTGAACAAGTGCAGAGATACACAGGAGGGGAAGAGAGATAAAAGATTTAAAGAAAAATTGTAAGGAAAAAAATGTATAAAACCACCGGCACACAGACTGCCACTAACACTAATCTGCTGCTTAGAGTGATAGCTAGAAATTTTCCAATTTGGATAGTCCAACTGGCATTATCTGAACCTCTAATATCCAGAACAGAGAATACAAAGCTTTTCTTAAATGAAGTTAATTCAGCACTATTTTCCAACTATTCCCCTTTTACACTTGCTGTGGTCCATGTATTTTTCAGTCAGTTGCAGCTCTTCCACTTAAGACATGCAAATTTTTTGGTTTTTTGGGGGTCAAGTTTTTATTCCCGTAGGACTTTTCTATTTCACTCTAGTCAGAGAAAACCAGTGGATGGAATCCAGAAGCCTGGCAGCTGACAAGTGCTTCCAAGTGTAAGATCAAAAGAGAATTAAACAATTCTGCTGCTATTGAAAGCATCCATCCATCATGGAGACTCCCCACAGGATCCATGTAGCCCAGTGGATAAATAGGGTAACTTATAAGGCTGGCTTTCAGGCTGCCACAGGGTAGGTTTCAGCCAGTGCCATTGGCAATCCCACACTGTAATCTTACACCAAATTCTCTCATTTCCAGGCACAAAGCTTTGTATGCTACATCAAACTTTGATCTGCAGTTCCCAGTTATCCAGTGATTACAGACCCCATTTTTGCAATCTTATGTTCAGTGCTTACAGACTCCACTGTGCCTGGCAGATTTTGTGGCATGACCCATGGAATAAAACACTACTCCATGCATTAGGAATACAATCTATCCTTCTGTCCAAAGTATATTTACAAGACATTTTAAAGGTGCATTATTTGCATGGGATGTGATGTTACAAAAAAAATGGCTTTGAGATGGGAGAGGTGCACTTCACACCCAAACTATTTCAAAAGTTACACTCAGTTTTACTGTCAGCAAATTTTTGCTTGAAGGTAAGAAGAAATCCAGCATCAGGTATTAAAAATGAACATTTGTATAAAATCATCAAAATAAGAATGCAAAGGAAACAGAATGCAGGGCTAACACAATCTCTAATGGTACATTCAATACATTTCAGGAGAGTAGCGTTTCAGAATTTAACAACTATAATTATAATTTGTATTTACAGATGCAGGTTTATGAGGGTGTGAAAAGGTTAATTAGTAATATATTGCATACCTGTATTGCACCTCTCAAGTTGATTCCTGTTTCAATAGCAACATAGTATGATGCTTGCAGAAATGTCCTTTGTAATAGAAGGGCAAAAAATAAGAGTACAGCCAAAACATAAGCATTGGACAGGAACTCTTGTGAGGAAATAAAGAAAACACCAAGAATTTTAATCTATAAAAAAAAAGAAAGTTAGAAATCAGGTACAATGGTAATTTAATTACCTGCTTTGCATAATTAATAAGCAGAGATAAACAGTTTGTTACTTTGAAAGTGCTCCCAACCTTGTCTGAAACCTCACAGTTTATCAATTCAAAGACAGTCTCATAACACGCCAACTCAGTAAGCCTCACTTAAATGCAGAATGACATTTATAGGATTTCTGATATCCTTCCAAAACTCTAGGACACTGAGTAATTCCATATGGTCATTTAGCACTGCCCATCATCAGAAAGGAAGGGTTAACATCCTTTGGGAAAAATTACTCTCATTGTTTTAACACCTCAGGTTTCTGAATACTAAAACCAACCTTCAGAACTTGTAAAAAACCCAAAATTCCTGGAACCATGCAAATGATTTTGGCCTGCAGCATCTTGTTCACTTTTATTTATGGTCATTACCTTCTAGCAAGCTCATGAAATCACCAAAGTGCATTTTGAAGCACATCTACAGCTTAATGGGAAAATTGTGCATTTATTTCAGACTATATTTAACAAGCTGACCCCTTTGGTGCAACAAGTTGAGATATTGGCTAACCATGGGAAGCCTTCTGTAACTAAAATGTCTCCGTCTTCCTCTTTCTCCTCTTGGCTCCTTCAAAACTTTGATTGCTGGATTGTGCTTCCATTTAAAGGCAAAATTAGGAAGAGGACTCTGTTCCCTCTCAGAGGGCTTCTTGCATTTACACTCCTGCTGTATCCCTTGCTCAGCACATTTTTTCTTGCCTACATAGTTTCTTTGCTGTTGAAGTTTTCACAACTGCTATAACACTTAATCAGCTATATTTCACAAACTCTCAGTGTCTGTACATTTTATTAGATCTGATCTGCACCTTGCAGTCAACTTCATAAAAACCCCATATGGCAAGTTTATATAGAGGCAGAATTTAGTTTTTAAAGCAGTTCTTTTGGCTGAGCCAGCTGGAAAAGGAATAAACTTCTCCCTATTCTTATTTACACCTGGGTTGCTCCAACCTGCACACTTCTGCTGCTTCCTGTGCACTAGCTGGGGAGCTAACTGGATGTCTTCCTGAGCCAGTTCAAATCATTGGGATAAGAAAATCAGCCCAGGAAAAAAATAATAGGCCAAATGAACCAAAAATGTGGCCAGTCAGTGTCAGAGATATAAAGCAAAGGAGAAAATGGGAGCAGGGGTGCCAAGGAATGTGAAAGAAGGAAGATTTTTAAAATCTGTATCAAGTGCAAAACTCTGAACAATTATAGTACATCAGCAATTATGTTCAGATAAAGAGACATTTAACTGCTATTTTACCTATTTGCACCCTAAAGGGATTTTAAAGCCCTAATTTATTACTTATCCCATACCAATTCAAATAGGCTACAGCAGCATTTTATACTACAAATAGTCTATAACTAAAAATGAGTTTGTCTTCCAGATTATTTAGAGTCTTACAAGTTCAGATTTTCAGTGCTGTCCTACATGTGCATCTGGCCAATACTGCTGATTTCTGCAGCTAATACCACTTTTTACTGTATGTAAAATACATGTTTTTTTCCACAACTACGTTTGACAAATCATGGTTGTCTAGCAATGAGATTTTGGTACAGCAATGACTCCCATCAAAATATTATATAATAGACTAGGAGGGAGAGTGAGATGAACATTCTCATCCTTTCTTCCAATACTCCCTTGAGAGAAAAGGAGGACAAACATATATACATAAAGATCACACACTTGCTGATAGTACCAAGACGTTTGCCAAAGGCTCAGATGCATTATCAGGCCATTATGGCTTACAAAGTCACTGAACATACCTGTGTTTACGCTACAAGAGGTGTCAACACACACTTACCAGCCTGCAGGAAACACAGAAATACCTGAACACTTCCTGAACCTTTCACTTATGAGGCAAATAACCTTGTTTGAGAAGTTGATGCAAATAATTAGATGTTTTGTTTTCAGAAATGGCTTTGGGAATATTCAGTGTCCCACCTTCCTGACAACTTCAGGGTAACACCAATTCTTAAAAGTGGCTCTAACCAGTAAAAGGCTGAGCAAAAAGCTGCTTTTTAAAAGCCTAAAGACTCTGGACTCACACAATCCTAATGTCAGGAGTGGGCTTTTTGCTACAATGGGCCCTATGACTTCTAGAGCTTTTTAAATAACACGTTTGGTGCATCTCTGAATGTGTTATGTCAGCAGCTACTCTCAATACTGGAACTGCTAATCCTAATATTGCAATGTGGAAGGTGCTACCAGCAAATTATAAAGGTTATCATTCTGTCAGTCTCTTCTTCAGTGTGAAATGATTAACACTCAGAGAAAACCGTGTCATAGGAACATTCTGGGGTGGCCATAAATATTGATACTGGAGTTATAAATAAACATGAAGAGCATGACAGAATTTAAGACGATGTCATGCTCTGACTAACTCCAGCACTAACTAGAGCAGTTAATACTGCCTGTGACACCCATGTGATCTGAGTTACAGCTCCATGGTGGGTTATATCTGTCACAAAGGACCTGAGGAACAGAACAAGTAGTATATCTCTTCGCCTTCTGTTTCACAAAGATTATTTCTGTTTGAAAGATACAGTTGACTCATTACAACATCTCCTCAATCTAAACTATTTAAGATGTAGATGGGTAAGAGGTGGGTAAAAGACACCCTCCACTGTACTCACACCTTATATTGCTTGTCTGATTCTGCCCCACTGTGTGGCAACTCTTTTCCAGTGCCCTCAAACTCAGCAGCACACCAAGCGCAAACACTGTTTCCCCCAACTTATCTTTACCTTCCTATGACACCATTTTAGAAAGCTTGTTTCTCACACCTATGAGGTTCACAGATGCAAACACTAAGGCAAGGTTCTCTTCTTTTGACTCATTACAAGCAGGGATATAACATTCCTAGTAGTAGAGCTGGTGTATTTCTTTCCAAAATAGACTGAGTTGGCTAGGTAAGTGAACACCCATGGGAGCCTTCCTGAACATCCCAGTCTGCTTCCAGGTAGCTGGGATTGAAACCCTTCATTAGAAAGACATTTCATCTAACCCAGCAAAAGCAATTTTCAAACATAAATGTAGTTAGACACCATAAAAAACAATGTGCATTAATCAGGTCAAAACATAAGGAAAAGCCTCTTGGAGACATTTTAGCAAATCTAGAATACATCCTTAAGTGTCACTTGTGGACTACCACCATCAGTGATTATTGCTGTTCGGGGATGCCAAATTAGTGTAAATGACAACAGTGAGGTTACTGCTTAGCTAGTGAGTGAGGATACCAGGCTGGATGAAGCTCTTCTTAGGGTCTATAAGGACCAGACCTGAACTTCTGTTTTCAAAGAGAAGCAGTAGCTGGCACTTCTACAGGAAAATTAAATAGGACAATCTGTAAATTATAATCAAATCACAATTTCATCTGAAACGGTGTCCCAAACAAATTATTGAAAAGCAGAGCTCAAGACCTTCCACAGTACTTTGCTGCAACATAGCCCTATAGTCTTAATTTTCCCATTTCCTGCTAGAACTGGTTTCCACTGAACCTACTTGCTATAATAAAGTTTCCAAATATTAGGATAAGGATTGCAAAATGGACAAACAGTTAATTTTAGCCTGAGGCCTTTGTTAAATTTTCTGCACTGCAGCTGATGGACTTCAATATTTACAGTGGACCTAATCCAAAGTGTACTTGAATGAATGGGTATATTTCCATTAGTGTCAACAGACTTTATTTCTAAAGTCTTATATCAGACACTTAGTGAGCTGCAGGAATAAACTGATCTATCTCATAGAAATCCAGCCTGAGTGACCTCACCTTATAATGAAAAGATGCTTCCTGAGTTACTTTTTTTTTTGGTTGTTAATCAAGAAATATGTCTGCTTCTTCTCGGAGAGCACTCATTTAAACAGCATGCTTTAAAAATGTATTTCAGTTGATAAAACTAACCTCCCCAAAGGCACTAGTGGAAATTCTTGGTTGCAGTTAAATTACTTGGCATTTTATGATGATGACAAAACTCTGCTTTAATCCTCTTAGACATCCCTCATTTTTGGAAATGAAAAGCCAAGCCTATTAAAAACACACTTTTCCTTTCTGGAAAGCACTCAATCACATACTTGATTCAATCTCTACTCAAGACTGTACCTAAATTCCTTATGATATAAATGGAATTCTGGATATGCTTCACTGTTATCTTGAATGTTATTTTCCAGAATGCAAGGCTGACTAGATGCATGGGTCACATATTTTGCCCCCAAAAGAATCACAGAATGGGTCAGGCTGGAAGGGACCACAGTCCTGGCCCAACCTCCCTGCTCAAGCAGGGCCATCCCAGAGCACATTGCACAGGATTGCATCCAGACTGTTCTTGAGTATCTCCAGTGAGGGAGACTCCACAACCTCTCTGGGCAACCTGGTCCTGTGCTCAGTCACCCACACTTTAAAGTTCTTCCTCATGCTCAGGTGGAACCTCCTGTGCATCAGTTTCCGCCCATTGCCTCTTGTGCTATTGCTTGGCACCACCAAGCAGAGCCAGGCTCCAACCTCTTGACACCCTCCCTTTGGATATTTGCATACATTGCTGAGATCCCCTCCCAGTCACTTCTTCTCGAGGCTGAACAAGCCCAGCTCCCTCAGCCCATCCTTGCAAGAGATGCTCCAATCCCTTAGTCACCTTTGTTGCCCTGCACTGGACGCACTTCACCACAGTATAAAAGTGGGGATCAGGGAGTACATTCCCACTGTCACTTCCAGCATTCACAAACACAGTGCAGAGTGGCTTTCCTTGCTGAGGACAAACAATACAGAGTCACAGGATCACTTCCTCGACTCCTCTCTTTTGATGACATTTTGACAGTACCTGTGGGCGGATGGTGTTATTTCCTTTTCCGACGTTGTGAACAATCCCGGAGATGCAGAGTGGCCCGGCGAATCCGAGCAAGTCAGCCAGAATACGGAATGTGCTGCTGAGAAGTAAGGGTCTTCCAAAAGCACAGCAGAGAGCACGCCAAATGGATCTGGATCCTTGGGGAGATGATGATCTTTTGTTCTGGGCAGAATTAAATTAAAATTAGTAAGAATTATGTCATAAATTAGCCTCAGGTCTGATAAATCATTGGTATTTTTATCACTGCTTTAATTCATGGACAACCATTTGTAATCTCTCAGCTAGAAAAGCAGAGGAACTACAACTATTGTTTCATTTCTTTTTATAGTGTCAGAACAAAGCATTAATTTGCACATCCCCCCACTTCACAGAAAGAACCATGATTTCTCTCCTATCGTTAATAGCAAGTGTTGTTTGTGGCCTGCTAAGGGAGGAAAAAAAGAAGAGGGAGGGAAGTGACAGTTTTTTGTTCTCTAGTGAACACAGAGACTGGAAACCTACACTTTTTAGCCAGGATGCAAACAAATTCCCTTACAATCCTGAACATGCTCAGCTCCCACTGAGGAGTGAAAATTAATTTGAGCTGAGGTAGTTTCAGCCCTGAACTCTCTTATGGACAAACTCAAATAACATGGAAAAAAAAAAAAATAGCCCTGTAAGGCCTCATTAATACTGACTCTGTAATTGAATGTTTCCAAGGTCTTATTAGGAAGAATAATGGTGTTCAGTGAACACAGTCTCTGCTTACTTTACACATCAAAACAGAGGCCATATGCATTTGACACACATTTGACCAATAATGTGTTTGACATGCACATTTGGTTAGAGAAATTCCATTATTGTACGAGGTACAACTGAGTATGTGGTCTCTTGGTGTACGGGCAGCTATGCTAATGGATACTTCATTTGCATAATATCTGTTTGTATCACTTTGTATCGTGCTTATATGATAAAAGCTAATGAAAAACACAAGCCCTGAGTAAGCAGACAGACAGATTCCATGCTTTGCATACCTTCTGTGCTTCAAAGGCCTCATTAAGGCGAATGTAATTGGTCAGAGCTCTCATAGCAATGGGAAGCTTGCCTATAGTTTTCAAGTCTATTGGTTTTTTATGGGCAGTCTTGATGAATGTGTTCATCCACCAGTATGTTCCTTTGGATAACAGATTCACAAAGGGCTGCAAGAATCGGACACCGAGATCCTGGAGATCCTCAGGAGGTTTAACTTCTTTAGGAGTTTTGAAGAAAACATACCTCTGAAATCCAGAAAAATGCCAGCAGAATCACAGTAAATGCAAAGAAAATGAAAGTGGACAAAGCATAGATAAGAACATCGCAGATAACCAATGAATCAGTCTTGATTTCTCAAAAGACATTCAAATTCAACTAATACAGCAATCCAGTTTCCCTGGGTACTGAGGAAAGTCAGAGGCATCCAGTCTAGAAATAAATAATTCTTATAATTTACTATGACTTTGCTTATGGTGCAAAAATTTGCATACTTGTAGGAAAAAAACCCCACCTTACAGAATCAGAATCATCACAGTTGGAAGAGACCTTCAAGATCATCCAGTTGAACCACCAAACCAACACCACCATAATTACCCCTACACCATATCACCCAGTGCTACATCCAGACACCTCTGGAGCTCTTCCAGAGGTGGTGACTCCACCATCTCCCTGGGAATTTATTCCAGTGCCTGACCATTGTTTCAGTGAAAAAGTTTTCTAAAAACTAATCTGAACCTCCATGGTACAACTTAAAGCCATTTCCTCTTGTCCTTTCACTTGAGACATGTCAGAAGAGACTGCCCCCCTCAATTATTTAAACAGTACAGCCCCAGCACTGCTTTGAGTTCCAGGCAGCACAAGATGGGAGACAGGAGCTTAGGCACAGTCCTGAGGTTATCACTGGGATTCATCTCCCACTCCACACTGCCTCACATTTGTTAGCTCAGCACATGGAGCTACTGGTGCTGAAGCAAGAAAATTTGCATGAGAATATTTCTTTCCCTCCTAAAGTTAACTTTTGCACACAGTTGGTGCGTGCCACCTGAAGGGAACTTTGGCATTTATGTATCCAGCAGTCTCCAAAGTCTCAATTTAGATTATGACTGCAGACACTGCAGAGGGGGGGGAAAAAATATAGCTGGGAGGAACCCCAGTAGCCCAAATAAATCACTTATTGTGATTGTCTCCTGGAAAATGAGAGATGTTGTTCGTGTGTCTACGATATTCTCTGATAGAGCAGACAATTCCTTTCTACCAGTCTTCCCTTGCATCAGAAACACTTGGCTGTCATGGCTGAAACAGAGTCATTTAAAAATTTGCAACAAACTTGAACAGATGAAATTGATCTTAAATTAACAACAGAGTCTGGCATTTTTTGAAATTACAGATTCATCTGGCCTAGTAAAATAGCATTAACCTTTGATTGTCAAATGGATTTCTAACTGGTTTTTCTTTCTTCTTTAGCAATGCATTTTACACCAAGAACCCAGAAAAGGGAATAAAACAACCAATAAAAACCACAGAAGGGGACTTTTATGATAGTTACTTACCCTCACCCTAATGACATTAATTTCTACAGCTAGTAGCATTCCATAAAGAACAACCAAGAGTCCTGTGAGGCAAAATCGAAGCTGAGAAAATCCAACCCCATTATCACAGAACTTTACAAATTTGATGGTTTTAGTTATGAAAGCTAAAGTCCAGTAGAACAGCAATGCTGTGGAGAAAAAACCAAACAAATTAATCAGCTCCATAGTTGCAAAAGCATACAATGGCACTATAAAATATAATTAAGAAAGAATGCAACAAAATATATAAAACCAGAGAGTGGCCTTTCTCATCTCAAACAGAAGCCTAACTCAATTCCACAAATATTAAAATATTAAGATAATATTAGTTCTAAATGCCTTTTCTATTAGATTTAGTGATATTTGAAAAGTTTCACAAAGTCTGCTGAAGGAAATTGAAGGAAATTTCCATCTGCTGTAAACATGTGTCCACATGATCAGCTCAAAGGAGGGTGTTGCTCCAAAAGTGAAGGTGCCTGTGAATGATGTTCTTCAGACTTGGTTAATGTTACAAGACTGCTACAAATGTGGCTTGAAGGCAAATTCCCTGCAAATATCTGGGATGTGTCAGGAACAGATATTAAAATACTTATCCAAACTGGTGCCGCACTCTTGTTCAACACAAATTCCATCTATGTAATTCACAGTGTAGGTAAAACAGTCACATCAAGGAAGGATACTCCGGCATTCACGGAATACAATTTTTACTTTTTAGTGTTCTACCAAACCTCTTGTCTAAAAGTGCTCGTGCTACCATTGGCTATAGATAAATAATCCCTGGGATAAGCTCTGGTGATTTGGAAGCACTCTCCATACCATTCATCACACCCTAAGCCAGCTCCTGTTCCCTATTTTTAAGGAAATTCCTCCCAGGGTTATATTCTTTTAAATGAATCTTTCATTGCTGCTGCATCTGCCATGGTGCAACAGATGGAATGAGCTCTAACTGCCAAGAAAAGCTTGGATGTGCTTTCCAAGTGTCTTGCCGGAACATCAGAGAGAGACTTCAACCAAGGCATTAGCAACTGTAAGTCTAGCTTAAATATGGATAATCATCAGGAAGTTGCATAAATTTCAAAGAATTGGTCGTGTTCCAGCTACCCTGAGGCACCGGAAAGCTCTCTGGAGATGTACTCTGGGGCTACCCTTTCCAAGCAAAGCTAAATTCAACGCGGAGAATCCATGTGAGATTTGGGACTGCCAGTCCTGCTTCTACAGAAATCAAGTTAAAGCCTCTCCTTTAAACGAGGACAGTAAATGGAACAGTACAGGAACACCGTGCATTAGGACATTTGCCAAGGGAGCCTCTCTTCCTCTAAAATTAACAGGCCAGTTCATAAGAAGAAAACAGAGTGGTCAGGTATTTGCACACTGTACTTCAGTGGTTGATGCAGTTGCAGAGAAGGTTTAAAAGATGTACTTACCAAATTTTTCTTATAAAACTTCAGGTTTTTTATGTGAGGTTTCCTACCATCTTCCCAACTTAGATTGTTTCTCATCCTGTTTCAGACTGCTTCCTTTCTTTGAGGCACTGTTCCTCCCTATTTGCAATACTTCTGACTATAAAGTCTCACTTCACCCAAGAATTACATTCCATGCTGTTCTACTCTTAACCACCTTGATCTGTTAATCCTTGTTTTGTCTAATTCTTCTAACAGCAGGCTGAGAACACATCCCTCTTGGAATAAAAGGGACTTAAACGTTGCACACTGAAAATATCCACCAGTAGAGGACTTCCAAAAAAACAACCAAGCCCACAGGCATTTGAGTATGGCTTGGAATTATAAATAAGAAGTAGCAGAGCCATTCTCCTATTTACGGTTTAAATAAGGGTTAATATGACCTTTTATTATTATTAACATTAATTTATCTTTTATCTAAGAAGTATTAAAAAGTGCCAAACAATATTCTCAGGTGATATGTGGCCACTTGCTGTCACACTTCCTTAGAAGCAGTAAAGGAGTAAACTTGAATTTACTTAGCTGGTCATTTTTTAACACAGGTGTATCTAATCTGATCTGGACAATGCTCACAGGCCACTCAAGGCTCCTTGGAACATACAATTATGGCTCTATTCTTTACAGATGATGTTTTCATCATCTGGCTGATGACTGACTACATCTCGGCTGAGAGTTTTTAGAAATTATTTCTGAGAACTTCCACTGGTCTGAACTGTGAAGTGATCAGACCACAGAGGCATGCTTGCATTTACTGGATTGCTTTAGACCTACTCTAGATGCCTAAATGACCTCGGTTTTTCTTGGACCATGTAAGATACCTCAACCCACAACACCAGGGGGTAGATTCCTTCCTGGGCGACACCTCTGAAAAAAAGGCAACATGCAACTCAAACTCTTCTACACCTTTATTGAATGAAGCCAAATCTAAAAAGCCACACACTTAACTGGATGGGATTTATTAATTAACCTCTGCCTGTTTGGAGAGAATTTTTTGTGCTAAGCAATATGCGTTATTTTTATGCAGGAAGTTCCATCTTAGAGAATAAACTAATTCCAAGGGAAACAACTACAATGTAAAGGGAGCAGAATTTTGAAGTAGAAAAACAGATCCCTGTGTAGTAGTAGTAAGGCAGCCATATGATTAAGATTGGTTAAAAAAGAGGACAGCTTTCTTAAATACACTACCATCCATTTCAGATTAAAAACTCAAAGTCTGGTTGTTATTTCAAAATTTTCTCCTACTACTAATTTTTGAGGTTTTTTATCTATAAAACAAAGAAATTAACTTAAAAAATAGTGGAATTAGATGCTATCATTCAATTGCATATTTTGAATGTTGAGAAAGAAAGCAGGTTTTCCAATTCAGTATGAAAACTATTCTTAAATGAGTCCTGCTAAACTGTACAAATGTTATGCTTCCCTGAGGTGCAAAGAGCATCAAAATCACCATTATTATGAGAGTGCCCTGGTAAAGAGCATAGGAACAGTTACATTTGTTGAAATATAATCAATTACAGACCAAAATCATATGGAGAAAAACATATTCAGACCAGATCAAGGTGTTCCGATAGTTGGGACACTCAACTGCATCCGTGGACTCAATCATTAGCTTCAGTGAATAAATATTCCAAACCTTGTCAACTTTTTTTGGTAAGAAATACTGACTACTTCAAAATAGCCAAGTGCCTGGGCTAAAGCTGAAAGGCAGGCTCAGTAGAGGAACTTTGAGCCCCCCTTTTGCATATCCCAAGGAAACACACTAATCCCCATGTCTGTCATGGCATCTGCCTCTTGTTTATGAAGAGCTACAAATGGTTTTGGTTTCTTTAAGGCACAGAGTGAAAAGGATCTTTAAAAAAAGAACACACCTCAAAATTTCAAAAGAGTGGAAAATTTCACCCTGTTCAGAATTAATGAACAGACCTTTAAGGGTCCACTGCACTGCATCAGTGAGAGTTCCCCTGCTGGGTGTAATAGATTTTGGATAAGGCTCTGTTAGCCTTTGTTTTAAACAGCTACCATTCTTTGCAGCTGTGAGCATTTACCCTGCAGCTGAGGCAGATGATGCCCTGCAGTTTGCTGGAAATTCACTGATGCTCAGAAGCAGCAAGATGTCACATCAGCTCTTCTACTTTACTCTGTGTGTGTACATGTGCAATATTAGATCTCTTCCACACAAGCCCTGTTTCCCATACACTCAGCAAAAAGTTTATCACCAACTTTAGCTTTGCCTCGTGGTTCTCATTTACCTCATAAAATGAGGCTCCAAAGCTGCTTCATGGCCACACTGCACTCTAGTGGGTTGATGTCAGCGTCTCTGTCGACAAACAGGATGGGGAGCCTGGACAGCTGATTTAGCTGAATCCTAAATCCTTTTGCTTTGTTTTCTGAAGCCTGCTTTTATTTCTCACACCTAAAATCCTTTCCACCTTTTGTGTTTCCCCACAGGTTGATAGCTGAGTAAAGGCATAACTTAACTATCCATACTGGGCTCATTTGCATAAAGTGCTCATTGCCTCATCCCAGATGTCAGTACAGAGTAGTTGCAATTAAGATTGAAAGATGACAATCCTCACAGTTTGTGCAGTTAAGAGCAAAGGATAGAGACTTCCAGAAACATCTGTCTTAAGACAAATAAAAGAAAAACAAAAGAAAAAGTAAAATAAAAATCAAAGACCATCAGCTTGTGAAGACTTTGGATTAAAATTCAAATCAGACAAACTAAGTGGGAAAGACTGTGATGATATAATTTTCTTTTTTGCCTAAGAGCTATTAAGATCAGATTTTCTGAGGGAGTCTGTCCCCTGGAAATTTTTGCAAAATTAAAATTCATCCATAATACTTAAGTAAGTGCTGGTATTCACTGGTACAACTATTTAGTATTCAACGATTGTCCAGAGTTTATCCAGCATCAGCACTCTAAACACTGAAAAACATTATCATAAAAAAGAAATCTCCACTGAGCAGGAATTATGCAAAAATGGGTAATCAACTATCAGCTGTAACTTTGCGCTACCCTTCTCGAAGACTTAACAGCAGGAATGTGGTAGTGACACTAAACTATTTAACACTGCATTATACATCAGAAATAACAACAAAAAGCCCAAACGACAAAACAACCACAAAAACAAAACCGCAAAAACCACTGCCTGCTTTACAGGCAATTGTAACAGTCTAGCAATGCTTCCTGAAGCGTAATGCCTTCCTGTGAGAAGGCATTAAAAGACTGTTGACTTACTTAAAAAGCAACTAAATGACCTTGCCTGTTCATAAAGGATAAAGAAGATCCTACTTAAAAGAAGGGTACAAGAAGAAAAGCAGTCCCAAATGAGAAGACATAAAGGTTGCTAAGCCTGGATAGAAGTCTAAGTCTTCAGAAAGGAATTTTTTTTACAAGAGGAACAGCCTTCTTCTGCAGAAGAGGATTCTCTCTCACCACAACACGCAGTTCAAAATAATCTTCAGTATTTAAAACTTTCTCAAATCTAGTTATTACTGACTTTTCCCCACCTGACAAAAACGAGACCAAAGCTTTAAAACACTGAGCTACCATGGCACAAGACAAACTTTAGCAGGATCTATTGATACAGAAGTCCAGCTCAAACAAAATTTGATGAGCCAGAACCATCAAAGAAATAACAGGTAACAGGATGTGTCTAAGCATGTAGACATCCCCAGCCTGCAGTCTGCTTAAACAGAAGAGAACACATCACCAACTTCATGACTGTCAGCAGCAGTGGATCTTCTATAGCTACAGTTTATTCATTATCTTGCAAAATACAGAATAGACTAGGTAGTTCTCATACATAGCATTTTTCATTCAAAAGGTCTTAAAGCAGTTTTCAAAGGGAGTTTTAGGAACATGAAGCACAAGCAAGCAGGCAGAGTAATATATTCACAACTGAAAGTCAGGGATGTCATTCCTTAACTCCTTGCATATTTCAACAGACCATGCACACGAAGATTTCTTCACTCTTACATCATGCTTACACACAACATGCTGACAAGCAGGGGGTTTGGATTTAGAGTTAACAATTTCCCAGGCTACTTTTCCCACAGAAGCAGCTTTTCCTAGAGAAGCCTTTGGCTCACTGGATCCCCGAGAACACTACACAGAATATTATTAGAAGTTAAAAGCATTAAAAATAATGAACTGTTTGAGCATACATAGAGGGGTAGCTTTGGTTGTACAGGACTGCAGTGACCTGTCACCGAGGGAGCAGACACACAGCACCACAGTCAGACTTCCAGGTTCGTAGGTTTTGAGACATACCTATTAACAGCTTGGGGAAATTGGATGTTTCAATATTGTGGTAATAGACAACTGATGTGATGGCTGCCAGGAACGCCATCCCAGCCGGCATGTACAGGTGTAAATGGCGGGATTCGGAAACCCTTCGAAAGAAAAAACATCTGTTAGAGTCACCTCTCACCTATTTAAATGTTTCCCTTTTAATTCATTAATTGTACCCTGTACCCGGCTCTGATTTAAGATTTTCTAGAATGAGTTATGGATGCAAACCTCTCCAAGTTTTAATTGAATTTATGCTCCTAAATCACACAGGTGGATTTCAAATTCCTCCCCTGTGCTTAACATGAAAGGTGTGTACTCCTATTTCCTACTGAAACCAATTGGAATATTGTTTAAATTAGGACAAGCAGCTCATCTCCAAAATGAGAGAAGTTAATTTAAGCTAAACTAGTTTGGGAGCTGTCCATCAACATATGCAGATAAGACCAACTGACAGCACAGTTCAAGATTTTCTACAGAAGCATTTTGTGGAAGTGTTTCATTTTTTTCAGTTTGGGAGAAGGAACAGCACCATAGCACAGGAATTACTTACAGTGAGGTCTGTCTTCATGACTGCAAGCCACCAAAAAAACCCCTATAAGAGAATCATACACCCTGATGTTTTGTCCTCTAAAGCAAAACTGTGCTGATGCTTTGCTTCAGGTAGTAGCAGAAGGGGTCCTGCCAAATACAGCCCTTTGGGGCAATGTTGTTGGTTTGTGCAGCATTCAACAGTAACATGATTTCCCCTCTCTTTCCTCCTAGTTACTTTCTCTTCCTTCCCTCTCCCCTTTTCTTTCTTTCACAAAAAGAATTGGGTGCCCTATGCTATCAAGACATACAACTTCCTCTGTCTCCCAACCAGCTTCAGGAGAAGAGGCACCAAGATGACGACTTCAGGACACAAACATTTAGGGAAATTCACACCTTGTCCTCTGAATGGATTTCTTCTTTCTGCATCAAACACTAATTCTGTGGAGCTTGGAGAGATAAAAAGAACTGTGCTGGGAGGGAGATGGGAGATCATCACAGGACATCACATTTGTGAGAGCAGAACTTCCCAAATGTCTAGCAGAACCATAGGAGCTCAGGACAACCATTTCTTGCATCTCTGCTCTAGAAAGGAGAGCTCTCCCTCAATGAAGATTGTGGTGAACTCTGGCTGAAGCCATGCTGACAGTCTGTGACATGAGCACTCAATTCCTCTTGCTGACAATAGCTGGATGTCAATACAGCAAAATGAGAAAGGATTCTCTGAAATTCCTAGTAAAGCCAGGAGGTTTTGTACATCAGGGCTGAATTCTCAGCAAGGACAAAAAAAAGCAACAGGAACAGATTTCTTCAGACAGCCTAAGCTTCAGTAGGTAACACGGCAGCAGTGGGAGGCTTTCTAAAATCTATTTATTTCACAGTTGCTGGAATTCCCCTATATAACTGTACCTCCAATAGGCTGCTTCCATTGCTGAGATGCCAAAGCCTTGAGCACCCAGTTGCTGTCAAAAGGACTCACCAGCATGATCCATTTTGGTTCTTAGAAAGCTGATGAGTCTCAAAACTCTCTTCTATTCACTGGAGGCCTCGCCAGCCTGCTGAATGCTCGGGAAGCATGACTGTGGGCTGGCACTCCCCCAGTAGAGCTCCGAGATTTGTCTCATCAGGTGACACCTATTACTTAACAGCAGTGTTCTGAGTCAAGTTAAATAGCAAATAAACATAATGAGAGGCATTGCTAAAGAGCAAAATAAGGGAGAAAACTCAAAGCAGGAGATTCTGCTCCGAGCATCCCACACCCTGATAACTCTGAATAAGCAAGAGAAAAAATCCTTTTAAAAAAAACTGGCACCGAGAAACATCCTATTTATATGTGTTTAAGAGAAGTTAAAATAATAGTGATGATATAATTTTCTACACCAGAAGACTGCAGTGCTTTTCACACTGGTTGGTGGATACTTGTTATATAGATGGCTAATCAAGGAGGTTTTGTTCTATTTAATGAGGAGCTTCGATTTCATAATCCTTGGGTTCAAATTCATAATCATTATGAAAAATCATGCCTCTCTTCAGAGGAAGAGATCATATTCATTATTATACATAATTAGCTTTTTTCATAACACATCACTCTCCTGTATCACTTGTTTCACTTGGAATAATTTTTTTCCACAGATTTCTGTTTAGAGACATCCTAAGCTGAATAACAGATGATGGATCATGCTCACATAATGCGAGCTGCTCTGCTCCAGGTAACAGAGGAGATACAGTGCACAATCACCAGAAGAAACTCTGTGGGGTGTGACATAAGGCCAGGAAGATTCATTCCTTTTATTTAGATGAAGAGAACTCAGTTTGGGGGGGAATGGTGTGACCTACTGTGCACATGGGAGTTCCTCCTCAGTAAGGACTGTGGGACTGGGTCCTTGGACATAAAACACATCACGAAAATGTCACCATCTGCTTGACTCATTAGGATTTATCTATGATTACTCTTTGGAAAGATAGTTCATTAAGCTGAACTAAAAATGATTAAGGTCAGTTGTGTGTGTGTACATCACTTGGCAAGGTCTGTGGAATTTCTGATACAAGGTTGGTAGGTTAATCACTAACAAAACAGATTATATGTTCATTACCACAAGGAATGTGATTTAGATGAGAATTTAGACAGGGAGAAAATATCTACCCTGAAATGTTTAAACTGCTCAGTGCTACCAGGAGAAGGCAGACATATACACTTACCCATCAGACACTATGCCCTCTGCAATTTCACACACCAGCACAAACAAGAGGATAAAAGTCAATATCCAGCGTAAATTGTGACCAGGAAAATGAAGCCATGTGCTATGATGTATATGTACTTTGGAACTCTGACTTCCCCATCCTAAAAGAGAAAAGAGAATTATAGAGAGCTTTCTTAACAAAAGTGACACACAAAGTTCCTGCATACAAAAAACCCCAAAACACATATGTAACAACCTAGCATACCAACATTGACACAGCTGTGTTGTTAAACACACATGCATTTGAATATTATCAGGACTGTGTTCTCATTACCTCACTTCATATGGAATAAAATCAATAATGCAGACAGGACAAAGCCTTAAATTCCTATACTTCTAGCAACTTACTATCAAGCAATTACATGCACTAAGCATTTTCCAAATCTACTCACAGCTTAAATGAACAACAAATTAACATTTTGACAAACACACACAAACACTATAATAAATGCACTACTTCTTTTCCCTTCGATTCTTTTAAAGAGTTAGGAAAAAAAAAAAAAAAAGAGAAGGTGTGAAGCTTTATCTCGCTAAAAATTAACAATACTGAGAGATTCCAGACAAACGCAGAGGACTCGAAGCAGCTCTTCAGTTGACCCCGTTTCCACAGTCGTGCTAGCTGATTTTCCCTCACCGGACCCTTTACACAGGAGCGAGTGTTACCCCAGCCCGTGCCGTGGCTCTCCGCGGGCCGGCCCAGGCTGGAGAGAAAGGTACCCGGAGCAGTGACAGCCCCGTGCGCTGAACCACCGGGCCACCTACCGGCCCCGCCAGGCTTGTGACATCAAATCACACCCTCCGCAGGTACCGCAGGAGCCACTGCCGCCGGGCAGGACTCGTAATGAGGGGGGGCTGCCCGGCGGTGTGACCCCGCAGTAATTGCTGGGAGTAATGTTTCATAACGCAACACTTACTTGTCAGGTTTCCTGGGCTTTAAGAGCACATTTATTTCTGCTTCCCGCGCTGCCGGTCAAAACCGGCAAAGCAAATCCTGCGGTCTCCTCCAGCATCACCCATCCCTGCCCTGCCTGCGCAAGGGGTTTCACCTGCGGAGAGCCCCGCGGCTGCCCCGACGGACGGAGATGGGCCCCGCTGCCCGGGCGGACAGCGGGCGGTGCGGGGGCAGCCCGGGGAGAGGCGGCCACCGGAGCATCCCGCAGCTCGCACCGCATCCCAACACCCTCCGCAGCCTCCCCGCGCGGCACAGGGGACAGGGCCAGGCCGGGGGACACAGCAAGGGGAGGCCAGGCGGACGGGGGGAAACGCGGCACACACGCGGCCGCGCGGGGGAGGGAAACCCACGGCGACACAAAGCCGGGCGGGGGGACACGGCAAGGCACCACCGGGGGTGGAGGAGCAGAAGGAAAAGGCGGGGGAAATAGGAGAGGCACAGGCGGAAAGGGCAAGGAAGAGCCGCAGGCACCCACCGATGAAGAGGATGGGGAAGGTGATGAAGAGCAGGAAGACGTGCGGCACCACGTTGAGCGCGTCCACGAAGCAGCCGTTGTTGAGCACGCCGTGGTCCACGTTGTAGGCGGTGGAGTTGCCCTCATCGCCGCAGAACGCCAGGGCCATGGCGGGACCCTGCGCGCAGCCGGGCGCCGCCTCCGCCTCCGCGCACATCAGGCGGGGCCGGCGCGGCCGCGGCTCTGCCCGCACCTGCCGGGAGCGGCGGCGGCCCCGGCCGCGGCCCCGGCCCCGCGCTCCGCCCGCCCCAGAGCTGCCCCGCCCCGGCACCGCCCCCGCCCGCCCCGCCCCGCGCAGCGCAGCGCCTGCCGACAGCCCCGAGCGGGGCGCCGGGGGAGCGCTCGACGGGGCCGGGGGCGGGACGTCCCTTCACTGACGCGGCTGGGACCGATGCGAACGCACCGTGACAGCCCTCGGTACCCCAGAGCACCAGACCCCAGTGTCCCAGCTCTCGGGACTCGGTACTGAGCGCTTTATGCATCGTTAATATGACAGAACACTGAAAACCCGACACTACATTAGTGATGACAGAGGAATTATAGATTGCATAAAGTGTGTTCTTTCAACCTTTTCATCTTTGGCTTTTTTCTCCTCTATGATAAAGATATTATTAGATTGTCACGTATTCAGTCATACCCTCTTCCCAAAGGAGATTTCAACATCATGTCCTGAACAGCTGTTGTGTTTGTGCCTTACCTTTTTTTTACCCCTAAAATGAGTTAAACCCTAACTGTTTTTCCCCCTTCACCAAGACTGCAGCAGTCTCTGACAATCAGACCATTAATTTGAGTGGGCTTCAAATTACTCCCTAAGCATTTTTATGGACACCAAAATAATCTACAAATCAAACTTTCCAACCCCCCTTTTTTTTCTTGAGTAGAAGTTAGGCTCAGCTGACCCAAAGCCAAACAAAAACTCTGATCAAATACCTCCCTGCTAGGGGATAGTACTGGAAAGTAAAATGTGATGTGCATCAGAAATCTGCACCTGGCACACAATTCCCAGCACAGGCTCTGGTGTGTAGCCATGAAATACTCAACATAAAGATTCATAACCAAATCCTTTCCCTTGGAGCTCTTTTCATTCCTAGTCATGCTTCTCCATTGCTTTGCTGAGTATTTAGCACAACTTGCCACATCTTACAAAGAGAAATGCAAACAGATAATGCCCATATATCCAGGCTTCACTCTTCAAAATGCAAAAGCTACAAGTTGGGTAAATGCCTCTAAGGGAAATGACCCCATAAATGAAAAATTTCCTTCTTCTTCCTTCAATGTAACAGAGTACATTCAATTTCTAGGACAGACAGCTCCACTAATAGACCTGAAAACGACTTTTGTCATGCTGCTTTTATTGAACTTGCTGTCGGACAGGAGCAAAGAAAAAGCAATTCTCTGCATGGAACATTATTTCCTATATATGGTCTTTTGGAGCTACAGCAGTGTGGTTAAGAATAAAAATTAAAATACAAACCCCAAGCCAAATCCCGTGTATATGTATTCTCAAATGTGAAAGTTACACCCACACTGGAAAGACTATTATTATTTTAAGTTTTGGACACAATCCAGCATTCATTTGAGCTTCTGGTCAAGCTCAGCTCTGTTATCCTAATAGTTATTTAATAAACAGTATGAGCAGTTTACATGCAGATAATTTAAAAGTCATTTACATTCTAGCATTTCCTGAGTCCCCAAGTGACACAAGATCTCTGTGTTACACATGAACAAAGAGCAGCAATGAACTCTTGACAGTTTACACTCTGGAGGCTGAAATCATGGTTAAGATTTGAGGAAGAAATAACTGTGGCCAGAGAATTTAACAAAGAAATTAAAGTTTGCCAACATCTCCAAAGAAATCCAAGAACTGAGCTCACATCCCCAACCTCTGCATGTCTTCTGAACCTTTAGACAATCTTTCTTTACTACAAAGTGTCAATCATTACATTTAAAAAAACATGTATCTCATACAACAAAACATCACGAAACTCCATGATTTTGAATTTGAAATTTGTATTTTCAATGATTTTCAGACACAGGCTGGATTACATAATGTGGTGGCTTAAAATTAATGGTTTTGGTTTAGGTCCTATGACAGATCTGCACCTGTGACAGTGCTAAAGCTGAGTCAGAAATGTGTTGGCACCCTGAACAGAAAGATGATGGATTAAATGGGGAAGAATCTTCAATTATAATTAATAACAATGAAATACAGAAAAAACCCAGACTGACAGAAATCAAAACAGTCTGTAAACTGAAATTGGTAAGCTGAACATTCATAGCAATAAACAGGGACATGCACACACATACAAACTCTTTAAATAACTTACACTTCCAATAACAGTGTTCCAATTTTGTCCCTGCTGTTACAATGAAATCAAGTGAATAATGTGGATATATACTGTTTTTTCCTCACTAAAGCATCAAATAACAGTTTCTTTTTCACTGACAAATGGCGAAACAGCCATTCTTTGACTTCACAAAATAGTGCTAAGACGTAGTTTGATCCTTTTCTTAGGAAAGGCTTAGATGTGATTGGGGTATCAAAGGACTTCTTACCCAGACTCTCTCTGCTAATCCTGTGGGCTTTGGAGCAGGTCACAGAGGAACAAAACTGTAATTTCACAAAGCTTTGTGAAAGCAAAATTTCTTTTCAAAGTACAGAAAAGGCAAAGAGAATATGAGACTAACAGGTAGACAGCCATGTTTATCTGCATGGTGCAAATGCAACCTAATTTTCCACTGAAGTCCCTTTAGATCTTGTCTTACTCCTGACTGTTTCCATTTCACAAGAAGCGAGTTTCCTACTTCATTATTTCAGTGTATCTATTAGAAATGAGACATCAAGTTAGATGCTGGCAGCCACTAGCACATTCAGTAGGTGACTGGAAATATTTTGAAAGCATTTTGATTATGTAAAATTGACTTCCAGAGAGACAAGGGCAATATTCTTAACTCAAGGAAAAATCAGTTTTTATGCTTGCCTTGGAATTTGACTTTGTCTACAGGATGCAGACAGGTTTTGGTTTTGTAGTAAAGCACTGACACTTCGGAATTCAGTTGTTTTTAACAGATATTCATTTATGCGGGAGCTTTCATTTTTCTTTCCTACTTTTGTCATTTGTTTCTCGCTCCTCTTATTCAGCTGCTTCACACAGACCTCTCTTTCTCATCAGTGAAGTGCTCTCTTCCTAAAAATCATGGTTTGCTACTGTAGATCACTCTGCAGCTTTGTGCTTTTGTTTGCATCTAGAAACACAGATGCAAAAACCCCCAAAGTTTTGAAAGTTCTGAACAGCCACAGCCTATGTTCAAAGTTAGAATAGTTAGGCATATAAATTTAGACATCAAGCAGGAAAATTTCACTTTCCTGTGTATTTGAAAGTTATTAATGAGACCAATTATAAACAGGAAATCTTAGGGAAAAAAATGCTAATAAAGCAAATTCTCATTGTGATTTAGAGTTAGCTAAACAAGGTGCATTAAACTATGACTTCTGGTTCCTATCAAATTTTGCTCTTGGAAGAAGACAGGAAAAGCAGTATACATGTGGGAGGAAGCCACCAATCCCTTTCTGAAGCACGTTGGGAAAGGCTGAGGGGAAAAAATTGGAGAAAATCACCTCCAGAGAAAACGGTTATTTTATTCTTGTGGAATAAAGAACTCCATTCTATCATTTCATAGAAGACATCACTTAACAACAACAACAAAAATTCTTTGTAAAAATAGTCTAAGGTGGTGCTATTAAAATTCATGCAGAAAGCATAATCATAGAATCCTAGAACAGTTTGGGGATGGAAGGGACCTTAAAAATCATCCAGTTCCAACTCCCCTGCTATGAGCACCTTTCACCAGACCAGGTTGTCCAAAGATCCATCCAACCTGGCCTTGAGCACTGCCAGGGATGGGGGAGCCACAGTTTCCCTGGGCAACCTGTGCCAGTGCCTCACCATCCTCACAGTAAAGAATTTCTTCTTGATATCTAAACTAAACCTGCCCTCTTTCAGTTTAATAATAGTGCAGAGATTCACAGAAATAGCTGTTTTTCTCTAAATAAACCTTATTAATTTTTAATTACAGTGCCTCATTAAAAATGAAGAAAGAACTTATGAGTAAGCAGATCTATCTTTGAGTGGAAACAAAATACAAACTCTTTATTGGACAATTATCTTCAGGCAAACACTCAGACAAGTGTTTTAGATTGGAACAGCTTATCTTTAAGTGTGTTCAGAGATGTTGCGGCTTCAGCCACATCCATGACCTCTATCATTAAGTCATTTTATGAAGCACATTCTCCAACAGCCAATATAACATTCAGGCAATTATTCTTGCTTTGAACTAGCTCCTCATTTTAACAGTACCTTCCTGGTTCAATAGAGCCAGAGCAGTGCTTATTTGGCACCTGAAACCTGGTGAAAAACTCGCTTTTCTGTTCATTCACCCTCCGTTGCAGTGTTAAACAGACACTGACACATTTGGGGCTATCTGGCACAACTCAGGGTGAATTACCTGAAGGGCTGTAGGCTATTTCCCTTACCAGCCTGACCTAAGGATATGCCTGATGCTCCCCTGCCCTCCTGCATTACCAGGATTCATCACAACAGCGACAACAATTCTAAACCAATTTCCTATTCACTCCTGACTATCCTTGGGTGCAGATGAACTTTTACAACCTCTGCATGATCTCACTGATCACCTCATACCTTAGTTTCTTCTCCAGTATCTAAACAGTTAATGTTTTGAGTACTCCCTGTGTAGTACTTGTAGTACAAGTGTTGTGTTTTCCTCAGGGGAATAAGTTGAGTGCTGTGAACTAACCCGTGCCAATAAACAACTCGCGTGCTGGCTCCAGTGTGGTATTCTTCAGCAAATGTTATTTTAGTTACTGATTCAGTTAAGTGCTGTTATCATGCTTGCCTTGTATATGGGCTCTTGTATATAAAAGATTATTTTGCCTGTTTGTACTAAAAGAATTACACACACTAACAAATAACCATAACAAATATCCAGCATTAATTTCCAAAAAGATAACAGGGCCAAAAGTCACTGGCCTTTCTAGGAACCCTTTCAAAAACCAGAAATTAAACTAAAAACTAAGATTTGAATTGTTTTTCGAAGATTACTAGCAACAAACCAAAGATACCATCTTTCCTTTTCAGAATATAAAACAGTTTTCTGCTCAGGCATACAGAGTTTTAACTAGTTAATTTGTTTATTGACCACCAGGAATTGTTCCAGGCTACCCTCAATTTCTCCAGTGGGTAAAATTGACACAACAATTAGAGAGAAACAAAGCTATCAGTTCAGACTTGGATTTGGAAAGTGTTTATCTTGTGCTGCTATTTGACAAAATTATACAGAAAATTAACAAAAAGGGTGTTGTAGTTTAATGAAGTTTTGCACTTCAGAATTTTCTTCTATTTATTTTTAATAGGTTGCAATGTGGCATTTATTCTAGCTCTTAAAATAATGACAAAAAATCATATTATGGATTCATTAAAAAAAAAATCGTGAGTATGCACAAAAGGTTTGTTCCTGTATAGCAAATACTGTTAATTCCCTGTGTGATTTATATCATATACCTAATTAATTTTAAAAGGCCTATTTCAGGAGGCTTTCCTCTTGAGTTCAGCCCACATGCAGACTACACTTGGGATTTTCAGAGGCTCAGGGGAGTTAATCAATACCTATTGCAGAGGGGATGCTGCTCAGCACCGGTGTGCCGTGACCTTCCTAGACAGAGCGTCCTACAGAGAACAGCTCTTCCAGGAGAGATGGCAGACCTCCCTGGGCAGCAGGGGATTTCAGCAAGTGTAGCAACTTCTCTGCTGCAAGTGATTCCAGCCCTTGTGATTCAGTTCTGTGTGAAATTCCCCAAGGGGACAGAGAGACAGGAGCCTCGTATGGCAATTCCACAGAGGCAGCTTTTATTGTCTAGCAGCCCCCGTGAAGGGAAGGCCAGGGACAAAAACTCCCTAGTCAGGGGCAGAAACAGGGGCTTTTTATGGGAAAGGCAGGGGGTGGGGTAGAAACCAACCAGCCAACAGGGTACAGGCTACTACCACATAGAAACAAGGCATGCTGTGGGTGGTTCACTTTGCCACCATGACCTTGCAGGAAGGCTGCCTATCTCTAGGGAGAGTCTTTTTGGCATCAGGTATCTCTCCTCCAAGGGAGTGCAGAGGGCTCTCGTGCCAAGGGCTCACAGCCCTCCACAAACACCCATAAAAAATACAAAGAAAATTAATTTAATAGTTTAGTAATTGAACTTCCAGCCAGTAGTATTTTTTTCTATCTTTTTCCTATTTTCATGATGACTTAAACCTGAAGCTCATTATCTCTTGGAGTAGTAGAGTGTTGTTTTTTTGTACAGCAGAGTGCTGTACCTCGATTTGCAGGTGGGGAAGCCCTGCAACAAATTGAATTGTCTATGACACTCTTATCTGGCAGCAGTAATTCCTGAATATCCTCACTTAGGGCAGATGTCCACAGCCTCAGCCCTCAAACCAGCCAGAGATCCTCTGCGCTGGGTAACTATTCTTAATACTGTCAGTATTTAGGAGGAATTAAGTAACTTTTGTAAAAGGGCAAAAAATAAGAGATAACTGTATAACTCCCTCCAGTATTGAAATCTGGCATTATTTTTCACTCTCTATAGCAAGAGAAAAAAAAATATTTTTTAACATTGTCTATAAATTTGTATAGGAAAGTTATTATAAAACAAAAAATAAGACAAACTGAGTACCAAACCTTTTGCCTTAAGCTGGGCAAAATAATGCAGTATCAAGGGGGCTAAAACTATTTGCAAGTTTGGGTCCCATTTAATTAGTGTTTTTAGCCAAAAAAAAAAAGGAGGAAAATTCTAGACAGGAACAAAAGCAAATAACAGAAAATAACACCATGGCAGTCATGTTAGCACACAGGAAACAGGCTTTGCTGAGACAGGCCAGGCTTCCAGCCTTTGAACAACAAATAGTTTGTCCTTAGGATTCAGGGTCGTGGAGTCTCTCAGCTGTTCATGCAAATGCCACAGGTCTCTCACACTGTGAATAGCACAGAGGAGTCACCTCACAGACTGATCATGCCCTGGTATTTTGAACATACTCCACTCGTACAACTAGGAATTCCTTAAGTGGCTGAAATAATGGGTGAGTGGGAGTAGTGGATATTCAGATTAGTTTTAATGTGTTATACAATGCGTTTACAAGTTGCCTTTTTTAAGAGCAAATAATAGAAATGAGAGCTTTGTACAGCCACAGCATCCTCTAAACTTAGTGTAGTAGAGAATGGGTTGAAAATAATTGAGAGATTACTCTCCAGCAGTATTTAAAATAAAATACTACAGCTATCAGCAGTCCTAGCTCACCAGGGAGGTCCCAGTTGACTGGAAGTTAGCAAATGTGACACCCATCTACAAGAAGGTCAGGAAGGAGGATCCAGGGAACTCCAGGCCTGTCAGCCTGGTGTCAGTGCCTAGGAAGGTCATGGAGCAGATCATCTTGAGTGCCATCGTCTGGCACAAATGGGACAACCAGGGGACCAGATGGGGGTTAATGAAAGGCGGGTCCTGCTTGATGAACCTGATCTCCTTTTATGACAAAATGACCTGCTTAGTGGATGAGGGAAAGGCTGTTGATGTTTCCTACCTGGACTTCAGCAAAGCCTTTGACACCATTTCCTACCACATTTTCCTGGAGAAGCTGGCTTCCCATGGAGTGGGCAGGTGCACTGTTCACTGGGTAAAGAAGTGGCTGGATGGCTGAGGCCAGAGACTGGGGGCGAGTGGATTCCATCCAGCTGGCAGCCGGTACCAGTGGTGTCCCGCAGGGCTCAGGGCTGGGCCCAGTCCTGTTCCAAATCTTTATCAATGATCTGGATGAGGGGATGGAGGGCACCCTCAGTCAGTCTGCAGGTGACACCAGCCTGGGTGGGAGTGTTGATCTGCTGGAGGGCAGGAAGGCTCTGCAGAGGGATCTGGACAGGCCGGATCCACGGGCTGAGGCCGATGGTGTGAGGTTCAACAGGGCCAAGTGACTGGTTCTGTCCTTGGGTCACAACCACCCCAGGCAGTGCTACGGGCTGGGGCAGAGGGGCTGGGAAGCTGCCCAGGGGAAAAGGAGCTGGGGGTGCTGGTGACAGCAGCTGAACATGAGCCAGCAGTGCCCAGGTGGCCAAGAGGGCCAAGGGCATCCTGGCCTGGATCAGCAATCGTGTGGGCAGCAGCACCAGGGCAGGGATTGTCCCCCTGTACTCGGCACTGGTGAGGCCACACCTCGAGTGCTGTGTCCAGTTCTGGACCCCTCACAACAAGAAAGACCTTGAGGGGCTGGAGCGAGTCCAGAGAAGGGAAATGAAGCTGGGGAAGGGCCTGGAGCACAAGTCCTGTGAGGAGCAGCTGAGGGAGCTGGGGGGGTTTGGCCTGGAGAAAAGGAGGCTCAGGGGAGACCTTATCACTCTCTACAGCTGCCTGAAAGGAGGCTGCAGCCAGGTAGGGGTTGGTCTTCTCCCAGTAACAAGCAATAGGATGAGAGAAAATGTCTGAGACTTGTGCCAGGGAAAGTTTAGATGGGATATTAGGAAACATTTCTTCACTGAAAGGGTTTTCGGGCACTGGAACAGGCTGTCCAGGGAAGTGGTTGAATCTGCATCCCTGGGGTTATTTAAAAGCCATTTAGATGTGGCACTTTGGGACATGGTTTAGTGGTGGACTTGGCAGTGCTGGGTTAGAGGTTGGACTTGATGACCTGAGAGATCTTTTCCAAACTAAACAATTCTGTGATTCTGATTTTATTCCTATGTAGGATTATTCTCTCTCTGAAAACAAGAGTATTTAGAGGTGGGACAATGTTTAAAACATCAGGAATCTGATGCTGAGTGACACTTACATGCACTATCATGATACAAGTGGTAGCAACAATTCTAGGTACTCACATCATTGCAGGATGTAAAGCAGCTGCAGATGTCTCCGTAAGAACTGCTCTGAGGAAAGTATGAACTATTGGTAGGAATATGATGTGCCTATTAGGAAAACTGGCATAATTTAAAAAAAAACAAAAAACCCTACACTGTTGTAGTAAAGAAAAAAGTTGAAAAAGTTCCTTGTGTTTCTGACAATGGTTATAAAGAGAGTAATTCCTGTTTCCTTCAAAAGTAGTTCTCCCCTCAATGCATGTATTAGTTTTTCCTGACTGGCCATACCACACAGCTGAGGATAATGTTTTATATGCTATATCTCTTCTTAAAAGAGAAGCCATATTCTTTTGTTGTAGATTTTCTGAAAAAATAAATATTTTCTCAAAGTTGAATGTTTTCATAAGAGCATATGTTGCACTGTTTCAATCTGTAGCATTAGATATGAAAATAATGTTGACTGATGAGTGCAGCAGTCAATTTGTAGTGTGCAAAAACTGTGAACACAACTGTGATTGGTAGAGCTGAAATTCACCTGAGGATAAAATGAGGATTGACCAGCAACATGAATGAACACTGTGTGGGGTTCTATAGCTTCTAGAATAAATAGCCTATGAGACCAGTTTGCAAGACATAGTAGATATAAAATGCCTTTCTTTACAGGAATTAGCTTGTAGAGAGTTTGCAGTCTCTTTGGGTAGAGACTTGTCCTAAAACAGTCCCAGGTAATTCTCAGCCTAAGTCATGGCTCCCAGTAGGTACCTGGGCAGCCATGTGCAGGCACAAACACCCTTGGCTGCCCACCTGACACTACAAGGGGATGTGTCAGAAGCACATAATTATGTCAGAAGCAGGACATAATTCCCACACTCTGATCTTCCCTCCCACATGGAATTACTCCAGATTCTCTCTTTCTCTCACGGCTGTAGGTAGCCTTTCTCAGCATGCTTTCCCCAGGCTATATTTGTCTCCTGTGATAAGGCAGCAATACGAGCCAGTGGAAACGTTCTGCACGTCTGCATTTTGGCAGCCCAAATGTGAAGGGGGATGTCATGAGGCTCAGCCATGGAGGTTTTTCACGTGCAACTCTCAGCTGTCTGTTTTTCATGTGCAGAGTAACAGCAACACAGTGGAGACAAGGACAACCACATCCAGCTGGAGAGCACTGACAAGGGATGATCTTCTCATGTGTGCCAGGGACACACCCTCAGGACATGATCACAGTAACTGGGCAGGAAAAGTAAGATCCTGGAACTGGCCATGGCTTCTTTAACAAACTGAACTTAAATTCTGAACTGACTGTTCTTTTCACCACATCATAAACAAGCACTTGCCATTTCCCCATTTGCTTGTAGTTTGGGCAATGAAAGCTCAAGATATTGTAAGTTAACGGATGGATCATGCTACAACTAGGCGAAAACTCCTCTCTCTTCCACAATTTGGAGCACAGCTGACTATAATGATCATTGCCCTGTGATTAAGAGACCACATCAATATTAAAGAAAGAATAGTTGAGATTTTAATACTCAGGTGTTATCTACTTCCTAGGAAAATGGTGATGTCCCTTGTATAAAAGTCACTTGCATTGTTCTAGTGCAAAGAAGAGTAAGCATTTTGTCCCTTTGTGTCATTTATAAATCTAGCCACTTTCCACCATCTATTTACTGTGGTATTTTAAACATCTACTCATGTACACATGGGTTTAAAGAAACTAATAGAAAAAGCAATACCAGGTAATTTTATCCTTGAGAAGTTATACTCTTCCTGATGTACTTCAGTAGCATAATAGAAAAAAACCATCTCTGCATCTGTTTGTCTGGCTGGAGACAAAGAAATGTGAATATTGTCACAGTTGACAACAAACACAGCTTTCCCACAGCAGTACAATCTGGGACAAATCATTACAACTTAATGGCAGCTTAATACACTCAATTAACTTTTCTGTGTGAATAATCCAACAACAAAATATGCCCACCACCTCTGTTTCAATCAGCCCTGTGGGTGTTAACAGAAATTTGTTGCAATCAAATTCTCCAAGAAGAAAAGCAACATTATAAATTTTGTACCCACCTGTAAATTCTAAAATGACTGATGAGAAATTTATATGTTAGTTGGAGTAAAGACTTGTGTGTCCTTCTCTCAGTCTGTATTCCTGCTATGTATGTCACTCCTCTGCATTAAGATAGAGCTGCCTTATTTTCACTGAAGAAGAGTATGCAATTTCTTCTGTCCTAGCAGGTTCGTAACATTCAGAGATCTGCTTCTCCGCAAGTTTTCATGAATAATCAAAACAGGAACATGCATTTCTCCTCTCTTTCCCTCTGTCCTTCCTTGCAGTTGGAATTGCTGCTAATCAAAATCTGTTACTGGGTGTCTGCTCTGAGAAGTCCACATTTTATACTAGAGGGGGAGAAAGAATAACAAAAATACTGATATTTGCAAAATTATAATCTACTTAGCTTCAAAGGCTAACCCTGAAAATTATTTCACCTTATCAGGGAAATACTTATTACAAGATTTTAGTCAAAGCTTAATTTTCTCTCCAGCATTTCTAAAAACGTTTTATATCTAGTGTTCTTTGCACTCTGCTAAGTGGCATTAATCCTCAAGAGTGTCAAGCTGTTGCCAGCATGAACATGGGGTCTCAGTGCTAAAGCATCCAGAGCTGCTTAGGGGAAAGGCAGGGGGAAGAAAACAAAATTTCAGAAAAAGTAGTCTGAAACTCTCTTGGTTTTACATTTGTGTGTGTAGCTTTGCATACAGAATAACCATTAGCAATTTTCCTGCTCACTTCATAACTGTTTAGAAAAGTCCTTGTCCTCAAAAGAGCTGTCTGATTTCTATCTTAGTTTACGTTGGGAGAATCTCAGTCTCTTTCTCCCAAACTTTACTCTACACACCATATAAAAAACCTCTGTTATAGTTATTGAAGACTAATGAGTTTCACTGATGTTTGGAAGATAAATGGTGAGAAAAGATAACATGATGACAAGACAAGAAAATGGTGGGAGGAATAACCTTTAAAGATTATTTGAGAAAATGAGGAGGAGCTAAAATTCAGTATGAATACTTCTACTTCAGCATTAACAACTTTCTATACTAAGCATGTCCAGGACTAAGGCATCAATTGACTTCAGGCCTCCATCCAGCAAAATACTTAAGCCTGAGTAGGATTATTGAACTCAACCCTATGTGAATGGGATTGGCTCATATGCTTAAATTTAAGCATGTACTTAAGTGCTTTGCTTGTTCTAGTCTATGATTGCTTTCTAAGTGGCAAACATCTATCAAGCACAATTCAGGTGTGCGAGGGATACCCGTTGCTAATCATGCAGCAAGTTTTGTGAATCATGAAGCAGCTCTCTGCAGGATGTCAGACTCCACATTTTTTCCATGTAGACAAACATTCTGAGTTCAACAACAGCCATTCAGACTTACATATCCAAGAGCTGCAAATTACTCAATGCCTTAAGACTTCCTTCTGGTGGCTTTAACACTTTTATGGTATGCATCCATCATCACAGTTTGGAGAAGAATTTTTTTCTTAGCTGTAAGCCATGATCCTCTGAAACTTCACATTTCAAAAACTTCCCTTCTAGAGAACAGAAATTTTATTGATTGATTTTCCTATGTCTGTCTCCACTTCCTCTTTCATCCTAGATGATTTCAGTAGAGACCAAGCACAAGTTACCTTGTTGTAAATATAAACAGACCCTGATTCTCATCAAAGTGTTGTGCTATTATCTGTGTCCTTCAGTAACACATCAAATGCAGATCTGGTAATAGAGGAAGAAGTATTCCAGCAGAGGCCCCCAGTATTCCAGCAGAAGCAAACCTTTAGCTGCCTTCCCTAGGAAGAAGGAAAAAAAGCATCCTAGTCATCCTTGAAGGACCTGTGAACAGCCCACCTGGAGCCACCTCAGATCTCAAGTCTGCAGAAAAGCAATTTTGAAATCTCTTCCAGAAATTTCTGTCAGTCAGAAAAACAGAAACATCCTGAGAACAAGAACAATGGCTAAAGATAAAATCGGCAGATGTGCAGAAAAACACTAAAGGTCAAACTCAGTATGAGGATCAAGCACTTACTAGCTTCTCATAAATCGATTACAAGGAACTCATCTGATTTATAACCCCAAGGGTCAGTTCCTTACATTTAAGACACTCGTTTTTCTACACTAGACCTGGTCCTTAGATGGTATAAAGGTGTCTGTTCATATGAACAGAGATCCCAAGGGGATATTTCTGTGGCTAAGAATTCCACAGCAGCTACCCAAAGTCTGACCACACTTTATCAGGGTCAACATAGAGCCGAAGCAAACAGGAGAACCTCTATCAACTATTGCATATCAGGCTCCTTACAACCAGACAGGCATCCTTTGACACAAAGCCATGATTTTTCGCTCTTTTTTTTTCATGGTGAGAGGGTTTGTAACAACTTATTTTTATTCAGAGGTTATATCTCATATTTGTGAAGTGCTGAGATTATTTGTACATGTGTGCTCCTCAAATTAAGTTGATTTTAAAAAACCTTATTGGTGTATGTACATGTATACACCCCTCCTTATGTTGTACACTTGTTTGTGAATAGAGCATTTTTTAAAAACCATAGCTTCTCTGAAATGTATGCACAATTTCTAAAAGATGCCATGGCCACATGATAAATAGTAGCTAAATTAAGAATTAGCAGAACTGCAGTAATAAATAGATCAAAGACTTCCCTATGCTAATATCCATATGAGTAATAAACCATGGTATTTCCTATCCTGTAATGCATACCATGGTTCTGATCCATAGGGTCTCACATTTTTTGCCTGCACGCAGGCACGCACAGGCTCACAGAGCAGATGTGAGAGTTGCGAGTCTCTAATGTAATTCATGCTCCAGTTCAGCAGCTGTGAGGGGTTTGCTAAATACAGTGTGGCCAAGAAATTCCTGAGAGAATAAGAATGGTTGTTAACAGTTCTGAGAAAGTCTTCCTCTGGGTTATTATCCCAGAGAGAGAGATAGTGGGGTTTGGCCGTCTTAACCAAACAAACAGCTCTGAGAAACTACACATATTCCCTCTGAGATTACAGCAAATGAAAAACAAAAAACCATCTTCTCTTAAAAGTGGTTTGAAGCATTCGTGATACTGTCAGTGAAGTACTTGGACTTCTTCCTGCTTCGTGCATCAGGTCACAGTTTCCATACTCCCAAAGGAAACTGAACATTGGCTGAAAAAGAGAAAGTCCCATTTACTAATACTGTTATCTTTTCAAAGCTGGCCTTGTTGAACAGGGGTGAGGCACAGGCACATGTGATGACTTACAGCCACCAAAGAACAATGCAGTAGAAACTCAAAATGGGCACCCTGTGTTTAAATTATTTACACCTGGACACTCTGCTCACATACATCCAAGTAAGTGAAAATGAAGTTGCTTGAAAAACATATTTTCTTGCAGCATTTTCCAACCCCTTGAGATAGCTGGCAAATGAAAGATCAGATGCAGTCCTAGGGCACTGGAAGCCAGATATACAATAAAAAACTACCTGGATAATGGCTTAAGATCATTTTAAGATTTCAGAAGTTTCAGGCTCCTTTCTCCTGACACCACCTCCTTACATTGCCTAAAGTGACTCTGCCATCCTACCACAGGTTAAACTTTCAAAGCAACACTTTTTTAATATACCTGGAGTCTACTGAGCAGGAATTATTTCCTCAACTGCCTCTCATGCATTTTAAACTGTATCCAAGCAAATCAAGTTAACAGGGTAGATGGGGAGAAGAAAGTAGTTCTGTGACTAAGAAGCAAGGCTACAACTCAACTGCTGGTACTCCCACAGATTTCCCAGCTCAGTCTTCTGTGCTCCTTCTGCCTCTGAAAAAAATCACACCAATAGAAATAGTTCTAATATCTAACCTCTAAGTTTTGTTGTGTTATGTTTCTTAGTGTGCTGAGACAGTGTTTAGCACAATCAAGCACTGGTTGCAGGCTGAAGTTCTTTACTGGTGCATTATTGTGCCTCTCTATCTGCTGGTACAAAACATCGGAACAGCCCTCAAGGGAACATTTGATAGCACCACTTATCACTCTGATGCATTGTCATACGGTCCAGATGGTTGCAGTATGTAAGCAACTGGGAACCAAAGCAGCAGGAGAAGTACATCCTGCTGCAGTTTCCTTCTGGTGCTGATCTTGATGCATTCAGCATTTAGATTAGTTTGCTGGTTAGGAAGTCTACAGCCCTGGGTAGATGCACACTAAAACCTAGCAAAAAAATACACTGTAGCAACTGCATTCAGTAGCTTGCCAACTACCAAATGACCAGACTTGCCCCCAAAAACTGTGTAAGATTACTGCTGCTCAGCCAAGTGACAATAACCTTCTGTGCAGAATGAATTCTGAGCTCCACAAGGGTGGCAATCTCTTGCAAATGGGTCTGTTATTGAAGAAAATCTCAGAAATCTGTGTACTTTAGCAGATTAACTATTACTATGATGTACAAACCCAGAGACAAATAGGAAGCTAGACTTCTTCCATTTGGCAAATGCAATTTTATTTCTAGATTAGTTGTAAGAGTTAAACATGTTAAATACTCTAACATATATACCCTGCCACACATATTAATTGGCATATGGGAAGAATGCTGCAAATAAAGAAAGTCAACATAAATAAGCATCTGCATATAAGTACAGAGTTCTTAGGAATGTGATTTGTTTTTCTTATTTTGTTATATTTGTTATTGTTATTTTTATGTGCTGGAGGAGGGCTTCCAAACCTGGAAAAGGCAAGACTTCAGAGGGAATTTGATATGCTGATGAATTATAAACTGTCTGTCGTTAGAACAGGTGTGAAAAATCGAAAAGCAACATGAAAAACAGAATACAAACTGGCAGGTACAAGGAACGAAGAAGACAATGCCATTTCTAGGGAGGTATCTCATTAATACCAGTCTACAACTCTAATAATACCTAAAGCCAAGCTGGTATCCATTTTATGGTCTTGAGGAATTTCTTCAAACCTAAGATACACAGTCACCAAGAGCAGAATGTTACACTTGGTGGCTTCCTGCACAGTTTAGCCACATACATAGGCTCACTGAGAACAAAGTATAGAACAGCAGATTGTGAATCACACCCAAATTTTCCACCCATGACTATACGGGGGAGGAATTTTTGCCACCAATACAAATACTCAGTAGTATGACTGTGACTACGCATAATGATTTTATCTGGACTACTTGCTAGTTATTTACTCTGCTGGTACAGAAGATTCTCTATACTGTATGAGAAACACAATCAAAATTATTCCTTATAATGCTAGTATTCCTGGTATTCCCAGTTCTTCCACCAGCAGAAATACAAAAATACTTTTTTTGTATTCAAAAAACCCTCACAACTAAGACACAAAAATGGACATTAAGCTACAAAGAATATGAGTAAGAACAGAAGTTACCTGTGTACTTTCCCATTTTCTCAGAAAAATCACTATCTAAGAAGTAAAAATACAATCCTTTTCACACCCAAACTGGCCTGTGAATGTGTATTCACAAGTGTTGCATGTGGGAACAGACATCTGTGTTCTATCTTCATTTGTCATTTTAGAGTCTATTTTCTGCAAAACTGAAAGATAATTTTCAAAATTTGGCCCCTCAAAATAGCAAAAAGAGATCAAGCGCTCTCAGACTGAACCATACTGGTCAGCAGATCCCAATCATCTTGCAAAAAAAATGTTTTGCTTTCTGTCTACAGAGTGAAAATAAATTATTTAAATTATCTGAAGAATATGAAGCCTCTAGTTCAATTTACAGGTCAGTCAATAAAGGTGCATTTCATGTGGTTATTGATTTCCTATTAATTTACTGAGCAGCAGGTTTCTGCAGAGGAAAGACTCCATTTCAGCAGCTGTAGTTTTCCTTAAAAAAATGTCCTGTGGAAAAAAAAAGAAAAAAACAATGAGAAACATGCTGTTAGCTCTCATGCAACTTCTAATCTTTCTAGTACGCACAGTTTTTAAACTGGATCTTATGTAATTTTGATTTGTATTATAAATAATAATTGAGAAGACCCACATGCAACAAAAAACATTACCTTGGCAGTTCTATAGATCTATGACTGTACTTACAGTGATTACAGTCACAGAGAAAACATACAGAGTAAACTGAATTTCTGAGACAAGGATAATTTCAGAACAAACCCATTGTATAGGTACATGACAAACTAACAGAGACAAACTTCAGTGAAAACCAAACACTCATGAATACTTGTTTACAGGCACACTGTGAATAATACAAATGGAAACTTGTTCTTTGGACAAGCCTTCACAAGAAAATAATTTGTAGTTGCTTATATACTTATGAACTCACAAAGCCACAGCAGTGGTCCACAGATAAGGAAAAAACCTCAGGTTAATCCTACTTGTTTAGACAGGGCCTATTTATTGAATAGTGTGGAAGGGGATAAACCAATTCTGCAGAGGATCTCTAAGGGACTTTATGAAGTAGAAACGAAATACTTATATTTTAATAGCACAGGCATGGCAAAAGCCCAAAGAACACTCCAGCTCCAGCATGCCAGGAACAAAAGCAAGCATGGCAAGCAATGCACAGGCAGGCACATGCTGAAAAAATAACACAGCCTCACAATGGCCAGGCATGTTAAGCCAGGTGTGCTATTCACCATGAGGGACACTGCAGTGGCTACAGCTGCAGGAGATACCCTTGTCTGTACACAGGTGCACTGCCTTCAAAAACCTTTCTGTGTGTGTTGGGACTGACTGCTGATGAGGGAATGGTAGGGCTAAATAAACAGGACATGAAAACAGAAGTAACAGTGACAGTTATTTCCTTGCCCATTAGTTTATACAGATATTAAACAAAATTTCACATCAATCTGCAGTTGGTGTTAGCCAGTAAAACTGATTTACAGCAACTAATACACCAGTATTCTGCACAGAACAAGAGCCCAGGTTAACAGTGACTACAAAACCTTACTCTGCCATTTTACTTGGTAGTAAGGATATCTTCAAATCTTTTCCTTCAAGCAAACTACAAAACACGCCTCTTGTTTTTGAAACTGTTTGTCCAAAGTAAAGCAAGTTGTATAGACTTGATACCTCTACCACACTTGTGGCTATGGATTCTTCTGTTTCACACCTATGCTGATTATCTTTAAGACAATGATTCTGTGAACATCACAAATTGCCAAGACACCCAAATCACTTAACCTCTTTTGAAAATTTTACACATAAATTTGACCTTGTTAGACAAGAACAGTAACTGCAATCTAATTAAAAAAAACCAAACCAAACCAAAACAAACAACAGAATTAAACGTCTGGTTGTGATGTAGAATGCTTATGGGGTTTTGTTTCCCTAAATTATGATCTATGGGAGTATAGTAAATGATTCAGACTGAGGTTAAGTTTAACTTCTAAAAAAACCCGAAATCCTCAAACTTTAAACTGAAAGTCTTGAGTGTGTAGTCACATATAACCAATTCTGAGAATTACAATTTTGCAGTCTGGGAACCACTGCTGTAATGCATGACAGCTACTTATAAACGTCAAATTAGCAACCACGTAAAGCAGGAGGTTATACAGTCTGCAAGAAGGTGATACTTGAAAAATGTCTGACAAAAAAAGCAAACTGACTATTGTTACTCAGCTTTTAATTCCCAGAGAAAAAAGCTCACGCACTTACATTTCATCATCATATTCTTTTGGAGGTGATGCTGCAATGACTAAGTCAATCCAATCCTGAAAAAGAAAAGCACAGGTAAATATGTGCTGCTAAGTACAGCTTTTAGAGGTGGCCAGTGGACCACCATGGAATGTCAGATAGAGAAACAGGGGAGTGATCTATTTCTGGAAAACCACAGGGAGCAGCAGAAAGGTCTCTATTAAAAACTTCTGTAGGAAGACCATTTAAAGATTGAGCTGTGTGATTTGCATCATGAAATTAAAGAAAAATCCACTTGCAACAAGATTTAAAAAAAAAAATTATTCTAAGAATCATCATCCTGTATTGGTCATGTGAGCAATGAATACAGCTCTTGCTGAGGAAACACTCACTGTACAAGTGTTGCTTGTACACTGAGAAATCAAAAATAAGCTATTATAAGGAAATTCCGATCAGCTTGAAGTAATTTTCACTATCAAAGAGTGATTCTACAGATAAAGGTACTATAATCACTCAGAATGTCATGTGTTTAAATACCAGTCTTGATATATGGCTAAATGCCATGAGATTTCCCAGTCAATTACACACATGGTTTTCAGAGATGCTACATACCAACATCTTCTGCAGATTTTAGCTCACTTTGGGAGTACCTGACACACCCACTATTTTGATGTTTGTAACCTTAGTTGTGTTGATGTGACAATGCCATGACAGAAAAGGATCTCTCATATGAGCTCTATAGGTAGAATGAAGTAGTATTCCAGGTTACTTACCCCACCCATGTTCCAAGCTTTTGCTAGAGTTGCCTGTGCTTCTGCCAGCTTGCTGTCAATTAATATCTTGCCATTTACAGCCAGTATTTCATCCCCTTTCACTATGCCTCCTGGGGAAAAGACCAATATGCTATACATACACATAAGCAAAACAAAATTCTAGGAGACTTTTCTGTGCCATATTTGTACAGTACTGACTATAATGAAAAGTGTTCTCACTGGATGTGAATGTCTGCACTAAAAATTGTAAGAAGTTTCCTACGGACAAACCCAAAGGGAATTTTTAAGCATGGCAAAGCCAAACTAATCTCTTATTGATCATGACCAGTAAGAAATTAGTTCAGCAAGATTTTCCACAGTTTGCCTGTTTGGGTAATCCAGCTATTCATTTTACAAACTGTGGCTGACTGTAGGCTGGTACTACTATGCTCCATCCCTGGAAGTGCTCAAGGCCAGGCAGGATGGGGCTTTTGAGCAACCTGGTCTAGGGAAGTGTCCTGGACCACAGCAGGGGCTTGGAATTAGATTATCTGTAAGGTCTCTTCCAACCCAAATAATTCCATGATTCTACAAATATGGCAAAATTAATTAAATTCCCAAAGGAATAAAATGGCATTTGTCAAGGGTTTGCATGACTGTCATTCCTCTGCAAGTGTATGTGTAATGTTTGCTCCTTAGAACTGATTTTGACTTGCCAATCTGGAATGAAGCACAACCAGTTAACTGGGACTGGATTTGAAGAGGATGGTAAGGAGACAGCCTTAGTGGTGAGAGATCCTAAAAAGAGTGATGGTTCAACAAGAGCACCAAGGAGACCAAATGGCTGAGATATTTTCACAGCAAGAGTGACTTGAGCTTAGGTGCAGGCTGGGACATGGACAGCAAAGACAGTGTAAGGGGATATTGCCCTGTCTGTTGACCTGGTCATCACAAGAGTTCTCAAGAAAAGGATGGCAGATACTTCCCACCAGGTGCAAAGCCCAGATATGTTGGTGAGCATGTTCTTCTGCTTTCAGAAACCTGAGCCTCAGAGGCTCTGGCCTTCAGCTGGGTTTTGAGAGTAAAGCCACCTCTTTAACTAAACAAACTGCTGTTTAAAGTAGCATAAAGAACAAAATTAGGCAGCATAGTATAGCTATAGTCAGGTAATTGCTTTGCATGTGGAAGTACTACAAATGTCATTGCTCAGAAATTGTGAAACAATGGAGAACGTATTCCTTGATTAAAGAATACACCAGAGAATCAGGTGTTGGTTTTTATAAATTTTACATAATTATTAATTTAAGAAGCACATGTGGCTGCCCTTTGACTTGAGACAGAACTTGGCTCTTTAGACAACCTAAGTGAGCTTTTCAGTACCAGGCTATGGAATCAGCCAACCATTCTCAGCCAGTGTAAGGAGACACTTTGCAGCAGCTTTCAAATTCCCCTTTGTTGCTCACCATGTTTGTCTGCAGCACCATCCTCGTAGATGGCAGACACAACTACCTTTCCAATTGGAGAATCAATTCCTCCCTCAACTGCAAGGTCCAGTGATCCTTCCTATGAAAAAAACAGTCCTAGTTCAGAAAAGGCTGTTAATTTTTGCCACTAACAGGAGCTTAGTCTTCCCTTCTTCCCAGTAAACGATGCTGTATATCAAATGCTTACAGGAACCCTTTAAATATCAATCAATCAACACAGCATTTACCTTTTTTATTCGTAATAGCCGTACGTCTTTTCCCATAATTTGGTCTGGGGTAAACTGTGAAAAGATACAATGATTAATCATTTCCACTTTGGAAACACAAAAAAATTGAGATGATCTATGTAGTTTCTGGGGGAAAAGGGACCTTTCCCTCCTCTAATATAGTGTTACAGGAAGTTCAGAATCCCACATCACCTTTTCCTGCAAGAACACTCCTGCTCAACATGACTAGAAAAGTCAAATACACAAGACCCAACAAGCAAGAATCTTACCCACTCCCAGCCCTCAAAATCAAGGACTTGGCTTTTTTTCCAGTGTATTTCATATTAAACAGTTAGGCATGTTTAAATTCTCTCCTTACCATTGAATATGGATCAAAATCTTCCACATACTTCTGGAAGCCCTGAGAATAAAATGATATTTAATTGCAAAAACAGCAACTCACACACACACACTTAACACACAAACTCCATCTTATTTATTAGTGAGAGAACATGTAATTCTGTAAGCTATGAAAGAAGACAGTAACTGGAGAAAAGCACAGAGACACAGCAAAGAGTCCATCCTGACAGTCAGAAAACATTTCAAAACCTCATGGCAGATCAATAATTTGAGTTGGTCATATAATGGAGAAGTTCTGAGGAAGAGTTTACCACTCTGTCAGCTCCACAGTTCCACTCTACACCTGACAGAACAGAAACAAATCTTGAAAGCATCATAGGCAGGTATGTTCTGCCACACTCTTTGGAGCAACATTTCTTATCAACATGTTCGATGGTAACAGGTAGAAATGACAGGCTCCAATTCACCTCTCAGCAACACTACTCCTCCCTGGGTTTTAGGATTCTTTTTCAGCCCCCTTCTCTCCTTCTTGATGTGGAGTTTCAGGGGGTTGGCTCCATACCACAAGCAAACTCAGAACAACAGTTTGTTGGACAATTTGCAGGACAACTTTGTTTTCATATGGTTCTGTGGAGGACTTAAAAGCTTTGTCAGGGAATGTTGGAAATGCAGAATATTGCACCTAGGCAGAGCAAGATTTAAGCTTTGAGATGGCCCACAAAATGTAGGGCTTAACACTTGTCAGACCAGGACTGCAGAGAAAAGCAGGAGTTACCTTTTCTCAAGGATGGGAGCTCCTGCATCAGCAGTCTGGAATGAATGGTGTTTGAGTGGCAGTTTCCTGAGGAGGATTAGTAGCTACTGGGTGAGACTGCATGGCCAATGCTGGGGATTTATAAAAGCCCTGCACTTATCCTGCATTCTAAAGTAAAGGACTTCAGAACTTAAGAAAATCTTTACTGAGGTACCTAGCTGCCATTCCTGTGGCCTCAAGCTGCAATAACCTGGTGATAGGGGAACACAGAACCACACAACCCTTTGCAGACATATATCTGACACAGACCAGTGGTTCAGTGCACAATCAAGCTTGATATATTCATTACTGGCCTCTTTTCTACTGGATCCATTTGACAACAAAATCTATTCCACTGGCGGACTCAGCTAAGCCTTTTTCCACTTGTAAACCAAACACACAGCTTTAGATTCCTCTGGTATATTTTAGGGCTGGCTGTAAATGGCAAAGTTGCAGCAGAAAATACTAATGCCTTCTCTGCTATACTCTTTATTACCTCTCTCAGTTGCCTAATTTTGATGTGACTATGAATGACCCTCTGGGTTCTGATCTCACCCTTAACAGCACTGCCTTACATTAGGTTTGTTACACTGCATTACATTTTTTAACCAGATAAATGGGAATTTCATCACAGACATCAGCAAGGGTAGAATTTCATCCTGGGGAAAAAATGTCAATCAATCATTCATTAATTTACAAAGTGTATTAATATGATGACCCATTTAACCAAAACTGTAAGAGAAACATTTTACAATGATAGCTACCTAAACAATTAATACTTTGAATAACTGAATTAGTAGTGCCTTTTGGAATCATAGATAAAGTAGATATCTATGGTTTTGGAGCAAGCAATTTAGAGAAAAGAACTCCAATCTCAGCCAAGTCACTAAGTCATTATGTAATCTAAAGGAAGTCAGTGAACTCTTTGTCCCAGGTTGCCCTCATGAAAAACAGATGTTGCCCTTTGAAGGAAGTTTTCCTGGGAAAATAATCTTTAAACAGGAAAAAACCAAAAAACTCCATGAAAACAAACACACAAAATTTAAAAAAAAAAAAAGGACCACCAAAAAAACAACCTGCAAGCAAAAGTCATAGAAACATAGAATATCCTGAGTTGGAAGGAACCCACAAGGATCACCAAGTCCAACTCCTGGCCCTGCACAGACTCACACTATGTGCCTGAGAGCCTTCTCCAAACATTTCTTGGACTCTGCCAGGCTTGGTGCAGTGACCACCTCCCTGGAAGCCTCTTCCAGTGCCCAACCACCCTGTGGGTGAAAAACCTTTTCCTAGTATTCAATCTAAACTGTTGTCCACTTGGGTTCATATCACTATGTATCAGAGATATGACCTGGATCCAATAATGTACAAATATCTCTAAGACAGAAAAAAGACATGCACTGAACTGTAATAAATCTTCCCTGAAATGGGCACCACAAATTCAGAGATCAGAGAGTGCACTCCATATCCAAGCAGGCAGCAATGAACCAAGGAACACCGTGTGGAAAGCACAGTCCTAAGCCTACCCTCCCACCACTCAGGACATTTCAGGTGAAACAGTTAAGACCATTCAAATCCCTTCTTGACTTACAAAAACATTCACAGGACTGAGCATAAGCTGAAAATGGAACATTAAAATATTTGATTGCACTGAAATAACTTCCTGTCTGGACTTCCAGATGCAAGCTAAAGTTACTATTTAAAGAAAAAACAACCTCCAAAACACAAGCACTTATACCAATGTTCCTGCTTCACAGGTTTCTAACAACAATAGTCAAGAGCAACTGAGACCTGAAATAACAACAACAAACAAAGAAACAAAGACCTGAAATAACAACAACAACAGAGAAACAAAACCCAAGCAACAACAACAACAAATAATTGAAAGAGAAAGTCATGACCATATATAACAAAATTTTCAAAAAACCACCTCTTTTGAGAACACAACTCATATATTCAGAACATACTGGCATTCACTGGCAAATAAATAATCTCAAAGCTGGATCTTTTTCAGTCAAATGCAGTTTTCCCTTCAAGATCTAGACTGAAACTGATTAAAAGAAGAAAAAATTATTACTGCTCTTAATGGTTTACCGCTCAAAAGCTCCCACTGGGAGCTCACTACTGTGTGCTAACTTTTCAGATAACATGTCAATGCATCTAATTTAGCTTGGACTAACAAAGGGGTTTTGTACAGAAAGGGGCACATTTTACAGCAGCAGAGAAGTTTAGCATGAAGTTCACTTCTTCAAAGGGTCATCTATTGAACCACCAGTCAACCAAATGGGAAGAGGTGAAAACGTTATCACTGTGACAGAGGAAAGCAATAGAAGTACAGCAGGAAAACCCTACACAACACAGGAAGGCTGAATGAACAAGTGCTTTCCACCACCAGTTCCTCTGATTTCCTAACAGTAGCTATGGTATGATGATAGCTCTATTTGTTAAACTAATAAAGCATTTTATTACTGAAAGCATTGCAGCTGGACACTTAGAGAAACAAGGAAATCTTAGGAATATCAGTATCAGATCAGTTATCAGTGTTCAACTATCTTAAAGGTTGCACTTAACCATGTAAGTAGTTACAGATGGTTCAACCTGAAGGATTTATTCCCATTCTTCTTCTGCTTAGACTAGCAGGAGACACAGGCACACACTTAAAGCTTACAAAGACTAGCAGTTCTCATGCACTAGGGCTGCCTTGCATCTTCTGTTTTAGAAACTGAGCAACAGGATCGGAAAAGAAAGTTTTAAATCTATGATCAGTCAAACAAGAAGTACCACACAAAACACGGAAAACGTTATTTTACTTGTTTTTTGTTAGATCTAAATGATGAATTGTAAACCACCATCCTTTTAAACATCTCTTGTGGCTGCAAAAGAAAGAAAATTGCCAAACCAGGTATTAACTTTTTAATGTAAATAAGTATCACCTACTCATAAATTATCTTACTGCTTATTTTGCTCTCCTAGGGACTGAATCACACTTGCACTTGTTAGTGCTTGTTCCCTGTATCATTCCAAAATGAGAGAACACACACAATGAAATAGTATCGAATGCAAAGTGGAAAGAATTCTAGAGAAACAACATAAATAATGCACATTTCCACACCACAAGATTTTTAAAAAATATTTTCCATGACTGCTTTTACAAGTCATTTCTTGTATCTTGAAGAGTGCTTGGGTCTCTTATCCATGATATATAAAAAAAATTGAAAAAAATCAACTCTAAACATGGACAAAATGGTAGACAATAATTTCCAAAATACTGAGAAGTCATGATACATATATGTTTATGCATTTAAGATTTGCTTTCCTACCAGAGATTTCTTATACTGAAGAGGTGAATTCCGTTATTAAATGGATTTGATTTTGTTCTGTTTGGCTTCAAGGATTTAAATTCCATATTCATTCTGTTTTTCTGTCACTTCCACTATTCTAACAAAATGGTACACTGTAGCTTGGAATCACTTAAAATACAGAATATTTTATTAGTTTACAGAAGTTTTCAAAAATTAGATGGGCTAAATCCCCATATTATTATACAAAACACTACTGACACTTCCCCAGCCTCCACTCAAAACCTTACAGCAAATCAGGTAATGTATTTGAGTCTTCTGAAAGAAGAACAACTTCCAACTCTGGAATTTACCCTTTCAAACTCAATTTCCTTTAAAACAAATTACCATGTGTCAGCTTCACTAAGGTTTCTCTCAGTGTCCTATAGTCCTACCATTACATGGAAAAATATATTCAAGAGTTAATGAAATGTGGTTTGTGTTTAATTAATACAAACGATGAGTTTTTGTCTTGGAGGACTTATGGGCAAGTTTGGAAAGATTTTCCACAAATCCCTTTAGATGCTCTCTTAAAAAAAAAAAAAAAAAAAAAAAGTTCAGTTTCAACACAGATTGTTTTGGTACAGCTATAACCAATGCTACTTGAAATTTCCAATCCTCACACATCTTGCCACATGGTATCTAAGCACCTGTCTTGACTTCAGCCCCGCAGAATCAGGCTTCAAAGCTTGCAAATTAGAGGAAAGCTTAAACATTATTTTTTTCCCTTCAGAAATTCTTCATCCACCCACAAAGGAATGAGAGAGAAAAAATCTTTTGTAGCAGCCAGTGCACCAGAGCCTTGTAAGTCACACAGCAGCATGTCTGTGATAGATAGGAGAGCAGAGACTAATGCTCCTGGTGGTTTTGCCTCTATGAAAATCTCACCACTAAATCATAAAAATCCTCTCCTGTTCTCTGAGCCAAAATTTAATTGGCTTTGCCATAAATGTATTCCAGTTCACTTTAGTACAGCTCACACCGATTTTGACTCAGAGCAGCACTCAGTGTTCAAGGCCATGCTTAAGGTTTAAACATCTCCCATCATTTCCCTATTTATAAATGAAAACAATTTCATTTTCATCAACTGTTAAAAGACCTGGTAATTCTGACCTGAATTTAATTAAGAAGATTATTTAAGCCACAACACAGACTATCTGGCCCAACTACCTTGCAGGTAATAGGAGGATTTTATGCATTCTTGCATGTCTATTTTATTCTTAAGTGCATGCTTTTTCATCTTCTTTACTAGTGAATTGCTCAAGGATAGGCCAACTGGATTAGCTGCTTGAATCAAATAAATCCATCAACCTCAGTTTCTAGAGTTTGGTACTCAGGACAGTTAAAGTCAGGTAAAAACAAGGTTGAAACATTTAAATGCATAATATCAAATTAAGACATAAAAGCTGGAGTTCCATAAGGTGTGTGAAATCTAGGAAGATGAGAAACCAGACAGCAAATGATATGCTGTCTTTGGTGATACTCTCCTCCACTAAGAGAAGCTGAACTGGTCCTCTATCTGAACAATGAACTTAAACACAAACACCCACAAAAACACACAGAGCAACCAACCAAAATCCACTCCCCTTCTGCAAAAAATCGTAATTTTAATTCTTAAACACTTCTGGAGATAGGCAGGTACTCTCTTGTTTGTTTTGTCGTACACTGGCCTTTTCTTTTTTTAACTAATAGATGTAATCTCCCTCTTCAGTATCCATGCAAGTTTTACTTCACACAGCACTCTGACTTCACTGAAGTGAGGATAAATAATTACCCTTTTACTGCAGTAAGTCATCAATGGAAGTAAGAGTTATAAGGTCTATCAAACCAATTTATAGACTGATCTTTCTCTCAAAGTCCTACCAGAATGTCGCTCCCACTGAAATTTTGATCTTCCAACTAATATAATGCAGTTTGGGAAGGAAGATGATTGAATCTGAAAGATTTTAGCAGACTTGTGATTTGGAAAATGTGCATGCATGCATAACAAATCATAAGACATTTCCCTATGGAGGTGGATCTTGTTGCCAGTTTCTTAAACTAATTGTACGTAGTCAGTAAAAAAAAAAAAAAAGTGCCTTTTAAAATTTGTACCAAGATTATTTGATCACACATAAGGGTATTATAAATTTTGCGAACTAGTACACACACACACACACTTGTTCAAGAGCTAGATGATATTAACTGCAGATTATGACTTTTTTCATCCTTTCCCTATGGAATTTCATATTGCTTAGAGATGTTAAAAAACTGAACACAATCAAAATGAGAGCTCCAACTGAAGGAAACATCTCCACTGGAGGATGTGAATTTATTTTCAGCTCATGTGCCTGCCTTCTCTTAAGCAACTTATAAAAACTGCTTCTAATTACCATTCAGTTCATTTATAATGTAGAAGCTTCAAAATGACTCTGGCTGTGGGAAAAGTGGTTACTAAGTATCACTTAAATTTGTTCAAAGTGTAACTGGGGAAAATAAAGGAAGAAGATTATCTAAATTATTGAAATGAAAAATGACAAATCCATCGTATTTTAATGAAACACAGCTAGGAATATTGTGCACATAATTTATTGTCAGAAATAGCTTTTAATTAAATAAATGCAATACAAATTCATTGGTTTTTCTGTCACTTACTATCTTACAAATGCATATATACACGTGTCCACAAACATGCATTACAGAACACTGATAATAACAGCATAAGCCACAGTGAACCTCAAGAATAAAAGCTACCAAATTGGTCCACCAGCTATTCTAGGTGAATTTCAAGGGCTGTCAGCTGGGAGTTATCACCTGTCTGAGCAGTATTCCTCTTTTTTTGTTCAGTAAGACGTGGCTCACCTTTGCTCATATACTAGAATTCCCAAAGATGCTACATGGTTGGTCCTAAATATTTAGCCTCTGACTTTTCACTTACATTTGAAACAAGAAATGGAAAAGAAATGAGAAAAAGAAGCTGATTATGAGTGAACTTTGCAGTAACGCTGCCTGACCAGTATACTGGAGTCTGATATAACAACACACATATTTCCCCCTGGAAATTAAAAGATACATATAAATATATATATGTATATATATATATATATATATATATATGATAAATAATATAATGAGGCATATATCTTCAAGTATGTTTATGACCATTTACAAAGGAAAAATGCAGCTGGCTTAATTTTTATTATTTCGTTTCTGATGAATGAATTCAGAATTTATAGAAATAAAACCCAGCATGTGAATAGATGAAAAATAAGATGTACAAATTCTAGGGCTTTATGCTGCTCTGGAATTATGCACCCCTGTACAAAAATTGTCACTAAAAGCAGCTTTTCCACTATGGAAAAAAAATGGAAAAAACCTGTTTTGTACTTACCATTCGTGACTGCTTGAAAATATACAGAAATTTTAGTTAGCAGGAAATGGGAAAAAAGATTGTTCTTTGAGGACATCTCAAAGAACAATGTCAAAACCAAACCCTCACAGTAACTGGAGCATTCATAAAAAGAACATTAAAAGGCTTACCAGGGCCTCTGATTTGATTGTTGGCCTGACCACGAAGTTTGGGTCAGGATGCAGCATAACTGGTTTAGACACTATTGGTACCCCTGGATGACGTTGGGTAGGTGGACTTGGAGCAAGTTGCTATGGAGTTAATTTAAAAAAATTACAGTTCACAACATAATTTGTGCAAATCCATAATTTCAATGAGACTCCTCAATCCAAATGGTTTATCATAATGAATTTAACAACACTAATAGAAGAAAAACCTTGCAGAATTATTTTAACTAAGCCTTACAAACTCCAAACCAAAACACAATTTCTCTTGCATCCAAGTAGTAGCTTTTCCCCTAAATTCAGGCTTCACCAGCAAGACTATGGATAAATCTCAGCCCTGATTTTGGCATTTTTCCCATAAAGGCAACAAACTGAATGAGAAGTTACAGGAAAAGAAAAACCTGCTAAAGTTGAGTGTAAGAACAGAGTGAACCCAAAATAAGATTTTAACTAATCCATGGCTAAACAGATCTTTTAAGATGAAATTCAGCTGGGCTGCAGCAAACTGCTTTCCATAGAGAACTTCAAGTTAAATTATCTTGATTTAACCAAAAGGATTTGTTAGGTAAATACCCTGCCCTTGACTCCACAAAGTACAGATACCCAGAGGCATCTGAGACCTGATCATTCAGCATGCCCTAGGCCAATCCTACACTTCCCACTCAGCCAAAACTCCCAATGACATGAAGCACAGTTTTATTCAAGAAGAGAGTTCAAAACTGAGCCCTGTGGGTTCAGTTTCTGACTTGACCCCAGCAACTCTTGGGACACTTTTCTCAATGTTTCTCATAGGAAATGTGATGTATTCCAGAGATAATTCTTATGGTACAAGCTGTATCCTCTCATTTATTTGCTTCCAGCAAATGGGTTAAGCCACTTTTTGGGTTTGGTTTTCTGTTTGGCTTTTTTGTGCATGTGTGTGTGTTTTTTCCCCCCCCTGTGGGTTTTTTTTTTTCCCTTTTCCTTTCTTAAATAGTTTTTTAAAAAGCTTGAATTAGATATTTGAAAGTCCCTGAGGATATCCCTCAGCTATTGTTGTTCCACATTGCAAAATACATTGTATCATTAAGCTTTCCAAACTTAGAAGATTCAGAATCAACAGATTCACAGATACTAACTTGTTAAAACTGCACTGGAACTGGATGATTTCTCCTGGAGCTGCACAATTTAGCAACAGACTTTTCTGGAGCGCACAATGGAGAAACCTGACATATGACCATTCTGACTCAAAATCAGTGCAAAGAGATACCAAACAAATGTTGGTGGTTCTGAGACAGAACTTGCTTCTTAGCACCCATTCTATTTAAAAGACAGATTGAACCTAGCAACTTTTGCCTTGACAGAAGAACAAAGCACATGCTCTGTCACATACAGACATTTGCAACATGCAGATATGGACTGTATTTTGCTCAACTGTTGAAATACGAAATCCTTGGACCATTAGGAGCCACTTCCACTACTCGTGCTCCCAGCACAGCAATGTATCCCCCACACATCATTCCACGTGCTGAATTTTAAACAAATGAGCCATGCAGGGTGAAACTTTTGACACTTCCTTGCCATTAGCACTACATGGGAAGCTCATGAAACTACAGCCATGATTAACAGCACGTGACATACCAGCGGGCTGCTTGACACAGAGGACGCTTTGCCGACGTGGGAGGTGGTTCTTACAACCTAAACAGCAACACACTTAATACTGGGTTCATATAAAGTGTAAAGCCAATAATAATTTTTTTCAGAAACAGACAATTTATTCCAGATATTTTAATAGCTAGTTCTCAAGAATGCCTCTGACAGGATTTTATTCCTTTTGTCAGGTTTTGTTCAAGCTGAATTGGAAATTAAACGATCTGGGTTAATACCAAAAATGGAGCAATGCAGAGACGATTTTGCAGCTTGAGTAATATTAGAAAAATGGACTTATGGGACAATTACAGTTGTCTTATCTTTTTGGCTTTGGCAGGCATAAACACAAGGTCTTTAATCCATATAGTCACAAAAATGCACTGCTTTTGCTTATCTGTGGGGTTAAAAACTCACTTTGTAAAAGGCAGCAAGGATAAATTCTCAAGCTTTGGATTTTTCTTCCATTTCTGAAACCACACCAGAAATACTGAATTATCTACTTATAAACCAAGCAGCTTTGGCTCAGAATTAATTTTACTAAGAGCCTAGTTATTTCCTCATATACGCTAACTATATTCAGTGAAAACTGACATTTATTTTAAAAGCTAGGTTATTTGTTGTTACCTAACATATTTTTCTTAATTATTAATTTCTTTTCTCTAACATACCCAGCAGTGACAAACTGCCAGAAACACATACTGAAATATATTGATTTGGGGTCAGATCAGTAAGGCAGTTCCGGTATTACTCCATCTATCTGAGTATTTTCTGTTATCTTTAGAAGAGTGTATTTCTCCTCTCAACACTAGTATTTTGTACACTTCTGCGTCATTTCACATCATTTTTATTTTGCAAATAACTTGGGAAACCTGCTATCTGTAAGAATATATGATATTTCCATTTTGGTGGATCTAGCACATTCTTGGCATTTCAAATGTATAAATCACATAGATCAAGCACTGTCAGAGGTCCACATAAGTTTAGAAGAGATTCATGGGTCACATAATGGCAATTATTCAGAGAGAGAATCTATCAGTTTCCACCAAAAAGTGATAAATTTGCATATCCTTCCCCACCCCAACCAGAATCATGCAAACACTAAGACGATTTAGTAAACATGCAAAAGCCCCAAAACCCAACAACGCAGTCAGTCAACCCATGCAAAAAAACTGTGTAGGGAACAAGTGACCATATGGGATCCTCTTCTGCTGCTTGAAACAAGAATCTTTTGCCAAAACAACAACTCACTACAGTGCTCAGCAAAGGGAATTAGGATGAATCAGCTGCTGTTTCTTTCCTGAAGTGCGATCTGCCACAAGATTGCTTTTATTTGACTCTTTTGGACTCAGATTGCAGTGAGGAGAACGGCACTGTTTTCTCAAAGTGCAAAAAGTCAAAACAGGTTACCAGCTCGCACTTTTTTATTTTACACAGTTTTGACCTTTTAAAAGTTTGAGCTTCCAACTTTAGGCCAATTTTCTTTGTCCTAACAAAGGACGTTCCTTCGTTCCTTCTCACCTAACAAAGCCATTTGATGACACATTTAAAGCACTTTTACAAGTCATCTTCACTACAGGGATGATACTTTTCTGAAATTTAACCCTGAATTAAACTGCTGCCTGCTGTTATTTCTTTCTTTTTCATCAAGTCCAACTCATCTTTTTTTTAACTGATACATTCCACTGAATGTATCTGCAGGTGTTAGGGTTACAACGTACGTAGGCAGGAGAGCAAACGCCTCCTGACTTACATTTTAAAAATGTAAAAATGAAATCACCACTGGACTGCAATCCCTACAGGAAAAATGAAGAAACCACCTCATTCCGTCTTTTAACATTGCAAGGGGCAGAAGGGTAGATCCAGTGGACAGAAGGTGATGGATCAGGGCAGGGAGGCACGCAGGGCAAGGGTAAAGGCGCATGCATCCAAGCAGATCCCGAGGTCACCTGGGAAGCCGGTGTCACCGACAGGGCTGGACCTCGTGGAACATTTGAGGCAGGAAGTGGGTGAGCTGGGGGTGCTGGGCTAACAGTGGGCAGCGGTGGTGGCGGAGGTGGTGGCGCGTGCTGTTTGGGTTTGTCAACTTCATCTAAGTTTATATCATCGAGGTCTGTGGTGTGCAGCTGCAGGCCCCCGGCAAAGCGCCGCATTGAGGAGGCTGAGGGAGAGGCAGAAGGACGTCCACTCGCCAGCTGTGACAGAACAGAAATCTGCCTCAACAATTCTGCCTGAAACAGTCCTGAAGTGATTGATGGCCAGCCTTACAACACCGCCTGACTGCTACTGCACAGGAAGCTCTTGGCTTCTCCCACACAGAACATACACAAAATTTTCTCCGAAGGCCTTTCTAAAAGCACTCCTTGGGATTCTAGTTTAAAAAGAAGAAAAATGGGAGTGGTGTGACAAAAGCTGTTGGGGTAAGGGGGTCGACAAAAGAAACCCCACAAAACCCCAAAAGCATGAAGCCTTCAGAAGGCAAAGTCACAGGGCAAATCAAGATAACACAACTCTTGCCTCTCTGGCTCTTATGAAGAGAAAGCAAGAATTACTCCTTGGAAAGGTGATTATTTTAAGAAAAATAATCAAAGACAAGCCCTGAGGTTCTATGTCATTAAAAAAGGGAAAGGGGTTAAAGTTGTGTAAACACAACCACACATTAGCACACAGAAGGAAACTAAGCTTAAGCAGCTATCAAAACAAAAATTTAGTGTGCTATGAAATCAGATCCTCAAGGGGTTTGAGATCTTATAATTTATGTTAATCCACACCCAATCTATTGGGGGGCTAAACAACTCCAGAGTTTGAACATAATGAGCAGCTCATCCAAAAAAACCCCAACGTATGTGAAGGAGTCCACATATGCTGCTAGAGTTGCTAACATTCCTTTTACCAGCGATCAAAGAAAATTCAGCCATTTTGCTATTTTGTAGACTCAGCTGAGGAAACACTACATGGATAAGCTGTCTGACAGACACATCCATCTTACTCTAATATGGCAACACTTCCCTCAAGTGGGTAACAGTTTTCACGTTCTTCTTATCTAACATGCTCACCCCTTTGTACTGAAAAATAGCTATTTCTTTGGCAGAGGTTGAGAGATCTTGACTGCTCTTGTTCCCAAGAAACAGTTCATGCCTGTAGCACCTGAAAACTGCTCAGCTGTACTTACCCCTAAGAAGCCCTCAGGTTTTATGTTTTACATGTTTTAGCTGCTTGGGCAGGTTTGTAGAAAAATCGTAATAGAGCACTTATATATAATGTAATGGAAGAATTGATGGAGCAAATACAACACAGAGTGTTTGTCTTAAATTCAGGTAGAGCTCTGAAAATGCAAGTGTTTGTAATCTGTAATGTGCCTTCTTACTTTACAAAGTAAGGGGGACAAAGTTCTAGCAGAACACCATCTGCCAAGTTTAGATAGTGAGAGAAAAACTCTGCATAATCATTCCACTAAAGACCTGTACTGGAAAACCACATGGATCTGAGCCTAGGGCCACAAAGAACAAAAGATCAACTGCTTTTTCCAGAGCTGCTCCATGTTGACTTGAAGGAAAATCATGCGAGAGTGTTCCCCAAGGTCCCTTTTGTGGTTGCAGTTTCTCGGGGATCTCACGGGAGCTCAGCAGACTGAAATGCTCCTCTTGAAAGTGGCTTTCCTTGGAAGACAGCCAGAGCAGCAGGATGGTGGGAAAGCCTCACTCCACATCTAGAATCATCAGGCTCTAAGGAACAATCGCTATCTGCAGATCCCCTAATTAAAGGGGACTACTTAAAGCACAAGCCCAAAGCCTACTCCTTGTGAGTTTCGTATCTTTTTGTGATTTTCTTAACCTGCTCCTTTATTTCATGCAATACAAGGAAGCTTCCAAGAGCTCACTATCAATGATGGTCTCATTTTCATAGGATATTAATAAATATAGCTGGGTCCAGGTTTGTTATTTGTAGCATGCCCCACGTAGCCCAAACAGCTCACGGATCAATAAAACTGTTCACTCTGTGGTAATAATATACTTTAAAAGGTTAATACAAACAGTTCATTAAAACAATGTTTAAATCTTCATAAAATATAGGAACAGCAAATTCTATAGATATAGTCATCAATTACTGATGTTCTCCCCCCTCTTAGAAAAAAGGCTGAGGGGGAAAGACAAAGATTTTTTCACTAGTAAAACCTGGTGCTTTTAGGAGACAACCTTCAGTTATTTAGAGATCATGCAATATATGGAAAAGCCAGAATTTTACCTCAGGAGACTCATTCTCCACAGAGGAAATCTGTTCTAACCGTGTTTGACAAAGTCTTTCCACCCAGTGCTGCACCTTTTCTGATTCTTCCAAGTCTTCTCGTTCTGTCTCAGATACCTTGACCATAACATTGGTGCATGAGAAAAGGTTATAGGTGTGGTCACAATACAAATATGTTTCAGAAGTATGAAAACTCCACTAAACATAATTTTAAAATAATAATGCTTTTAAGAAGGTTTTCCTATTTTGCTTTCATTAAATTCATCACTACACATGGACACCCATTAACTGCAGAGCTATCCTCATTTGGGCAAAAGCTGACTGGAAACAAGCAAACATGGCAACAGAGTTCTGCAGTGAAACAGCTTTTAAAATTTCATTATCTTTGACATAATTAAACAAGTGTCCTGCTAAAATAATTCCACTAAAAATCCACCTAATTTTCTTTCAATATAGTTTTGCACCTGATAGACCACAACATACCTCTTGCACAAGACGATTTATTTTCAGCTGTTTTTCTTTCTCCAGCATTCCTTCTTTCTCTTTGGCAAGTTTTTGCTCAAACTCCATTTCCTTTTTGTTCTTCTTCTGTTCACAAAAACTATCACTTTTTGACTTCTTTCGTTCTTTCCCCTTCTGGGAAGGATTTTTAACAAGAATTTTTACATCAGCTAAAAACACCACAAACTTCAATTCTGGTACATGAGTGCCTGCCTTGAAAAATCTAATTACAGTCTATGCAAGTAAGGGGATAGTCTTTTAAAAGAAAATCCAAAGTCCATTTACCCAGCAATTTGCAGGAAGTTCAAACTTTTTGTAGGGCTTGTGCCCACTAAGAGATGTTGGATGAGATCAGAGAATTCAACTTTTTTGTTCCTCTGCAAAGTTACAACTTTAGGGCACAGAGGCCCACTATAAGACTTTGAATATTCACTTTTGGTTGGGTCTTGATTTGCCATCTCTCTGTTTTGGCACTTATATACATGTAAGACTGATTGCTTTGAGGTGACAGATGCTCATGTGTAAGTAGATGTGAACAGTCCATGCATACAACAGCTTCATGCATACGCCCTAAAATCAGCATTGCATCCCCTAATGAAACTGAAATAAGGAATTATAAAGGAAAGGTTTAGATCAGTGCAGAAACTGAGTTGCTTCCAAGAAGGAACACTGCAAGACAAAGACCATGTAGCTCCTGGATAAAATCTACTCAGATGAGTTAACTAATACAGTACAAAGCGACTCTAAATTTTAGATGTAGGATACAAACAAAGGGAAAAGCTACACAGTCTTTTGGAAGCCTCTGTTCCTGTTGTCTTCAGAACACACACTGCTCCTTATTTCTACTTTAATGATGTCACATTTCTGCTGCCCTTTCACATTTGTACAGGTACGATTTAGTTCATATTGGAAATGCCACGTTCTCCTTTTATTTATGAAAAAGTATAACAGAGGAGCAGGTGGCCACTTACTGTCAATTACTGCCACTGCCAGAAGGGCTGTGCCTCAGGTTTGATTTTATTCTCATCATCATCAGCTACTGACTTTCATGCTTTGAATTCCCAAAACCACCACAAACTGCTTCACATTAAATAGCATTATTTGTCTTCCTTTCCCCTTTTGCACGTTAATATTGATAACAAAGCCTTGGAAAACAGACATTTTCCCCGGCAGTTACAAAAGCCAATTCTCCCAGTCAAGCAGTTAACTGGAAATCTGTACTGTTGAGTTCAGTGGGATGTGGTCTATTGCTTCGTGGTTACATGGTGGTGGTGTTGTAGGGAGGGGACCAGGGGGAAAAGGAACCCCCAAAACACTGGAGATAAGGCTTAACTAAAAAAAAAAAAAAGTCTAGCTTTTCACACTAATGTTTTAACATAAACCTAATTCTGTGGCATATTTTATTCAGGGATAATTAGTTTTTACCTTAACAATTGCCAATATCATCCTCTAAAAAATGAGAAGATACATTTAGTACTGTCTACTAAATGCAACACCAGGCAGGTCAACATTTGAAGAATTACTGAATTCAAAGGCACACTAAGCAGTACACAAGCCAAAGTCTTCCAGAACAAGAACATATATCTGACAATCTTAGCTGCATTCACTGCATTCAGATACAACGGGATGATTCATCCTTTCCTACAATTTTCCCCATGGATTCAGTTTACTTCCTATTATAGACATTTTCAGTACACAGTGAAATTTTGTTTTTAGAACAAACAAAAAAATTCATTAGCAATAGGGAGCAGGATGAAAATTCATCACTGCCAGATTTAAAAATATTTCTAAAAGCAAATTATTAAAAAAACATCTTTTCAAGCTTCTAGTGCACACCATGTGCTAAAGTTCAACGGGAATTGTGTAAGATCTTCATTAATATATGATTCTCTGAACTATAATTGTCAGCATCAATACAAAAGATTACCTCTTCGTGTGAAGAGTTTCCATAATATGCACTTACAATTTTCATTATAAAAATCCTAACTGCCCTGGCTTTCTCACAGGTTAGAGATCCATGGTGATTTACAGTCACCAGCAGTACAAAAAGGTATTGGAATGCACCATTTTCTCCTAATCTCTTTTAAGGAGAACAGACATATGCTGGGCACACAGAAGGTTAAAGTAATAGTCCTGAAGAGTTACACGAATACTTCATCTGTCTGAAACAATCCTGACCTCCTCTGAAACCTTGAGTTATTGCCAGATACACACAAAACATCTTCATGGCGCTTTTACCACAGTTACCAAAAAACCCACCACCAAAGCACACCACACAACCCCCCCAGAATATGGCTAATATACATTAAAAGCAATAAAGAGAAGGAAGCAACTGCAAGTATAAAATATTATTTGAAACTCTCAAATTGAAATTGCAATACTTCAGCAGCATCTCTGCAGACACAGAAGTATTCTATCACCCTAAAGATTGTTAATTTTTTTTCCTCATATATACATGCCTAAAAGCCTTCTGCCTTCAGCACTCCTCTTACAGGGAGGTTTGCAAAAGTATAACTATATAATTTTTGTCTCTGTACTGGTTTTATATAAAAATATATATATATATATATATATAGTGAATACTTCTGGAGAACATGAAGAGATGCACTGCTCACCTGTAATGAACACCTGCTGCAAAGTACTGTTACACAACTCCCTCTGGCAGAACTCAACAGCCCAAAGGACTGAAAAGGACAAACTCCTAGACACATGCATCCCACAAGCATCTTAAATTGTGCACACGTTAAAAGAAGGAGCATTTGACTATAAAGAATGTTTACTAATAAGAGAGAAGAAAAATGAGGAATTTCAATTCAAACACACAGCAAACAAATGTACATTTCAGACTTTGTACCTTACGGATTGTGGGAAATTTTCCTTCATACCGATAAAACCATCCAAAAGCTACAAAAGGTAAAGGAAAAGGTGTTTTTTGAAGAAAAGCCAAGGACTGGTTCTTACTCAGATCAATCCATGCTGATATGTGTAACTGATTGAAATTTATTTGAAGGCTCAACACCAGAGGTTTGGTATTACACCTCAAGTTCTTAGTCAAATTCTTGATAAATGGTTCTAGTACATTTAGTCATAAGTTTCCCTTATTTTAATGATATACATTTTATGTCAAAGCAAATGCAACAATCAACAAGTAATCTTCACACAGAACCACACAGGCATGTGCATTGCTAAGATTTTTATGGTTATGCTCCTACTTTACAGTAGTTTTAGCAAGCCTTATGAAAATTAAGCAGGTATGCAAACTCATTCAAGCTTGTGGCAGAACACAGGCTTTTGAGGAGACATGAAAAGCTCCATTTCCCAGGACAAAATATTTCAAGCCAAGTGCACAAATGTTACAAAGTATATTGCTAAGTAAAAACATACAAAACTTTATATAAGAAACATACATAACTTTATGTAAGAAACACTGCTAACACAGAGCACTCAGTATAGTCCACCTTTCTGCAGGATTGTTAGATTTCATATCAAGGTACCTTTAGAATGCAATGACAGCAGCAGTGTCAAAACCTTTCATCATTTACCAAAGGACCACAAATATCGCCCTAGGAAACCCAAATGGTCAGTTCAACGTCAAGACTGACTGTCAGGAGGAGGTGAGACACAGGAAGAATCTGAATCAGGATAGGAAGTTCGGGCTGAGTGGCAAACCTGTTTGTCCTGCTTCATGTTCACTTCATCCATGTCATCTGTTTCAAGTTGGTCATGTGCAACTCCCTTTAAGTCTTCTAGAGAAACAGAGGAGGAAAGGAGTGAGGAGATAGAAGTGACAGTCTAAATGGAGGTTCCCATGAAATGAAAAGAGATCAGCAGTGTGTGACTAGAAGTCTCCGTGAAATAAAAAAAATGTAGTTAGTGACGGGATGCTTTTTCTACAAAATTGTTAGAAAGAAAAAATGGCCCTATTAAATCAGTCTCCAACCTCCTCCAGCCCTGAAGAGCAGTTAGAATCTACATGTGGACAATTAGTCTGCTCTGTGATGAAGAGAAGCCTGCAGAGCTTGGTAGCTTTTCCTGTAATGGAACCATCAGCAGACTTTCCCAAAGTCACACACAAAATAATGTAATAAAATAACATCAGGTTAGGAATTGGCCCAGATCTCCTATAAATTATGCAACAAGCACTTTCCACGTTTTTCTTTGTACAATACAATTTTAGTACATTCTCCACATACAATTTGTAGATTCCAATTTAGCTTCTTAACTGCCAACTAAGCTCCAACTCTCTTGATTCCCTCCAGACCTGTAAGTCAGAAAGCCAGCAGCATCCTAGGCTGCATCAAGAGCAGTGTGGGCAGCAGGGCAGGGAATTCTACCCCTCTACTCCACTTCAATGAGACCCCACCTGGAGTGCTGCATCCAGCTCTGGGGCTCCCAAAATAAGATGGATGTGGACCTGCTGGAATGGGTCCAGCAGACGGCCATGAAGATGATCAGAAGGCTGGAGCACTTCTCCTATGAGGAAAGGCTGAGGGAGTTGGGCTGTTCAGCCTGGAGAAGAGAAGGCTGTGGGGAGACCTTAGAGCAGCCTTCCGGTACCTAAAAGGAGCTACCAGAAAACTGAAAAGGAACTTTTTAAAAGGGCATATAGTGACAGGACAAGGGGGAATGGCTTGAAACTAAAAGAGGATAGATTTAGATTAGATACTAAGAAGAAATTCTTTACTGTGAGGCACTGGAACAGGTTGCCCAGGGTAGGTGGTGGATGTCCCATCCCTGGAAGTATTCAAGGCCTGTTCTGGATGGGGCTCTGAACAACCTGGTTTAGTGGAAGGTGTCCCCACCCATGGCAGGGAATTGGAACAAGGTGATCTTTAACATCCCTTCCAACCCAAACTTTGAAAAGATTGTCAAGCAAACACTGAACAAAAACAACATGGAAAACAATGCACCAAACCCCCAAGATAAAGAGGCTGATGCTTCAGAAAATTTCCTAGCAAGCTTCATTCTTTTTTGCTTTTTCTGCTGCTGCTGCTTGTTAAAAACCATGACTATTTGAGTGGATCTAGATTTTGCAAGATAGGTACATGTTAAACAAGAGTTATTAAATTAATGGTATGCTTCCAGCCTTCTGAAAATAACCATTCATAGCTAGCTTGGCTTGGAGACAAACTGGTGATATATTCCATACAGCTCAGACGTGTCTGACACAAACACAAGGAGGCAGGCTGAAATCAATTACTTACTTTTGTGTTTGGAACGAGGGGCAGAGTGCACATCTGCAGTTACAGTTTTTAGAGACTTGGGTGGTTCTTTAGGACCCCAGTCTTCTTCCCACTCCTTTTTAAATTTCTCTTCCTCTGCTGTTATCCTAGAAGAAGCAAATGCAGTTACACATTCAGAGTGCAAAAACAACAGCATCAGTATATATTCATTACCATCATAATTTTTCAGCGTATTTGTTTTTTCTCTTTAATATAAGGCATAATAAACTGCTCTTTCCTCATAACCAAATTCCTTTCATCAATCTGTTTCATTTACTAAGCTACTAAGATAATTTGAAAAATACAGTGTAACTGAGTAAGATATTCTTGATTAATATTGAGACTTATAAGGCCAGTTATATAAACACGTGCACAGATGCTAAGCCATGAATGATACACTACAGTACTGTCACCTTAAATGAAGTAAAAAAAACCATCTCTCACCTAGTAATTTTTCATTTTTACAACTGGAATTACCTGTTAGAAAAAGTCAGTTTTAACTAAAACACTGAGGGACAGAACATCTACCATACACCCAAATCAGATGTCACAATGGAAAATTATACCTAAAAGGTGTGTGTCTTCCTTCTATAGCTTAAATCTATTTTGATGATTGCTTCCTAAACACATAGTCCTAGGTTGCCATAAAAAGTGACTCTTCCCAAAAAGAATTAAATACTGCTGAAACACGAACCAATAAGAAATAGAAATTTCTTATTCTAGGGAAAAAAAGGGAAAAAAAGAATAAAAGAGATGAGAGGGGAATAGATAAGTAGAGATAGAGGATGAGGGTGGTGCAGAGAGCGTCACACTTCAGGAAAAGAGCATGCAAAACAAGTAAAGTACCAAGGAGGTACTTTAGAATGGCATGATGATCAGAAAAAAGGACATTTCAAACCAAAAAACAGCAAGCACCAAGTAGGTCACAGCAGAGATGCCGAATAACCTAATAACGTGTAGCTTCATATATGTAGCCTTAAGTGATCCAAGATCTATTCTTGACTATAGCTGGCCTTGAAAGGATAACGTGGTGCCAAAATTTACCAGGTCTTAGATATATATGATGCTATTTATACTTGGATTATCTTTTGCATCTCTAAATTAGCTAAAACAAATTGAAAAAATATTCACATGGAGTCAAAACACTCTTAAATCTGCAGCTGAGCTCACTATTTAAATTTGGAGGCATTGTCAGGGAACGATGGACAGAATGTTGTTTCATTTCATTTTAATTAAAAAAAGATGGTATTACAATGCAACTTGCAGTACACAGAGTTAGGGACCTCTGCCATTCAGGCACATTTGAAATGTTTTCAAATCTAAGATACCAAAATAGGGCACAGTGACTTTACACAATGAATTCCTGCAGAAAGGATTTTTAAAGGAAGGTAATGATCCTTACAAACTATTAATACAGAAAACCAATGTATTTTAGCCTGTCACAATTGCTCATGAAATCTCAGCTTTTAATTTCACCTTTTTTCCTCTAGTACCATTCTCCCTCCTCCTCACCCAGGAGATTGACACTGACTTAACTGTTCGGATTGTGATATGGAAAAGCTTAGAAGTGCTTGAGCGACACTTGAAAATTACAAGGAAGTATAAAGCTGTGTTAGACCTTACACTGAGCAGCCCTCAAGGCATGAAAGCCCTCCCTGAGTGAGTAAAGATGCTCTTAGTGCAGAAGAACACGGCAGACATCCAACATCCATTATAACAGACAGGCAATCTAGACTGGGAGAACAGAATCATCCTTCACATGTGATGGCCTGCTTTTATAGCAGCTTTTGGCTATTGCAGGAACTTCTGTAGAAGGCCACAATAAAGAACAGGATGTCACCAATTCCCTGGTATCAGAAAAGGGAAATGCACAAGAATTCATCCATGTGCTGCAGTAGAGCCCACAGCAGGAGTGTCAGAAGATTTTTCTCTTGTGACAGCTGAAGAATATATTTCTTTTTGCACCTTGGAAATTCAGAAATCCCTGCACTTTTTCTATCAGAAAATTTTAGCTAATACAGGTACATGAGAAGGAACTTAAGTGAATTAAATGAATTAAAACCCCTTCAATATGTCAAAGGGGCAAAGCTGAAGACTTGAGGGTCAATCTTAGTCCTAAAGGGCTGAATCAAAACAGGTATTATTGTGCTACTTTCATTTTCATGCAATTTCCCTCCATCATTTAGAAGGGAAGTTAATTATTGTGATAACAACTGATTAATTTCAAACTTCCAAATGTAAAAGAATGCTTAAGTTACAAATATAGTACTGATCTGTTTATTAAAAGTACTATTTTTTTCTGTTACAATTAAATGTAGCGTTTCAGTGACAACAGAGTAAGCAAGTTCTAAGACACAGAACTTCCTTAATCTTAAGTTTCTCTATATATTAATAACATTTTTAAAATAAGTGCTCTACTTCAACTTTACATTGAATTTATTATTGTCATAAGCCTCATGTTTTCAAGGTGCTGATTTTCAGAACAGTTTCCTATTCTCTAACAGTCGTGTACTTACTGATCTGTATTGGATCCTACATTTAGCTAAATGGAAATACTACACAATTTTATTTGAAAGGAATATGCAGAAGGTTTCCAGCCAGACCTAATACACAAGCACCCTTTTCCAGGTGGCACACTGCCTGTGTAAGGTTTTTACTCACTGCTCTATTTCTCTGCGGTATCTCTCTTCCTCCTCTGCAGCCTTCTGGGAAATCTCCAGCTTTCTTCTATAATAAGAGGAATTAGGACACCATGATAAAAATAGTATTTTCTGAGTAAGAACCTGAACAAAGTGTGTCAGCATTTAGTAAAAGACATAAACAGTAAATATATATGTATTGGGGGAAAACACTCCTTTTTAAAAGTCATCACTAAGATACCAAGGTTTCAGTATGGTTTCATAGGAACCCTGAGGACATTCCTGACCACCTGCATAATAAGAGCATTATCACCTACTTAATTCTCTAAGTCAATACCTCCTTCTGAGACAGGTCTATAGTGTGGTTTTTTTATGAGTATAAAATTTCTAACTGTCTTGCTAAAAATAAAACATGAGTGGATAGCATCAGGAAAATAATGAATATCACACTGAATCATTGGGGTACGACAGTCAGGGAGCAGAATGACCCTTCTACTCAGCATGGCTTTGAACGATATCAGCTCTGAAAGCCCAGAACATCAAGAGCAACACAGGATAAACATTTTATGAACAGAGACTCTGCAACAGCAAAACAGAGTTCTCTAAGTTCAGAATCTTCTCACTTCTGTGAGAAGCATCACAGAAATAATCATGTGCTCCTGTCTTCTGTGCCCTCTCCAAATCCAAGCTAAATTTTTCAGACTGTCCTGTAGAGAGCTCTTACAATCTCTCTTTCTCTTGCTGCTCTTTGATGATTTTGTTGGTCTCCAGCGCAAGCCGCTTCTGATGCATTAACTCCTGGCGTTCCTGCTCACGGAGATATGCTTCTCTTTGCCTCTCTTCTTCAGTCATGAACAGCTCCTTTCCCTGCAATCAAAACCACCACCCAAAATCAGTCATGAAAATATCTCATGAATGCAATTCTTCTAGGAAATAATTAAAACCCAGCCACACAGTAGGACATCTGCCATTTCCTTACATCGCTCTTCCTGAGGAACACACCCCAAAAGATCCTCAAAGATCTGACCGCTTACTCCAAGGAGCTAGTCTACTTTCAGCCTCTAAGTTATTATGCGCTAAACACCTCAGAAGAGGTTGCAACTACTGAAGTCAGCAACAGCACTGTAAGGGTCATGCCAAATACATGCTCAGTGTGTCACCCAGAAAAAACTTCACATTATACTTTCTTGAAATCTCACTGAGCAATGAAATGCCAGAGAACTGAACAGTGAATGACTCCCAGTTTGAAGACAACTACACAGTTACTGTGTTTTAATCCCTGGTTGCTGCAGAAATGTGTCATCATTCAGGGAACCCAAATACAGGGAATGTACATCCCCCATACACTGTATAGTTTATGTATTACAGTTGGTTTTGTCCCTGTTTCATTTGCTTTACAATTAAGACACCAGCACTATTTTCTGTTCAAGAAAGATATTTCCATTGTGCTATAGGCAGAACCCTTTGATAACATTAATCTAATTTTCATTTCTGAAATTAAAATCCCATGTTAATCAGGAAGGTAGGATTTTTCCTGTCTCTAAAGCACAAAGTAGACATCTTGAACAAAACCAGGCACCGAAGAATGCCTTTGCATCATGGTAGGGAAACTGTTTCCTTTTGCTATCTGTTCTCCAGACAAAGACGTGTACTGAGGAGAGACATGCAAGGTGAAGGAGTGAGGAACAGAAGAGTTCCATAGCAACAATTTGCCATTTTAAGGATACCACCCCAGTGATGCATGCTGAGGTAGATCTCATATTTTTAACAGTTGTTAACATAACTGGGAGTTGAAACTAAGTCCTCAGGATGTTGAATTCCTGGAGCTTAATCAACTAGCCCAGAGCTTTTGTTTAAACAATGTCTACAGTGCCTTTGGACAGCTTCATCTTTTGTTACTATAAGAGTAGATCAAATAAACCATTAATTCCTTAATGTAGCTACACAGTACACATACGCCCTTAGGAAGCAGCTGAAGTGACTTATTAAATCTTTTTTTCCCCCTATTTAAGTCAGTTGCAAGGCAATTAGAAAACAGTCTTTTATTAGTCTATGGAACTTCATTATCCTCTTGTATATAACTGCGCACTTTGCTATAAGAAGGATTAAAGCAGTAAAAACATTAAAAAATTTATTGAAAGTCACACTGAAGTCAGAGGGAAGATTTAATTAATTTCATCTGGTTTTAGATTAGGCCCCAAAGGCTTATAGTTCTGCTGAACAGAACAGCGGGAATGAAAAACTGAGCAATTTTCAATGTGTCAATACGCTAATGAGATCAGATAAACAGTTACAAAAGGAACTAATTTGGAATAAGACTTAGGCATCAGCTAGTCAGGATTAAAAATTATTTGTCCCCAATCCAACTTTCATGTTTCAGGAGATATCTGTTAGAACAGAAGCTCTCAAACATGAGGAACCATTAGGATAAAGTTAATTTCCATTCCTTGTCAAGGGAACGGTTTTGCATTGGCCCACAATTATGAAACTGGTTTGAGAATACTTTGTGTAGTATGAGATAAGCAAAAGCCACTCAAAACTGTCCTGGTTTGACAGAGGTATAGATCTTATAAAGAAACACAGCTTTTGTTTTTAACCATTTATTTGCCCACAGAGTAATTTTCACAAATGTTCTGCTTTAAAAAATACACTACTTACAGCGCCTGCTACCACAGAGATAGTCAAAGTACGACTACTCTTGAGCACTCTGACAGCCTGCAAATTAAAACAAAACAAAAATCAGTGTGAATGAAGTGATAAAAGGCCAGTATATATTGGATGAAAAATTCTGGTTGCCCAGGCTGGAATTTCCACAACTAAATAGGGTGGTAGGTATGCAAATCTTCAAATTCCCATGTTCGGTACACAACCCCTTGAGTCAGTAGCCCAGTATCAAAACATACTTTTTGTGCACAGGGAAGAAGGACAGATATTAAGTAAACTGTCAACTACAACTTCAGAGAATTAAGAGGACTTGACTTTACCTCTTTATGATCCACATTAGAGAAGTCCACACCATTCACCTCAACAATCTGGTCCCCAACCTAAAGAAATTAATGCAAATTTTAGTACAGATGCTAAGTTACTACATACATTAAGTGAAAACAGAAAGAGAGGTGCTCTCTAACATCCTTCATACAACGATCACAGGTACCAGCAGAGTGCAAGGGAAACAGACTGGAAACTGGCCAGGCTTGCACATCCTCCTACACTTGGATCTCCTATTGCCACTGCTTGGGATCAAATCCTGAGCTTGAAAGAATATTGGTCTGATCCAGGTCAATCATGTTCTTAAAATTTTAGGAAACTACCTTAATTTAAAATGTAACCATAAGGTATTTCTTTCCCATGGGAAAGAACCCCCCACCAAACAGTAATACCAACACAGCTAGTGCTTTAGAGAGATTCAGAATCCTAGAAGTTGTGAATACAAACCAAGAATTCCTTGTGGTACCTACCTTGGAGGTGGCAAACTTACCTCTAAGCCCACCTCTGCTGAAAGAGAGCCCGGCTTAACATTGCTGATAAAAATGCCCGGTTTTTGTGTTGGACCACTGGAAATACTGGAAATGTAAAAAAACTCCAGACATTAATAGAATAATATTTATGGAATAAAATTCATGGAATAATACAGTGTAATACAGTTGTAACTTGGTTTTGATTACAGAATATTTATGTTATTAGCCAACTCTGAAACAAACACCAAAACTTGCCAGTACACAGGGTATATCATCCTATTTTTCTATACACCACAAAACTGGTTTTAAAGAAAAAGTGAAAATAAAAATATTCAAGCTTCTGTGTGGGGAAACACAAAAGGTGGAAAAGCTTTAGGTGTGAGAAAAAAGCAGGTTTCAGGAATAAAGCAGAAGAGTCTAGGGATCAGCTTTGGCTGCGAAAACTTGAAGATACAATTATATAACAAGCAAGGACATTAAAACAATGGTTAGGGTTTTTAGGTTTGGCTGAGATAGGCTTAGAAGTTGCAAAAAATATGCTTAGCAAGATAGGTAAGTTTAAGCTTAATAATGGAATATTGTGTGTTCTTATATAAGGTATAACAACCGAGTATTGTGTACAACAGATGTATGTGTGCTGCTGTAGATTAGTTAAAACAGTTGTCTGTAACTTTTAAAAGCATGCTAATTGGCTAAGAAGCTTTTAGGAATGCTCTGTAACCAGGAAGTCTTTGGATGTCTGGGACAGTGTGAGCTTTGTGCCATCTCTGTCTCAACTCTGTATGTGAGACTGATAATGGAATAAAATAATATGAGGCTCCTGGAATGCCTGTCCAGGCTCCCTGTCCCATTTGTCGATGAAAACGTCGGCACTTCTGTATCTCACCTTACATGCTGAAACTTATATGTATGCTGACCTACACTGTCTAAAGGACCAGGACTAATGAGATTCAAAAGCAAGAAAGTAACACAATGAAGAATTACCAATTGTTCACTGAACTTCAAGATACTGTATGTATAAAACAGTGTTATTTTCTTAGGATTATTTAATAGAAGCAAGAAGGATGTTTCATCCAGAGGCCAACATCTAGCTCAGGAACTTTAAGCTGCCATCTAAGCTGGGCCCAAACACAGAAACTACTTTTAGTCATGCTGAGCCACTCCTCCAGGTTTGTAAAATAATTAAAAAAAAAAAATCTTTACATCCTCCAAATTACAGGAGAGAAAAGTCCTAATAATTTCAACTCTATATTTCTATAGAAGAAATTCTACAATATCCCTTCTACTCCAAAACCTCTGTTAAGTATTGCAAGGACAGGAGTCCAAGAATCCCAGAATCATTATTCTAAAATCTCTTCCAAATTCAACATTAATTTTAGGAACTGGATGGTGTTTTAGTTCTGAAAAGGGTCAGAGAAAGCACTCTAAGGGCAGGGAGTGAACCTGACAGTGGATAGTGCTGGAATTTGCCACATCGCTGAGCAGAATTTTTAAGTATTTAAAAATGTAAAAGCATTTAAAAGATCCAATTCCACTGCAACTTGTACTAAGGCACTTTCAGTCTGCTCTTATTCTTAAATTTAAAAGATTTTTCCTTTATAACTGAACTTTTAACACAGGTACTTACACTTTGCCTAAAACTATGTAGTATGTGCCACAGATATCCTGCTGTTGCAGTTAGCCTTCCTGATCCAGCATGGATCTTTATTTTCCTGACATCTTATCAAAGAAGGATGGAAATAACTGCCTTGAGTGTCTCATTTGAAAAACAGTGACATTAAATAAAAAATGTGACCCACCTGCATCCCATGCCTTTTGTACCAATCAAGCTAATGAAGACTTTCTTCTCTTTATTGTCTCTCCCTCCAGAAGAAGCAAGCCCAGCAACACTGCCCTTTCCTTCCTGCAGAGGGAAGAAACAATGCTGCAGATGTTAATTCTGTCTTGAATTTGTATCAAGACAACTATAAAATTTCATGTAGCCAGGATGAATACCAGCCAGCATCAAGATAAGATTGAAGGTCCTATTCAAGGTCCTGTTCAAGGCTCCAAGGTCCTATCCTGCTGGAAATGAGTCTGAAGTAGGGTTATTTCAGTGGAGCTGCATGGCTGAAGTGAAAGACTGAACTTACCTATTTGGAGAAGATTATTTCAATAGTCAAACTTTGTCTTCAGAAAAGGTTGAAGGAAAATTAGAGGAAAGTGATATGGCAAAATAATCATTTAGATGTTCCCTGACAAAAGGGCTGGAGAAATACATGATAAGGCTCACTATTTAACTAAGTCTTTCTTCCTGAAAGCAAAAGAACAGTAATTGTGGTATTTCTTTTCACTTCTGCAACCCTTAGAAGCGACTTGCATTCAAAGTTGTAATTCCTCCACTAATATGCCTAAAATAGGCCAAATAATCTGATAAAGGTTTATGCAGTAGAACTACAGCCTGGGAAGTTAATAAGCTCAAGCAAAATGAAGTACCAATTAATGAGCAAAAGTAATTTCATTTGTGTCCTGCCCTTTTCTTACCTAATAGCTCTACAATCATTTCATATCACAAAAGATGTTTCTCACAGAATACTTTCAACAAGATACTGCATTATAGTAATGCATACAATAGCTTCTCTAAAAAGGTCAGAGGAGAAAGTGTTTCAGAGCCATTACAGATTCCCCAGAAGACATTTAACAAAATATTGACCTCTTACCCCAGAGTCTGACACAAATTGATCCACATACTGCCATTTAAGGGGTTCATCTGCTGAGCTGAAAGGAAAAAGATAATTTAAAATAATAGGACAAAATAAACGTCAATGTATTCCAGCAGCGACTTTGGAATGCGGCCTTCTATTCTGCATCCACAACTTTCTCTGGATACCATTCACATCTGGTTTATTTTCCAGGAATTTAAGCAGAACATCAAACAAGTGTACACTTATTTGGGCTACTAAGGGTTGAATATAAAATTGATAAAGCCCTCTCAAGTGAAACCATTTTAGGAGACTCTAAGAGAGACTGTAAAACTAACCATAACCACTCGAACATCTTACGCAAATGTCTATGCAGAACAACACCTCCTGTCATTAACATTTCTCAAACATTCTGCTTAAAGATTCAGCTTTTCAACAAACATTGGAAGAGAAAAACAATTTAAAATTTTTCTAAACTCTTAGGCCATCATCAAATGCTACATACACAGAGAAATAGTGGAGCCCTCCATCAAACTAGGTGCATTGATAATTAAATTTTGAGGAGATGCTCATGACAAATGAGGAAACAGAAATTGGTTCATTTAAGTAGGCAACCGGTATAAAATCAGATTCGTCAAGCAAGACATCTGCCTGATCATTAAAAAGGATGAGGCATTTTAATCAGCATTCACACATTTTCATAATTAAAAACTGACTCTTCTGATAGAAGAGGCTGTGTGAAAATGAATAATCTAACTTGTTTTCAAATGAAAAGCCATTACCTTTTCACAGGTATCATGCCAATATCTGAAAAAAAAAAAAAAAAAATTTTGTTAAGTTTCTACAGACCACCAGCAATCTATCAATAGCAATCTTTGTGACAGAGGTGATTTTTTGTGTTACTTACACCTAACTTTTATGGACACGATTTTCTTTGTACGAATGAGGTTTATGACTTCTTCATGTGTGCATGACGAAATGGAATATCCATTGATGCGCACTATCTCATCTCCAACCTCGCAAATGGAAGGGAGAAGAAAAAATAATTGTGAGTTAACATTTTAAAACGTTTTTAGAATCAGATACTATCTGGCAGTAATTTGATGCAAAGGCTAGATAATGTTGATTCGTGAATACTTTCTGAATTACAGGTAATGTCCAGATCAGACTTACCTGTATTTGTTTTAAATTAATACCAAACACCAAAAGAGCAAATTAATGGCCAAATAACAATTTTATAAATACTTTCTACTATAGATCATATTTGTACTCCACAGATTACCTTAAACAGAAGACCCTGTGTTTAGTTCAAATAATTTTGGAATTGTTTTCTTCTTTTATACTTCAGCGTAAGTATTATGCTTTTAAAGTTTGCTTTTACCATATGTTTTCTGAAATACATTCTTAACTATTTTTGATGTATAAAAACTAAACTTGGTCTTTTTATCTTGCCTGATTCTGGATTCAGAAAATGCATTATTTTAATGGACTTTACCCCTTTGTCTTTTTTTGGGGACTATGCAATCCAATGGCAGCACCCCAAGGACAATCCCTGGCAGTGTTCAATTTACTAGTGTAGAGCAGACAGGGTGATTTCAGCCGCCTCTATAAAATGTCAAATCTTATTTATCAGAATACAATCAAAAAGTTTCCCTTCCTCTAATATAAATCCAAATTTGATATGCTATGATGACTGGAGTAGAAATTTCCAAATTTCTATGAACTCTGCCTAATGATCCTCTTATCCAGGCAGGCTGAAAAGGAATCAATGATTTAATACACTGCCCACTTCATTTAGGGCAGTGCCTTATTATCTGCTCAAGATTACACTGAAAAATGCCAGGTCCTGGCTAAAGCACCACAAGCAAAGACTTTTACTTGACATGAACCACGTGACGTGGCTGTATGAAAATTAGTTCTTGATTTCTTCCATTATCAAAGGAGATCCACCCATTGCACAATAAGATATACAAATGATTACCAGGAAACTACCTTAAAAAAAACCATCAACAGTATCATCTTATACCTCTGATCTCCACAAGGACAAAGCCAAATACTTTGGCTTTACTTCTCTCCAGTAGCATTTCCTCTGAAGTACCGTGAATATTTGTTATGTAAAATGTATTTGATGACACTTTTCTCATCAACATCGGCAGCAAGGGATTTTTTTCTTACTTGATGAAACTTTGTGTGCGTCCTCACAAACGTGTCTTGTTTCACAGCAGCATTATCCCTAGTTATGATTGCTTAAAATGTTGCATTTAAAGACTCAAGTGTCAAGCTCCCAAATACCATTTTAGGCTTAAGTTTTCCATGCTGGTATCTGCGTGAAGCTGATTTCAAGTTTCAGCAAAGCTAAAGCAACTATTTTTATTCAACAGAATTTGAATTTGGGTGGAATGCGTTATCATGCTCATTAAAAAAAACAAACCTACAATTACTTTGTTGATAGGCTCTGTGCTTTCATTTTATATGAGAGGAGTGAGTGGAACTGGAAGTAGGAATTCCTCAATATAGCCTGTGTTCTAGAGGCTGTAACACACACAGAGACACAACACTGGGTGACAGGACATCGGGCATGCTGTCACCTTCTGCCTTTTTTCTTATGTACTAATGACCACTGAATCTTCCTACTGCGATCTGTCCAATTGAAAAAAAAAAAAAAACCAAACAAAAACAAAACCCCCAAAACCCCAGCAATGTATCTTGTTTATTTCTTTCACAAGCTTTTCTAGTTCTTCTGGGAAGTGTCTCATGCTCTGCAATACTACACAAAACATTAACAACATGTGCACTCTACCAGCTCCTGTGTCACCCTTTTCACTGAAGCTGAACATTTCTGTCTGACACAGCACAGCATGAGAAGGCTACAAAAGCCAAGAAAACTGTCCTGCAGAACGGGACACACCCGCAGAGGCAAAACAGGACTGTGGTCCCTAGCCTCTGACCAGTGGGACATCCGCTCCCTCTGCTGGGCATCCAAAAAAATCTCATCCAGGGCAACGGCCTGCACTCCTAAGAGCCTGACAGTTTTTATTCATGCCAGTTGGATTTTTTAAAATAGCCTTTAATAAGAGCAGAAATAGGTCAGTAATGAAGGATTTTGAACATACAACCTGTGGTAAAACTACAGAATCAGACAAGAAAAGCACATGGGGTCTGCAGTTTAGAGTTACACCCCTGATAGCTCTTGCTGTCACTCATTTAACCAACTTGTTCCAAAGATTCAAAACCACATCCATCCACCCAATCCCTTTTCTGTTGATTTTACATATGTGATGGTGGTGGGGGGGTTTGTTTGATTTTTGTTTCGTTTAAGATACTCCCTTTACTCACATCTTCCACATCATGCAGGCTATAACAGACCATGGAGCCTGGGTTTGCACAAACCCAACCCTTTAAAAGGGTCACCTATCATTCTGTTACTGACTCCAATGCCTTAATGCACAGAAGCCCCCAGTTTTAGGGCTGCAAATGGCAGTGCCATCATGGGGCTTCTTTTCAGCAGAACTCATGTTGTTCTGAGGATGTCAGCATTCACTGAGTCAAATCTGTTCTCATCTCCCCAAGAGGCACTTACAAAATTATAAATGCACGCAAGAGCATTTTATTTTTCCCTCCAGTATGGAAATGAGCTTTTCCCATACAGATATTTTCAACAATCCTCTTTACTAGACTGTCATCTAATTTCTGAAACTCAATGCTCTTCACTCAACCTAACAACATTTATATTGCTGACAGACAATGACTGAGGGGGCTTTACAAATAACCCAATCTAGGTTGAACTACAGGAGATGTATAGGCATACAGCAAACTGCTTCTCTTTAGGATACTTGAACAGCTTTTCCTGAATAAAGGTGTCTCATACTGGGGTAATTAATAGCTGTTTTCATGTATTTTGTTACTTTTGTACTGGTATCACTGTATACCAACCTAATGAATCAGAGCTGTAGAGATAAAAGTCTGTGGGACTGAGCAGAGAACAGTAACAATTATTTTGGTATTATATCACAGTTTCCCCTTTCCCTATCGAACAGGGAGATGACAGACTTTTTAGAAAAAAGATGCAAACCTAACTTTTCTCAAGTAAAATGCCTATTATTTGTAACTTTTAACACGAGAAATATAATATTTAGTGCTTCTAGGAAATTGAAGGGGTTCATATAATAACATCAACTGTTTCAAATTTCCCATTTTGTGTACTTCTTCCACTTTCATCATTCACACCAATCACTTTGTATTCAGCAGGATCCTCACACACAAGTATCAAAAAGCAGTGGAGGGGGAGGTGGGGAAGATGGAGTCCATTTCTTAATGGAAGGACAAAACACTTGTGCCTCTTAGAGAAACTGTAGTCAAAAAAGGGTCAAAACTACAAGTGCCACAGAGAACCTTCATTATTATTTGGTCATTTTAATGTGACTTGGAAAGTACTTCAAGGAGAAATCATGCAATCTGGACTGGAAATTTTAAAAGCAGCAGGATGTAAAACTGATGTACAATAGAAAATCATTATACCTTTCTCAGACAGCATTTTTGGGATAGAAAATGTGTAGAGATTTTGTTAAATAAAGCAGGTGGGTGAAATTTCAGAAGCAGTTGGCTTTACTGTGAGACAGCAATTTAGAACAATGGGCTGCCTGTCAGGTCTTGTTATTCAGTGAGGTTCAGAAAGTGCCTAGTGCCACCTATTATTCAGGCACTTTAGGCTGAGCTTTAACACCACCTATCAAAAAACAGAAGCCAGGCAGTCACAGGAGCTGCAAAGCACCATCTGCCCATATTAATTCATAAAATCTAACCCTAACAAAATCACAGTCAAACATACTTCCCCCTTACTGTACCTACTCTGCCTGCTAAACACTAACCATGTTCTGAGTTGCAATAAAGTTTGTACACTCCAGCCCAAAGATCCTTCACAATCCCACTCACTGACACCAACATGTACCACGATGACCTCAGTCACAGAAAGCCATGGGGCTTTTTTGTCTACTGAGAAACTAGGAAAACTGGCATCCTTATTGGAGCACAACAGCTGAACATAGCTGAACATCCTTATCCAATGATCATGTGAAAATGTTAGTCTGAAACAAGCAGAGCTGCAACGGTGCATTAAGATCTATGTACTAGCATGCCAGTTTAAGCTCTTTATTGATCAGCATCATTAGTGCTTTCCAGTATTTTCCAGACGTCACAAAAGCCATATAAGTGACTGGTCTCGGTCTTTTTCTCAAGTTTCTAGCAGTGGAGGAAGGAAGCAGATGGAATCTCTCCACAGAGCTAACCACAGCCCAGGAGCAACTCTCTTGTGTACACTTCCCATTCTTGCTGTGTAATGTAGAAGATGAGGTACATGAACTTTTGTAGTGCAAACTCTGAGAGGATTTTAATCTGAGAGAGTTGTGGGATAATACTGAAGCATACCTACAAAACATGCTAGCCTAATTAAACACTGCAATGAATCTTGCCAGTCTAACGTATTTTGAACTAGTATTAAACATAATCCTTAGCCATCAATACTTTCAGCAAATATTCAGGCTTGACAAATTAAAAGTAGAAAGGCATATTAGCCTTTCCACTCACAAGCTCAGACCTTTAGTATACCTTATCAGATTCAAAGTCTGAAAGAAAGATGCAGACGTTTGCCACAGCAATTTCTCACTTCACTTCTCACTAAGCACATGCCGCAATGCCACATCCAAAAAGAAACCAAACGCCCAAAACTTCATTAGTGCAAACTGCACAAGTATTGCAGTGTTTCTACATAATTATTTTTGCCAACCTTATTGGCAAGTTCATGTATCTAAAATTCAATACAGGAAGTGCAATTCTATGCAGTACAGAGGACACTAGGAATAGTTAAAAATACATTCTTTCTTCCATTGCATAAAGCAAACCCCCCCCAATTTATACATGAAGTTCAAGTAAGCATTTAATTGCACAAATTGTATCACTGCAAGGTGGAATTAACACTTTCAGTATTTATATGCTCTGTTCTACATTTAATCAGAACCTGGCAACTTAAAACACTTCCACAATCTAGAGATCTTTCTTTCCATCTGCTTACATATAACCGCTGCTACTCAGGAAGTATAAACATTCCAGAAAAACCTTTAACCTTCAAAAATTATCATATCCCAAACAAGGAAAAAAAAAGGTTTACATATCACTAAAAACAACAAAATGAACAGTTTTAATTACTTGATTCACAACTGGTATAACAGTATTTACCACGGCATTGACGTATATATCTTAGGAATTCTACTAGAAGAGACAAAGAGCACCTTAGCAAAAGCAATTTCTAAATGTTAAAGAACAACCCTCAGCACCTAACAGTACATGAATATAATTTTCTTACCTGAAGTCCAGCATTGTCTGCCTGTCCTCCTTTAACTAACTGGGAGATGAAGAGGCCACAGCTGAATTCCACTCCACCTCTTACACTTAATCCAAGCCCTTCAGGATTCAAACGATCCAATCTCACCTCTTTCAGCTTTCTGCAAAAATGGAAACAATTGAGTGTTCAGCTGCATAACACCTTCTCTCAACAACGTTTCAGATGAAAGTTAGACACTATTTTTCTCTGATATAATTTAGGCATTTAAAAAAAGCAAGTTGACTGAAGTTTGGATGGATGTGTGTTAACTGAAGCCATCAAGTTTATTCATAAGAAAAGACATTTGCAATCACTGAAACTGCTCTTAGAGGGTTAGAGCTATGAGAGTTTTTTTTTAATTATTAAATGCAGGAAAAATGAGAAAAGATTGTTTTTGACTCCTTTACCCTGCTTTTACTAGATTAAACTACTTGGCAAACAATTTCAGGCAGCTGTACTTCTACGAAATATAGCAAAAGCAAAATAACTATGCCCAGCTCTACAAAATGAACACTATTTTACTCTGAATTTACCTGGATACTCAGTATTTCCTGCTTGTATTTAAGTTAGCTGCCTTTTTTTTTGTTGCTGTTCTGCATTCTCTTACCGTGAGCGTTTGGGTGTAAGCTGATCATATTCCACCTGGTGTTTTAATGGGATGAGTGGGCGGATAGCATCGAACAGAGGCAACCTGCTTGGTTCATTAATCACCAGTTTTAGGTCCCCCACAAGCACTGGGAGATTCATAGACCTGCAAAAACACAGCGACAAAACAAGCACAAGTAATCAACACATCAAGAAAAAGCTTCGTTTGATAAGTTGTTGTGTACGTGGCTTCAATGTTTGCGTGTTCTTTCAAGCTACCAAAAAAGATATTTATGCAGATACTGGTTTGACAAAAGCAAAATAGCCTCTGAGAAAGCAAACCTTCTGAAAATAAAGAATACTTGCTTCAAAACATGTGACATCTATACATTCACTTGATCCTTTATGGACATGCACATCATGTTTATAGATGACATCTCCAATTTCATTTTTGGAGTACCCACAAGATTTTATGGAAATGTTTGAAAATAACTCTCCTGATTAGACATACTTGCCTAACTAGATTGTTTTTCTTCACTAGTTAGGAATCCTTGCACATAAATCTAGGCTACAAGCTCCTTCCTTTCCTGAACTTAGAGGACTGAAAAATTGCTTCAATCCAGGAAATAAAAAATCATCACAATATTCAGCAGCTAGAGCAAAGACTTTGTTTAAGTTTCAATTTTTGTTCAAAATCAGATTTGAAGGGTGATCAACTACTTAACAAAACCTACAGAAGTTAAACTGCTGTGAACATCTCTTTCATGAGAGCTAAGCAAAGTGGTCTCCTTGAAACTGTCAGCATGGAGATAGTTACAGGTTCCAAAATACACTTTGTTGTACAGCTGCAGGAGTGGAGGAACAGCTAAGGTTCATTGGATCTACTCCTATAAAATATCCAGTTAAACTTACTCTGTGTTATTTGCTGTTCCCTTTCTTTTAATTTACATTTCCTGGCATGCAACTTCTCTGAGGCATGGGCAGCGAAAATACGGATCAGGAATACCTATATGGGATTAGAGGTCAAATACTTCTGGAAATGCTATTCACAGTGAAGCAGACATTAAGTGTTAGCTCCAACAGCAACTGCGCATATTTTTGCCCTGGGATATTTCATAATGTATTCCCAGGAAGTGATATGTGATCAGTACAGGTTCACAGAGATATTGAAAATCTTGCCCAAGACACTGCAGTTTTAGAAATTGTAGAAAAGTTGCCATATGCATTGTTAATTTTGTAACTGCAAGAACATTTTAAATAATTCAGATCTACTGAACCAAGTGGCTTTCCAAACAACAGTCTTTATGAATGGAAAAGCAATTAGACAGACCTGAGTGAAACTGAATCAGATAGGCAGCTGAATACCCCCATAACTCCAGCTCAGTGCAAACATCAGGTGGCAACGTCTACATTTCACTCAGCTGAGATGCTTTAATTACGATATTAATGGAGACAATGTCTATCAGAGCCACTTTGTCTATGATTAGTGGAAAATACATTCTCATCTTCTTTGAAAAACAATGGTTTAGAGGCTGGTGTCATTCTCAGTGATACAAGTCTGAGGCAACTGTGGTAGAAATCAGTTCAGCAAAAGGACTGGTAATAGGCCTATCACCTTACCAATTTTTTACCATCACTTTGTAATAAGCCAGAGTCATTAAACATGCCAAATAGATTCCAAGACTAAATTTTGCCAGTTTTCTGAAAAACAGTTGCAAAATTGTTATCTGAAAAGTTAGCAAAAAATCTTTGAAAAGTGATGTCAGTGAAAACCTTTGTGCATGTGGCATTAATAATACTAATCCAATAAGCATTATTTGGAAATGTTAAGGAATTTTATTAATGCTCTCTTCCTGTTTCCCAAGAACAGTTCTATCATGCAGGAGCTTCCCCACACACACACCCAAATATGAATCCACCAAATGCTTTTACAAAGCTGCCAAGTCATAAAACCAAAGTAACTGTATAAGTGATTACAGACATGCTCCTTCTTTGCCTGCAGGTTATGCTGTGAAACCACAAGATTTCATTAAACGGGACAAAACCCTCTTATTTCAACTACATTCCTAGTAGCATATAGAAAGACTACTTAAAATTCTGAATATAAATTTTTCAAATTTAAAAATATTAGTAAAATTCTACATGAACATCTATAAAGCTAGACCTTACTGGTGGTACATCCGCAGCACATCATAAAGGTAATCCTTCTCCGCTTCATTGTCAATTAATAGATTGACCTGAAAACCCAAAGACATTATCATTAATCTCTGACTTAGTAGCCACAAATGCTGGACATAAGAGACTTTCACAGATTCTTAAGCCATAGAGCAAAGATTTCATCAAGGAAAAAGAATTTTTTTAAGATAAACATGTTTTTGCAACAAAGCATTACCTCAAAATGTCACACTTACAACAAGACTTCCTAAAATTAGTATTACAAATCATTAGAAGAGGTGGTGAATACTGATATATTCCGTGTGCTAGATCTCCCCTCAGTATTAGTATTATTACAACAATATCACATTTGTCTTACCTGGTAATCACTGTACTGTTGAATGAATGTCTTCAGAAACCTTTTTGGCCACTCATTAATGTAGCACATGCTGTCACAGATAAAGCCACCACACTGAGATATAATCTATGTCCTGTCGTCCAAACCACCGATTTCAGGAGCTCACTTATAGCGTTATGCAAACTGCTACACCTCTGCTTCTCTTTGCTCCAGCTCTTAACTGATAGAACTTGCTAGTTATTCTTTCCTCCCCCACTAATAGTACCTTTACCTAAACCAGTGTCATATTACTATGCCTGCTCTTGGATAATTACAGTAAATTAAAGCAAAAGAAAACCAAACCGGAATTCTTACATGAGGAGTTCAATTTATATTCAGTGATAGTGAGACCCCCCACTAATCTTACTTGTAGTGAGAGGTCACATCACATTAGTTTTACATCTGGACAAGCCTGATGTTTAGGAAAACAATTTACATCTGACCTAAAGGGTAATATTACTGTGATGTGAAGACTGAGAAGCAATTTGCATACTTAAAGAAAGGCCCTTTCTTTCTAGGTTTGCAACGGTTTGTATTATGTTCTAAACTAAATACATGCTTCATATTCCTTTTGTCCCACTTGGCTCTCAAAAGCCAGCAAGAATTCACATACCAGTGGTTTTCTATTACTTGTACCTTTTGGCTCTCTAAAGCCAGCAAGACTTCGCATACAGGTGGTTTTCTGTTACTTGTCTCCTCTGGAAAAAGACACTTTGAAAACACTTAAAGGCCAGAAAGCTACACGCAGGTCAAGATTGCTTTACAGTAACACCAGTGAGAAAACCAATTTATTCACAGTGAATTTCAAAACACAGAGGATAAAGTCTGACTTAAAAGGAAATAGAATGTTTGAAGTAAAAACTTCACCAACACTGTGCAAGGCTAATTGTAAAGGTAAAACTCAAGATAAAACTAATTCCAGCACCCATTTTTTCACTTCCTTGACAGGTAAAATAGAGAGCTCAATCCCCAGTGCTAGCTAAGATACTGTATGAGCAGTGTCCCACAAAGAACATTAAATGTTTAAGTGCATCAACCCTGCACAGCAAAGGGCAAAACCATCATCATCATCTCTTCTCCTGATGGGGAAAACAAAGAGTAAAAACATTTCATTTTTCTTCCAGTATGCTATCTGGTGGATACATCCCCATTTCCTCTCAGAAAATGGAGGGCCACATCTAAATTCTGCTATTTCTTCTCACAAAACTGTCAGTCTTCCTGTTTGACTCCTGCACTTAGCCTGCACCAGCAACTTCCTTATCCTCTGACAAAACCCAACACCCACACAATTTCTAATATATTCTGAATGCTACAGCTGGGTTCATCATCCTGGGCCACCCCTACTAATGGGTCATTCTCCTCCTTCTGCCTTCTATTCCCCCAATTATCACTGCATCATAGCCACCTGCATCTCTTGCCATTTTCCTAATTCTTTAACTCCTCAGGATAGAGTCTTACTGCAGACATTTGATTTACCTGGGCTTATCATGAGCTTCTAAAAGCTGACTCTAATTTCTTTAATCCTAAAATATCATGCTCCCCACCATCTCAAAAAAAAAAATTAAAAACCAGTGGTGACATGGTATAACTTGGATCACAGAAGTATTTTAGTACCTATTTCTTGAGAAAATGACTGTAGAGTCATGGGATAGCTGATTTTCACACCTTTTAAACCAAGGATATTAAAGAAAAACCATCTGGATACAGCCCTGGACAATCTGCTCTTGGTGGCCCTGAGCATGGGGGGTTGGGACAGACAACCTCCAGGTGGCCCTTCCACACTCAACCCTCTGTGATTATTTAAAGAGTCTTCACAGTAGTTGCATCATTTATGATCCTAGAATACAAAGAGTTGCTTATGCTCTATTTCTCACTACATAGATTGCACTGTTTCTCATAGAAATTAGTAAGAACTCATCACAAAATCTGCACCTACATAGTAAAAAAAAAAAAATAAAATAAGAAGTCTGTCAAGAAGTCTACCAAAGTTTATTCAGTGGAATAGAAGCTGTGGGGAGCAAAAAGCACTTTTTGGTGTGGAAGAAGTTCAAATGACAATAATGCACTACGTTAACACTAGCTCAATCTGTCCGGTTTCAAAGAAGAGTATGAAGTCCTATTTAAGCTACACAGATTTCAGAAAACTATTGAAGGAAAGGGAAGAACTGGTCAATATATTTGCATATATTACATACTTTGCTGCTTGATTGATAGGGAAACTGATCAAAATGCTAAGAAAAAATAAACTAAGAAAAAAGAAAATAAAGAAAGTGGCCATTAACTCAGGAAATTTAGATCCTGTAGCTGAGCATCTTCACCGGTGTGTCACAGAAAAAGTAAGCATCCAAGACTGTGGATGCCACAGAGGCCACTAGAAGCAGGAGGATAGAAAATGAAGAAAGACCTGTTTCAATGTCTTCTGACTCAGATAAAGTTGTCACTGATATCTGCATCGCAGCTGTTTGCAGCAACACTGACAATACATCTTACGTTATCAGGGGTGGGGCTTGAATGATTTATGAATTGTAGCGGCAATGAAAGGGAGAAGGTTTAAAGTTCAAGACAGTAACCACCCACCTAGAAACCAGACTCTCTGAAGAAATGTTGCACAACCCACTGTCGAGTTATACAGTAATAGGGAGCAAGGCAGAATCAACGGGCTGGATGACTACAGTCATTACTATGGAATACCCAGGTCCTTAATGTTTTTGAACTCCAGTTTGACATACAGTGGGTTTTTTTTGCAGTCCCTCTAATTCATCCTAACAATCCTTTAGTTAATGTGTTTATCACCAGGTGACAAATACTTCTATAAAACTTCACATTACTTTGCAGAAATTGTGTGTCCCAGCTCACAAAAAAAAAAAAAGACCAAACAAAAAAACCCGAAACACTACAGAAAACTTTAATCTGAGAGAGTCCTGAACGGCTTGGCAAAAACATCTTTTACACATGCAAACTATTTTCCTCCTCCTTTCCTTAATTAGAGCTTTCTCAGCATTCTTCGCTCATACAATTTCGCGCTCTGCCGAGCACTTATTTAACCGGGTAAACGACAAAAGGACGGTGCCAGGCAGCCGGAGCCGCTCCATGTATCAAGTGCATTTGCCCATGAGTGCACACGCACAATTGCGCCGGGGAATGTTAAGGTGGAGCCGCAGCGGGCCGGGCCCCGGCTGGGCGCTCCAGGGCCGAGCGGGCACCGCCAGCGCCCGCACTCCAGCACCTGCCCTGCGCCTCCCCGAACGGCACCGGCTGCAACGGGGCATTAAACAAAAATAAATTGTACCAAGCCCTGGAAAAGCTCGTGCACTGGGGACCGTTCCTCTTCCCTGCCTCTCTTTCTAAGGGTTTTACACCCATCATCCCCTCCCCGGAGGCTGCCACCCGCGCCATTGGCAGGGCAGTGCAAAGTCCCCGAGCTTCTCCCTTCCTCCGCCGTGGCAGAGCCGTGGCCGGCCAGGGGGGCTGCGCTGCCCCAGCCTCTGCTGCCGGGGAGGCGGCCCCGGCTGTGCCCGCTGCCTCACCTTGTGCCGGAACTCGCGGGCGACGCGGCGCTCCATGGTGCGGGCTGCGGGAGCGGCGCGGGCGCTGCGCGGGTGCGGGCGCTGCGCGGGTGCGGGCGCTGCGCGGGGCGGCTGCGCGGGCGAGGCCGCGCCCCCTCCAGTATTCCCGACAGCGCCGGGGATGAGCAGCTGAGCATCCTGCGACCCCCGGCCTGGGCTGCTTGCGGCCGAAACGGTGGAGAAAGAAAAAGTACATTAAACATCCGTCCGTACACGGCCCCCGCCCCGCGGTGTGCTACCTGGGCTGATTTTTACTTCTGGTGCTCCTCTAACGGCACAGAGCTCCCATACGAGTTTCTCTCCTGTATTTGTAGGTATGCATGCGTGTCACTAACCCCAATAGTTAAGGAAAGCACGAGGATGTGGAATTTAAAGCATACTAACACACGGGTTAAAAACAAAACAAATCTAAGCCCAAACGAGGAGAAAAATTTGCTTCAATAAATTGTTGTATGGCAAATAATCTCAACTTCTTTATTTTTAGGTAAGCAGAGTGAAGCTGATGCATCACTGTCTAAATCTGACTTCCCCCAGCCATTCCCACTAACAAGAGTGTTGTTGCTTATAAATAGAACCTCTGACGTGGCTGCTGTGAGTAACTGCAGAAGAATCAAGCTCGGAGCACCTGAAAAGGAACCTATTTCAGACTAATCTCTTTCATACTACTTTGTCTTGAGCTGGTTCTTCTCCCACTTTCCCTACTGTAATACAAAATCATAGACTTCTGCAGTCAGGAGGGTGGCAAGTGGAGGACGTGCTAACCCAAGTCTCTTGGTCTCCAAGCAGAATCACCTTTAACCACATAACTCCAGAGAGAGCAGGGTTTCCTGGATAATCAGGAAATTTATGAGATGGTTCTGAAGTCTTCATTGCTTCAAATGCACCACATTAAAAGATGGTGCAATTATGACTGATTAGTAGTTTTAGATAATGAAATCTTTCCTAGGAAGAAATCAAATTGCATCTAAATTAGCCTCAACTCTTCTTTGCTACTTGTGGCATTAATGGAAAATGAATAAAGTGAGCAGCTCATTTAGTAGGCAAAGAAATACATTAAAGTGTGTGTGGTGTAACTTGATTCCTGTTGCTTTTATCTACTTTCTCTACTTCCACTAATGTAACCTGGATCAGAGAAAGTGCACCAAAGCCAAGCACATGCTGCACTCAGAGCAGATTGGCTCTGCTATAGGCTGAGGCTAGCACATAATTCTAAAAATCTGTTTGGGGTTGTTTGGAAAAAGCTGTGTCAAAGTTAAAGGATATCATTTATTCCTCACGTTCTTTTCTCTCATGCACATTCTCCCTCCAACACTTACAGGAGGGAACAGAATTCTCAGTGAAAACATCACTAGTTTTCCATCATTTCATTAGAAATGAAACACAAGAAACACAATCCACAGGGACAAATTACAAAGGCAGAAAAGAGATCTTTTTAATGACTTACTGTTAACAGACTTCCCAAAGCAGTCAGAAAAGGCCCCTTTTTATCTGAGACAGTTTCTCACCTGGTATGGGCAGCTTCTAAAGCTTCTGTCATAAGATATGCAAACCTGAAGAATGATGGGGAGAGAGACAGCAGCAGATGGGAAAGGGAAAATAACAGAGGAAAGGTAACAGTGATAGGAGGAGAGAAAAGGGAAGGAACATAATGGAAGGAAGCAAATTTAATCATAAGGGGTGAAAAAAAGAAAGAAAAAAGAGGAGGAATAAACATGGAAAAGGCTCCACAGAGAGCTCCAGAGTGTGAATTTATAGTACAACAAAAAAAAGTTATCAGAAGATACGGAAACCATCCGTACACGTTAGCTGCATGCTGCATTCAGTGTATGTCTTACTTAAGTCTGTCGCTATTCAAGTCCTGACACCTGTTTCAGTGGGGCCAATGCTCCGTGCTGAGCACGGACAAGATTTGCAGCAGGAGCGGGCGGCTCCGGGCCGCGCTCGGTCCGTGCTCATCCCCAGGAGCTGTGGGAGCAGCCCCGGCTCCGCTCGCCTCGGAGTGGGCGCTTAGAGCGGCTGTTCCCGGCTGCTGCTGCTGCTGCCGACACACCGGCACACGAACAGTCTCCCAAAGCCCCGGAGGGCAGAAAAGTGGAAGTGAACGTGTGGAGGCGGCGAGGTCACAGCGCCGGGCACGGCCAGGGAGGGACAGGCGATCGCGGGGGAGCGGCCGGCCGGGCCGGACCCCGCTGCCTGGCGAGGGGCGGTGTCCGGGGTGGGCGCTGGGGAAGGGCCGGGCTCGGGGCGGGGGGCGGGTGCGGATAAACCCCCCGGCCGCCCCGCCCGGGAGGGTGGGCTGAGCTCGGGGCATAGGTAGAGGCTGGAGCTCCGCAGGCGGTCGCTGTCGCCCGCATGGAGACCCGGCTCCTCCTCGGGGCGCTGCTGTGCGCCTGGCTGCCCTCGGGTGAGTGTCCCGCCGGGCAGGGAGCGGCGTGGGATGGCGAGGGAGGGCGGGCAGGGCAGTCCTGGCCATCGCTAACCTGCCGCCGTTGCCTTGCAGCCCTGTCTCCGTGGGGTGCCCGGGCGCAGCTCCCCGCCGAAGGGGACCCCCCGCTCCCCAGGTGAGAGCCGGCCGGGCACAGCGGGACCCTTTCCGGGCTGGGCGGGTGGGTGCGCTGCCCGGGCCGAGCCAACCCTGCTCTTTTCTCCCCCCGCAGCCGAGGCGGCACCGCGGGACCCTGGAGCAGGGGCGGCCTCGCCGCGGCGGTGCAGGTGAGGGCGCGGGCTGGGCAGAGCGGATGGCGGGCGGGTACCGCGGGGCCGGGCGCTGCCACTCCTCCCTTGGGGGATCGGGCCACCGGGATGTGCGGCTTCCCTCTGGGGAGGCCCCGGGGAGACAGCGTCCACCACATTGCATCCAGGGCTCGTGGGGCTGATGAGCTCAAGGTGGTGCCGGGCTTCCCAGCGCCGCCGCCGGGAGAGACCCCTGTGAGGGGGCTGGCTGTGCAGGACAGAGGGATGGCTGTTCTGGTTGTCATCAGGATAATGTGCTTCTTGTATCTTGCTTCAGTATATCTGTACATTGGTGTGACACCATCAGTAATTTTGGTGGCTGTTCTCCTCTTGGGGGTTCTTCAGGACTTGCCCTCGAATGTGTGTTTTATCCCAGCCACGAGGAGTGTCCGTCCTCAAAGTTTAGTGTTTAAGCAGCGAGAGAAGATTGCATGACTGTATCTAGAGTTTTAGCTTGTTCCAGAAGTTTTGTGTTGTACGAAGCATCCTTGCTCGAGGCAAAGCTGAGGTCTAGTCTGGCTCATCCAGTAATAATTGCTTTGTGGAAGCCTTTTTGCCTCTCAGTAGAGGTAAAGGAGCTGGCAGTATTGGGTATCTACATCACTGCACTCAGGTTTTTGGATGTGGTTTATCTTGGCAACTCGACTGTGTCACTCATGGCATGTTGCTGAAATGTAATTAGGGTGTGTGGTTCCCACTCCCTTGTTTGAGGGTGGGAAAAGGGAGGATTGCTTTGTAGTCCTTGTTTGTGGCTCCTCAGAGGGAATCACCTTTCTTTCTGCTTTCTCCCTGCTCTTTCTGGGAAGCGCTCAGCAAAGAAAAGATTTCACATAACTGCAAACAAGTAACCAGCTCAACCACCAATAATAGCAAATACTTTTGGATTTAGGTTCTCCCACGAAGAATTCAAGATCTAGTAATACATTTTTTGTTTCTTTCTGGACTAGCCTACTGAACAGAAATCTTCAGTAGGAAATACGTTTAGGAGGAAGGAAAAAGAAAACATACTGGAGTCTTGAATAGAGTGTACTTTTTACTTTATGGTGGAGTTTTTTGGGAATTTTATAGTAAGCCAGTATGAAGCAATGGTCTTACTAAAAGTAGTAAATTTACTGACAGACTGAAGAGACTTTTAGGTGTCTTGTTTATAGCTGCTGATTTCTTTGTTCTTTCTGAAAGGAGTCTGGAATGGCAGTTTATAGCACTTCACCTACGACAATGTCCTTGTCTCAGAACAGGAGAATTCACAGTATGAAATGTGGACCATCCAGTAAGTTATTTATGTTTCTACATAAAGTGACTTCAGCTGTCCCTTGTTTTCTGTGCTGTTTAATCATTCTTAGGAAGAAAAAAATTCTAAAATGGCTAATACAGGCCTTAATGATAAGGAGGCTCTACCCTGTTTGGTCTCAAAAGTCCCCAGGAGAGTGGAAATTTGTCATGGAGCTTCACCTAACTTTAAGTTTACACCTGGTTCTGTTTTGATTACTTGAAAGACTGTTCCTAACTGCAGGTTTTGTAATAAAGAACTTTCAGAAGGAAAATCTGCTCTTGTAGTGTGATACATATAATGATGTGGATTGCTGTCTAGATGATACTAAATTGTGTCCAGTACCTCTTCTGTGCTTGGAGATTTTTTGTTTGTTTGTTTTTGCTGAGGTAACCTACAGGTGTTTTCTGTGTAATGATCTATGGGTTAGCAGGATAAGGTCCTTTTGGCCACCAGCTTGCAGCAGTGGGCATTTGCTTGAGGAATGGGCATCTTTGTTTTTTTGATTTTGTCTTATCAAAATCAAAGTGAATTGATTTCATTTCATTGATTTGTCTTATCAAAATCAAAGTGAAGTGAAGTGGATGGGCTTAAGTATCTTTGGTGAAGGGTAAAGATCCTCTGTGTTAGCTCTGCAGAAGGGTCTGGGTTATGCTTGTCTTGTAGAAAGGAGAAGAATGAAGCAAAATAATTCAGAGTAATTTTAGTGATGCAAACCCTCTTAGTTTCTCTTCAGTCACCCTGACCACATTGAATGTGGGACCTACATAATAGTGAATAGTCTGGATGTGCATCCCATAGCTTTATGGCACAAAAGGCAAGACTAATGTGTGGAATGCACTCTTTATCAATTGTGATTAGGGTTGTGTCATCTCCAAAAGCTTTTAATGCCTTCAATACACACTGTTTTCAGAAGCTTTTGAGGAGCATGTAGCTGAATGTGGAGGAAGGATACCAGAGTTTAGAGAAGCATAATATTGCTCCAAGAAAAACTATTACCTATGAATCTCTCTCCAGAATATGAAAAAGTTGTAGATATATTGTGTATGATAAAATTGATTTAGAAACCTAGCACTCTGTACTAGTAAAAATTCCTCTGTTTTTGAGGGTTGCACCATCTTATTGACTAAGAAGTTGTTATGCTCTTCTTTTTATACAAAATGAAGCAGCTTACAAAGAGAAGATATGCAGATCATGCTGAGAAATTTGTTGTCATAATAATAGTTTGTTTCACTGGGTTTAGTTTTTGCCTAGTGAAAATTTCTTTAATGGAACTACAAGATTTCATTTTTTGCTTCAGGTCTGGAAAAAAGATGGGTTATTGTTCAAGTGTACAGTAAAAACCATGGACATAAACTCATTGCAAGACTTCTATTAAAAAGCTTTTGTCAAGGGTTTATGTGCAAGTTTATAGTTTCTTAAATATGCCTAATATTTAAGAAATGGCAGAACAAATTTAGAACGAGGGAGAACAAAATGACTGTAAATGTCTTATGCTAACTCATCACATGGCTAAGCTTCTAAAGGAGGGTGCAGTTATGATGGCAAGAATTAGGTTTTATTGCTCTCTGTAGATGTGATAGTACAAACTTTTTTGTTTTCTTTCTAATTTGTATTTCTATGAGGCAAAGATATTCCATATGGATTTTCCATTTCTGATGTACTTGTTTTGGAAAGACGATGTTGTTGAAGACATGCCTTAAAAATTATTAATGATTACCTGTCCTTGAAGGCAAATAAAATCAGTATTATTAAACTCTTTTAAACAGTGGAAGTTTCCTTTTTAAATCACAGTAAATTAGTGTGTGGCAAATGGAGTCTATTTTTGTCTGTGTGTGTGAAAGACACATTAAAAAAACAAAAGAATAATCTGATCTGTTTTGTACAATGCTCTAAATAATTAGAAAAATAGTTTTCATTTTGGTCTCTCCAATTTAAAGAGAGATGCAAGCTGCTATAACTCTGCCCATGGAGTGGGATTTGCAAACGTCTGGGGATGTATGAAATAATAAAACTTTTTTGCTTAAAAAACCTGAGCAAATAGAAACCCAAATCAAAACAGCAAGGTGGGCTGTCAGCTGTTTTCTCTACTTGAGCAATGTCTCTAAGAAAATTATTCTTTGAAGTACTTATAAGTTCACTATAATCACAGTTTTATATTTCATCCTATTACAGTCAATTCTTGCTGCAATACCATTTTTTCTTGTATTCTGTTACTCTATAAAGATAAATCAACTTGTTTTATGTCGAATGAATGCATGACTTGTGCAAGAGATCTCTTTACCTTTGTGTTGTGTTAGTCAATTGAAAGCATTTCAGAAAGTGAAATGTCTTAAGTCATGTCTTTCTTACCTGTCACTGGAACAAAAAAGTTGGTATAGCACAAGCAAATGCCAAGAGATAAGTTCTGTGTTAGTTTCTTGTAGCCAGGGAACTTGGGATTTGAAATGTTTATCAGAAAAATTGGCGAAGTTAACAGGTAGTTTACATAGCTGTTAAACTTCCTTCCACACAAATATTTTTCAGGCATAATTAAAAAACAACAAACAAATGTAAAAAACCCCGAACAGAAAACTCCTGAGCTAAAGCATTAAGAACCTGGGACAGGCAAACCAAATTATTTCTGGAGGTGTTCAGGCTGCGGCTGAGAATTTCTAACATTCTAAATGCTACAAATTCTCTGGTGTTGAAATGCTGTAGCAGGCACGAGACACTGTTACCACAGAAGATGCTTGTCCCTTGCAATGTGTGCTTGAGAACTGATTTCAGGAGGTGTACCAGAGCAGAAAATATATGGCTAACTGGAAGGCTCTTGGAACTGAAGGGCTAAAATTACATCCTACTCGCTCACCTCAGAATCCCAAAGAGGTAAATTTGACATGCTAGAGCAATGAGGTACTTGGCCTTGGGCTGTATTGCATCCTGCTGAAGCCTGTATGCTGGGGAAAACCTGCAGGCAGGTGCTTTCAAGGACTATGAAGCTGAAGAGTAAAAAATAATGCAAGAAATACTGGTTGTATTAATTCTCCCCTAGCTGAAGGAATACTGAAAGCTTGCACCTAGAGAAATGTGCAGAGGAAATTATGCAGAGTTACAAAATACAGAATTTCAAGGTTGTTGACTGCAAAAATTTAAATATTACATTTTAAGCACAACTGCTGCTTTTTTATGTGTGGCTCTAGATCTAATTGAAGTTTCTTGCAAATTCTTATCCTGATCTGCTTTGCTTTTTCACCTTTCCATTCAAGAATAAAATTTGTTGATTTTTAAATAATTCATAATTTTAATACTTTGATTACCTTCAGACTCTTCAAGTGAACTACTCTTCAACTCTTGCATAGAACTTTTAAAATGTGTGATTTTTAAAGGATTCTGAAAAGTATGATTCCTGTCTATTTCTGTAAATGACTCCAAATCTCTAAAACTGTTTGGGTAAAAGTTGATATCTAGGCAGAATCATAAGAACTGAGGGCATGGGCTGGACCTTGTATCTGTCTTGCTTAAGCAAAAATTTATCACTTCAGATCTCTTAATTAATCTTTCGTTCTTAAACTTTTCTGTCCAAGTGAATCTAGTAATGAATGTCCTGAAAAGAAACCTGTGTCTACTATTTTGCATTAAGCAATTTTTGTTCATGCTGTGTTTTAAACAGTAGAAAAAATAGTAGCACAAGGAAGTACTAAATGTTTTACTGAAAAATACTCATAGGAAGGTACACATCAGGCACAAATACTCAAGAATTAATAGTGTACTGGTGATAATGGTGTGTTACTTTGAGGTCAAACCTGGGCTTGAGCATCTGTATTCATGTGATAGTTAAAGCAAAAATCAAGAATTTCAAAGTTGATGTGCATGGTAATCTGCACAGTCAGAAGTGTTCTTGAATGAAAGTGAAAAAACTTTAGTTTACATATCTCTTTGATGTAGTATCTTAACTTTTGTGTGGAATACATAGAGAAGATTTCTTTGCAGTTACCTCCTTGTGCTCCAAGAGGAGAGCACTTCTGTAGTGACTGTATCTCACTTCATGCTGAAGGGCTCCACACTATATAAATTACTTCTTTTATTCCTGATGAGCATGTCAGATCAGGAGACCAAGTCATGGATGAGCAAGCCAGGACATAGCATTCAATTAGAACTGAAATAAATTCAAGAGATCTTAAGTATTCATTGGAGAAGAAGTAATGTAAGAAAGCAGATAAAGCTAAATGTGCACAATATCAGAGATGCAGACCCACTAAATACATTGCATCAATAATAGTATTTCAAAACAAATATGTATTTTGATGAAGATGCAAGATGCCTTTGAACAGCTGTGATGATGCTACTAAGGAATGTCTCTGTGTGAAGGTTGGACACTGCTCTGCAGAATCCCTTGTGGGGATGTGCCGATGGGCTGGATTACAGTCACACTTTTTCAGTAATGGGCTCAAGGCTCTGCTACTGCTCATAGAAGAATTTAAAAGGGGGATGAACTGAAAAGGGGGTCTATGTGCTCAAGGGACTAAAACACCCCTATCCATGGGGCTGCAGCCTGTTCAGTAATTACCAGGGGGTTAGAGTATTTAAGCTGAGAACAGCAGAGAAGAATTCAGACCTGTGCTGCAAGATGATGCCAAGTCTTCACCTTATTTGATAAAGAAGGAATTTGAGGCTAGTTGCTTCATCACAGCAGTGGTCATGCTATCAGGGTGATTTGCAAGTTCTGGTGGCAACAATGATTGGAAATCCCATTATTAGTTACGTGAGTGAAATCATGCTATTTAGGCTTCCCATTTTCTGCTAGAAAAGTCTCACCAGTTTTCAGTTTCAGATTCCAACCCAGTGCACTCAACTGGCGTAATGTCAAAGGGGAAAGAGGAGCTGAGGAGTTTTTAATAGGTGTCACTTTCAGGTAAATGAAGGACAAAATATTCTTCTGTAACTTTCCTAATGTTAGTTTTTACTTAATCTTCATGTATTTTCCCTTTCTGCAAGTATTAAAATTTCTCGCACTTCTAGGAGAGATATAAACTTTTGATGTGGTCATCTGTGTTATCTTACTTGGAGAGGTCATATTCCTTTAACGACAAAGATTAGAATGAACCCCTTGTTACAGGATATTTTTTCAGAATTCTTTAGGAGGTATTTCTGTGTTAATGGAGCAGAATTGCATGATTAAAGGAGGTCACATTTACAGTAGTAGGAGTGCTAAATGTGATCTGAAACAATGCTGCTTTCCTCATTACCTTCTTAAGGATAACTAATGTTTGCACACACAACTGTTCTATGCAGTGTAAGGAAAGACAGTTTACAGTGGTGTAAAAAGGGATATAAAATACAACAACTAAGACTGTCATACTTTCTTAGAATCATAACACACAGAAGAGGTCTTTATAAAGAGGAAAATGCTCATGATTGAGTCATTTGGTTTTTGATTCAGATTTGACTAACACCCTTTCTCTCTAAAAGAGAGCCAGGGAGATCCTTCCCAGTGACAGCAAGGGTCCCCAGGTCAGCTGACTGTTTGCACAATCTGAACAAACATGGCTTGAAGCAGGTTACCTGAGCCATGCTTAGAATGGAATCATTCAACCCAGAACATCAAAAGGGGGCTAACTTCCTCTACAGCTCAGAGGAACATGACTTGCAGCCTAATAGCATGTTATTGTAACTGGGCAGGCAACAGGGCATAATCTTAGAGAAGCAAAGAACAGAGACCAGGGCTCTGGTTACACAGGTCTCACAACACTCTAGATGAAAGAGATCAATGTCTGCCTCTTTTGACAAGAGGAACAGGCTTTTGCACTATTGACAAGATTGGTCACTGTGAGCATGTAAATGAGATGGCTCAGTCACTGTAAGTAGGGACCTTTCGGCATGCTGCTTGCATTATTTTTATTGACCTCACACTGGCCAGGCAGGGCAAAGAGCTGGATAGTTGGGCTAGCAGGCAAAGAAGCATTGCCTTTTACTTTGTCTACCTGCCTTGTTCTTTTGAACATGGCTTTTATTTTTTATTTGTTGGTGGGTAAGAGAGTGCTTGTTGAAACCAAGGAAATCAAAATTAATTGTTTGGATATTTTTAAAGTCTTTAAATAATTAGTTAGTATTTATAATGGGATTGCAAATGGAAATGCTAATGGCTTGAAGTTGAAAGGGAGTAAGTTTAGATAAGATATTAATAAGAAATTATTTGCTATAAAGGTGGTGAGACACTAGAATAGTTGCTAACAGAAGGAGAGGATGCACCATCCTTGGGAGTGTTCAAGGCCAGGAGGGATGGGACATTGAGAGACCTGGTCTCTTGGGATTGGTTGCTTTTTTAAGCTACCAAAGAATTAGAGATGATCTTTAAGGTCCCTTCCAACCCAAATCATTCTATGACTATTTTTCAAGAATGATGTATTTTTAAAGATAAAGAAAAGACTGGTTTCTTCTGAGTAGCTTGTCTGCTTTCTGCAACTAAAGCAATGTCAGTGTGTATTCTAAAGTACAAAAACTACTATGATGGCATACTAGTAAATTATTAAAATTAAAATAATTTCCTAAACAGACTTTATGGGAGCAAATATTAGCAAAATAAGTAAATGGATCACAATTGTTAAAAAAATATTTAATGACAAAGTTTAAATTTATTAACAGCAAACTTTGTTTCTGCTTGTGTGTCTTTTTCTTTAGACTGTGAAAACTTTTGTTGTATTTTGATATGGATCTTCCCAGGGAAAATAGGAATTAAAAAAACCCATCACCTCCCTCCCCCAAACCCAAAACTGTCAATTGCAGGGATCTGTGTCTTTATGCGAAATGTTCGTGGTTGGTGTACTTGGAAACTGTAAGATGGAAGGAGGGCAACGGTAAAGAGACACATCTGGGTTTGGAACATCTGTATTTCTAAGGCAGTCTGCTCTCATCCTGGCAGAGCTTACCAACAGGGTGTTACTCATGGAAGGATACAGGCACTGGGCTTCTTCGTGGTGCAGTACTTGTTCACTTCCTCTATTCATTACTTAGAGGACTGAAAACATGTCAGACTAACAGATGTCCCAGACATTTTGATTTTACTTCTCTAAATATGCAGTAGATTTATTAATCTGGCTGTATAACTTGAGTTGAAGCTATCACAGTGGGTTTCCTTTTTGTTGGGCTGGTTGGATTCTCAGGGACACTAATGCTAAGTTAGCAACTCCTGTCATTCTCAGAGTTACATTCCATGAAAGAACTTGGTCTTAAGAAAGAAAACTATCATAATTTATTTTTTACATGCCTTGATTTTTTTCCACTCAGATTCAATTACATGTTTTAATGGAGGTGAGTGTGTCTACAGAGAGCTGTGCAACTGCAGTCGATTTAATGCGACGGGACCGAGATGCCAGACAGGTGTGTAAAGAGAGAACTCTGACTGGGTTTCTGGGATTGCACTCGTGCTCCCACTGCTGCAATGACTACTCTCTGCCTAAAGGTTCCCTTCATGCTGTAGCATTTTCTCCATCTTTTCTTTTATGTCATTATATTTCACAGCATGTTGGCATGCACTGCCCCATCTCAACTCCTGTTTGTATCAAAAAACCAGTGCTATGTCTCAAGTGACTCTCCTTTTGTTAGTGTATAACACAGGTGCTGAAAGAGATCATATATGCAGGACATGGGGCCAATATAATTTTGAAACTTTTGATGGACTCTATTACTACTTTTCTGGGAAATCCACATACGCCCTTGTGAGACACGCTGAGTTAGATGAACAGAGCTTTTCCATACAGGTAGGGAATGGTATTTCTACATTCCTTTGAACTGTTTGAGCATGCTAATAATGTATTCATTTTAAGAGATTAAAAATAACTTGAGATGATAACAGGGGGTTGTATCATGTAACCTATATGTGATTTTAACATGATGTGGACTACCAGTTATGATAGTGTAAAATGTAAACAGCTGGAATAAAGACTGTGTGTCCTTCCAAAGACTGCTTTGTTCACTCAAAGCTGTGAAAAGACCACTCCATGACCATGGCTCTGAAAACACCACTCAGTTTTTTCCACAAGAGGGGGACCAAACTTCTTGTTCCCATGCTGAATGCAGATTTGGTGGTATTAGTTCTGTTACTGTGAATTACAAAGAATTTGATTAAAACGTTGACTTTGTGATTTTATTTGGCAGGTGAATAATGATCCTGAATGCCATTCTTCTCCTTATTCCTGCAAAAGGTCCATTAGTTTATTCTTTTCTGGAGATGAACAGATAAAGATGAGCAGTGAAGTCACCTATAAAGGATTTGGGTAATTGCAGTCATGCTTCTAATGCTGTAGTTACATTGGAGTTAATATCATGGTACCATTTTGATAACAGAGATGTAAAATTATTCCTTGGTAGGCTGAAAAAGCACCCAGACCACAGCTGCAACATTTACCCTCCATTTATTGAGTAGTGTCTGAGGAAGGTGATACCTAAATCAGTGATATATAGAATTAAGTATAATCATTGGCATTCATGATTTTTGCTGTTATTTGCAAATTCATGTGGTTTAGTGGAGTTACTCAGTATTTCCATCAGGGATTTTCAGTTGTATGAGGAAGTCATTACATCAGCAAGTAATTTATTTTTAATGGTTACATTTTCTAATGTAATACTATTTTTGGTTCTGTGTCATTCCAGAGTACAATTACCTTATGTTATTGGAAACTTACACATCCAGAAGCTAGCTGGATACTTCCTAGTCAGGCACCAGTATGCCTTTACTCTGGCTTGGGATGGTACATCTGCAGTGTACATTAAAATGGCGCCAGAGTACCTGGGCAAAACCCACGGACTGTGTGGAAACAATAATGCTGTTCTGCAGGATGATCTGGAAACCAGTTATGGTGAGTATTTAAGGTACTTCCTGCTCTGTAATGTGGTAGGTTTATTTTTCAGGTGAGCTAAATGTTACTTAGTATTTAGTTGTAATGCTGATTGAATTTAAGATGGGTGATTTTTGAAATGGAAAATATGATACGGAAATACTTCTGCTAAGTGATATTTGGTGAAGAGAGCAAGTTTCAATATAGATGGGGCTGTAGGGAGGAAGATCTTAAAGCTGTCTTACTCAATTACCTACAGTGGTATTTGTGCTCCAGTTTCCTGGGACCTGAAAGGTAAAGTCTGTTTTTAAATGTTCACCGCCCTTTTAGAAATTTTCCAGCCTGTGCAAGCCTGAGGTATTGCTATTGGAAAGAAATCAATAATTAATAAATCAAATTAATGAAAACTGTCAAATCCTGTTTGATCTGGCATTTCATTTGTGTTAACGCTTTCAGAATTAACCAGTGATCCTTCAATGTCAACTTCAGACACTTCTGAAAGTCTTGGATTTCAGTAAATAGTGAGTGAAGATATCTGTGAAATGAGAAAAAAAAAAAGCAGGGTAAAAATCAGGTCCCCTAAAAGTATCTCAAGTTAGGCTGTAAAAACTTCTGGAAATCATTGTTTTGGGCTGTTTAACTGTTGGTTCCTCCTCTTGAGGATATTTCTGTAGAGCACTACTTCAAAGCTCAGAGAGTGAGTGTGGTTTCCTCTGTTGTTTATGCCTTCCGTGCAGTTCCAGAAAGCACCAGCCCTGCTCTGTTAGCAGTTATTACCCCCACTAATACTTTGCTCACTAAATCAAGTTGTTTATATTAATACCAAGATCAAGGGGTCATTTCCCCAAAGACTTTCCTTTCCCCTCTCACCTTTCTCAGTGTATCAGTCCCTTAAAGCTGCGTTTGTAGCACAAGTGAATTCACTGTGCACGAGCTTTATCCACTTAGCTTGGGGAGCAGTAGTAATAAAGGTGTGGTAAGATACGCATGTGTGGGCAATCCAAGAAGTAACCAGTGTCTCCACCTGTCTTAGGTGGATGATGATGATAATGATGGATTAGTTGGTGTAACCCTAGTATGGACATTGCTACTTAAATAAGAGTCACACCCATAATTTGGCTAATTCAAACAATCATTTTGTACTCTTGCAGTGACTCAGGAATGCCTCATATTTCTTGAGTTTTAGACTCCCCGTTGGGAATTGTCTGTAAAGTGACAGCATAGACCTATGTCTATACAATTTAGTAAAGCTTTTGTTTCCTTTATTCCATTGATGACTAAGGCAGGTGTAGTCCTTCTCCCTTAAAGCCCTTCCTTGCCTGAGTAAGGTACTTTCTGCTGTCCTAAAGCCCACCTCTGTAGTTCCTTTTAAAAGTATTTTTTGCTTCTTGAAAGGACCAGATTGATTTCAGCTTATTCACTTAGTAGTAAGAAGGGTTAGGTGTTCTATTCTTGATGTGCTTTGATTATTGAAACGTTTCCCTGGGAAACCCTATAGAAACACTGTTGTTCTGCCAAGTCACTGTGTGACTCTGTGTATGTGTGTCTTGTCTAGGAAAACTGACAGATGATGTAACAGAATTCGTAGAGAGCTGGCAGGAAAATCCTCCACAAGGAACACCCGATTGGGATAAAGCTCTTCTCAATGAACCACCGTGCCTGACACAAAGCCATGAATCTCTGCAGGTTTGGATCAACATTGATCAACATTTGGATCAACATTGATCAATTTTGATCAACATTTGGGTTATTGACATAGTTGGTGATTTTAATTGGAACAAGAGTTTGACTTAATTTGAATGTTCAGTGAATAATTTGACAACTTTTAAGCCATGAAGGAGACTGGAAATATTTGCACCTTTTTTTGGGAGAGGTTAATTAAAATACTTACTGCAGCAGATCTTCCTTTGTCCTGTAATCATTTGCCCTCCACCCTGCTGCCCCTCTTTTCTTCTGAATTTAATTCTTGATCTTTTCAAATGTTATACTGTCTGCATAACAGCCAATAGAAGTGTTTGACTATGAAGCTGAATGAGTGACAAGTTGTAAAATATGGGATTCTTCTAGAACTAGTACACATTCCTTCCCTTTAGGAAGGATAGAAAGAAGCAGGGAAGCAAAACCAGAGCCAGAGCGCAGTTCATTTGCCAGTGCTTAAAAAGACAATTATTGTTGCTTTTTTCCATGACATTGAAGTAATTTTTCCTTTTAATTAGTATTTTCAGGATATAACCCTTAACTTAAAGTGCTTTGAAACTGAAGCTGGTGCCAGCTAGGGTTTATTTCACTTGCCTTTTACTGTGTAATTTAATTGAAATGAAGGCTTTTTTCAGGTCGTCTTGGCTTAGTTGCAAAATTAACTATGCTCTTTTTGGGGAAGGGATATATTTTACTACCACCGACATGACCTTGGATAAAAGATTCAATGTTATGGAAACTTTGGCATGGAGAGCAAGATGTTGCTTAACACTGCTTCTGTTTGGTGAGAGGAAAGTGATTCCTAGACACAGACAGATGTCTGTTCTGATTTTCCACAGCATTCTATTTTATTCTGCTTATGTTTGGTTTTGAAAACCTCATTACAACAGCTGTCTCTTTCGTTTCAGAGGGCGTATGCTCTGTGTAATATCCTGTTACATCCCCCATTTAAACAATGTCATGAGTATGTGAGTCCTCTTTCTTTTATGGCAAGCTGCACAAATGATCTCTGCATGTAAGTGAATGTTTTTGGCTAATTCCAAAGCTATTATAAAAAACCATGGTCCTTTTATCATAAGAATGAATTAAAAATGTTAAATGAACAGATTTGTGGCTTTCTCTGCATGTAAGTTTTTATCTATCATTGTGCTGTTATCTTGCTTTTCTCACTTGTTCTAGTTTTACTGCTGTGGAATGCTGTGGAGTTGTTCCTGTTTTCTTTGGTATAAGGATGGCCAAAGCCAGGCCCAGATATTTTCCTAATGTGTTAGTCTACGTCCCTTGAATATGTCATCTGTTTTGATTCTGAGTGTGAAACATCCTTAGGTGCTTTCTGCCATTCTACAGCCTTTTTAACTACAACAAAAAGTCACAGTGAATGAGCCTGTTTGGCTTCTTCAAACTGTATGGTAATCCATTGAAAAGAGGAGTTTGATTACTATTTGAACTTATGCTACCATTTCATAACCTGCTATATTGCTGGTCCGAGTGGTTTTGACTAGTTAGATTAAAAAAAACAAGGCAGGTCAGAAGATAACTTCCATTTCTTGTACCCTGGTGGCTCACTGGTAGAAATTTTACACTTCCTTCTTCTGACTTCTCTGCAGGATGTTTTTCCTTCTGTAAAAATCAAGACCTTTATTGAAGTGTCCTTATACAGCTGTATCTCTGGCTTTTGTGGATTTATTCAGGAAAATAGTGTCAGGTCTCAAATGTATTAATACTTACATTGATGATCTCTCTTCAAGTGTGGCAGAAAGTTTTTTATCCTTTTAAGACTTTTAACCTAGTCCAACAGCACAATACTTTAGAACATTGTTGAAGTAGATTCAAACAGCATGGTTGGATGCAATGCAGGAGCATTCATGAGGTTATGATTGTATGTTTGAATGGAGATACACAATAATGTCTCATGTTTTATTTGTGTAAGGTCAGCAGCTGATGATGCAACTTGGTGTCGAGCACTCACTGAGTATGCCAGAGCATGTGCCCAGGCAGGAAAGCCACTTCATGGATGGCGTGTGCACTTCCAGCAGTGTGGTAATGCCCATGCTCTTGTACTTGGAAATGCTGCTTGCTCATGGTATTTTGAGAAGGGTGTCCTTCATAGTTTTACTTCTTTGCCATTCTCCAGTTTTGGATTCATCCTTAATGAAGCTCTTAAGTGAGTCAAACTCACTTCAAGGCTACACAAATGCAATGGGTTTCCTCTTTAATATGTGTGATTTGTACCATATTTCTTTAAAGCACTAAGCTTATTACAATGTTGTTCTTTAAGGTAATTAAACCTTTTTATTTATGTGGAGCTGCTCTTTCAAATATTGTCAAAGTCTTCATGGCTTTGTGATACAGAAAATGTGTATCATGAGTGTTAAAAATAAACTTAAATTGCAGTTGCATAAGACTTCATCTTACAAGTCACATAAAGTAAGTTTGAAAGAGGTTACCTAATTTGTTTGCCTGGAACACAGGACCAAAACTGCTTTGTCATCCATGACAGGAGATTTCCCCTGTGGTTCCAAAAAATCTCTGTTAATGGGTGTTCTGACCACTTCTGGTGATGGTCTGAATATCTAAATAGCTCTGCTGAGAGAAAGTGTAATTTAAGATTATTCCTTCTTAATGCACCTTAAATGGAGCGAGTGGGAATATATAAATATGTGTCAGATCTCTGTGTGTTAGGAAAGCCATTGTTTTAGACAAAGTTTATGTAGAGAACAGATACTCAACTGACTAGCCAGAAGAGAAATACCTGAAAGAAACATGGGCAATCCATTTAAGCCCTTTGGCAGTAGCTCTACTTCTCTGCCTGTTTCTGTATTTCAGCCATTACCTGTGCTGAGCCCTTGACCTACAGTGAATGCATCAACTGCTGCCCTGTTTCCTGTCACCAACAATCACAGTGCATTGGCAGTGAGCTTCACTGCATTGATGGGTGCTACTGCCCAGATGGTGAGTTTTGCTCCTCAAAACTGTATTTGATTCCGTAAAACTTCCAGATTCTTCCCCAGGTTACACCCTATATGACCCGACTAGAATAAAGCATTCCCAGGAGCTCTTTTATAAACTGAGTGCCAACAGAGAGGGGATAACTGACCTTGTTTTCCTAACTGACAAGAGCCTTTTCCTCCCTGTAAAATGTAGGAATGGGTTTCAGCACAGATCCACATTCTAGCTGTAGAGCTGCACAGTTTCAGTGAAAGAATGGGGTTTGCTCTGTTGTTACAGGGCAGCCACCCTCCTGATTTTGGTGGTTGCTGAATGGTTTTTGTTGGTAGGGGGAGGATTGTTTTGGTCGCTTGGGTTTATTTTGTTTGGGTTTTTTTCCTGGTTAGAGTGCTTAGGAAAGCTCAAAACCATGACCTAAATAAAACTCATTCCTGTAGCCAGAAACAGGTTTTGATAGCGAGGCTCTTAGACTGTTGTTTCATCCTGGCAAGTGAGGTATTCAGCAGTGTGGCCTGTAGCAAAACTTTGCCCTCATCATCAAAATAGATGTTAATATCCAATACCTAATAATTAGCTTCTGTTGGCTACATAATTCTTCCTAAAAGGGGACAGAGAAAGTTGTGCCATGTATCTTCAAATCCAGCCTCTTATATGTATATGTCATAAGTTATGCTTTTTATTGTTTGGTAAAGCCTTTTTTGCTTCTGGTTCTCTGATAAGAAAAGAATTATAATAATAATTATAGTAATAATGAAAAAAGGCAAAAAAAATTTCAGTAAAATAAGGACCACAGAGGCAAAGATTTGTAAACGTGTTAAAAAATAAGCCAGAGGTACTCAAAGCAGCACAGCTTGTATATTTGGGTTTGTTATTTTGTGTATGCATGGATTCCTCTCCCTCTCACCTGGTATTAAATATTTGTTATTTGCACTATGTTTAGTGTATCTTGAGAAATTTAGTCACTTGATCCCTGTAATATAGTTTATTTAATATAATTCAAATGCACCCTTTTTTTGGTGAAAATGAGTAATAAATAGTCTAGAGTTTTACTATCATACATGACCATTGTGTTGCTCTTGAATATAATTGTTAGTGCTCTGTCAGCCATTGGCATAGATATTTCAGTTTTTCCTTGTTATTTTATTCCTTCTAGGCTTAATTTATGAAAATGAATTGTGTGTCAAGCCTATGGACTGTCCTTGTGACTACCATGGAAGTTTCTTTGAAATAGGTTCAGTGGTTTATGAAGAATGTAATAACTGGTTAGTAATTTTTCTTTTTGCATTGTGAACCAAATCCCTTAATGATCGTAGGCCTTCCTGAAGGCCCATTTCCCATTATCCCATTTAGAAATGGGATAAACTTGATATGTACTCGCGTTTCTCCATACAAAAATTGTTGTTCTATGTATGTTTTGCAATTAAGGAAAAGATAAACTATTGAGGCATTAATGTGGAAGGAGAGAAAATGACAAATATTGCAGAGAATACTATTAATACTTAGTGCTCTTTTTCGGTTTGAACTCTCCCTTAAAAATAAAAATAATTTAGAATTCAAAATCTTAACAGGAGAACTACTTCGTCTTTGTCTCCTGGTTTTATTGTCTCACTTGGACATAAAGACCCTAATGTAATTGTGACATTAAGCTACTGTTTTGGAATTTCTTAAGTTAATTTTATAAATTGGAAAGAAAATTTGTAGTACAAGAAAGTGCCTTTTATTGGATCACCTAGACTGAAAAAAGTTGCAGATGTGCAACTTTTTTCCCACAATAATTCTGTCTTTAGAAGTCATAGGATTCAAAGTGCTTGTGCTTATTCTTCTCAATGTTATTAATCCTTAGCTTTTCTAATGGTTATTAAGGAGCTAAAAAGAAACAATAGTGATACTGGATGCATGGATTAAATTTCACGTGATCGTGTCCTCATGACAAGATTCCAGGCATTCTAAAGACTGATAACTCTGTTGTACCCTTTTGTAAGTCTCAAGACACTTGCTGCTCATTCCATAGAGAAGGAATCCATGAAGAACAACTGAGGGACAGCTGGGTATAACTCAGAAAATAAAAGTATGAAAACTTTGTTTTGATTTCAGCACTTGCATTGGAGGAAAGTGGATCTGTACAAATCTTACATGTCCAGGTGTGTCAAAGTCTTGAATACTTAACTGTTTGATAACTCAATTCTTACTTCACGTAAAATAGTACTTTTAGATCTTAATATGGTATTTCACTATGTATTTGCATTTTTATTTCAACCTACACACTCAGATTAAATATTAAAATGGTCTGGCTTATCAGGTAACTGTGTTAATATTTCTGAAAATCAGTCTTACGAGCCACAAATCCAGTACCCATAACATAAGGATGACACACATTATTGCCTCTTTCTGGGGCAGGAGCTGCTCAGGTATCCTGGCCTGGCATCAGGTGGGAACTCCATAACAAAAGCAAGGAAAAGTTGAAGTTCCTAACTGTGTTTCTAACACCTGGTTGTAACATAAATACAATTTTATAAATTAAAGAATATATCAGAGTGTATGAACTCACCAGTAGTTATAACTGTAGAGCTATTGCTATGATTAGTACTCTGCCTTTACTACATGCTTACATGCATTATTTATTATGTTTTTCAGCTGAATGCTCCGTTTCAGGAGACACCCATTTCATGACCTTTGATGGGCGCAAATACACTTTCCAAGCCACCTGCCAATATATTCTGGCAAAGAGCCGCACCTCTGGAATGTTCACCGTATCCTTGCAAAATGCTCCTTGTGGACAGGTAAGAGTTGCAGCCTTCTTGTAATGTTTATATCCTGAAGGGCCTATTAGTGGAGGGGAAAAAAAGCATTTAAAAAGAAAAGCAAGCTACAAGTCTGTGCATGTGTATAGCTGATCCTAAGGGTGCTGTTAAAAGTGGTGTGATACTGCTTTGTGTTTGAAAGTTTTTGATGCTGTACACAGAAGTCACCAAATATTTTTGTCTGCCTTATATCCAAGACCTGTTCTTTCATTTGTCTTGTATGTGCATTTCTGAGCATGTATTATAAAACTATGTGTGAGGTATGGAGCACTGGTAAGGTTTTTGACTACAGAGTTTCATTTTTATTACAGTCTTGAAAGGGCTAATAATTTTCAGGCAGTTATGTCAAGATAGAACAGATCTTAAAATTCATACATGGTACAGGAAATGTAGTGCACTGAACTTAGCTGTTTTCTCGAATCAGGCTTTTCTCACTGTCTGAGTTCTACTTGTGCATGTAAGGGCAGGATTTGGCCCACATTTATACTAAGGTCATGATTACCAAGCTGCTGGATTCACCGTAGGAGAGAGACTTCGTATCTTGGCCAGATTTATGTTCTGTCTCCAATGGCCTTCTGTAATAATTTTTACTTAGAAGCAACTGTACCGGCATTTGAAGTGTATATAGCCTTAAATATGACTTTGCCATGATTCTAGACCATCTATATATGTTAGGCCCACATTATTACATAATTCACATAAAATCAGATTTAGCACCTTTGCTTTGTACTTCTGTGGAGGTAGCTACATTATTTTCTTTCTGTGTTCTAAATAAATGTGTGATTCTGTAAGTCCTTTTACATTAATGATTGCAGTCACTTTCTCTGCAGTTTCTATTGTTCATGCACTTGAGATTTCCTTGGAGAAATGAAATGGTTATATCAGTTGTCATGCTACACTTTATAAAGGCATATTTCAGTAGTTGTTTTCTATTTCTGCATTTTAACCTACTTCTCTGGATGACCGAAAAGACTTTTAAGTAGAAAGTTAGAATAAAGTTGCAGTGACAAGTTTATTATAATAGAAAGTTTTATTTGCAGTCCAGGTAGGAGATTGGAGACTGAGTGCAGGGAGTGCCCCCATCTCAGTGGTAGAAGTTGAGAGGTAAGAAAAATAGCTTAACTGGATAGAAACCAAATATGTTCTGAAACTTGATGATCCACAAACAAATGTCTCTTCTATGGTTCCTAGGAGAAGTGTATCAGGACCCTAGATGAGATATGTGACAGGGCCTAGAAGTTACCACTGCTGAAAAAGTGGATTCCTGGGTAGAAAATAAAGTCTCTGTATAACACTCTAACAGCCTTCAGCTCTTTGAGATAGAAGTGTTACAGTGAGGCCTGTGAAATGAAGTCTTGGCAAGGACATGCACATTTAAAGAACTTCCACACTTTAACCTCTGTGTGCATTTTTCTTGTGATCCTGCTAGAATTTCCTGTTTATAGGAAGATTGAAGCTGTTTCAAGATGTATTTGGTTGTTGTTAGAATTCCCCCCTTCAAGTACCTATTTGAGTTAGCTTGGTTTTATTTCAACAAGTTGGGCTGGCTTCATTCTGTGCTAACCTTGGAAACCTGAGGAGCTGATTAAGTTTGTATCATCTCAAAGAAGTAAAAAATAAAAGGAATATATGTGAAACAAAACATAGGCATAGGCATACATCTATTCAGTGTCATAGTCTTAGAATTTTGCAGGGTCCAAGAAGCTTGAGAAAGGTGGTTGTGCATAGTATAGATTAACTATATAATGGAAGAAAAGCAAAGGAAATCCCCAGAGAAACTGTCTAGGCAACTTTTATATCAAATGAGAGTTGAGGCCAAAGTGACTTCTTGCCGAAGCTCACAGCAGAGTACCTTTCAGCCTGACCTTCTGAAAAGCCCATCAATTAACAGAGCAAATATCTGCTGTGATAATGTGCGTAGTATGTATGTGTGTCTCATTCCCTTGGGCTAGGGAACACTCTGCATACAAACAGACAGAATTACGCTTTTTGGTTTAGTTTTTGTGGTTACTTTTTGTTGGGGAAAGTGATAACCAAACAAGTTGGCTTTCTGCAGCGCTGGTGAGACTGCAGAGTGCTTTGTGGTAACTCTTGCATTCTTCCTCAGCCTCACTCTGTGACTTTGCTTAATGTGTCTTTGTGTCCAGGTGGTTTGTAGGTGAAAAAAACCAGATTCTCTTGGCTTTTACTGCATGTTGGGCTTCATACCTCACCTAGCCTTTAACAAAAGTAACCTGATCAGTCCCTAATAGGCATAGATTTTACAGAGGTCTGAGTAAAGCATTCTGGATGTTAACAGAGTAATCAGAGGATTATGGGATATGTCCCAGAACTACATGCTGCTAATTTAATTATCAGTGTACGGGTGATAAGAGGGTAGTGAGAACAGTTTGTGTAGTATAATGCAAGAATTTGGGGCTTCAGTGCAGCTATTCAAGTCTCTAATTATCAACCAGCTGGTACCACTTGGCAGGAGATCTGCTTTTCAGTTCCCCAGGCACCCTCCATTATTTTTTTTTTCCCATTTATAAAAATTAATGAATTGAAATGGGAAGCTAAAAGATTTGTAATGTGGAATCTCATATTTCTTGATGGCTTGAGATTTTATGTGCTTCCTTAAAAAAGCCTTATCACTCCCATCTCATTCAAGCAGACTAGAAAATGTGGAAAGAAAATACCTGGGGAGATTTCAGCTTTCTGAATCACAAAGAATCCAGTCATCCTGAGCCTTAGAGTTGGTGACATAAACAGTCATCAGGCAACAGGTTATTTCAAAACGATGTGAAATTTTGTTTAAGCACTTTCTGGAAGGAGAATCAGTCAAGTGATCAGCACAGCTTAACCTTATCTGAGTTTCAGGTGACAGCCTCACTGGCTTTGTAGTTTGTATGATGAGAAGGTCTTCTGAATATAGATTTTTTTTTTTTTTTTTTTAAGAGTCTAGTGAGAGAAATGGCCATTCCTGTGAAAACACCTGCCAAAAGCTGGCAGGGCCAGTGCTGAGAAAGAAACAGTCTATTGGAACAGAGAACAATTGTCAGGCAGAATTTCTCCTTCAGTTTAAGCCTCAAGGAATAATAAAGCTTTTGTTGATACGGTGTAGTAATGTACATACTGTGGAGGGTTGTTTTCTTGGTTCTCCTCTGTTCAGCATGCCTCCAGACATTCTTTTATTTTCAGCTTTTTAAAAGACCAACCGTATTGTCAATTTGTATCCATTGTTGCTGAATGAAATGCACAGAAACCTAATTTCTTAGTAAAGAGGCAAGACAGCAAGATAAGCTGCAAGTACGTGGCTTCACAGGGCAGATGTCTCTCTTCACTCAGTCCAGGAGAGATGGTTGAGCTGATGAAATATCTCCAGTTATTTTTATAACCTCCTATTTTCAAGTTTCATTTTATCTTTTCCTCTGCCGGTGAAAGATCAGTTGCATTATTGTCTAGAGACAGGGAAATTCTGCATGTAGTTTTTAATCTTTACACACCGAGGTGTGCACTTGTGTCCATGGTACTTGAGCTGACAGATGATCTACTCTGTGCTAGTTCAGCATCTCTCAGAGCCACATGGTAGTGCGACTTGCAGCTCTAGGAATGGTTTTCAACAATCAGGGCAGCATTTGAAGTCCCAGTAAAAGTCAGAGTTGAATAAAAGTGTAAATCTTTAAGCTGAACGTTCCGATCTCTTTGCACTGTGAATGATCCTATTCACTGTATAATTTTGATATTTGTGCAGCTGTCCAAAGGTTGTCTTTTTCAGTGCCTCTTTCAGCACTGAAGATGCTTAGAATTTTACTGTTTCATCATTAGTTATGGCTTCACTGGAGGCAGTGGGGCTGAATAATGTGGCCTCCAACACCTCTGGTGGTTATTTCTTGGCTGCAGCACAGTTCCAGATGCAATCAATTTGGAATTTTCTGCAGGGAGACCTAGAATTTTCTTTGACCATGTGATGTCTGTATATATTCTGGTGTGTAAGACTGTTTTGAATTTGTGCTGAAAATGGTATTGGTGAGAGAGAGATGGTTTTTGTTAGGACATTATGAAACATCAAAGATGCATAATTGAGATGAGAGTAAGATGAACAAATAGTGTGACAAGAGTGGACCCAATTTTTGTCATTGTTCTGGAATACTTGTTAAATGGTTACAAGGTCTTGCAGTGAAGGAGGCTGAGCAGAAGAACCAGCAACTGGGTGCTTCCCCCTTTTGTCTGCAGATGGCAGGGAATGGACAGTCTCTTGACTTTATCCAGCCACACTAGGCCAGCCTAAATAAGCTGGTGTCTCAAGCTGTGCTAAAGAGATTTGAGTGTAACAGGAGTGGCACAAACCTGATTTCCTTCTAGATCAATAAGAAAGTAAAATGTGGATTTGGATTCTGATGTGTTTCAGCATGTAGCAAGGTCAATGCTGACATGGTGAAGTTCAAGTCATCTCTCGATCTGTCTCTGTGCCTGATTCTCTTTGATAAAATATTTTTTTAAGAAATTAAGTAGTGATCAAATTCATGTTGTTAAGAAAAATCTGTTAACCTGCTGTAGTTAATATGCATTCTTTAACAAGCATTCTTTCCATATTGGCATTGGAAGCCAAAGCACCACTCTGGAAAGTAGAAGTCCTGTCCTAAAAACTTTGATTGTAATTGACCACTGTTAATCATCTACCTGACTTGTTTCCATGTTACTTAGTAGAGGTGTATTTGCTGTAGAATTTCAGTTAATTAGCTGCTTTTGGTACTGCTGACAATTCGGTTTCACTGGAGAGTGTGGGTGTAAAAAAAGTGAAGAAGGTTGGTCTAGGATTTTTTTTTGAGTATATTTCATCCAGACTGCAATGCAGTATTCTTACTTGTGCTTTTTTCTGTATGACATTTTGACTTGAAGAAGTGAAATGGAAATAAGAATAAGCAACAGTAGCAGCAAGAAGCAAGCTGGGTCAGTTGGATGTGGTGATACTTTACGCTGTCACGATGCTGCCTTTCTTCCATCAATATTCATCCAGGGAGCTTATGAACATGGTTTACTCTACAACTCCCCTCAGAAATAATTAACTTAGATGCCGTTTTAAATAACGATTTAAAAGATGTTTCTGTCTTTCATTAATGTTTGCCTTTAAAAGAATTTTCTATCTTAAAATATGCTTTAAAAGAAGCTGAGTGTATCAGAACACGTTGAAGTACAAATCTGGAGTTTGATGCACTGCTCTGTAGATAATGCAGCATTGTTAGTGAGCATCAACTCAGCCTCAGTGGGTCTTTAATCAAGGTGTCTCATGAGTTGAGGGTGTCGTGGTACTAAGCTATGTAAAAATTGTTTAAATTTCTCTTTCCAAATCCCAATTCTGTGCTGTATTTGCATAGCAGGTTAGTGTTATTAGACACATATGGGAAATCATTCAAAATAATGAACTTTCTGACTTAGCTGTAAAGCTGCATGTTTTATAAGTGCACTCTGCTAGAGAAGCAGGATATAGCTTAAAATTTTAGTTCCCCACTAAGTATAACTTTGCTTGTTTGTTTTGCTCTCACTTGCAGAACCAGGATGGATCATGTATCCAATCCATCAGCCTTATTCTTAAGCAGGACCCCAAGAGGCAAGTGACTCTGACTCATTCAGGAGATGTTTTGATCTATGACCAGTTCAAAATTAACCTGCCTTATGCAGATGGTAAGGAATAAAGCATATAAATCCGAACAAACACTAGAGCAATATTTTAATGGCATTTGTGCATGTTGTGACACTGTCAATATTGCTAACATACTGAAGTTAAAAGGCATATTTTAGTATCAATATCGTTATTTCTTAAGAAACACTGTGCAAATTCACTTTCGATGTACTTTTTACACTAATGGTAGGAGGTATACAGTGGCTGCACTGGACTAGTTGTCTCTTTTGTTAAGGTTGTATTTATTTTAACAAGTCCAAATGCCGTCCCTCACATTTGCAAGGTTTGTTAGTTTTTGCCTGAGGGGACATTCTTTCCTCTTGAAAATTATTGTTCTTGAATGGAATAATTTCTTCTCCCATTTTTGTAAGCAACTCCTGTAAATTTAAGCAGAAAGAGTCCTATTGCCTCTTGGAGACGAGCTACAGATTTTCAGACAAAAAATGAATTTTGTTTCTTTTTGCTTTGAGTTTTTAAATCTCCGTCCTGAAGATGTCTGGCATTCTACATAGGAATATGTGATTGTTAGATTTAGTGTTATCTTTAATGAGAGCTTGATTTGCAGATCATTAGTACATTTGATATCTGCAAGGCCTTGGCTCTTCGGGAATTTCACAAGAAAATGCTGTAACACAGGAAGTGTGTTCCTGGTTATAGGATTAGTTTGTGTACAAAAAATGGTCTGCAATGTTTATATCTTTAAATTGATTTCATTTAGTGCATTTTAAAAAGTGTGGTGACTCTCACAAGTTTCTTGTTTTGTTCTTAAAGTTTGAATCAGTATAATCTTTCATGAGAAATCAATGTTTAGAGGAAAATAGGAGAAAAATTAAACTTACATAAAAGTGCTATAAACCAAAACGAGTGAAATGACAAGAAACAAAATGTAAATTTCAAGCAGATTTCCTTTCCCTTTCAACAGTCTCTGTTTTTACTCACCAGAGTTATTTGAAATACGGAAACTCTCCTCTGTATTTCTGCAAGTAAAGACACAGATTGGATTACAGCTCCTCTACGACAGAGAAGGACTGAGGCTTTACCTTCAAGTGGATGAACGGTGGAAGGATGACACTGTGGGCCTCTGTGGAACCTTCAATGGAAACACAGAGGATGACTTTCTGTATGCAGAGCTGCAAGATTTTTATCTGCCAGTATATGAATATCCATAGTTAGAGTGGTAGATCAAATGTGTACTGAAGCTGAAAGGATAGATACCAAGAATAATTTATTTTGAAGTTTTTCATTAGTGAGATAGATAGTAGGGTTTAGTTTGCTAACAAAATCTATAGCTTCAGCTACAGAATATCAAGCCAGATTTTGCTTGAAATATATATTATAAATATATATTTAAAAATATTTTATATATATAAATTTTTAATATAAAACTCTGGTGAAGTGTACATGATGCACAAGGGCTATTTTACCAGAAAAATGTTGTCCAAAATACAGAGTGGCCTATGTAAGGAACTTTCTGCCTCTCTACAAGAGTCTATCTCTTTCCAGCTCCTGTTTTCTCCTGCGAGTCCTAATCTGCTGTCTCTGACAGAGCCTCCATTGTTCAGTTCCTGCAGAGCAGCACCAGGAACAGGCTGCTCCCTGAGCTTCTCTTCCTTGGGATGCAGTGAGAGGTGGTCAGAGCTGCCCAAGCACCATAGTCAAAACTGCTGTTTGCCCAGTTTCTTTGCAACATACTTCTCACAGACACTAAAGAGCAAATTGGCTTCCAGTGGATTAGAGTAGCCTAATGGAGCTGGGAGAAGAACACAAATTTAGGACAAAACAGGGTAGTTCTTTTACCAAGATATGATAAGGAAGAGTAGGAGAACTTATTCTCTCAAGACCGTTGCAATTTTTCTAACTCAAAACTAATTGAGAAATGGAAAAGCTTTTCATTATATTTCCAGTTTAAAAAGACATATACACACACAAATATACCAGTGGAATTTTGAACGTTTTTTATTTTACAGATTCAAAAGTATTATCAGACTATTATTTATAATGAGACTAGGAAATACATAGATAGCATCTCGATGAAGCGATATTTATGTAAAACCAGTTAAAATATTTCTGTTTGACAAGTAGTTTTGTAGTGTATTTTTGATGACAGTCGTTGGATTGCTCTCATGCAAGTGAGCAGCTGTTCAATAGTTGGCATTTGTGCAAAAAGCACTTAAACCTGGGGACTTCTGAATTGTGCTGAGACATGACACAGACTGTGGTGTATAATCATCTTGACAGGTACGCAACCAGCCTGACCCACAGCGGATTTGGGAGACTTGCCCTAGGCAGTGGTGTCTTTTGCAACGCCTTCAATCCCAGCTGCTTTGCCAGTGACAATACTCCTGATTGTGTGCCTAATGCAATCTTTTTCCTCAAGTGTAGCACTCCATGTTTAAATGCACAGTTTTGATCGTTCTCTCTGTACGATGTTATTGTGCCTTGGTTATTTTGATCAAAGTCTTTATCATTCAGCTTCTATTACCTGGGCCTCATGGGTATCAATTGCTTTTGCAGTTGTATTTCTGGATGCTTGGATTTCTTTTCTTTTCTCTTTCCTGAAAGGAAAAGAGCCTGGGAAGTCGGCAACAGACAGGAAAGTACAGGTAGAAGAGAGATTAAAAATGAATCGGATATCACTAAGGAGCCAAAAGTACAAATAAGGGAGTTCAAACTATCAGGACAGTGATGCTTATGATTGAATGAGTCATTCCATAAAAATGGAATTTGGTCTATTTTGATCTTTTCTTCCTTAAAAAGTCTCTAGAGGACATTTCTTTTGTTTCTGGGTCTGTACCTGGAAAGAGAGAGGAGTCCTGAAATTTAGGATTACAGTTTTACGGGGACGTGCATGAGAATATGGAACAGTGAAAGAGGAGCTTGAATCAAAGGGTGTTAGAACTGAGACCATTCTGCAAATTCACCATGTTTTTTCTGGCTAACTTGTTTTGTAAAAGATCTCCGGTTGGAGTAACAGAAAGCACTCCAGAGCTGTTTGGAAACACGTGGAAAACTTCATCGGCGTGCGTTCTTGTGCGTGATAGTTCACAGGTGGATCCGTGTGATGTTCATCTGCAGGCAGGTGGGCAGTGAAGGCCTGTTCTTATTGACAAATGCATTTCTACTTAGCACATCTGTGCCTTTTTTCCTAGTTGGATCAGGTACAGCAATTACCAGTCCTACCCATTAAAGAAATTAGTACCTAGAGGCAGCTGAGTTCAATGCCCTAAGAAATCACATTGTGTATTGTTTGAGGATTTTGTAATACTTGCAGAGGCACTTGAAACACATCAATTTTATTTCTGGTTTGCAGTTACACTGTGTTAAGTTAAACATGCATTAAAGTTTGGTAGTATGTCGTGTATTGGTGATGCTGCTAGTTAAGATGGAGACTCAAAACTACTGCAGTATTCGTTTTTGAGAATACTAAAAAAAAACTAAATACTTGATAGTTGTCTACTGTGGAAGAGGATGAGTGGAAAAAAGATGCTTATGCACTGCCAGCCTATAGATTTAGCTGAAAGGGTCCAGGTGGGGTAATACGCAGGTGGCTGATGCCATGAGGACACAGATAGGTCATTAAGTCATCCTTTAATAATTATGAACTTTGTAGATCATCAGTTATATCCCTTTCACAGATCCTACCACTTCTTGTATTGGACACTACGCACTTGTAAAGCCATAGAGGTAGAATATTAATTACATTGCTGTAATTTCAGCAATGCTTGGGAATTGTCGTGTCTCCTGCTACAGCATCACCTGTCTTCTGAGTATTTACGTGATGTGCAGCACTAAAAAGCTGCATTCGTGGTAACAGATTTGGACGTGAACCTTAGTTCTTCTTTATACCTGTGTAGTTATCAAAGATTAAAAGATTTATGTGGCAATAGAATATAACCATGATTGGTTGCATTGTATAGAAGACACTTTTTGTTCCAAGTCTTTTTGAACTCCCTCACTGAAACAGTTTTTAATCTGTTATTTGTGTAGCCTCTTATGCAGCGGAAGCTTGTAGCATCCTTACGAAAGATCTTTTTGCTCCATGCTACCCCTATTTGAGTCCTGTTCCCTATTTTGAGCAGTGCAGAAGAGACACTTGCAAATGTGGACAGACTTGTTTTTGCTCTGCTCTGGCCCATTACGCTCATCATTGCCGAAGGTTTGGAGTTGTAATAGATTTCAGAGGAGCTGTCCCAGATTGTGGTGAGTTTACTTTCACTTCTAGACTTAAATAATTACTGCTTGAGCACTTTGGAGACAATCAGAAAATAAAATTAAATCAATACATTCTTTTAAAAGAGAAAAGGATTAATTCTAATTAATTAAAAGTGATCTTCTGTGTGCCAGACAAGGTTGTTTTTTTATCAAGACAGAGTTAATAGTAGCGTTCTTAGAGGATTCTTCCTTTACAGTTTACTTTCTTTACTTCTTTGACCTATGAAACATTATAAAGATTTTTTTTAAATAGTTGGAGGACTTCAAATGTGTACAGAATTCAAAATATGTCTGTCCTTATTATATGGCGTTGCACAGCTCGTACCATATAGATATTATTCATGAACTGCATGAATAGATTTCTTTTCCTTGTAGATGCTAGGTTTATCTAATTTTTTAAATTAACAAGAAGAGGAATGATGGTATTTAGCAGTTTTAGTTGGATTACTGTCAACTTCTGCTGTCTGACAATCTCTTGGCTTATCCTCTTACTGTCAGCAACACCGGAATACACGAAGTGCTGAAGCAAGTGTTGAAACTTGGTATTGTTGTTATTTAGTTTTAAACAAAGAGAAGAATTCAGAATTTACGTATCTTTATAGATCATGTCTGTTATCTACTCCATAAAGCCTCACAAGCAAAGGAGTGGGATAATACTAAATTCTTCAGTTTATATTAATTTTTAATGATGCAAAAGATATTGATAGGACATGTTAGGCTCTCACACACCTTTTAAAAAAAATATGGAATTGGAAACCCGATCAAACAACCTGAAACTGACACCCCTGATGTCAGAGTCTGGTCTGGCTCTATTAACAAGTCTGAAAATTATTTCTAATGAACATTCAAGAACTTAAAATTTAACAGTTGTCATCACACCATGTAATTATCCATGTTGTAGTGCATGATGAAGAGGATTAAGTTGGTCCAGCTTCAGCATCTCAAGCTGGAATATATGTATATATATCTGACAAGACTGGCTCATTTGCTTTAGTTATGGCCTGAATGGCTGTGTCCACTTTTGATTGAAAGAGTCATTCAAGCCATTTGATTTTATTTATCTTTTCTGGAAGTAAGTACAGTTCTCTTATTTAAAAAGTCATGCTTGTAGCATTTAAAATACGTGAATCTGTTAGTATTTCAAGAGCTTCAGACTTTTTTTCAGTAGAGCTTTATAAGAGACATATATAGGGAGAGATAGAAGAAAACTTAAGATGGTATTGTGCAACGTCTGCAAAGTATACACATTTTATTTAATGCTTTTAATGTTTTCTTTAAGGTGCTGTGCACTTCCAAAAGCCCATACACAAGAGCCAAGTATTTTCAGAGTTAGAGGCAAAAAGGCTTCAGCTGTTCAGTTTCCACAGTGTAAATCTGGATTAACTGCACAGACTCATTGCTCTTGTTATTACTGTGGATTTACATCTGTGTAGTTTACACAACCTAGTGCCAAGATAGCAATTTTAGTGGAATTTAATGTGATTGGGAACGAAAGAATGGAGATGTTTATCAGAAAACTTTTGGGAGGTACTTGAGTCTCTTGCACTGCAATTTGAGAGATTTGTTTCATTTGGACAGCTCTTTCATGTGAAGATACAAAGGAGTACAGTACTTGTGTATCTACCTGTGGCAGAACCTGCCAAGCACTGTCTGTGCCAGAGACATGCAGCAGTGGCTGTGTTGAAGGTTGTGCCTGTCCCTCTGGAATGTATTTGGATACCAAGACTGAACAATGTGTGCAGAGGTGGGTAAAATTGCAGTTCTGATACTCACACCTGTTGTTTCGGACCACCACATTTGCAAGTCGGAGTGGGAAGCTAATAAACATCTACCCTTGTAGATGATATGCATCTGTAAACTTGACAGAGTCTCTTAGACTTGTACAGAACTGATGTCTGTGTTAATCAAAAATAGCTTTTCTATAGCGTGTACACTCATTCAACATCATCAGTGCTAGTTCTTACATTTCTGTCTGGTTTTTGGCATATAAGAGATGCAAAACATAAGGTTCCACTTTCCTACTGATTTGGTTTGAAATGTGCTTGAGTTGTATGGCAGTATTGAGATCAATTTCTTTCATTAAAAAAGAGCAAAACAGAACAGGACAACCACAAAACCACCAGCTAACCAAAAAAAACCTCACCTAAACCAAAAAAGCAGCCAACTGAAATTTGAACAGCAATTAAGTCAATGGGAATTTTGTTTTATTTCTTCAGTTTGCGTTAATCAGTTACATGTTTTTTCTCTACTCCAGAAATGAATGCCCATGTTACTTTCAAGGAATTGACTATCCCCCTGGAGAAAATGTCGTGACATCTTTAGGTAAATGGTAAGATACAAAACTGTGTTTTCACATAACACATAATTGTGTCACAATTTTAAGAGCTCTATCAAATCATTCTGGTTATTTTGTTGGGTTTCCTTTTTGTTGTTTTAGTTATTTTTTAATGAAATATACAGAATAAGCCTGCATCCGTTTTCTACGTTTGACAAAGGTCCTTTAGAATTCAGGCTTTTTAGGCTGCTGTGCCTTGTAATGCAATATATTGAAGTGCAAAGCAGAAAGAAAGGCACAATAATTTCTTATATCCATACCAATGTGGAGAGCTTCAGAAAAGCTCAGAGATTTCCTGACTGTCCCTAGATCTTCATTGCTATTCTCCTTCCCTGTACCAGATTCTAAGTCCTTTTATGAAGAATTATTAAGAATCTGTCTTCCTCTAGTATAGAATCATTTTAAAAGAGCAATGTGGCTTTTGCCAGCTAAGGAACAACACAAAAAACTGTCAGCTGCAGCCAATGGTAAATAAGCATCTCTGTTACTGTTCCTTATATTTGGCATTTGTTTTTGTCCTCTTGCTCTTCCATTTGCATCATCGCAGTCATGACATTAGAGAAGAAAGCTTGTTAGATGATCCTGGATGCTGCCAGATGCACCCTTTTCAACAGTAATTTCTGTCTGGAGAAGGTTAAATAATGTGGACAACAAGTTCTGTAAATAACAAGCTTTCAAAAGTAATATCTGAGCTCTCACTGCTTGTATCAGTTGTTACAGCACTTAATTAAAAGCAGAGCAGACTGAATCATGTCTGTGACAAATCAGTGTAGTGCTTTAGTTTGTTGTAAAAGCCACATTAGAGATTGGCGTTGTCAGGCATCTATTGCAATGGGGGCACTTAGTAAGCACACACAAACTCATTCTTACTCTTGTTGATGCTGTGATGATTTTTTGCCTTTTCTTTTACACCCCTGTTACCCTTTTTTACAATTTCTGTATTCTTAGTGCTTTTTGCCTACATTCTTGGACTTGTTGGTCAGGCTAGGAGACTAAACATTTTAGAAGCTTCATAGGTGGGGGTTAGTGTGCCCCAGACCCCAAGGTCCTCTCCAGAACACATTCTATTAGATAGAACCATCCAGGGGAAGGTTCCTTGGGGAGGGGGGCTCACTCGAGCCTCTCATTGGGGAATCTTTAATAGATATGCTAATTAGTAAGACCTGTAATGTTATACCGGATCTATTGGGGGGTGCATTGTGATGTGCACTGAGGTGCATTCGACATGGACGTGTGCACCTAAGGATCCTTAAAATAAATACCAAGGTAAAATCCCTTTTTCTCTTCTAACCGTGTTTGACTCTTGATTTTAAGACCAGGAAAAGGCATCATTGTCAGCTGTCCATAAATACTGATTATTTTAAGTCGATATCTTACTCATCAGGTTGGCTTATTTTTACCTTAGGGCAGATTCCCTGGAGGGTGCCAGACAGCCCATTCTGCATATGGGGCTGTGCAAAGGCTGGGTGCACTGTTGCCTGCCCTCCCAGGGTATTTTTGTTTACAGAACGTGTGCCAAACAGTACTGGCAGTCATGGGAAGGGGCTTCTCCTGGTAAATCTTTAATCTTCATCCTCAAAGGTCTTGTTTAGCTAATTTTGCTGAGCACTGTGATGGATATATGGCTGAATGCAGACAATGTGATCATCCACAAATGCAGTATCCAAAAAATTACTGTGGACAAAAATAATTTTTCTGTTGATTTCAGTGGAATTGTTTGGGATCAGGCAGCTTATGTTTCGTGTCAATGTGTTAATAAAAATAAAATCTACTGGTTTATAACTACTAGAACTTAAGACAGAATTAGAGATCTGTGTCTCCCATTTAGACATGATTTTTACTTGAGGTGTTTTAATAAGGCTGTATATAGATCTGTTGGGAGTAGTGGCTTTCAAATGCAGAGGTACAGACTGTCAGCTCCTGACAATTGCCTTGTGCTAGGTGATACATTAGGGGTCATGTAGGAATACATGTGTGGATGAAATGGAAAAAAAACCACTGTGTGTTGAAGTTGTTTTATCTGTCACTTTGTTTTTATTGGAAAAAAATTATGATCTTTAATATATTGTCCCTGTCCTTTTTCCTCTCAGTTGCTTCTTCTTTGGAACTTCCTACTTTCAAACTGGAATTTCTTCTCATGTTTTTCTAAGGAATAGCTTTTCTGCTCTGTTGCTTTCAAGCAGTTCTTTAAAATATTTCATTGATATTATATCCATATTTGAGTTGCCTCCCTCTCAGTTGCCTTTGGTACTCCTTTTCCTCTTGCCTGAGTGATACTGTTCATTCCTTGAGCACTTTTCCTGCAGGGCTTTGGGGTCTAATGTGTTCACAGAGAGGGTGTAGCACATACAGAATTTGATTCTGACTCTGCTGAGTAGCCGTAGGAGTCCTGGGGATGCCTTAGCCTTTGCAAAAGAATGGGAAAACAGTGCTGGATTTCATGGACTCTGCTTCTCTAGTGAAGACCAGGACCTGAAACTAAGCCAGCATGGCTAGTTTTTCCTGACAATGAGTTGCAATAGGAGCTGCTACCATTTTAGAAAAGTACTAGACTATTTTGGCTCTAATTAGAAAGGAGCAGACAGTGTTAGGTTTCTCAGTGCTTCCCTGCACACAGTATCTTGTTAGGATTGGGTTTTATGCAGTTTTGAATTGTTTCATGGAGGGGAAATGTGTGTTGGGGAGCAGTATAGGGGTATATTCCTGTACATATTTTTTTGTCAGCCCATGCATTTTAATTTGTAATCAAGCTTTTGCTTTATGCATAATTTTAACTAATGTTCTTCATGTGTTAAGGCAATGAGCACTTTATCCACAGTTATAGTGTTCAGTGCAAACATTTGCAAAATTATTTTGTATTGATTTTTTCCTGCATTACTGAATAGAATGTATTAATGTTTTAGATCTTCCTGGCTCTCACTACGTCTTTGTGTATTTCCATTGCAGCCGTTGCAGGGATGGAGTAATGAACTGTGATAACAACATAATAGGTGAGTGAAGAGAGGGAAAAGATACTTCAAGTCCAATGAATACATTTCCTCCAATCTCTGTGGAACCTCTTGTCTGAACTAGAAGACAGTGTAATGTGTACAAATTAACTTCAGGAGATCCATAATTATATATTTTTGTGATTGAAAGTAACACTCCTGCTTTGTAGCAGCCTAAATGTTCAAAATACTGTTAAATCAGAGCAAATTTAAAATATTATTTTTTTAGATTGCTAATGTAGGTAAGCTTAGCTGCAGGATAAACAGCAGACCTTCAGAAGGGCAGACAAAGGTTAGCTTTGCCCCAAATAATATGAGTGTACAAACTGAACACAGCCAGTAATTTTTCACAGATACGTTTTCTTTCCCTCCAGAAACCCTGACTAATAGAAATATGAAAAAAATTATTTTGTCATATTTTGCAAGGCAATGAATCAACTGCTTTTCCTACTACAGTGGATTTCATATGGCATGAAGTATTACAGTACATGCTCGTGTTATGATTCTCATGTCAGCGAGAAAGACATTTATTTGAGGTTTCCATCTTGGAATTGCCAACTCCTTGGCTAGAAATATGTTTCCCATGTACTTGAAGGTGGTGCTTTGACTGATTTTCACAATTTTTCCAGAACCTCTCTCCTTAACAAAAAATTAAGTAAGCAGCAAACCCCAGCAACTGACCAAAACCAATTCAAAACACTGACACTACTTTTTGTGTACACAGTATGCTCAGTGCAGCCCAAAAGTAACAGTACAATAGGGTTGCTTTGTTCACAGTCAGTGGCTTCAGCAGGGCAAGTGAAATATAGGTCTCAGATCTTCTCTTGACATTTTTTTACTTTCTCTTGATTTTTGTTTCTCTGTTGGTAGTACATTTCTGTTTTGGAGAACCAATTCCTGATTAACAGTTTAGAAAGTCATGTCCCTTCCTAAAGGAATATATTCTTTTCAGTATTTTGTATGAGAAATATAGGTTTCTATGGAATTAACTATGTACAGGAGAGGCCACTGAATGTTACTAGCATTGCTGGATGTTTTATTTCTGTGTTACAAACCCTCATTGCACACATTATTTACAGAATACAAAATTTCAGGTACAAAGACTTAAAGCATTGGTCAATTTTCTCCCCCAGCACACAGCTGCCCGGTTGGACAGATTTTTATTAACTGCAGTAATCCACAAGTGGATCCTGAGCTCAGCAGAGAGAGGACTTGTGAGAATCAGCTGCTAAACCTCACTTTCTCAGCACACCTTCCTTGTGTGTCAGGTTGTGTCTGCCCACCCGGGTGAGTACGGATAGAGTTACAACTTTTGGTGCACAAACATGACTGAGTAATTAATTCTGTTGAGGATTTCTACTCAGTAGAATTTTACTTGGAGAATTTGAGATACCAAAGGGTGAGCATCAAACTTGTGAAGGCTTATACCATGGTACTGCCTCTTGAAATCATAACAAATGCTAAACCAAGAGACAAGTGGAGTTAAACACCTCATAATAATATGATCAAAATAACGAGAACGTAGAAATGGCAATGAAATAATTTGATTCAATCTGTGTGTTACAGCAGAATTGTGTTTATCTAGATTTTTTTTCAAATATCTAACCTCTTATTTTAACATTTGGCTGAAGGAGACAAGTTTATTTATTCATAGGCATAATTTTCAGTATTTTTTCCCTCAAAAGGATCTCTTAAGTCCTGGGGATTTATGCTGATAATGTACAGATGAGCTGTCGTGGAATCAAGCACTGTATTGTTGAGATAATTTTGAATATAGAAATAACAATAATGTGTTTAAGTTATGCCAGCCTTGATGGGATTTAGTTTCTTAAGCACTTAGCCTGGAGATTTTAGTGTTATAATTCTGAAATTATTGTTTATACCTTGAGAGCCTCCTTAAAACAAAGGGTAAAAGCCAGAGCCTCATTCGAACTGTGTTGAAGTAGCTCAGTTGAAGTCTGTGCACTCATACTGAGTGATGTATAGTTATTTCTATCTCATGATAAAATATTGCTACTCAGGATTTGGGGATTTTACTTTAATACTCAGAAGCATGAAATGTCAAATGATTCACACGAAATGGAACCTGTAATTAGTTGAACTCACAGTGTGGTACCGTTGTGAAAAAGTGTAGTGCTAAGGTAGATATTTTCAGAATTGCAAAAATTCACCCTCTTGCACCAGGCTGACATATGTCAAAGCTACCTTCAGCAGCACTGTATGGCTGGCAACTCAGATCATATAAACATTTTATTCTCTGCTGTTTTGCTGTGCATAACCTCTGAGCTTGTGATCTCTCCTGCTTCCTGGTGAAATTTAGGTCTGCAATTTAAGCAACTACATTTTTTTCTAGCATTGGAAGACTCAGTGTCAAGTGTTGGTGATCCCAAAGCTCTGATAATATGGTTTTATGGTTATAAGGGGCAAAGTGTTATGATTTCCTAGAGATAAAAATACAAAATAAAGAAGTTTTGTCTTCACTGTAACTTTGGCAAACTGAATTCTGTTCTCCTATGGCTGTACATTGCCTGTAGAGATACTAACACAAAATTATATGGTTTTGGTTTTTTGGGGTTTTGTTTGATTTGGGTTTTTTTTTTGGGGTTTTTTTTTTTTTTTGGTTTTGGTTTTTTTTTGGTTTTTTTTTTTTTTTTTTTTTTGAGGAGGTGTGACGGGAAAGGCTTTTTTGTGTTCCAGAATTTTACCCTCAGTGCTGCTTCAGGTAGAATTAGGAAACAGTGTTAAAGCCTAGAGTTTGAACTAGGAATGTCAGTCTGTACTGATGAAGTAGAAATTAAAGTCACTTGCAAACTTGTCAACACTGATATTTTAAATATTCACCTCTAGGGGTGCTATATTGCTTATATAGTTATGTTTTTATTTGAGGTTGCTTTAGGAAAAATTAAGAAGATCCTAAAGGTTTGTGGTTTTTTGGTGTCCTTTTGGAAAAGCGAGAGACTTATGCTATGTATTAACTATGCAGGTTTTTTTATTTAGATACTGAATCTTAATGATGAAGGAATTTTGCTAAGAGTTGCTTTTTGGATAGAAGCTGGATGTGAAGAGCCCTAATGTTTTAAGTCAGTCACTGAATTCACACTACAATGAGTCATGCTGCAGATTGAACACAGTAGAGTCAGAATCAGTACAGTCCAGTTATGAAAAAATTTTAATTAAATTTTTGGAAGAGAAAAATGGGTGAAATACCAGTAGCTTTACACAATACCTCCTCCTGTGTTCATGTCAGTTCAAGCAGTGCAGGATTCAAATGCACTGTGGATTTGTGCAACTTCGAAATCCCCTTTCTCAGCTATCAGTTCTTACTGGTGAAATGGAAAACTGAGCTGACATTGTCCACTTTAAAAGGGTAAAGCTGCCATGGAATTTCTTTGATCTTAGCATTAGTCCTTTACCTGAAATTATAAGTTTCATTCCTTTATTCATGCTTTTGTTCCTCTTTGAGATCTTGCATCAGTTTATCTTGATTCATTACATGCAAGCTAAGCTGATTTAAGTAGTAATGAAATCAATTTAATGTGTTTGATTAATTGATTTAGGTAAACTAATTTAAAAAGTGAGTGAGGTAAAGCAAATATGTCACAACTCAGAAACCTGTATAGGAAGCTGTGTTTTTTCAGGAGGAAGGACCTTTCTGATCTGCTTAGTGGTGTGATTATTCCTCAGTGATACCCCAAAAGGTACTTAACAAAAAGGGAAGGAAAGAACCTGTTTTCACAGAAGGTGCCCTTAAGATTTCAAGGGGGCAGTATTTTTGTTTTGCAGTCTGTTTTTCTAATGTCTGGAGTCTGAAATATTCTTTCAAATAATTCACTACTTCTAGCATTCCTTCTTTTTTGTGCTTATAGCACAGCTGTGCTTCGTTCTTTTTACTCTGCAGTGAGTAAATCAAATGCAAGTAAACATGCTTAAGTAAATATCTAAATTTGCAGGAGATCATTCTATAGGTTACAGTTCTTAAGGCACAAAAATTAATGACATACTTTCCATCTATTTTAGAAGCTGTTGAAATAAAATATTAATTCTCTTCAAGCTTGCTTTCTTAATGTTGGTTCACACTACTTTGCCTGGCATATTAAGTAATTTTTAAGACTTTATTTATGTTTTTTCTTACTGGTTTTCATCTGTCACCATTTAAATGGAAACTTTCTATATTTCTATGTTGCATTTCAAAAAACTAAGTAATACTCTCTCAGTGCATAATTTTTCAAGTACAATATTTGAATTACATTTGCTGCTTCTGTCTTTCTATGAATCGAATGATTTTTCCCTCCTTAACTGTACCAAATGTGCATGATTTGGCAGGGAGACAGAATCTTTAATCAGAGTGCAGAAGAAACAAGGAGAAAAGACAGAGTAAAGGAAAAGGAGGGGAAAAGCCAGTAGTGTCTTCCTACATTTCTGCATGCTGTGTGACATGTTTGCTCCAAATGGACATATGCTGGTTTGTGCCTGTCCCTATTCCATTGGTTTTCCATGGTCTCCAGTCAGACCAGTAATGATCTCTGAAACAGCTTCTGTTCATTGTTGCTTACAGCCTGCTCTTGGTGTTGCTGTCAAGAAAAGCAGTCACTTTCCTGAAGGAATTGTGTTTTCTCGCTTCCCCCACTGACAGGATGCTACCCTTTGACTGCAGCATGGGTTGGATTTAACTGATCTACGCTGTATAGAGTGTACAGTGCAAAATTTATACTGTATTTGCAATATATATTGTTTTGTGGGAGTATTATAATGGTTGGAGTTAATTATCTTAGAGGTCTATTCCCACCTAAATAGTTCTATGACTCTAAGCTGAGCTTAGACTTAAAGTCTAGAGCTTAGACTCTAGACTCTAAGCTGTCAGATTTTTTGAAGACAGGTACTTTTATTTGGACTGAATCAGTCAAATTGTTTATGTCGATATTTATTTTAGATCATGTTATCCATTCATATTTCCATTAACTGAAATATTTAGCAATTTCCATGTCTATTTTATATTAATTCAATTTTGCTGAAAAACCAAGGCCTTCCAGTCCCTAAATATGAATAATAAATACAAATTCTGAGAGTTATGTCAATAGCTTGAAATACATATTGTCCCAGATGCAAATAGTAATGTTTTCTATTGCTTTTGTTACATCTGCCTATTAGATCTTCCTAATTTTTTGCTTTTTATGGTTTTGTTCCCTCTATAAAGCTATGTTAATTAAACCAACCACTATACAATTAACCTGAATCTGGGAGTCTCTGCTAACTTTGCAGTATTTGGAAACTTTAGTTAATCAAATAATTAACTTTTTTTGGACTTTAAATCATGACCAGACTTCTCTTCCTAGTCATGCTTATAAAACTGGCTGTAATTTTCTCCTTGTTTCAGTGACTTTTTAAAATTTGCACTCAATGTTAGTACTGCAAGGGAATAAAAAGTTAATTCTCAGCTGGCTGCTAGTAGTGGTTATCTCTGTGTCCAGGTCACTTAATTTCTCACAGCTCAGCAACATCCAATACCCAACTCAATATTTTATAGAGTGTCAACACACTGACCTTAAAAAGAAACCAACACCATTCTAAAATAACTAAGAACACAGTGTGCTCCATTTTCCCAAGCATATGTATTTATTTTTATAAACGACCTGAGTCCGTTTGAACCTCAGGAGCACAAGGCAATTGTATTGAAGTTTTCTTTTTTCCTTGCACTATATGTTTAGTTGTTTATAGCTATGTGAGCCACTGTTTTAAGCCAAATGTCTGATAAAATTTTTTTTTTTTTTCATTTAGGAAAAACAAAACCAGACCTTCTTTCTCCCACCCCCACACCCTGGAGATAACTGTTGTTATTTATGACAGAAGAATGTCTTTTGGGCTAAAACTGGACTCTACTAAATTTGAGGAAATTTAATATAATAAGAATTTTTGTCTGTTGCTTTTCTTTCATCACTTACTGCTCTCATAAAATAGATCAAGGAAGAGATAGTAAATTCAAAGCTGTAGTATCCAGTAATTGTAATGAAGTTTCATAACTAAGGAATATAATGCCAGATTTTCCTTATAAAAATTTCTAAATTATCACTGTATTTCTGTGGTATGTATCAAATTACACATAAGGGGCTTAAACACATTTTTGGAAGGTTTTATTAAAAGAAAAAGAAAATTCATCCCTTTCTAATTTTCAGAAAGAAAACAATGCATGTTGTCATCTTATAAATGTGCCTATGGACAAACAAACCTATTAATGGGGGAAGAATACAGATGAGTTTCAAATATTTTTAGAAAATCAATCTTTATGGGTGCAATTACATTGACCATGTTACAGCTTAAAATAAGTCTCCTTAGATTAAATCAAAGTCTTGTGCTTTTGGTGTGTATTTAATGTCATTTTTCAGAAGACCTACTGCTCCTCAGTTTAAGCTCAGAATTTACTATTATTATTAGCATGAAAATAAAAGCTGTGTTCTGTCCAAACCTCTCGTTTCTGGATGGCCCTGCTGCTGCTATCAGGCTAAGTATTTTTAGTCTTTTGCTTCTGATTTAGGCAGAGTTTTGCAGAGGTCTGTCAAGAAGACTTAAATGTTTTCCAGGCAAATAAGGATTAACCCCTATGGGGATACATAACATCATGGCTATGCCCTTGGCTATTTCCTCAGGAAAATACAATCCTCTTACAAAGACTACATCAACATTCATGTATTTGGAATGTTTCAGGAACTAATATTTATCCACACGGGATTTTATGCTGGTTTCTATTTCTGATGGCTATAGACAGAGTGTGCTAAAGGTGCAGGAGCTCATTTCCAAAGAAAACATCTATTGCAGTGCCATTGCAAGACAACCCAGTTCTTTTCCATCGTCTTCTGCTTTGCCAACTTGCAACTTTCCTTGATATATTTTAGAGTTCCTTATTTCTTCTTGCAATACTTACAAACCCTTTTGGTCTCTTATTTTGTAGTTTATACCAGCTGCAAATAAATCTCTAATTTTTTTTTCTGTACTTTTATTAATTGACAGTAAAACTTCACCAGCTTCATTGAGATTCTTGAGCACATGTTCATATTACCTTCTGCTTTCTGACTTGTCTTTAAGAAGAGACATATGAAACTCTGTCACTTAGTTCAAAAGGAGGCTTCTATTATGTTCAGAGTTACTTTCTGAAATTCTGGTGCTGGTGGCAGGGGGGGTTTCCAATCCAGGGTGAAGCTGCAAAAAAACTGACTATCTCAGTTAAAGCATCGAAATCATTTGTTAACACAGAAGGATGGAAATGTAAAGTGAGAATAATGAAAACCTTCCAAGCATATTGCAAAATTACTTAATATTTTGGTATAATAAACCAGGGGAAAAAGGAAGAAGAGGTTGCAAGGAGCTCCCCAAACAAGAAAGAAAACAGTCAGCAGGAATATATTAACTCTTCCTTGTCTAGACAGTGAGTGAACTGTAGTGAAGGCATTAGGTGCTACAGTAGTGTTACCAACATGGGATTTTTTTCTCAAAATCTGTCTTGTTTTCTGGTTAGAAAGTCATGGATGGCAGTGGAATTCTGGGATTAGAAATGCTCTCTTCCCCTAAACTCTTATTACAGACCTTTGTAGGAAGATCTGTGAAACCCTCAGAGAGCAAATTTGTAGTTGTGGCAAAAATATTACGTGGCTGCATAAATCAGTTGATGTCAGACTGTTGCAGAAGAGAGGGGAAGGAGCCTGTCCAATATACAACTTGTTGAAAACTCCTCTGCTGAAGAGGGGAAAGATTTTTTTTTTTTTCCTAATGTTTTGGTCCAGGTTTGTGAGTTTTGCAGAAGCAAGGAAGTGTTTGGTGGTTGACAGGTGACATATTACTTCTAATGGTGCCTTTACCAAGACTGTTTACATATTTCTGTGTGTGTGAATGCAGAAAGCTTTAGCTAATGAGATAATAATGAAAGGGCATGTTCAGCAGGGTGAAGCAGGATAGTTGTCCTTGTCTTTGCAGTTCATTGTGAGCTGGACAGTAAGTATAAGCATCAAGAAAAATGTCTGATACTTCAAAGAGGAGCTGTGCAAGGCCTCTCTGTAGGGTATTTGTGGCAAATTCTTAGATCATTGAAATCTATCCATTTTCTTGGCTTTGCAAGAGAGAAAGCTGTTATCACTTTTTTTTTTTTTTTAATCCAGCGTAATAATGTGAGGAAAAAACTGCATTTAGTGTTACCTTGTCAGTGTGATCTCTGTATCTGAATGTGCCCTGTTCAGTTCTGAGCAGCTTTAAACCAGTGGGAATTTCTCACAGCTGATTGTCTCCAAGTGACACAATGCTTGAAATAAGTATGGATTACAAAGAACACTTCACCTACCCTGGAGGAAAATTACAGTTTTTCAGTTTAGTGGGGAAGGAGGGTTTATGATGTTCTGCATGTTCCCATTCATAAGCCTCAGAGAGCTGTGAATTTGTCTGATAAATAACACACTGAAGAAGAGTCTAAGTCAAATGCAAATTACAAATTTGTACAATATAATTTGTCGAATACCAATTACCAGCTCATTAATACGAGCAAATAAAATGTGCTGTGATAAATTCAATGATGAAATGTTTCCTTTTGGATAGCAGGGAAACAAAACAGTATTGTCACCCTGTTTGTCATGGCTGTGCCTCACAGCCATCATGTCTTGCCCACGGCGCTGTATCTTGCCCAAATTACAGTGCTAAACATCAGGAACAATATACAGATTTTCCTGTGTTCCTGACAGGTTTAATATTGTATTACTACAGAGATGTGCTGGGATTCCAAACAAATTTATCTTGAAGAAGAAAAAATATTATCTTCTTGACAGTACCATTTTAGGAGGTATTTTTCAATACAAATGCATTTCAATACAAATGTTTATTTTTCAATACAAATGCATTTCAAACGTTAGAAACAAGGATAATCATAGACTGCATGGTGCCTGTAAGGAATCCTTTTACTATGGAACTGGCATGCTAGTTGCTCTGGATTCTTGTGTTGTACAGAATGGGATCCTGGATAGGATCAAAACAACTTGGAGCTGCAGCTGTTGGAGTGAAAGACACTGCTGCAGCTTGTCAAGAGTTCATGTTTTACAACTTTCATTTGAGAGATTGGTTTGTCATCACAGCTGTTCTATCTGTTATTGGATCCTCAGGTCCCATATTGGTAACACTTTGCCTGTCCAATAGCATTACAATATTTGTAAGAAAAATGAATCACTTTTTGGAGGAAATGCAACTTTCCCGGGCTCAGTAAAATGATATCTAATTTAATAAAGTAACTCAATACTTCTGGTATATCTCCTGATATTTATTTGTAGAATCGGCTTGAGATCTCTATCTATCTCTCTTTGTCTAATTTCAGATTTTCTGAATATTATCAAAAAACCACAAATGCTTTCCTTTAAAGTTAGGACTAGTTACTCTATTTAGTCTTGCTGGGCAAGAATTCCTCTGTTCTGTCTCTATTAAAGTAATCTTTTTCACTTTATTTTTTTTAAAACAGTTTTCCATTTTTATCTGATTCTCTAGGAGTTGTGTGTGAGCACAAATTCATAGCATTAGTCTTGAACTATGAATAGCTATGCATATGGTTAGCTCTGTTATCATGAAAATCTTCCTTGAAGACTGTGAGGATACTTCTGCCAATAAAATTGAGTATGTTTGTAATTGCTTGTGTGAAGGTGCCTGTCATGCAGAAATAAATATAAATAATTAATATAATAATTTCATGCAGCCAGGATAGCACTTCTGATATTGATTAAGTTATTCACAGAGCAAGTGGCATAACTACAGCAAATCTCTAAATCAGGGAAGGGAAAGAAAAGAAGAGGTCAGGAGGAAATCCTCATTTAAAAGTCCTTAGACTAAATATGCCACTAGTTTTGGATAGTAGGAGTACATACAACAAGAACAAAGGGCTGTGATGGCTCCCACATCTCATGGGTTATCTCTTGGCTTCAGTTAATTGCAATTGGCTGAGTTATAAGAAATCTGGTGAAATTTAGAGGATTTCTTGAAATTCTTAGTTTCACTGACCTTAAAATTTGTATATTAACGAGTCAATCTTCACACGGTTGGTGATTAAAGGCTTAGTGCCTGAAGTGCTGGCACTTAGTAAGGGTAAAATATTCAGGTACCTGTGAAAGGAAGACACCAAATTGCTCTGACCCAATTACTATAAAATTGTGCCTTTTTGGTTTCAGAAGACTTTAAATATTATTTGGGTTTCAAAGGTGGTAGTAATTTTAAGTTTAGGAAAATATTTTTGTATACCAGGATACCAGCTATACTGCTGCTGATTGTGTATTTTCTGTTCTTTTTTGACAGTCTTGTGAAACATGGGGATATGTGCTTGGATGCAGATGAATGTCCATGCTCATGGAAAGGAAAGGAGTATTTTCCAGGTGACAAAGTAGTTTCTTCCTGTCATACATGGTAAGTGGAGAGCTATTTAAGTGATTATTTCATTTTTGTTGTGTGTTTTTAGGTTGCTTGTTTTTCCTTCACGTGTTTTGATCATGAATTTCACAGCAGATCATGGTAAATCATCTACTTTGACTTCATGTTTACATTTCTTCAAAGAGCTATTAAAATTGGTTTCGATTTTGTTGTTGATTTAAAGAGCTTTACATAACAAAATAATAGCTGTTCAGGATCTTCTTAGTTTTTAAAAATCTTAATTTAGAGCATGATTTTTTTTCTTTTATTTTCAAGGTCATGGCTAGTATTCCCAAAGTAAAATCCCTTAAGTATTACACCTGAGTGACATTTTTTAAAGCTTTTTACTTATTCATTTTCATACTTAGCATTGAATCTGAGCAGTCTAGAGACCAGAACATAACTCTGTGTCCATAAGTATGCACCCACTATTATGTTAAGTTAAGGGGAGTACTGATCAACATCATGTACTGAGCAAAGAAACAGACAAATTGATTGCTGATATTGCATGTGTGGATAACTGATGAATCAATCAGCTTTCAGAGGGAGAATTGCAATAGGCAAGGGTTGATAGGATCATTTAAACATACTCAGAAACCTACTGCTTTTAGTATCCAGTGTTGTAAGTGCTGCATGTACCCTGCCAGGTTTCCTCGAGCACTCTCAGTGGGATGTGATTTACTGCCATTTTAATAAGCTTCACAGGAGTGTGAAAATACACCCCACCTACCTGATCCTGAAACAGGCTTGTTTCTTGCTGGTCCCTTCCTGTTTTCCTCTCTAACCTCTGGATGTTGTGAGCTGGCACCAAGCAGTGCTACTTGTCTTACCAGAGCCTCAGAAAAAGCAGCTCTACTGCCAAGAACCAAGATGCTGTGGCAGTGGTGTAGCCTCCAGATTCTCAGCAGAGCAGTTCCCTCCTCTTGTGCCCTTCTTGTAGCTTACCAGGAGCATTTAACTGGTGTCCCCTGGTGGGCTGCTGCTCCTGGCCTGCACAGCTCAGGATAGCCTAGCCCAGGGAAGGCTCGTCCAGTCAGCACCAGGCTCTGCTTTGTCTGGATGTCGTGCCCCAGTGTCCAGCCTTGTGCTGACTGCCTTCCTCTGCCTCTCGTCAGGTCCTCAGTAGCTGCTCTAGAAGAGATTTGTAGCCCTTTGGTCGACTGGTGAAGCGACTTACAAGCCATCTCCACTGGGCAGGCAGGTAAAGCGACCCGGGTTATTCACCCCCTTGTTTCCAAAGGCCTCTCCATGTGGACCTGGTGTGGGATTGCTTGCATTCAGAGAGAATTAATATATCCCATTCAATCTGTATGAGACTTCACCAAAGGCAGCAGCAGTGCAGGCAGAAAACCACTGGATATTTAGCCTTCTCTCACTTTTTTTTTTCCTGAGGCCAGGCTCATTAATTAATGTACAAATGCTTAAGGTTGTCATGCCTTTTGTAGTCTTCTGTGTCCAGAAGCAAAGACAGATTTAAGTGATAATGGCTTTTTGGCGATCAGTTGTCTGCTAATAGAAGGGAGTCTGCAACAAGCTCTGCTTGATACAAAGCATATAGAATCTCTAAGTCTGCTGTATGTTCATGCAGGACTGTGTATCTGGTATGTTAAGGGAAATGTGCAAAGCATGAGAGTGCTTCTGTGCAAACAAACCCATTTAGGCACTCATAGAAGTTACTGTATAGCAGGGTTAGTGCATGGAATTACTGTACATTGATGATAAATATCATCTTACTCATATCTGATGTAGTGCTAACAAAATAAATATTCATCTGATTTTTCTACTGAACAGTAACGTGACAAACAAAATAATTTCTTAAGTCCACAAAACTACTTGTGAACTGACAGGACCTGTCAGCCCAAGCTCTGGGGTCTGACTGACCTGTAGTTCTAGGTTCCCCCAAGTTTGGTTTTCTGTGCAAGTGCCCGAAATATTAAGCGTGTAGTGGCAACATGAAACACAAAAGGTTCTAACGCTGAGGGTATCAGAGCAACGTTTTGGTGGGGTGCCGTGCAAGGTAAGATGGGTTGTGCAGGTAGATGTGCTGGTCTGCTGTCATCATGCTGAGACCATTGAGCAACTGCTGGTCACTGTGGGCTGCTGAATTGGGCCTCCTGTATTCTTTAACAAAGACTTCTTTTTAAAAAAGCTATTTGAAGTTTAGAATATGCTGGTAGTTCTGCTTTTCCAACAGGGCTCTCTAGATAACTAAATGTTCGCTTAGTGTGAAACAAGCCTGGTGTTTTGAAGACATTTGTGTACTTCTTAATCCTTCTGACTATAAATGTGTTAAGAGTCCTGAAAAAAAGAAACTATGCAAAGGAACTCCCTAGTCTTTACATGTTAAGAAATGTTTCTGCACAGGCCCTTACGAGATCAGCATATGGAGAAGGATTTGAATAGGCCAAGAGTGAAACTAAAACCTAATGTCTCAGGAGAACATGAGAAGCAGTGCTTAGTCTTCCAGTCCAAATAAAATTTCTTCTGTTGGCCTCTCTTTCCCTCAACTTGATGAGGTTCCTTCCTTAGGTACTGCTCTGAGGTGACTGAAGTTAGCTGGCAGGTCCTACTGCCATCTTGTGCTTTGATACAGCGAATACTTCTCACATGTTGTATCTTTAACTTATTTTAGCCATGTGCTTAGTGTATTGATACATGTAGTGGTGCAAAATGCGAGCAGTGGAGTAAATCAGTGATGGGATAAGTGGAGTCTTGGAAAATCTGGACAATGGCTTCATGTTGGTGCAAGTTATTTGCTAAGTGAACTGGAAGGAACCTGATGCTGCCAGTAGTTGGGGCTACCTAGATTTTTTAGATATTTGCTGCCCTTTTGAAAACAGTGGTGTACTAACACTGTGATAGAAATACAAAGGAAATGTTACACTGACAAAAATTTATATACTGAGAAAAAACTTCATACTGCTTGCTGCTTTAGTACGTGAGATGTCAAATGTTAGAGATTTATCCAGTATTTCTGTAAGTCAGATTAAGACTTTAATTGTAAAATGTGCAGCATTCATTTAACGAGGAAATTAAAAATAATTTCTTTTTAAAAGTCAACGTAGGCATGTACCAAAATTCTATCTCATGCTCTATTTAGTTTAACCTACATTTATAAAGATACCTGTTCTAAAGCTATGCCATGGCACCAGCTTTCTTGTCTTTATCAAGGGAATTTTACGTGTCTGGGTCATTTGGGAACATAGAAATAACATTTGAATAATTGCTTGTGGATGCAGGAAATTAAATTTTATCCATTATTTTTAAAACTTTCGTCATTTCTGAAAACGTTCTTTAGATTGCAAGAGGGTGATTCAGAAGGAGGCATAATATCCAATGCTTGCAAAACCTCTTATGCTGCAAAGGGAATTCAGCAAGGTCTAAACAGTCACTTAGTACATGTGTGGTGAAAGCCCTTTTATGTTTAAGGTGGCCATAGAGAGAACTTGAACTGTTCTGGAAGCTCCTAAACTATCAGGCTAGGGTTTGAGGGCAATGATATGTAGGAATATCCAGATGATACCTGGAAAAAGAGTTAAGTCCGACAGCATGGTTCCTTTAAGTAACTTCAGCACCAACATGATGCTACTGAAATGTTTGCTTTATCTAGCTCTGAAATTCTCATTCAAGCAGAGAATGGATAAAGATTCTAGTAACAGGGCATGCTACTTGTTGACTCTCATTCAGCTTGTGTAGAAACAAATGTTAGGTGAAAAGCTGAAAAAGAAGGCCCTTTCCTTGTAGCATGTTGTTGGTGTGCCACTAGAGAATAAATTGTATTGTGTTGGTTTGGAGGGTTTTGTGTTGTTGGGTTTTTCTGGATTTTTGTGTCCTATTGTGGTTTTTATACACTCTGGAGCCTTTACATTCTAATGGAGAACAAACATAGACTGTATGAGTTCAATGTGTACACTTTTTTCCCCAGAGAATGTCTGTTGCTTGTAACCAGCATTTCAAAACACTTCTGTCCACACTCCTCACAGCTGCACGGCTTTTGTTTTTTTGCTTCTCAGTGCAATAGCTGTAATCATTTGTCTGGACTTGCAGCTGATATTACCATTATTGGTCATACATTTTTCAGCATTTGCCAGCATGGATCCTTTCAGTGCACCTTCCAGCCTTGCCCATCCATGTGCACGGCGTATGGGGACCGGCACTACAGGACCTTCGATGGACTCACCTTTGACTTTGTTGGAACTTGTAAGGTTTACCTAGTTAAGGTGAGATTTTTCATAAAGCCTCTCTAAAACTGGGTTTAAAACTGCCTGTTAAACTCTACCATTGTACTTATTTCCTATCTGCACATTTTACTGAGTCCTGCATGCTGTTTTTACTTTTTTGGTGTTGTTTAGACTTTGAATCCTGCATGACATAAACATACACCGAGGTTTCTGCTAACAAAACTATGTAACAATATGCTTATTTATATTAGCATATTTAAAAATGGACATTTCTTTTTTTTTTTTCCTTCAGGGTATTTCTTCAACCAGTCTGTCTGTCATTATAGAGAATATTGACTGCTTTAGTACTGGAATCATTTGCAGAAAAAACATTTTCATTAATGTTGGAAAATCTTTTTTAGTATTTG